>NC_133530.1:84019193-84639588 GCF_048544455.1 Silene latifolia | reverse complement strand
ATATGAGTGATATTTAACTCGTCACAAATTTGTGACGGATATACCCTTATAAGGGAGACTTATTGACTTACGTAACTAAATTGGATGAAGCTGAGTTGAATTGAACTAAACAAATGAACAAATGAACAATCCCTTGTGATACAACGTATAGTACTAAGAAACAATGGGAAAAGTTGGAAAAATAAGTAGGCAAAGACTTGTTTATTATACTAAGAAGTTTTGTTAGTGCGTTTGATTAAGATTCCAACAAAGATATAGTTTGATGGTTTATGATAAAATTTTATCTAATTTTAGTTGTATCATAAACTATTTTTGTTCTCAATAATAAGACAGGTCCCAAAATCTTAACTCAGGTCGGACTTGAATTGTCAATTTTCAGTTTACACCGAAAATATGGTTGTAGACTCTGAAAAAATATCCTATTATAGGATTTGGCTCATAAGATATTTCCAAAACCCCAGTTGATATAGAGCTCTGCTTAGTATTTTCGCAAGCGTGTAGTGGACATAAACCTACTTTATAGTTAAGTTAATACACATGTATAAACTCATTAATGAAATGAGGTTAATTATAGTAGATAGGACAGTAACTCTTGTTTGAGACTGTCTCACACTGTAAGGCGGTCTCATTACATAAAAGGATAATTTATTTATTATCAATAAATAAATAAACTTTTTATAAAAATGGAGTGTCTCACGACGTGAAACCGTCTTATTCTACAATTTGTGTAGATAGCATATGAAGATATATGACATCTTGTATTTACGTACTTAAGATAACCAATACAACATTGTATTTACGTTTCAAACATTTAAAAGTAATTGCTTATCGAAAATCTTAAATAAAATTCCTCAAAAAAATCTTAAATAATTAGGCAGAGAAGAAAGCTACTCTTAAAATTCTACTCCAAACTTGGTTTCAAAAAAAAAAATTCTACTCCAACTCTATTTCTAATATTTGGTAAACTCTACCTTATGAGATACTCACGACAATTAGGTCTTTCAAGGTTGTCGTTTCGATTATAAACTCCTCAATTACTCCCTCCGTCCCAATTTTGTTTATCTTTGATTAAATAACTCTCACAAAGATAAGTACTCCGTATATGATTTATACTCATAATTACTCTGTATTTTAAATTAATATTAGATGTAATTATTCTTGACCTCAATCTAGCGCGATTAATTCTTTTAAATAAAACTACACCTACGATACCTACTATTATTCATGTTTATTTCTACCTTTCACATTGCTTACTTTGTACTATATGTCCCACACTAACCATGTACGGGACGGTCTCAAGAGACTAACTCAATTAAGAAATACGAAAAGCGTCATAAGCCTATACAACTTCTCGAGTATGCCAGTTCTTCAATAGTATTTGACTATATTGCACTGCACAAAAGGAAAATAAATCATAATCATAAGTTAGCAAATAAGATCACAAAACGGTCCATTAAATCATATAAGCTGCGTAAATTATAAGGGAAAGGGGAAACCTAATAAAAAAATCATGTTTGGAGTTGTAACCGATAAAAAGGTATATAAATTGCTCATTATGGCTTGGAGTCTTAAATTTGGCCTATTATAACAACAAAATAGAATATAGTGAAATTATTTTCATAATAAAAGATTCTTAAAATTTCATCTGTCAATGACTATTATCATGTGTGCACTAACTTTAACCCTTCAAGAAAGCAACAAATTAAGTTACTTGGGATCTATCCATAACCAAGCAACCAACAAATTAATATGCCCTATATAAACCAATTCAATCATCTAGAGCGCCCCATAAATAAATACTGTGAGATACGAGTAGATTTTGTATAAGTAGGATACGGAGTATAAAAGAATCGAAAGCACTTACATCGTATCAAAGGCCTAAATCCATCTTTTTTCTTCTTCTAACCACTGTTCACTGGCAAAGCAAAAATAAATGAACAAAGCATTAATATCGCATGCAAAATATATTAGACCCTCAAATAAGAAATATGTAAAGAGCTAAAAGTCTAAAACAAATACAGGCACAAATTAAAAATACAAAGAAACAACGTGAAAGTTTAAAATTAAGTTGGTCGATAGTTGTTTATATACTCAGAGAGCTTGTAGTTGCTTTGTTGGAGGATTCCATCTTTAGATAAAAATTGAAGTTCGTTTCATATTTTATCTTTAAAATAAAAGTATTTAATTTAATAAGTAAAGTAGGTCGAAAAGGTTGGACTCTCTCTAATCGCTCGAAAAAAGCTTCCTTTATTAATATAGATAGATAGATAGACTAGACTAGATTTAATGCCCGTGCAATGCACGAGCCTTTAAATAATGTCGTTTCAGTAAATTTGATCTTTATTATCACTTCGAGTAAATTAAAATAACTCTTGGAATTCATTTATTTTTTACGAAAATTTGCCCCACAATTATCTGACCTCTCAATATTAGAAGCAATTTTAAAATCGTCAATGTATCTTTTTTTTATACCGTTAATACTATCTCAAATCTTTTGGATTTTTCACAAAATTTAGATAAGAGTTATAGAAATGTTGTGCTACCCACTTGCCAACTCTCTCGCTAATCAATACCAATACTGCCTATGTAGTTCTGATAGAATTTTGTGTTTAAGTAATTCGTGAAAGTCTAATGCATAATTGCGAATAATTCGCAAAGTGTTAAGTAGGTTTCATATATGTACAATTAATCAAGTGTAAGTAGGAATTTTATTACGTAGTTGTGATAGATTTAAGTAATTCGCAAAGTGTTAAACATGTTTCATCTACCAGTTAATGTATTGTATATACAACTTAGTCAATGTAACTGAGCGTTGTTACAAAGTTGTCGAGCTCTACTAACAAAATTATCAAGTTATGATACAAAGTTATTGAGTTTAACAGAATAATTATTAAACTCAATAATTTCGCAAAATTGCTCAATAACTTGTAAAATAGCTCCACACTTTTGTGTAAGAGCTCAACAACTTTGAGAAAGTTATATAATGCTATTATACAACTGATAATAGACTTATAGGATAATATTTGTGTATCATCTATTAGAAATAGAGAGGAGAAAACATAGAGGAAATGTTAGTATTATTGATGATCGTTCGTGATTATAACCATTACAATAGCTCCGTATTTATAGTACGGATAAAGATCTAAACATAATACTAATATCTCTTAATAATGGTAAATATTATAATATCGATATTATTCTGATTACAGTATATCAGAATAATATACAGTAATCTCCTAACATCCCCCTCAAACCCATGGTAATTTATCGAAATTTCCATGGGTTTGCCAAATGCCCAAATATATATAAAAAAAAGGAAGAATTATTCAAATTCTCCGGTCTTCGATCTTCAAATATTAGACAGGAACGTCGCAACTTTTCGAACCTGTCAAAAAAATTCGTTGGACGGGAACGTCGTAGCTTTTCGGACCCGTCGAAATTCAAACGAAACGAGAACGTCGATCTTTTCGAACTCGTTGAAACGTCGATCAATATTGACAAGAACGTCGCAATTTTTCGAACTTGACCAAAGTTTCGTCAAATGGAAGAGAACGTTATTTTTGTTTTTCGAACTCTTCAAAATAAATTTCAAACGGGAAAATAACCCGTCGGATTCGATGGAGATCGAAAACCAATCTCACTCAAATGAGTGAATGACCGTCTGATCTCAAAAACCAAGAAAGTAGTCAAAAGACTACAACACACAAATCAAGTGCACAATATCATATACGTTAATACGTGCCATGAATTTCGAAGGATTTTTTTTTTAAATAAACGGAATTGTATATTATTGATAATTCGTAATTGTTGAAGATATTACGGTATATTGTAATATACCGTAATCAGAATAATATAATATTATAGAATAAAGTATATTATGCTACTAATATTAGAAGATACGATTATTATCTTCGGATCTTTAGACTAGTATAAATGCGATATCATTGTAACTGTTTCAGACACGAACGATTATCATCAATAATACAACGATTCCCTTTATGTTTTCCCCTCTCTCCGATTCTAATATGGTATCAGAGCCTCACGCTCTTGAGGCCTAAAAACACAAAATTTCGCTGCCTGCCGGTGGGTTATGATTAATGTATAACACCCACCGGCGGGATTTCGTGTAATAATATTTACTTCGTAAGTTTTTGCAATCAAAAAAAAAAAAAAAAAAATTGATCCAAACTTCCCTGATACATACGTAATGATTACTTGATTAGAGCAAAGTGGAGGACTTCCATTTTGGCAATTGTTTTCTTTGACGAGATTCGTTTACTTGTTAAATTGAAATTTTGTCGGAGTTCGAAAAAAAAAAAATGGTGTTCTCTTTCGATTGACGATTTTTGTCAGGTTCGAAAAATTGCGGCGTTCCTGACAACGACATTTCAACGAGTTCGAAAAAATCGACGTTCTCGTTTTGTTCGAATTTCGACGGGTCCGAAAAACTACGACGTTCCCGTACACCGATGATCGAAGATTGAAGATTAAAGGTAGAAGAAATGGATTTTTCTTCTTTCCTTGTTTGGCAAACCCATGGAAATTTTTACAAATTACCATGGGTTTGAGGGGGGATGTTGAAGATATTACGGTATATTGTAATATACCGTAATCAGAATAATATAATATTATAGAATAAAGTATATTATGCTACTAATATTAGAAGATACGATTATTATCTTCGGATCTTTAGACTAGTATAAATGCGATATCATTGTAACTGTTTCAGACACGAACGATTATCATCAATAATACAACGATTCCCTTTATGTTTTCCCCTCTCTCCGATTCTAATAGTAATTCATTGAGAATCCCGCCGGTGAGCTTCGTAACTCATTAGCCCACCGGCAAGCAGCCAAATTTTGATTTTAGGCCTTAATAATGGTAAATATTATAATATCGATATTATTCTGATTACGGTATATCAGAATAATATACCGTAATCTCCTAACATCATCTACGGGTCATGCGTGAAACTGGTTGTTAATTGTTGTATGTCATGCGCTGAGTTACGTGACTTGTTTCTAAGTAGCAAATTTGGTGGGTCTCAGTATGCTTTCCTATATATTTTGGCAAATTCTTGTTTGTGACGGAGGTATCCGTCACAAACTTGTGACGGATACCGTTTCCTCTCACAAAATATCCATTTAGGAGTGAGTGGGAAGCACATGGAGGGTACCCCACCTTGTCCCCTCTCTCCCTTTTGTGAGAGGTCACAAGCTTGTGATGGGGAATAGCCCGTCACAAGCAAGACTTGCTGATACTCCCTCCATTCAACTCCAAATGGTACTTATCACTTTTTCACGTTTGCCAACGCGAGTTTTACTTTGTAAATATCTTTAGTTACACATTTGTAAAAATTATAAAAGTTTGATATTTCAAATGTACACGAATAAAACAAGATCTCACATGAATATATTTTATTTTATGTATTGGGAGGAAATGAGAAGATTCTTCTTACTTGTGAATAGTGTACAAAAAAGAAAACTACCATTTGGAATTGAATGGAGGGAGTATATTTTTAGTTGGTCTGTGATTTTTTGGTTAAAGACGTCTGTTTTTATCCCGGTGGATGCAACTTTCATGTGATAGTGAACACGTAAATCTCGTGTCTTTTATTTTTCCAAAACATCAAAATTAGCCAAACTAATCTCACAAACACGAAAATAAAATCGATACTTGAACATCAAAACAACACTACTATTCTCACTAAATTAAGTGCAATTAGCAAAATAAACATCAACGATTAGAGTACTATGAAATCGACTTATTTATAAGAAAAATAGTACAATACTTCGCAATAAGAATCCACAAAATAACATCATAAACATTATTTTAAAGAAAACCAAAGTACGTAATTGGACCCCTACCTCTACCAATAGAGCTATTTGAAAATTTGTTTTGCGTATGAACTCAACAACCATCCATATAACGTGCTCAATCTAATCTCATACCTGAAATAATATCAAACTAAATTGTCCAATTAGTACTTTGACATACCATATATTATTGTTAAGAATAGTATTGATAACACAATTAGCAAGGCAATAAATTTACACAATCAAGATCACAAAACATGTTTCCACCGACATTAAGGTAAAACAAAAAAGAATTAAAAGAGAAATAAGATGATTAAATGGAACTTGGTTCTGGGTGAGGCGGATAAACGTTTTTATATACCGTACAAAGAAGTTATTTGAAGTTCTATAAAACTCAATTTCTTTAATTAATTAATCAATTTAATATTTTAGTGTAATTGGAGATTTGGAGTCGTTTGGTAATGACTACTCTTCTATTTCCCATATGAAGTATACGTAACCTAAAATGACTTTTCTCTAAAAATAGAGTTTCCTACCCTAGCTTTACCGCCTCCCTTCCTTCCTTGCCTAACCCTTCCACCATAGCCTCCACTTTCCTCCTCGCCGCCTAATCTTGCCTAACTTCCCCTAATTTGCTGAGTTGGCAGTCATGCAGACCTTTGTTTGACACCTCACCTACATCATGTCTCCCTTACACCGTTAAATTCGCCCTTTGCCACCATCTAAAACTCCCCCTGTTCAAACCTTTTCTCTTTAGTTCCTCTGTTTTCTTACCTCTGTTTTACTCCAATATGGCTTCTTCCTTTAAACCTAACCTTTGTAGATCTGGTGTGGGTCTTAAACTGCCTTTATATCTTTGTGCGGATTTCACTGGTGTTGATTTTTCGAAAGCTTTAATTGCCAAAATTCTTGATCAACGCTTTTTGGATGTGTTCCGTATATATGATCAAATTTCTAAACACTGGCATCTGCAAGGCTCAGTTACAATTCGTGCTATGAAGCCTTATTACATTTTCGAGTTTTCTTCAGCTGTTGATTTAGCCTATTTTCATGCAAATAAAGCGTGAACATTGAAGGAAGTTTGTTTGTTTTTCGATCGGTTTCACCTTCCACTTCCATTCTCGATAACTTGCTCTTTCATGTTGTTCCTCTTTTGATACGGTGCACCATCTTCCTCTTCGATTCATCGAACACCTCGGTTCTTCGCTTTTCTTCTCTCCCATGTGGCAGATATTTGTGAGGAGGAGTCATACCCGTCGCTGCTTCCACCTCGGAGTTTTGTCCGGGTTAAAGTTTGGGTGGACCTTTCCAAACCACCGATTCCTGGTTGTTATCTTTCTCTTACTGATAGAGAGCATCTTTGGATTGGATTCTCCTACGAAGGAGTTTTCCGATTCTGCAAAACTTGTGGTCTTTTGGGCCATCGTGTGTCCTTTTGTCCATCTGGTAAAGTTCTTGGTGCTCGTGGTATTCAAGCCCGCTTGAATGAGCTTGCTGCTCGTGGACTGGAAGTGTTACACGGCCCTTCTGGGTCGTCTTTTTATACCCCTGAAATTTTTGGACTTCCTCCTCGTATCCACTTTTTAAATTCGGATGTTCATACGCTCTCTTCTGAGGACCCTGTCCTTGTGGATTCTGGTGGAGGATCACCGGTGTTTCCTTTTTCGTCATCATCCTCAGATGATGATGATAATGGCATGGATTTTCATTATCCTCCTGAGACTTGTGTCCATGAGGACGAGTCTCGTGAGGTCTTGCTTGAACATTTCCCTGTGATTCGTGGTTCGGTTGTGCCGGGTCCTTTTTCGCCTGCTTGTTCTCCTTTTCCTGTGCCTGGCCATTCTCGTGGTGGCCTTTCCTCGTTTGAGGTGGGAGGTCCATCACATGGTGGTGTACCTTCTCGCTTTAGGGAGGTATCCCCGACTTTTCGCATGAGTGTGCCTGAAGAGGAGGTGGATGCAACTCTTGAACTTGGGCTCGCTGAACCATCCACTCCTCCTCGTTCTCTGGATGTTAGTTGCCTTTTTCGTCCCCCTGCTAGTTCCTCTAATACTCATCATATTGCTTTGGACTCTCTTGGACGGTCGGTGAAATTTGTTTTTAAAAGAAAGGTAGGGATTGGTTTTAACTTTTACAGCCGAACTCGTTTTAAGCACACTCGCAAAACGAGTTATATGGATTTGGCTGTAGATATGGACTATGAACCAATGCCAGTTGAGTTACTGTTGGGTTCCTTATCTGCTGAGCCTTTCCTTTTTAGGCCGCCGTATTTGACGTGCTCTGCTTCTGTTTTGCGTCCTAAACGGCCTTTTTCTTGCTCTCCTTCATCGGTTCTTGATGACCCTGTGTCAAAGAAACCGCGAATGGAACAAGGTGGTCCTTTTATTTGTTGGGACGGACCATTACTAACGCTTGTTCCTTTTTCTTTGTCCAGAGGTGATGCTGTGGTTCCTGTTTTCGGTCTGGTGGCGGACCATAATTCGCCACCCGTTTACCCATGAAGATCTTTTGTTGGAATTGTAGGGGGCTAGGATCGACGGATGATCCTACAATTCCTTTTCTACATAGAAGTGTCCACCAATATCATCCGTCTATTTTGTTTCTTCAAGAAACTATGACTACCTTTGACTCGGCTTCGTATAAGACTTCTCATCTGGGTCTGCCTAATTGTTGCGGTGTTGATTCAGTTGGACGTAGTGGCGGCCTCCTTTTGCGATGGGATACCTCTCTACTTTTAACAACCTTATATATAGAACCTCACTTTATATTATGTAAATTAGTAATCCCTATGGCTCCTTGTACAAATAATGTAATATATATTATTTTTATATATGGTGAAGCTCGGTTTGAATATCGCCAATCTTTATGGGATCGTATTACTTCTAAGGTTTTGAATCTTTCTCCTTTACTTCTCTTAGGCGATTTCAATCAGGTTGAATTGTTTGCTGATAAGTTTGGCGGTTCAGATTCCATTCGGGGTCAAGGTGATTTCACGTCTTGGAAAATTAGGAATAGTCTTATGGATGTTCCTTTTTTTGGACCCCGGTTTACTTGGATGAATAGTCAGTTTGATGGTAATTTTATAATGGAACGTCTGGACCGTGCTTATGCTACTCAGGATTGGTTTGCTCTTTTCCCGTCTACTTCAGTTTTACATCTTCCTATTCTTGTCTCGGATCATGCTCCTATAATCCTTACATTATGCCCGGATTCTAAACCATGTAAAAGACCGTATCGTATTGATAACTGGTGCTTGTCTTATCCTGAGGTCCGTGAATTGGTTTTACAAGTTTGGGCAACCCCTTTCTTTGGTTCTGCGATGTTTGTAGTTTCCCGTAAACTTGCCACAGCTCGACGTGCAATCCTCCAATGGGTAATCAATCATCGTATATCTCACGGGATTAGCTGGTCGGAAATAGAAGCTGATTTGGATTTAACTGCTACCCATATAGTGGACAACAATTCTGCGTCTGAGTTTCTACATCTTCGCTCTTCTCGCTTACATTTGCTTCGAAATCAGAGACAATACTGGGTTCAACGATCCAAGATCAAGAGTGAGATTTTAGATGGGTTTCCTACACGCTTTCTTTATAACCGAGTGAAACAGCGATCAACAAAACATCGTATCATTACCCTTCGATCTGCTGATAATGTATGGTTGGAGTCCCCCAGCGATATTACTGCTGAGATTGTTAATTACTTCAAGCTTTTGCTAACCTCTAATACCGTTTTGGATCCTGCCTCTAGTGTGGACTCTCTACAATCTTGTTTTGCTGGTTTATCTTCTTCCCGGTTAGGATCCACTGAATGTTCAATATTGCAAGAGTCTTTCAAGGAAACTGAGGTTTTGAATGCTCTCCGTGGTATGGATGCATCAAAATCCCCAGGTCCGGATGGCATTACACCTCTTTTTTTTCACACTTTTTGGCCACAGATAGGCCATTTAGTGACCTCGGCAGTTCTTCGGTTTCTTAATTCGGGCGTCATGCTAAAGGAGTGGAACAATACCATCATTGTTCTAATACCAAAGACTGATAAACCGGAGTGTGTCTCGCAATTTCGACCGATTAGTCTATGCAATGTCATCTATCGTTTGGCTTCCAAGTGCATGGCTAACCGTCTCAGGCTGGTAATTCCTTCCATTATTTCTGAATCTCAGCAAGCTTTTGTTCCTGGTCGTCTCATGTCTGATGGATGCCTTATTGCTCATGAGATAATGCACTATGTTAACAAAGCTAAACATGGAACAAACTGTTACTCTGTAATCAAGCTAGACATGCATAAGGCTTTTGATCGTGTATCCTGGAATTTTCTAATGTCAGCCTTGGACTTCTTTGGTTTTCCAATTTCCTGGCGGAATCTCATTTGGGAGTGCATCTCCACTGTGAAATATAGTATCATGATAAATGGCGAACCTTCCCCTTCTTTCCATCCTTCTTGTGGATTACGCCAAGAGGATCCTCTATCACCCTATTTATTTTTCATGAGTATGGAAATTCTTTCTCGTCAACTTCAGGCAGCTGAGTCCCGGCATCAACTTTTTGGCCTTAAGATTTCTCGGTATGCTCCACCTCTTTCGCACTTGTTTTATGCTGATGACGCTTTTATCTGCTGTAAGGCAACGCCGGCTTCTTTTGAGTCTATTCGAGATATTTTCCATGCTTTTGAAGCTGCCTCAGGTCAAATGATTAATCTTCAAAAGTCTTTTATTAAATTTAGTCCGAATTCGCCAGCTGATTTCAAGTCCCACATGACATCTATTTTGCGTATGAGAATTGCTGATTCCTTTGGAACTTACTTGGGTGTTCCGGTGGATCTTCCTAAGTGTAAGAAGAATGCTTTTCATGAACTCCTGGATAAGATTACTACACGTATTTCGTCATGGGCATCTCTTCATTTATCGCAGCCTAGCAAGTTGGTTATCATTAACTCTATCTTAATTGGTTCGCTGGTCCATATTCTTGCTGCTGTTCCTCTACCACTTTCAGTCTCTAAAAAACTTGACTCCTTAATTGCGGCCTTCTGGTGGAGTAAAAATTCTTCTCAAAGATCGATTCATTGGCTCTCTCAGCCACACTTACATACACCACAGGATTTGGGAGGTCTTGGTATCAAATCAGTGACTATTCTCAGTCAGGCTTATCTCTTGAAGAATTTTTGGCGCATTCATCATCAACCTACTGGTATTCTTGCCAAATATCTCACACCCAAGTATCAAAAAGATTTCCCTATTCCTAATCCTAAATCCAGGGTTTCACAGCCATCGTTTGTATGGCAAGGGCTTTGTAAAGTTGCAGCACGCTGCTCTGATGCCATGGCATGGAAGGTTGGTAATGGCCATTCTATTAATATTCGAACAAGTCCTTGGGTACAAGGACAGTGCCCAGGTGTTCGGCAGGACCCGAGTCATCTTTCTCTTACACTTTCTGATTTGATTTTTGAGAATGGCTCATGGAGGACACCTCTTATCTTTCGGGTTTTCGATGCTTCCACTGCTAAGGCCATTTTGGCTATGGAACCACCTCAAATTAAAATTGATGATTATCTGTATTGGAAATACACTGAGGATGGTGCATATAATATCCAATCGGGTTACAAATATCTTCTACCTAAGCTTTCGCCACGCCCACGGCATTTATATGTCTTCCCATGGAAATTGATTTGGCTAGTTCCGTTTTCAAAGAAATTTCCTCTTTTTATTTGGCGCCTTGCTCATCACATTTGTTTTGGTAAATTTCTACCAAATTAGGGTTAAAGTGGTCTTAGCGTTAGGTCAATATTGCGATTTATGTGAACGTTGTATGTTATCCTGTTTGAACGATGAATGTAATGAACACAAGCAATTTTGGTGACGCGGAAAACCCAATGTGGGAAACAACCGCGGGGGGAGACGGAATCCCACCAATATTTTCACTATAATTCGAGAGGAAATACAGTTCTTATGCTTGCTATGAATGCTAAAGTGTAATTCTTGTATCTTTCGATGATCGTTCTTCTTTGCATTGAGGCTCCTTATATAGGGGAGGTCGAGGAGCTAGGGTTTCTTACTTCTCCTCCAAGTTATTCCTAATTTGACATTAGGTAGGACTGTCCTTCTTCAGATCTCGCAAGATGTTGGACCCTCATAAGCTTCTCCCGCGTGGACCTTTGGCCCATATCCTGCGCTGATTGCTGATGCTGGCATCCTGGCTCCCTGGTATCCTGCATCCCGTAACACTCCTGTGCCTCGCTGCCCCAAGTCGCCCATATCCATATTTTGGGCCTAACGGTTTGCCCCCAATTTTTCGCGAAAAGTGCAACCCTAATTATTTGAGCGGGAAATTGCAGTGTATCGTTGAGTGACTTCTCGCATACTCCATTTCAATTCACATTTCAGAAACCCCAACTACCCTTTCCTATTTAATCTCATCCGCCCACCATTTTCTCTTTCATCATCATTTCAACTCCTCAAATCTCTCAAACTTCCGTCTCCCCAAATTCCTTCTTTGTCAACACCCTTTCACTGCCAGCGCCGCCTTCATCCGTCCTCTCAGGTACTTCCATTTCTCCCTCCTCGTTTATTATGGCTAAGACTCGCTTAACTTCATCTTCCTCCACCACCATCGACCTTGAAAACGACGACTTCCCCACACAGGGAGTCCTCAAAAGACCACACTCCGGTGACTCCCACCTTACCCAGGAGGATATACCCAGAATCAAAGCTCTGCTGGGGCTAGGTGACGATGTGGTGATCCACATCCCCAAACCTGGTCAGAAAGCAGACGCTTTTCGTTCGGGGTGGATCTGCTTGTACACCTACCCCTTTGTCCTTGGTCTCAAATTTCCGTTCCCCCCAATGATCCAAGAGTTCATCCGCTTGAACTCTCTCCCTATGGCCCAAATTGCTCCTTATGCGTGGAGGATCCTCCTGTCCACCGTTGCTCTGAACAATAGCATGGGCGCCGAGATTGGTTTATCGATCGGCCCATAGGTTCGAGTGCCGATCACTGGGGCACGGCCAATATACTTTAGGTCCGTGGAGAAGACCGAAAACTTCCTCCTCTCGGCGGCAAAAGGGAAGGACGATGGGTGGTATGAGGATTTCTTCTACATCAAGCTCGAGTCTCTTCCCATTCGTGCCGACTACCTGTTTGAACACTGGGTTTTCGCCAAGAGTAAGTGCATTTGCATGTTCATTCATAATTGCCCCGCCGCTTACTATTCTTACTCTTTGATTTGACGAGAACTCAAGAACCCCGAGAAATACGAGGACGAGGATACTTACATTTGCCAAGCTCTTTTCCATCCCTGAAGATCGTAGATCATTCCCCCCCGCTTGCTTTGGTTTAGACGACTCGCTACCGAGGAAACCATGTCTTTCGGTAAACACCCTCAATCCCTTGGAATTCCCCTGTCTCCTTTGATTCTTTATTCGACCCCTTGCGTCCCTGTGCTCCTGTAGGAAGTGCCAAACCATCTGCCTCCGAGATCTTGATGCGCCATGCCAGGAAGAGGACTGCTGACTCCTCTCACTCTCCTGCCTCCTCAAGAAGAAGATCCTCTTCTAGGCCTGCTCCAGAGCCCATTGAAGCAACCCCAATATCGCGCGCTCCTGGGTCCCCCATTCATTCTGATGAACTGCTTCTACGCTTCCCTGCTGAGTTTGGGGACGCTGATCGGGCCAACTACTGGCCCGCACTAGAAAGGCTTCTGACCCCAGCTTGCTCAAAGGCGTTTGACTCGACTGCCCCCCAGGAGATGACCGGCCTGGCTGCAGAGCACTGCTTCCTGGTGAGCCTCCTTTTGCTGCTTCTCCTCTCCCTTTGCCCTTGTGATTCTACGACTAACGTGCTCTTTTCTTTTACTTCAGGCTCTCCAATCTTCTCTCTACCTTCGCAAGATGTTGCAGAGGGCTAAGGTTGAATGTCTGGCTTCTGTGGGGAAGAACAAGGAGCTCACAGCCACCTGTGCCAAGTTGAGGGAGCAGCTCCACACAGCTTTCCAGGAGAAGGAGGCAGCCAAAGATCAGCTGGCGAGGACCCAGGAGGCCAACTGCGTTCTCACTTCTGGGTTAACAAAGGCAGAGGCCCGTGCTGAAGAGATGACTGAACTGGCCAAGAATGTGGGAGCCTATACTGCTTTTGAGGGGCGGATTGACTGCATCCGTGCCTATACCGAGGGGAGGCACACATCCTGGAACCTGGAAGAGGAGCTGGCTGAATTTGCTCGTGCATTTCCCAATGGCATGGACCTGAGTGCCCTGTTTCCTCCTGAGGCTGAAGCTGCTAACCCGGAGCCTGAGTATTCAGCCATGGATATTTCTGGAGCCATCTCCGGGACTGTAGAGGAGATCCTGGCTGTAGAGGCTGGCAATGGTGCTACTGCAACTCCTGAGGTTGTCCAGGTACCTGCAACGGAGAAGCAAATAGAGCATGGGGAGCAGAGCAACAGTCAGGAAGCAGCTGTTGAGAGGATTGACCTCTCTTAAATTTTATTTTAAATTATCTGGTGACTTGGCCCTGTGTGGCGCAAGTTTTGTAAAAAACTATTTTCTTTTTTGGTCCGTTTTGTGCCTGCCGGTGTGCAGGCGTTGAACTCTTGATGGCGCCTGCTAAAGGTAGCAGGTGCCCTATTTTAAAGTAGCTCTGGGCCCAGGTTTCCAGGCCCCACTTTTGTTATACTTGCATTTTTGCCACTAGTTTCTGGAGTCTTGATTCCACATTGATATACCCAGGAAGCTGACCTGGCTCCAGGTGCACAGCCCCTGTTTCTGGCGATAGATTGTTGATAACGTATTTCACCCATGACGTGAAATACCTTATCACTAGGGTTGGCTGACTTAGAGCTTACCTTCATTGAATACTTCTGACTAACAAGGAGTGTTGCGCTCCTTGTGGTTCCAGACGTTTGAAATCCGTGCGTGCACCCATTGATCTACGACATAGCTAGCTAAGGAATTACTGAGTTAACGTTAAGGTATGGGTGGTCTTAGTATGCCGAACCCTGCGCGCTACCTCGGCGTATGCTCTCCATGTGGCTTGACTTTAGATAAACGTCTCGCGGCCTCACATGGGGGTGGACCCTCAAAGTGTGCCTCATCCGACAAGTAACCGATATTAGTACCAAAGCCTTTCTTCGTAGAAGCATTATAAAGTCCAGAGTAGTACAAATTACTCGGTGTTTGTCTCGTGGTGTTCCAGGGCAACACTGGATCCAGGAAGCCCACGACTTGTACCACTCGGTTTTAAAACGACTCTTTCTGAAAAGAAAAGAAAAACTAAAGGAAAAAAAAAACTTTTTATGAAACACACTAATACCTAAAGCATATACTAACCCCCACCCTTTTTTTTTTTTTTTTTTTTTTTTTTTTTTTTTTTTGGCGATTTTTTGTTTTTGCTTCACGGACTTTCGAAAGGTCCTTTGTACACTAAAGTCTTGGCACTTTGTCAGACAAAGTACCGTTTCAAGTGACGGATGTTCCAGGGTTTATCCAGGATTTGACCGTGCATGGTCATCAACCTGTATGCCCCATTCTTAACAATGCTTTCGACCTGATATGGCCCTTCCCATTTATAGGCGAATTTGCCTGCCTTGTGGTTCTTGGTATTTTCAAATACCCTTCTTAGTACTAGGTCCCCTACTTGAGGGTCCCGATTCGACATTCTTGTTATATGTCCTTGCTACGGATTGCTTATATGATGCCATACGTATGTAAGCACTTTCTCGCAGCTCATCAACTGTATCCAGGCTCCTAGTCATTTCGAATTGGTTTTGCTCCGCCGTTTGACAGCCGTATCTGTGCGTGGGTACCAGGACTTCTGAAGGTATCACTGCCTCCGCTCCGTATACCAGGCTAAACGGAGTTTGACCCGTTGCCATCTTTGGTGTTGTTCTGTCTGACCAGAGTACCAGTGGTAGTTCATCTGCCCATTTTCCCCCTAACTCTTCCAGCCGCTTCCTGAGGTTCTCCACAATAATTTTATTGCTGGACTCAGCTTGGCCGTTGGTTTGTGGATACCTGGGGGCTGACTTTCTCAGTGTTATGTTCCATCGTGCACAGAAGCCTTCAGTGTTATCTGATATGAACTGGGACCCGTTGTCGCATATGATCTCGGATGGTATCCCAAATCTGCTTATGATGTTGCGCTTGATGAAAGAGATCACCTGTTGTTCTTTTACCTCTGTCATGGCTTCTGCTTCAATCCATTTTGAGAAGTAGTCGGTCATCGCTAGCATATATACTCTGTTTCCTGGAGCCCTGGGTAGCTTTCCCACTATATCCATGCCCCACATCATGAATGGCCATGGAGAGATAATTGGATGCATTGGTTCTGTTTGGTGGTGAATCGCCGGAGCCGCCTTTTGACATGATTCACAACGTTTGGCATGGTTTATGGCGTCTCCGGCGCATTGTGGGCCGAAATACCCTGTCTTAAGATTTTGTTTGACAAAGCTTCGTCCTCCAAAGCGTGGTTCCCACATTCTCCATGTGCATGTCTTGCGAGATTGTTTCGCTTCCTCCTTGCTTAAGCACCGAGGCATGGTCCCGCCAATGATTTTTCAAGAGAATATTATCAATCATGATATACCGGGAAGCTTTTATTCAAACTTTGTGCTTCCTTTTGTCTTCGTGGAGTGTCCCATCCCTTAGCCAATTTAGGTATGGAATCCTCCAATCTGCATCCTGCTGTCCCACTGGGGAAACCAGCATTCTGGTTTCCTGTACGCGCTGCATGTGTATACCCTTTACTGTGGAATCCAAGTCTGGCTCTTTCTGGATGGCTGGGGTCAACACGTGAGTAATTGGTATGTTTGACAGCTCTGTGGGCTGGAAGGTTGCCCCCAGCGTAGCCAGGGCATCAGCCTCCACGTTCTGATCTCGTGGCACCTGAGTTATCTTGAATGTCCTAAACTTTGATTTCTGCTCTGTGGCTATCTTCAGGTAGGCTATCATCTTTGAGTCTCGTGCCACATATTCGTTGTTCACATGATTCACCACAAGTAAGGAGTCACTATATACTCTTAGGTTCCTTACCTTGAGCCCTGACGCCATCTGCATCCCAAGTATAAGAGCTTCATACTCGGCCTCATTATTGGTTGCCTTGAATTCGCACCTAATGGCTTGCACTATCATATCCCCTTTAGGAGATCGCAGTACTAAACCCACACCAGCCCCTCTAGCATTTGAGGCTCCGTCAATATACAGGGTCCACACCTCACCATCCTGGCTTCCCATCATCGTCAGCATTCCTTCCTCTGCTTCCCCACGAGTTGCAGGGCAGAAGTCAGAGACGAAATCTGCTAGGGCTTGGGATTTTATCGCCGTTCTGGGTTCAAATTGCAAGTCATAGCCACTAAGATGCACTGACCACTTAGTCATTCTCCCTAAAAGTTCAGGCTTCCTCATAATAGTCTTTAGCGGGTAATTGGTTATGACATGGATGGTGTGAGATTCAAAGTACGGCCGCAGTTTATAAGAGGCAGTAACCAAAGCCAGTGCTAATTTTTCAAAAGAAGTACTGGTCTCTGCAGGGGAGCAGAGACTTGCGATATAATATATGGGATGCTTGCACTCCTTCTTGTTCTTTAACCAGAATCGCGCTTACGCTCGCTTCCGGATCGATAGATACAAAAATAGTGGTTCCCCTTGCTCAGGCTTCGCGAGTAATGGTGGCGTGCTTAGGTAGCTTTTGAGTTCGGCGAATGCTTTTTCATGCTCTTTGGTCCATTCGAATTTCTGACTCTTCCTCAATATATCATAGAATAGTTTGCACCTATCCGAGGCCCTTGATATGAACCTATTTAGGGCCGCCACCTTTCCCGCTAGCCTCTCGCACATCTTTTGGCTTCAGGGTGATTCCAGTTGGAGTATTGCTCTTATCTGCTCCTTGCTTGCCTCAATTCCCCTCTGTGTTACCATATACCCTAGGAATTTTCCCGAGGATACCCCAAATGAGCATTTGGATGGATTAAGTTTCATTTTAAATTCCCTCAATGTCTGGAAGGTATCCGCCAAGTGCTCCATGTGCATTTCTGCTTTTTTAGATTTTACCACCATGTCGTCAATGTATACTTCCATGGTCTTTCCTATTTGCTGCTTGAACATTTTATTTACCAACCGTTGATAGGTGGACCCGACATTCTTTAGGCCGAAGGGCATGACCTTGTAACAATATATGCCCCTCTCCGACATGAATGCTGTCTTTTCCTGATCTTGTGGATGCATCTTGATTTGATTGTAACCGCTCCAGGCATCGAGGAAAGTGAGTACCTCATGTCCCCATGAGAGCGTCCACCATTGCGTCGATATGCGGTAGTGGGAAGGGATCCTTGGGACAAGCTTTGTTTAGATCTGTGAAGTCTACGCATACCCTCCACTTACCGTTCTTTTTGGGTACCACTACTACGTTAGAGAGCCACTCGGGGTAATCGACTTCTCTAATTTTATCTCACTGCCAAGAGATGTCCACTTCTTTATTGATGACTTCATTTCTTTTTCCGCGAATTTTCTTCTCTTTCATTGCATCTTGGGGTGCGGCTTGGGTTTACGCTAATTTATGTGAAATAACGGATGGGTCTATGCCCACCATATCATTGTGGGACCAGGCGAAGCAATCCATGTTGCTCTTGAGAAATTGAATCGGTGGTTGCGCAGTTCTTCACTGCAGGTGGCCCCAATCAACACTTGTTCTATCCGGTGTCCTCGTCCGGTGTATCTGGTCCAACTCTTCCGAGGGGGCTCCTTGTATTCTCGTCGAGGTGCCCCGGCCCCTGTAATTGCTATGAGGGGAGCTTAGTTGTGGCTTTGAGGGCTTGGGTATAACAGTTTCTGGATTCCTCTTGATCTCCTTTTACCGTAACTGTGCCCCATGGGGTTGGGAACTTGAGACACTGATGA
Source organism: Silene latifolia (assembly GCF_048544455.1). Classification (NCBI taxonomy): domain Eukaryota; kingdom Viridiplantae; phylum Streptophyta; class Magnoliopsida; order Caryophyllales; family Caryophyllaceae; genus Silene; species Silene latifolia. The sequence goes on along the minus strand of NC_133530.1, from coordinate 84,620,892 downwards.
TATGTTGAAGGTACGCCTTCATCTCGATGCAACCACGGTCTTCCCGGTATCACGTTGTAGGTGGTTGGACCTTCGATGATTAGGTATCTTACTAATTTGTTAACTCCTTCAATATATGTTGGGATGGTTATCTCACCTATTGAATGCTATCTCTCCACTAAATCCTACCAAAGGGCACGATTTCTTTATCAGTTCTCTTTATCGAAACCCATGGTTTTGAGGGTTTCGAGCATGATAAGGTTCACGAGCTCCTGTATCTACCAATGATTTCCGTGCGGTGCAATTGCCAATGGATAATGTTATGGTCAAGGCATCGTCATCTTTGTTCGCGCCGCTTTCCATGTCGGTTTCATCGAAAGTTCGGAGGTAAATTGCTCGCTTACTCAGACGAGGTTTCTGGATGACCTCCTTTGCTTCCGGTGGCTTTCCTCTTCGCGGCGGAATATGTCAATCCTGCTAGCTCGGATCCGCCTGTTATCACGTTAATAATCTTCGTGCATACGGGTGGAGCAGAAGGAAGTACCTGATTTGCTGCTTCCCTTCTGTCCTGCTTGCCCCCACGTGATAACAGGTGGTCCAAGTTTCCTTTGCACTGGAACTTCACCTCCCTCCGCAATTTGTAGCAATCTTCGGTCCTATGCCCTATGTCTTGGTGCCATTCACACCTCTTACTGCTGTCTCTGTCGTCGTTTGGCCTATCCTGAGTGGGTGGCTTTGGCCATCTCACCTGGTCACCCAGGTTTCTGAGTGCTTTCAACAACCCTTCCATTCCCGTGTTGAATCCGTATTCAGAAAGCTTAGGAGGGTGCGGAGAATCGTCAATTTGCTGAGCTTTTTCTGCTACCCTGCTTATATTGGGCCTGCTGTATGGCTTAATTCTGTCATCCTTCTTTTAAGTGCGAATTTCCTACTTGTCTTGTCGAAGCCTTTGCTGTACCCTTTCTAGCCTCGTATATCTTCTTCCAATCTTAACGCTGCAGTAGCTCTCTGTTGGACTTCCTCGAATCTCTCACAAGGATACATAGTTAATTCTTTGTAGAGGTTTGACTCCTTATCCTGTGCCCCGCCGAAGGCGTTGATAGCAAGTGGACATATCGCAGCCTCGTATTGAGACTTTTTTGCGTTGAACCTAGTGACGTAGTCCTTGATTGATTCCCCTATCTCCGAACGATCCTGCATGTGTCACTTGGCTTGGGTGTTCTGCGGCTGCTGGAGAATGTTGGTTGAAAGCGTTGACCAAGTCGGCGAATGATGATATGGTGCCATTAGGTAGACCGACGAACCATTGTAATGCTGCTCCGGTTAGGGTTGAACCAAATCTCTTACACATACATGCCTCTTTTGAGGCTCCCGTGGCCGTAGTGACCATCATCTTCGCTTGAATTGGCGATGTGATCGCAGGGTCCGTGGTTCCATAAAAAAGAGTCATTGTTGGGACGCTAAATCCTTTTGGTAAGGCCACTGTGGCTATATCGTCAAGAACGGTGAATCGGCGTAGCTTTCGGTGCACCATCTCCATAGGCGAGGCATACGGGGACCCTCCCGAGGAGGCTTCGTAGTTCCATGCACTTGTTCTATGTATGCCTCTCTTCCGGAGGGTCGCCGATGCTCCCGTGGCTGGTGTCTTTTGCTCCTTGTACGAAGTTCCGTCGTTCGGATTTTCGCTGACGTGCTGCGATGTTGCTGCCACCGGAGCGTTTTCCCAGGTATATTCGCCCTGATTCGTAGTTAGCATCCTGGTTATTGGGATTGCGTTGTGGCCACCGCTTTTCTGCGGTCCTGCCGCGCCTGACGTGGGTGTAGGTTCCTGGTGCACTGGTTCCTCATCTGGTGTTAGTGCCCCTAGTCCTGTTGGGACCAGGCCTCCTCGTGGCTGTGGTGTTCCTTCCATATCCAGCCTGAGTGCTACTTCACGTGGTAATACCCGTGTCTGCCTTCGATCCCTACTTTCTGCTGATGGCCTTTCAAATCTGTCTTCTTGCCACCCAGGGGCTGGACTAGCTGCCTGGTTCCTTAATTCGTTGATCTGTGCTCGGAGGAGGTTGTTGTCCTCCTCCATCTGGGATCTCATGCTTCTGTTCTCGTTTTGCATAGTCTTAATGGTTCTGGCTAAAGTGTCCAACCCGCTTATCATGATGCTGGTGGGACTTGGAGGAGCCTGAATTTGTTGCCGGGGCTGCGTTCCTTTGTCTGACTGTATGGCTCCCTGCTGTCCCTGAGCGACTCCTGGATCTCTAGTCTGAACCCTACCCGAAGATGGACTTGCTGCTGCCTGGGAATTCTGACTTTGCTTGGGTGCTGGTATCTGGGTAGCAGCGGTGGTCTGGACCGAAGTAGTACGTGCTGCTACTGCTGCCGAGGGAGATGGTGCCCGTGTTGCTGCGGAAGGGGGCGGCACCTGTGTTGCTGGTGCACCGGGGTTTCCCGAGGTTGCTTCTTTATGTCCGGACATATTTTGACTGCTGAGTAGACTGACTAACGGAGACGACCACTATGCCCCACGGTGGGCGCCAAACTGTTTTGGTAAATTTCTACCAAATTAGGGTTAAAGTGGTCTTAGCGTTAGGTCAATATTGCGATTTATGTGAACGTTGTATGTTATCCTGTTTGAACGATGAATGTAATGAACACAAGCAATTTTGGTGACGCGGAAAACCCAATGTGGGAAACAACCGCGGGGGGAGACGGAATCCCACCAATATTTTCACTATAATTCGAGAGGAAATACAGTTCTTATGCTTGCTATGAATGCTAAAGTGTAATTCTTGTATCTTTCGATGATCGTTCTTCTTTGCATTGAGGCTCCTTATATAGGGGAGGTCGAGGAGCTAGGGTTTCTTACTTCTCCTCCAAGTTATTCCTAATTTGACATTAGGTAGGACTGTCCTTCTTCAGATCTCGCAAGATGTTGGACCCTCATAAGCTTCTCCCGCGTGGACCTTTGGCCCATATCCTGCGCTGATTGCTGATGCTGGCATCCTGGCTCCCTGGTATCCTGCATCCCGTAACACTCCCAGGCCTGCTGCCCCAAGTCAGCCCATATCCATATTTTGGGCCTAACAACATTATCCCAACAAAGACTGTTCTAGCCCATCGAGGTTTAAGCATTGGTAATTCCTGTCCGTTATGTCAGACGGGTACGGAGACTCCTGAACATCTGTTTCGTTCATGTGATGTAATCCAGCATGTCTGGAGGGCTTCGTTGCTTGGAATTAGATCTATGGCAAATTCAAATGTCTCTTTCATTAAGTGGCTGGCTGATCATCTGCTGTATCTTCATCGTTCTTCTTCAACAGGGTTTGATGATTTACTGTACTTCTTTTGCGTCTTATGCTCCATTTGGCTCACTCGGAATTCCATTGTTTTTGACAATGCTAATCTTGAGCCTGTACGTATACTTCGTCTGGCAGAAACCTTGCACCAGTCCCATTTAAGTTTATCTTCTCTCCGTCTTGAAGAGTTTCAATCACGACGAGTTTCCAATATGGCAGGTGTTAGGCCCAGATTAGCCTGGCCTGACCATAACCTGGCCTGACCTTACAAGGCTGACTAAAGAAGACGAAGACCGGACAATTCTAGCTATTATTGCAATCAGCTTGCCTTATACTGGAAGAGAAGCCTGGTGGTAAGCACAGAATAGCCTGGCAGAGTATTAAAGCAGGCTAAATTAAGCTGAAGAAGAAGCAAAACGGTTATATAAAGATATATATTCGTGTCCTATCTTCAAGGAAGACTAAGTCTACTTGCAAAACCATATTGCCCATGAACCTGGACGTGCAAAGGAAGAGGATCAATCAAATAAGAACGAGTCAACCAGATTAATAGGGAATATGCCCTATTAATCCGGTAACAGCTCCGACAAAAGAGAAGGACGTTGAAGACCAGTACAACGTTCATTTTTATGGCTATAAATACTGTAATTCTAGCATTTGCAAAGGCATTGATTATTCATTAGTGTGAAATTAGTCTATTACTTATCTTCTCGTCATTTTATTAGCATTCACTTACTTAAACAAAATCTGTATTCAGCTTATCAAAATAATATAAACACTACTCTTTTCTCCTAGTCTTTTCTCATTATTCATTTACAACATACCAAACTTATAGAACTAGATACCCTGACTACTCTATAATTAAGCCGGATCCTTTCAGGAAAATCCTGCTAAAACAATTGGCGCCCACCGTGGGGCATCTAGTTCTTCAACCAATAAAATTCCCCTTATCATTTTTCATTTAATATTCACACACAAAAATGGTGGAACTTACCGCAGAACAACAATTAGCGGCTGCCCTGGCCAAGATTAAAGAATTGGAGACAATCCAAGAGAAGGCACCCAAGCGGTAAGTAAATCAATAGGTGAAAGAATCGAGTCTAGCCTGAAGAAAAATTGGAAAATCAAGCTTCGGGCTCCAAGACCGATTCGAACCAGAACCCCATTTTCATCCATTATCAAAAACATAGACTTCTCCAATTTTGGAACCCCGGAGAAAGATACATTATCCGATACCCCAACCATTCCCAATGATAAGACAAACAAAAGCAAGCAAAGAATAATGATGGCCATGCTTCAGGAAATTCAAAAACTCCACAACAAAATAGAAAACATACCCGGAGTGCCGGACCTCGTGGTGAAGTAGAAGTTGATGACTTCGCAGATTCACCCTTTGCGGATGAAATTGCAAAAATTGATCTCCCAAGAAATTTTCTTGTTCCGTCCATGAGAACTTATGATGGAACGCCTCGATTCACAAAATCACGTTGCCATATTCAAACGAGAAAATGTTGGTCGCCTCAATACCCAGTGAACTCGGGAAAGTCCGCATGTGTAAGGGCTTTGGTACAACCCCGATTTGGAGCAAAGACATTACAATGGTTCATCAATCTCCCAAATGGAGGTATTAAGAATTTTGCAGAATTGATCAATGCCTTCAATCAACAATTCGCAAGCAAAGAGAGATATGGCCAAAAGACCCGAAGAACTGTTGGGGTAAAGCAACTTCCCGAAGAATCTCTCAAAGAATTTCTGGCTAGATTTGTCAAAGAAAAGGTGGCCATTCCCAGGTGTGATGAAGAAACAACGGTGGAAGCCTTGGCAAGGAGTCTGCTTGTGAGTGACATCTATGCAGATCTCGACTAAGAAAGCTTGCCCGACCTTTGCCCTTTGTTCAATCCATCGCTTTAGAGCATGTCGATTGGAAGAAGACCTCAACTTCGGGACGAACTCATCCGGAGGAAAGCAAGGCTATGGACACACTAACAGGAAAAGCTCCTACCAGAAAGGAGGCAATCCCAGATCAACACCCTATTCCAGGCCCGAACGATCCAAGTCAATATGGCACAAGAACATAAAGGTAACCTTTCTAGCCTTCCAACTATTCCTGAATATAACTTCTCTATTAATACCGCAGGATTTATCAAACGCTGGAAAACCCGGGAGATACGGTCATATGGCCAAAGAAATCCGACAACCCCAGGAAAGATCCAACAAGATGGTGTGACTTCCATCAGGACATCGGACACACCACAGAAGAATGCATCCAACTCAGGAAACAGGTGGCATATCTTCTAAAGAAAGGCTACTTGAAAGACTTAATCCAGTGAGCCAAAGAACAAAGATGAAAGACAAAACAAGAGAGATCCAGAAGCATCGAGACCCTCCTCCTCCTCCCCCATCTATGAAGTCAAATTCATAAATGGAGGATCGAAATCGTGGTCCGACCAGCTCATTTTGCCAAAAGAATATCCAGGGAATCCGGACTCCAACCTCCTTCCAGGCCCAAGTCGTTGCACTGCTATTACCTTTGATGACTCGGACTGCAAGGAATATCGATCTACACCATGACGACCTGGTAATCACCATGCAAATCGGCACAGCAAAGGTATCAAGAATCCTGATAGACGGAGGCAGTTCAATCAACCTGGTGATGCTTGACGTCCTTAAAGCTATGAAGATAGACGAAGGGAAGATCATCAAGAAATCCAGCGTCCTGGTTGGATTCAGTGGAGAAACAAAGAACACCTTGGGAGAAATCAGCCTGCCTACCTATGTGGAAGGCGTGGCTTCATATGAAAGATTTGGAGTAATGGATTGCCTATCCTCGTATAATGTAATCCTGGGCAGACCATGGATCCACAATGTCAAAGCAATCCCATCAACATACCATCAATGCGTGAAAATTCCAACAGAATGGGGGATAACCACCATCAGAGGAGAACAAAGGACGGCTCAGGAATGTTACACTCAGGCTTTGAAACCCTCAAAGTCAGGTAAGTCCCTCGCATAACAATTAAAGTCACCTGTCAGGGAAGAATATGTAGCACAATCACAGATGGAAACAGGAGAAGTCATATTAGATCCAGAATTCCCTGACAGGAAAGTACTCGTAGGGTCAGATACACCCGACTCAATCAGACCAAATCTGGTCAGCTTTCTCAAAACTAAAATGTCTTGTTTTGCTTGGTCACATTTTGATATGACTGGTATAGATGCTGATGTTATTACTCATAAGTTGAACATTGACAAATCCTTTAAGCCTGTACAGCAAAAGAGAAGAAAATTCGCTGCAGAGAGGCATGAAATCATCAACCAAGAAGTTGACAAGCTACTGGACATGGGAATGATCAGGGAAGTAATGTACCCTGACTGGCTTGCAAACGTGGTAGTCGTCCAAAAGAAAAATGGCAAATGGAGAGTCTGTGTAGACTACACCGACTTAAACAAAGCCTGCCCAAAAGATCCATTTCCCCTGCCACACATCGATGCAATGGTAGATGCCACTGCAGGCCACGAAATGTTAACATTCATGGATACCTCCAGCGGATTCAATCAGATAAAAATGCACCCAGCAGACCGGAAAGCACAGACTTTCATCACCGAAAGAGGTATATATTGTTATACTTTGCTATGCCCTTTGGATTAAAAATGCAGGTGCAACCTACCAAAGGCTAGTCAACATGATGTTCAAAGACCAGATAGGAGACACCATGGAAGTCTACATAGATGACATGGTAGTCAAGTCAAAAAAGGCAGAAGACCACGTCAAAGACCTAGAAGTAGCCTTTCAAATACTGGAAAAATTCAACATGAAGCTCAACCCACAAAAATGCCACTTGAGTCTCGTGAGGCAAATTCCTGGGCTACATGGTAACAAAAAGAGGAATAGAAGCCAGCCCTGAACAGATCAAAGCTATTTTGGAGCTAGAACCACCAAAGACAGTCAAAGACATACAAAAGCTGACTGGAAGAATAGCGGCCCTAAACAGGTTCATTTCAAGATCATCAGAGAGGTGCAAATCATTCTATAACCTGTTAAGGAAGAACAAGGACTTTCAATGGACCCCTGATCATCAGACCGCCTTTGAAGACCTAAAGATATATCTATCCTCTCCTCCCCTGCTGGCAAAACCAATCAAAGATGAGCCTGACGAGTATACATCGATCACAGTAAACCTTGTCGGTGTAGTCTTGGTCAAAGAAAGACGGACAACAAGACCCCGTCTATTATGTAAGTAAAAGTCTCACGGACGCAGAGATCGGTATGGCCTGCTTGAAAAATATGTTTTAGCTTTAATTATGAGTTGCACAAAATTAAGACCATACTTTGAAAGCCACCCTATAATAGTCGGAACCAATCTTCCTATCAAATCGTGACTTAGAAAGCGTAATTATCCGGACGAATGTGTAAATGGTCGATCTGACTAAGCACATACAACATAACATTTGAACCAAGGACAGCAATTAAGTCACAAGCACTAGCAGACTTTGTGGCTGATTTTAGTCCGACCCTAGAACCCGACCTAATAAAAGAAGTAAATAAACTGACCAACGACCAAACAGACCTAGAATGGACCCTATTTGTCGACGGTGCAGCCAACACGAGGGGCACAGGCCTGGGAGTAGTACTAAAATCGCCACAGGGGGATAAGATAGTACATGCTATAAGTCTGTGCATTTGAAGCCACCAACAATGAAGCGAGAATACGAAGCCCTAATAGCTGGGTTAAAGGTATGTATTGACCTTGGTGTACAAAACCTAAAGGTACGTACTGATTCCCTCCTTATTTCAAACCAAGTAAATGGGATATATACAGCTAAAGACTCAAAGATGATGCTTTATTTAGATATTGTTCAAATCTTAAAATCAAAATTTCGCAATTTTAATATTGACCAAATTCCGGGGACTTGAATACCTGTGTCGATGCCCTAGCCGGCCTAGGATCCAACTTGACCCCTAGACTTCGACAAAATACCCATCGTACATCTACTAGAACCTGCAATAAATAAGCAAAATGAAAGCTTCCCAATTTATATTGCCAATTCTTGGACAAAACCCTACTATGACTGGCTACAACAGGGAATCCTTCCCCTAAATAAGCAAGATGCCAAAGCACTAAAAATAAAAGCTGCTTCATATACTATTATTGACAACGTGCTTTTTAAGAAATCGCAGGCCGGGCCGTACCTCAGATGCCTGGAACCACAAGAAGCTGAGCAAATATTATCAGAAATCCATGAAGGATACTGTGGAAATCACAAAGGTGGAAGAAGCCTGGCAAGCAAAGTACTCAGAACAGGTTATTATTGGCCTATCTTGAGAGCCGATTGCCTGGATTTTAGCTCTAAATGCAAAGCTTGTCAGATTCACGGACCATATATCCATCAGCCATCTGAGGAACTACATTCCATATCCGCACCCTGGCCATTTATGAAGTGGGGGCATGGATATAGTAGGAAAACTACCTCAAGCACCCGGACATAAAGTTTTCATGCTAGCAATGACTGATTACTTCTCCAAGTGGATAGAAGCTGAATCATACAGGCAAGTCAAGGAGAAGAATGTCATAGCATTTATCAAACACAATATCATCTGTAGATATGGCATCCCCTCTGAAATAGTATGCGACAATGGCACACAATTTGTGGGAAAAAAGAACAAGACTTCTTCGTGCTCAATGGAACATCAACGGTAACATCCACACCAGGATATCCAAAAGCCAACGGCCGGGCGAATCCAAGAACAAGGTGGTAATCATTTGCATAAAGAAAAAGCTGGAAAGAAGAAAAGGTAGATGGGTGAAGAACTCCCCTGGTCCTTTGGGCTGTGAACCACGCCTAAAACATCCACGGGCCAAACCCCTACTCCTTGGTCTATGGATGTGAGCGATAATCCGGCCGAGGTGGACATTCCATCAGCCAGATGCAGCCCTGAACACAATAACAAGCAATATACCTCTAATGGAGGACAACTTGGACTTAACAGAAGAGCTAAGAGATGCGGCCAAAGATCGATTAGCAAAGATATCAGCAAAGAGTTGCGAAAAGCTACAACAAGACTGTCAAAGCCAGGGTATTCAGGGTAGGAGACCTTGTCCTCAGGAAAGTCTTCCAAAACACAAAAGAAAAGAATGCTGGCAAATTGGCCCCAACCTGGGAAGGTCCCTATCTGATTGATTCAATAGTCGGCCAGGGAGCTTATAGATTACAAACCCTGACGGCGAAATGATCCCAAGAGCCTGGAATATTGCACATTTAAAACTATTTCACATATAAAATATATCTCTCAATCCAGGTACAACTTTTCACCTTGACATTTCTTGCCTGGAAATTACATGTATGATACTTGCAACTATATGAATAAATGCCGTATATGATTTCTTCAAATTATGTGCCCAAGTACTTATCTATGTTCTCATATTTACTTAGTGAAATCTTCAATACTTGTTTTACATATTGCATTTTTAAAACAAATCTTAAAGATTGGGGGCCACCCCCACCAAATATCCAAGCGATATCCAAATTTGATTTGCAAAAAAACAGCCTTTAAATATTGAGCTCCACTTAAACATACAAAGTGGAAAAACTCCTTCCCGACTTGTATAACACAGATGGGTCATAAGCCCCTCCAGACAGCGGGGGACGTAAGCCCTCCAGACAGGCAACAACCCCACCCATAACATACAATAAAAATAAGAACGCCAGATCAAGACAAAAGCGGCCCGATACGGTTAAAAAACTAGTCGAGATCCAGTACACATCCAACATTTCAAAAGTACCTTATCAAAACACAAAAAGAAACAAACAAAGACCAAATATTTATTCATCCAAAATAATTGGCCTTACCACACACCTAATAACCATCCATTCCAGGGACATCCCCCTGGATGGGCCAAAAAATGTTTCTAAATATTCATTCCAGGGACATTCCCCCTGGATAGACCAAAACCTAAAAGAAAAACAAAACTAAGCTATCTTTGAGCCGGTGGACCGACTCACAACCATCCGCCATTTCTGGTCATCGACTTCGCCTTGGAAGGAGGAGAATCCACTTCTTCTTCTTGACCCATATTGGCCAAATCAGGATACTGAGCATCCAAAGCTATCTCATCCCGGTCCGGGTTCCATTAGCCCGTCGATTCCGGATCCCTCATAGCATCGACCCGGCCTTTCCCAAAGAAGTATTGAGCAAGATCGGCCCAACCTCGCCTCCACAATTCCTTTTCAAAGCAGACAAGCTCCTCATTTTTTCTCAATCGATCCCGCATTGCCCCGCTTCTCAGCCTCCAACTCTTGCCTGACAGCCTTCTCAGCATTTTTTGCAGCCACCTCACAAACTATAGCGGCCCTGGTTGACTCCCTAGCTGTCCCCAACTGAGATTGAAGCACTACTTCATTACCCCTGGATATGTGCAGGTCACGGTTAAGTTTATCCAGTTTTTCCTCCAAACTAGAAACCCTGGCCTGGTCATCCCTGAGCTGACAAGCAGTAGCCAACCCGGCATCCAATCCCTACATATATATAAAATCAATCAACCAAATACAAGGCAAAACAAAAAGCACATGAACAATCAAAAACATCCCTTTACAACTAACCTCCCTAGCCTGGGAAGCAAGTTCAACAGCCTTTGTCACAAGAGAAGTCAGAATAGAAACCACTCTGGTAGAAGACTCAAGAGTACTAGCAGACAATAGCTGACCGCTCATTTTTGCAGAAAACTCATCTATCCGTGCCCGGGCATCATCCATGTCATCAACCCAAGTAGGCACTTGCCTTATACTCCTGATTGGCTGAACCTGGATAGGCTCTTTCTCTCCCTCCTCCTCTTCCAGGATAACATCTTCCCTCTTCCTTTTTTGAGCCTGGACGACCTCCGGTGACGCTATCTTGGGTGGATCTTGAGAAGGCTGGATATCAGAAACCAGGATATCAAGCGTTTTGTCACTCCCACTAGCCTCCTGGCTCTTGGACTGTTCAGCAATCCTAGCCACCCCAGCCTTCAAATCCTTTGCAGAAAAGCTGGCTAGCCTAGCAGAAGACCTAAATACTGAATATATAAAAAATATACGTGAGTATCAAACAAGAAACGACAAGAAGATAACGGCTAACATAAAAACATACAGAAGACGTACAGGAAAGAGCAGTAGAACTAGGCTCGCCTTTGGGTACCCTGACCCCAGTCAGCATGGTCTTCATATACCGGGGCAACAACTCCCTGCCCAAACTAGCTGGCCAGGTCCTCTCCTCCTCAGGAATAGCAAGGAAAGCCTCTATCCTGGAAATAGCTTCCTCATCAAGAGGATCAAAACTCCAATCAGGAGCTGCAAAAACCGTCAAAATTACACAGGTAAGAATCAAAATCCATTAATTTCATGTAATGTATATTGCAAAATAAAAAGTACAGGGAACCTACCACTCTCCAAGGGAGGATATCTCAGATAATCAAAGCCTGATCCCAAAGTCTCAGTCCGAACAAACAGGAAAGTCTTTGCCCAATTTTTATCATCTCCAGAGTCCAGGTTAGTAATTAATGGAGACATTTTCGATTTAATTCTCAAATTAAAGCGACCATCAACAGGATTTTTCATATGATACACTGCCTTGATATCATTAATAGTAATTACAAGATTGTGTTTAGCACATAAATTTTCAATAGAATGGACAAGTTTCCAAACCATTGGCATAATCTGAAAAGGAGATACCTCCATAGCACGAATGGTGTCAATCATTAAGGGAGTAAAAGGTAACTTACAGCCTGCTTTGAACGCCCATTCAAAAATACAGAACCAGCCAGGTGATACCCAGTTAGCCCTGACCGGACAAGACTCAGGAATCCATACCTCAGTTGACTCGGGAATTATTTTCTTCTCCCTTAGAATCTTGTCATAGTTTGTTTTTAGTAAGTTTTCCTCAGGGAAAGAAGAATCCAGAGATTGAAGGGCAGTAAAAACAGAATCCTGGTACTTGAAAGCCACAGCACGAGCAGGAGGATCAATTTCCCTCACCTCTTCCTCTTGGACGTCTGTGGGTTCAGGCTCAACAGCAGCAGCAGTTTTCTGGGATGAAGGACGTTTTTTGGCTCCCATGTCTTTTATTGTCAGATTTATTATGATGAAGTTAAATTATTTAAAGAGTATAAACTAGCAGAACAGGATTGTTGAGAAGTAGGGAAGAATTTCAGAAGAAAATTTAGCAAAGAAAGTGGAGGAAAATTGGTGAAGAATAATCTCGTCCCAAATACCGTATTTATAGAAGATGAGTAACGGCATGAAAACCCTAGAAATTGCAAAACTCTCAGCATGACATCACCTAGCCGTTACAGTGTTCAACGGTAACTAGGAGTCTAAGAGTCATTGATTAAGTATAATTCTCTTTATTATTCAACCCGGTAAAAGTTGACATCTCACCCCCTGGCCCGATCCAAAGACGGGTAAAATGTCAAGGGGCAATTGTTAGGCCAGATTAGCCTGGCCCGACCATAACCTGGCCCGACCTTACAAGGTGACTAAAGAAGACGAAGACCAGGACAATTCTAGCTATTATTGCAATCGCCTTGCCTTTATTTGGAAGAGAAGCCTGGTGGTAAGCACAGAATAGCCTGGCAGTATTAAAGCAAAGCTAAATTAAGTCAAGAAGAAGCAAAACGGTTATATAAAGATATATATTCGTGTCCTATCTTCAAGGAAGACTAAGTCTACTTGCAAAACCATATTGCCCATGAACCTGGACGTGCAAAGGAAGAGGATCAATCAAATAAGAACGAGTCAACCGGATTAATAGAGAATATGCCCTATTAATCCTAAGAATAAGCCTCGACAAAAGAGAAGGACGTTGAAGACCAAGACAACGTTCATTTTTATGGCTATAAATACGTAATTCTAGCATTTGCAAAGGCATTGATTATTCATTAGTGTGAAATTAGTCTATTACTTATCTTCTCGTCATTTTATTAGCATTCACTTACTTAAACAAAATCTGTATTCAGCTTATCAAAATAATATAAACACTACTCTTTTCTCCTAGTCTTTTCTCATTATTCATTTACAACATACCAAACTTATAGAACTAGATACCCTGACTAGTCTATAATTAAGCCGGATCCTTTCAGGAAAATCCTGCTAAAACAGCAGGTATGTATCCAACAATTTCGCGTGCTACGATCTCTTACAAGATCTCTATTTGCAGGAGTTCCTTTCAGAAAGGATAGTGGCTACTGTTGTATCTGACTCTTGCTTACCTAAGATCTTCTACTTGCGTGCTTCCTCTCTTTTCGCGGCGCACTCTCATGCATTGCACCAGGTTATGAAGACTCAGGATGTTTCGTTTACTGACATTGCTTTTATCGTTTCATTACCAAAATTATCTTCAGTTCTGGCATCTCAAAAGCCAGTTCCAATCGATGTGCGTAATTCACTGTCTGGAATTCGCACTTTTCTTCGTTCCCGACGTAACTGGTCGGTTAGTTTAGCTACTGGATAGTTTACTGTTGTAGTTGTTTTGGTTTCAGACTCTTCTGTTTTCTGTTTTATTTCCTTTAATATAATGGTTTACTTTTGTCGAAAAAAAAAAATATGAAGTATACGTATAGTTTTCTATAGACTCCATTGGTAGATTCGTTTGATAAAAATCAGAAACAAAACTTATTTTTTATCTTATCTATTTTTCATTAATTTATTATACTCCGTATTGAGTAGTATTTAAAACTTGGACCCCCTGTAATCGCTCGAAAAAAGCTTCCTTTATTAATATAGGTGGGAAGGAAATGAAAACAGGCAAATTACAAACTATGAGCATTCTATAACAAAACCTAGACAAATTTTGATTAGGCGATGACGTCGATAAGAGGAAAAGGATATACACATTTTCACCCATTAATGGTGTATCGGATACTCTAACCAGAGGCAGATGGATTATACACTAAGAAATTACAGGAAATTATTATACACTACCTTTGGACCTTTGGTGGATTCACCTAATTGAAGACGGCCTCCTTGAACATCGTAAAGCTCAAACAATTTTGCCCATTTCGATTAATTTTCATGCTTAAAAAATCTGAAACAGAAATTTTATACAATGATCTGTTACATAAATACATACTATTCAGCAGGACACCGGTTATAAAAACTGCTGAATCTGCCACTGTACATTACAGGACCGTCACCATTGCTATATGGGTTCGGCTAACTTTTTTGCTAATCTGAACGGGTCATATGGGTTTTTTCGTTCAGGTCTAAACACTTTGGTCTGTTTAAGGTGCACGGTTAGTTGTCCCCGGGTCAATATACAGAGGAGGGGATTCAAACGTGGGATTAAACCATCAGACTAAGATATTTTCGTATATTATTGTTTACAATTACAGTACTACACTTCAAACTCACTGGTGGTCGTAGTTTAGAGACGTACCCAGAGTAGTAAGGTGCCGGAATAAGGAAAGCATCACCATGATCGGCGAGACAAAATGAGAGTATCTCAAGCGCAGGAGTAGCGCCACTAGTCAACACTAGTCTTGAAGGATCAAATGTCACATTTCCCATAACCTTTGACATGAAATTTGCCATTGCCTGCAGAGCTAACAACAGTCGTCCGCTCTACCGACTGAGCTAAGGTCGGATTCTGCTGTATTCAACTCTAATTATTATTTTATCCTTATTTTCTACCAAATAAATGATGATGATCTACTGTGACAATCTCATGTAACCACAAAATTAGTTGTTAAACACTTATGAATATTGAATGGCAAAATATTGTTATTGATTATGAAAAGAATTGTGTCTGATACAAAGGATGTTAATACTATATATACAAAAGGAATGGAAACAAATATACAATTATTTACGGCAAAGATTATGGCAAAGAATATGGGTGATATTTTCCTTCCTGATTTGGTGAAAGGTAACGTTGGAGGCAACGGCTCTTTGAGCAATGAGGCCGTTGATTCTGCTAACACCCTCCCTCAAGTTGGCGCGTGTAGAGACGAAACGCCCAACTTGGAAAGGAGCTCTTCAAAGGAGGTACGCCCAAGTGCTTTTGTAAATATATCCGCGATTTGAGAGCGAGTATGGACGTAACTTGGACTGATTGTGCCTTTCAAAATTTCATCCCAAACGAAGTGACAGTCTATTTCGATATGTTTGGTTCGTTCATGAAAGACGGGATTTTTTGTGATGTGGAGCGCGGATTGATTGTCGCACAATAGCTTGATGGGTTGGTTGTGTTGAATACCAAGGAAACCGAGCAACCCTTTAAGCCACTTGAGCTCACACGTAGTGAAAACCATAGCGCGATATTCAGCTTCGGTAGACGATAGAGCAACCGTAGGCTGTTTCTTAGTTTTCCAAGAAATAGGAGAGGAGCCCAAGAAAACCAAGTAAGCACTTAATGAGCGTCGGGATGTAGGACAGCTAGCATAGGACGTGTCACAGTAGGCGTGAAGACATAACTTACTGTCAGACCGAAGTAAAAGACCTTGCCCAGGCGCATTTTTTATATAGCGGACAACGTTGAGTGCGGCCTGCCAATGTTCGGTCGTCGGAGCGTGCATGAATTGTGCTAAAATATGGACTGAATATAAAAGTTCGGGACGTGTAATGGTGAGATAGACCAATCGTCCTACGAGCCGTCGGTAAGGTTGTGGATCATGCATAGGAGCCGTTTTAGACAAACCGAGCCTGTGATTCGGCTCCATAGGAATAGAACTGGGCTTTGAGCCAAGTAAACCGGATTCGGATAATATGTCAAGGGCGTACTTGCGCTGGGAGACAAAAATGCCGGATGGATGACGTGCAATTTCGAGCCCGAGAAAATATTTGAGGGGGCCCAAGTCTTTCATATGGAAACATTTGTTAAGGTAGAGCTTGAAATTATTGATCATAGAAGTATTATTTCCGCATATAACAAGATCGTCAACGTAGATAAGGACGTGTACCTCCATAATGGCTTTGGTGATAGAGAATAAAGAGTGATCATATGGACATTGTTGAAAACCGTATTGAGTGAGAGCGGAAGCGAGTTTAGCGTACCAGCATCGAGGGGCTTGTCGGAGCCCATATAAAGACTTGCGGAGTCGACAAACTCTGTTATCATTGGACGAAAGAAAACCAGGAGGAGGTTTCATATACACTTCCTCATTGAGATCGCCATGAAGGAAGGCGTTGTGGACATCCATTTGATGGATGGCCCAATTCTTTGCGGCGGCAATGGCTAATAAGGTCCGAACTGTCACCATTTTGATAGTAGGTGCGAAAGTTTCGTTGTAGTCAATGCCTTCGACCTGTCGATTACCCATTACAACTAGACGGGCTTTATATCGCTCGATGGACCCATCCGAATTGTACTTGATTTTATAAACCCACTTGGAGCCTATGGCCTTTTTATTGGGAGGTAGAGGCTCGAGTGTCCAAGTATGATTCCGTTCGAGAGCTTCAACTTCCATTTTCATAGCGTCGCGCCATTCGGGAACCTGCACTGCATCTTTGTAAAAACTAGGCTCGTGGTGTTTAGTCACGGCCGACAGGAAAACACGGTGTTTAGGAGTAAATTTAGAGTAATCTATATAGTGAGAGAGAGGATACCGAGTACCTGAAGATTGTGCTGGTGTAGTGAGCAAATTTGCCGAGGGACGTAGAGGTTGTAAAACATAACCGTCAAGGTTTGAGTTCGGTATCTTAAGACGGTGGCCACGGCCCAATTTGGCAGGGACATGGTCCATAGATGGAATTGGGTAACGGGTGGGAGTAATGGATGTCGAGGGAGATGAGTCGGGTTGCTCATGATTGGGTGACGTGGGAGGCTCAGGTGAGTTGTTTTGGTCAGTAGAAGACGTGAGTGGCTCGTGGGGGGTAGGGTTTGAGGGAACAGTATGGGTGGGTGTATTGATAAGAACAACTTTTTCAAGGGGGTTAGAAGTGTCTTGTGTAAGAAGGGAAAAATCGGTTTCGGAATCACGAATATTAATTGTTTGGTATGGAAAATTATTTTCAATAAAAATAACATCGCGAGAGACAAAAATATGATCCCGTGTCCAAATCATAAAGTTTCCAACCCTTTTTTCCAAATGGATACCCGATAAAAATACATTTACGACTACGAGAGTCAAATTTATTTCGGGTTCGGTTTTTAGCATATGCAAGGCAGCCAAAGACTCGAATGGCGGTCATGGGTGGGGGGGTTTGAAAAAGCATCTCATATGGAGTTTTTCCTTTGAGAAGTTTTGATGGGGTGCGATTAATTAAGTGAACCGCCCCTAACACACTCACCCCAAAATAAAATTGGGAGACTTGCCTGAAAAAGAAGGGCACGAGCGACGTTTAAAATGTGACGATGTTTTCGCTCGACCCGACCGTTTTGTTGTGGGGTATCAACGTTTGAAGTTTGAAAAAGAATCCCATTTGTTCGAAAAAAAGGAATGAGAGGTTCAAATTCGGTCCCGTTGTCACTACGTAAAATTTTAATATGTTTGTTAAATTGACGTGTGACCATAGCAAAGAAGTTTAGTAAATTTTGTTTAGCATCACTCTTATTTCGCAAAAGATAAACCCAAGTCGAGCGAGAATAATCGTCGACTATTGTTAAAAAATAGCGCGATCCACAGGATCCGTTTGCATCGTACGGGCCCCATACATCACAATGGACCAAATCAAATGTCGAAATAGCAGTAGAATTACTCAACGGAAATGGCGTTCGAGTCTGTTTTGCTCTAATGCAAATATCACAAGAATTATTGTTTAAAGAGTGCAAATTAGTTTTGGAAACAAAATCAAAATAACGTAAAACAGAGGGGGATGGGTGTCGAAGTCTGCGATGCCAAAGGTCGGAATTTTCGGCGGATTTTACCGTATGGACCGTGGCCTTCCCGTCATGGAGACCTTGAAGATAATAAAGTCCCTCGCGTTGCTCACCCGCACCAATCACTCTCTTCGAGGAACGGTCCTGTATGAGGCACAAATTATGAGAAAATTGGATTGTAAGAGAGGTGTCGAGAAGCAAGCTAGAGACGGAAAGTATATTACATTGCAAATTTTCAGCATAAAGTACGTTACGTAAAATTAGACGAGAAGAAAAACAAATATCGCCACTTTTAGTAGCAATAGTGAGATCACCGTTAGGCAATCCAACCGATAACGGAGAAATGGTACGAATATTGGAAAATTGAGATAGAGAACCTGACATGTGGTGTGACGCTCCTGTGTCAATAATCCAAGGAAAATGAGAAATATTACCGTGAAGAGTGTCGGATGCAGGAGCGGATTGATGAGCACGCCATAGTTTCGTTATCTCATCCAATTGTTGTGGGCTCATGGAATTGAAGTCCAATCTGTCCATGGTTGATAGAGGCGGGCCGGAGGAGGACCCACCAGTGCTGCCAAAAGTGGTTTGGCCGGAATTTCCTGCCGCCATGTGTGCTCGTGGAGGATGACCTCCTGCCTTCCCCTGTTTTCGAAGACGATCCCAAGTAGCACGGCCTTGTACATCCGGTACAAAAGTGGCCTTGCTTAAATCTGTGGCATGGGGGTCGACAAAGATACGGTCGCGGGGACGCTCTCCCCACCCGATCCCGGGAATTCACCGTGACCGGTAACATCTTTGAAAATGGTGACCAGGTCGATTACAAGCAAGACAAAAAATACGGTTCGAATTATTGGATGAACCAGAGGAAGGTCGTGGATGGGTTTGAGAATCACGACCCCTCCCTGAAACGACAGGTGCATTAGTAATACGGGCGGCAAATGCCATTGTGTCGGGTGCGGTGTCGGATTTGGGTTGAGATAAGTTTCTCACACCTTCATCCTGTAGTAGTCTGTTATAAACAACATCTAATTGAGGAAGAGGAGTAATACCAATTATTTGAGATCGGGCATTAGAAAAACGAGAATCAAGACCCATTAAAAAATCGCGTACCCGCCTTTTTTCTCGCCGGGAAGTAATCAGATTCAGCCAGTCACAAGAGCACGGGTTGCATGAACACTTGGGAAGCGGATCATGCTCTATTATTGCGTCCCAGATTGTCGCCATCCTCCCGTAGTAATCCATTAAACTTTCTGTCGGGCCCTGTCGACAGGCCAGCAATTCCGCCTGAAGTTGATACACTCGAGTTTCATTGGTTTGGCAGAACCTATTCTTGATGTCCTCCCATACCTGTTTGGCCTCTGGTCGAAGCGAAATCTGCTGGCGTACCGAGGTTGCAATCGTATTAAAGATCCATAAAGTGACTAGAGCATTTGTGGATTCCCAATTTTGGTAGGAATCGTCTGTAGCAGACGGTTTCTTGATGGCACCGTTGATATAGCCAAGTTTACCTTTAGCCATTAGAGCGAGGTAAAACGATCTTGACCAATCATCATAGTTATTACCATTAAAAGTGACGGTAGAAATTGAATGACCCGGATTTTCGATGTGAACAACCGAATATGAGGGATTGGATGGATTGGGTGGATTAACGACTTCTGAATTAGTCATAACGAATTGACTGGTTGCTGTAAAAAAGAATGACAGGGAAAGAAAATTGGATTGGAAAATTAGTAAACCTAATCTCCTGATGCCATGTTAAACACTTATGAATATTGAATGGCAAAATATTGTTATTGATTATGAAAAGAATTGTGTCTGATACAAAGGATGTTAATACTATATATACAAAAGGAATGGAAACAAATATACAATTATTTACGGCAAAGATTATGGCAAAGAATATGGGTGATATTTTCCTTCCTGATTTGGTGAAAGGTAACGTTGGAGGCAACGGCTCTTTGAGCAATGAGGCCGTTGATTCTGCTAACATTAGTGGTCCATTCAATTAAAATTGAATTTGAAAATAGACAAAATTAGTATTCCCTACTTGAGTTTCAATCTATAGCAAAATTGATAGTCATTAATAAGAAGGTTGAGATGGAGGTGTCGTAACAATAGGTGACAGGCTCAACTCCCACTTCCAAATATATACCGTATTGTATTGACCTTGTACCGCATTTGATACCAAAAAATAAATAAAGAAGATTGAAGAGCTCTTGATGATTAAGTTGACATCATGTTTACGACCCATGTTTACGGTGGTGGTTATCGTCATTAGGTTGGTGATTATAATGGTAATTTATCCTATGATTATAAGCACTTATTATTTGCTTCATAAAATGTGCACTGGATACCCCTTGGATCTTTACCTATATAATGAGTTATTTAGAGTGATTGAAGGATACGCGAATGTGAAATCTCCATCCTTTATACTCCCTCTGTCCCGCTGATTTGTTGTCCTTTTTCATATTTGGGTGTCTCAGTCAATTGTTGTCCTTTTTATTTTAAGAATGAACTTGATAAGTAATTTGATCATTCACACTCAATTTGTTCCACTTGTCATTTAGTAATTGGTCCATCCTTTATACTCCCTCTGGCCCGCTGATTTGTTGTCCTTTTCCATATTTGGGTGCCTCAGTCAATTGTTGTCTTTTTTATTTTAAGAATGAACTTGATAAGTAATTTGATCATTCACACTCAATTTGTTCCACTTGTCATTTAGTAATTGGTCCCTTCATCTTTCCTTGGTCATTGTGCCAAAACTAAAGGACAACAATTGACCGGAACCGGAGGGAGTAATACTCTTTAATATTTTACTATTTCCGATTATACCATATGAGTTTCAACTCCTAATAGTTGAGTACACAACTTTTAGGAGTGGTATGTGCCCATATCAATTGCTCACTAGCATCTATTCTCGAAATGACGTTTCGTACCCCGACACTAGCATCTATTCTCCAAATATACCTTCGCCCCTATAGTCACCCTATATTTATAACAAACGTAATCAGTGATTTGCTCACTATGGCGGAGATAATAGTATTACACCGAAAAGCTCAAACAATCTATTTTCTCGCATTATTTTCTCTCATTAATGCGAAATGCGCTCAATATTTTCTCTCATTAACCATAATGGTGAAGAACTGAAGATAATAGTATTACCTTCTTGAACACCGAAAAGCTTAAACAATTTACCATTTTGCATTATTGTCATGCTCAAAAATATATAAAACTTGAAAGTTTATACTATGATATAATAATTTCAACAGGACCCCTTTAACAAAACCTGCTTGATTGGCCACTGTACATTGCAGAATCTGAATTTTTCAGTTCAGGATGTACCTTGATGTGTCAGGTCCTACCCATGAGCGGCTGAACCTCGATTGTGGAAGGAGGAGGATCATCATCTACAGTAAACATGCTTCTACTTACAGAACCGCTTTGAAAGTGGATCGCTTCTTTGACATCGTGATTGCACTCTTTAGGTTTAACTTCTTTTGAAATAGGCATTTGTGAGGATCTAATCGCATCCAGTTGCACTGCAATTTCCTTCATTGTCGGCCGCTGTTTGCCATTCATATTCAAACATTTCCTGGCAAGTTCTGCAACTGCCATAAACTCGCCTTCTTTACCTTCATCTGAAATTCTGCTATCCAGAATGTCGAAAAGACGAGAATCTTCCATCTTTGACAGGAACTCAACTGCCAAGCTTATCCATCCACCATTTCCAACATGGCATATTGGTCTCTTGCCTGTTAGGAGCTCAACAAGGACTACACCAAAGCTATAAACATCACTTTTTTTTTGTGAATTGATTGGACTGAAAGTACTCGGGATCCAAATAACCGTATGTTCCTTGAACAGCAGTGGTCACATGAGTTTGATCAATGTTAATGGCTCTAGAGGTCCCAAAATCAGAAACTTTAGCTCTGTATTTTTCATCCAGAAGTATATTGCTCGACTTGATGTCTCTATGATAAATAGGAGCTGATGAAGATGAATGTAGATACGCAATAGCACCAGCGGATTCTGCTGCAATTTGTAAGCGCATTTTCCAATTAATGTGAAAATCATCACCTCCACCTTGGATATGTTCATAAAGTGTTCCATTAGGGATGTACTCATAGACAAGGGTCTGGACTTCCGTCTCTAAACAACATCCCAGTATACCGACCACATTCCGATGGTTAATCTGAGAAAGAATAACCACCTCATTGATAAAGGGTTCTACCTGAGACTCATCAACTTTTTTCGACTTCTTAATGGCAACAATCCGTCCATACATTAACATTCCTTTGTATACTGTGCCTTAGCCTCCTTGGCCGAGTATTCTGTTTTCATTGAAATTGTCAGTAGCTTTCTCTAACTCAGTAACAGTGAAAACTCTGGTCCTCTCTACGGTACCCTCGTTAGAAAACATTTGTTGTTGCAGTAGTAAGCCACCGTTTCTCTTGAAGTTGTTGTCTTTTTCCTTAAGCATTTTTCTTCTCTTCAAATATGTATACAGCCAATAGCCACCAAGAACTAATAGCACTAAACCCATGCCGCAACGACAGTTATATTAGATATAATTGTTAGTGCTAATATTTGATATAAGCACTTCTGTTATTCAAATTGTTTGAATGACATTAAAACTTGACCAATTAAAGATTATTGAGTTTTTAATTGATAAAATATGAGATATTTTGTCAAAGGTTGCCACTCAGGTAGACAATAAAATTATTTTATTTTCGTTTACAAGAAGCGACCTGACAACCAGGGGTCTTGTAGTTCGGAGATATAATAATATTGTCTATTTTATATGATACGGGGGTGAAGAAAAGTTAACTAATCTTGTACTTTTAGTCTGGACAACCCAGAGGGTATGACATTTATTAATTTTATTTCACTAGAGTGGATAAACTCAACTACACTGATAGGTACGACCTGACAACCAGGGGACTATGTAGTGTAGAGCCTGAAATGATTTTATAAGATAAAATCGGATGAATTTTAATTATGATGAGAAGCGACTTGACAACCAGGGGGCTCATGCATGTTTTAAAATTCTTATATATCATTATGAGGAAGTCCATATCATTATGGTGTATGATTATGTTCTTTTTGGATTGTTTTCTTTCCGATTTCTCAAAGAAGGCTAGTGGGAGTACAGTCATTTTCCTAGTGTTGTATGTGGATGACATATTGGTGATAGGAAATGGTGTGCTAGTCATGCAAGAGACAAAGATTTGACTATCTGAATAGTTCTCCATGAAGGATATGGGAAAAGCGGCTTATATTCTTGGAATAAGAATCTATGGAGATAGATTCAGGAAGCTGCTATAGCTCTCCCAATCTTTGTACACTCAGCTGTGATGTTGTACAAGGCTTGATGTGGCTTACCCGTTAGGAGTAGCAAGTAGGCATCAGGCAATCCGGGTGAGGAACATTGGAAAGTGGTGAAAACCATCCTTGAGTACTTGAGAAGGACTAAGGATCAATTCCTCATTTTTGGAGATTGTAAGCTAAAAGTGTTTAGCTGTACTAATGCAAGTTTTGCATTGGATAAGGATGATAGCAAGTCTATCTCTAGTTATGCTTTCACCTTAAATGGTGAGCAGTGAGTTGGAAGAGTTCCATAAAAGCTAAAGTAGCTGACTCAGTAACCGAAGTAAAGTACTTAGCTGTATGTGATGCTGTTAAGGAAACTGTTTGGATAAAAAGGTTCTTAATTGAACTTGGTGTTGTTCCTTCAGTGGAGGAAGGTGTTCCTCTATTGTGTGTCAATAAGGAGTTATTGTACAGTCTAAAAAGCAAAGGGAACCACCAACGATCTAAACATGTTCTTAGGAAATTTCACTTGATTAGAGAAATATTCGAACATGGAGATGTTCAAATTCATCAGGTGTAAGGGAAAGAAACGATGTCGATCCTTTCATTAAGGCGCTTTGATCAAAGGAGTTTCACAAGCGCAGGTGGGATCTAGAATCAAGGTTCATGACCGATTGCCTCTAGGTCAAGTGGGAGATTGTTGGAACTATGCCCCAGAGCAATCGTTAATGAAACGTTTTGAACAAATTTCATACAGTGTAATTATTAATGGAGATTAATAATTAGATGGCATTTTTCTTATTATCTTATTAGGTGTTAATACGATAATCAATCCTTGATTAAACTGGTATACTTGACATCATAATGGAGATTATGATAATGAGAGTCGAGTATTATAGAGTTTAGTCTAAAAGTGTTCTTGGTCGTTGGATTATCAGAACGGGATTATGAAAATCCGGATAGACCAATATATTGATAACGGTACTCATAAGATGAGTATTAATGGATCTCATTCATTAAGTTATAATATATATAATGCATATGGATATATGATTATTGAACGTGATCAACAGTGAGATTTCCCAAATGGTTATTATTACCTATGCACTGTCAATGTGGAAATTCTCTTAAGGAGTAGTTGTATATTTTATCCTTTGACTTGAGATCATCATTGTAATTAATAGACTGCTTATTGTACTTAGATACCGGACACCTAGTGTGTAAAAATGCTAGTTGAATGGTCATTGGGTATAATTAAGTACCTATGTAATTAGTGGTGAGTCAAGATGGAATCCGTCAGCTCAAGGTAATGAGTTTGAACTCTATGTTGTCATTAATCTTATTGGTCATATCAAAACCTTGGCCAGGGTAGACGAATGATTTAAGAAAGGAGTTTCTTAAAGTCATTTCCGACCAATAATGATAGACATGTAACATAGAGGTCGTCTAGTGGGGTTTGACAGTCAAACCATACCCTAGGACGATCCGGAGTTGGAACGACGGAGGGAAATAAATACAGTGTCCTTTACCAGGTTCGAGTACAGTGAATATTGGTATTCACGCTATCCGGCCGTCGGGGAGTGTTGTTAGACGCCAACCTCGATTAATAATTATGAGATTAATTATTACCGGTTTAGCGATGAACCTATGTGGTCACACACTTACGGTGGATATTTAACGTTTACGGTTATTTAATTTATTATGAGATAATTAATTAAATAATCTCGACGACATATTTTTATATTGTCCGCTAACACGGAAATATAGTTAATATCGGAAAGACGTTTGTACGAGAGATCGGACCAAAACAAGTCAAATGATAAAGCCACGTTACATATGTTTGATATGTATGAATTATGGCATGTTTATCTCAAAAGTGACGTGTCTCTTGCATGTTTATTCCTTAATGGTTAAGGATACATTATGTAAGATTAGCTTTAAGTATTTGCTTTGTTGGACAAGCAAATTTTTGGCTATAAATAGCAAGGTAGTCCACGAGTTTTTTCTAAGATGAAAATACAAAAACAAGTTTGTGAAACTTGTCTCTCGTAGTCTCTCGTATAAATACAAAAGTGAGAAAGTGTTTCTCTTATTATTCCGAGGTCGTCTCAAGGGTTGAGAACGTTAGTCTATCTACCGGTGTGGATACACTAGAGACTCCGTATTTTCGGGGTTAGATCAATTTATTGTCTACACATAAAGTATGTGTCCCTTTACCCAGTTTTACAAGTTTTTAAATGCAATAGGTCTCAGAAGGACCGCCTTTCTGTCTTCCGCTGCTACATGTGATGTGCCGCGGTCCCTTCACAGTGACCACTTGCCCTAGATACAAATTTCAACTAAAATTTCTTACATAGTTACAAGTTCAATAATTTTTTAATTTTCACCCATTATTACATTGAATCCATTACTGTCTGTTAGTTGACAAAAATCCAAACCCACAATCATACCTTAGTGATGATGGGTCAAACACACACAAAGAAGTGTATAACAGATCCAAAATTGTACTCCAATGAGAAGCATTTCATTGACCATGGAGCCATTTTGCTTGAGAAACAGATTGCTCTTAGCAGAGGCCAAAATACAGGATCAAGGCAGCTCAAAATACTCTCAATCATCGATATCGAGCAGGCTACAAATAACTATGATCCTAATCTAGTTGTTGGTAGCATTAAATCCACAGTTTTTAAAGGAGTCATAGTTGACCAAGTTGTAGCTGTCAAAGTTCCTATAGATTTTCACCTGAATCACCACCTCACCGATCTCTACTTAACCGAAGCAGCGACATCAATGGTCATGAATCACGAAAATTTAGTTAAGATCTATGGTGGTTGTCTTGAAACTTGTATGCCTATAATGGTGTATGAGTACTTGCCTAATGGATGCCTCTTTAAACATCTATACTCACATACCAATCGTTTAAAATGGTCTGATCGATTAAGGGTCGCAACTGACGTTGCATATGGTCTATCTTATATGCGTAATGCTATGTCAAGGCCTATGGTGCACAGGAAAGTCATATCATGCAGTATACTTCTTGATCAGTCATTTCGAGCAAAGTTATCGAATTTTGGCTACTCAGTGACTCTTTGTCCTGGGGAGACAGCTCAGAACGGGCCTGTTATTGGTTCTCTAGGATATATTGATCCTGAGTATGTTGAAACTGAACACGTTACAGAGAAGTGCGATGTTTATAGTTTCGGGGTTTTGTTATTGGAGCTGTTGACAGGAAAATATCCTATAACAATGGCCAAAGATGGTACCGACTTGGTTGATGTCTTTGTTTCAACTGCACAAAAAAATGGGATGTCGGAGATGATAGATAGCGAAGTTTTGGAACAAGCACCGGAAGATGAAATCCGACAGGTTGCAGGGCTTGCATTGAAATGTGTCGCAAAGAAAGGGGATGAACGACCGACTATGATTAATGTGGTTCAAGAGCTTTGGCAAATGCAAGATCAAGACAAGAACAAAAGCTGAAACATATTACTCAGCAAAAGCTATTTTCGCGTAAAATTTTGTCGTGCTCTGTCTAATGCGACTATTTGTGAAAAAACAATTATGTTCGGTGTTAAATTGAAGCGTTTAAATGCATTGACAACATAGTTGAATATTGTTACTATTAACAATATATCTTCCTCTATTAAAATATCATAAGATATTCATTAGTCTCTTCCTCAAGAAATGTAGTATTGGTGGGGTTAATGGGTGGTTGTCTACGTGTGTAGACTTGCGTGATGGGATGACGAGTGGTGTTTGGAGATGGTGGTTTCTCGACATTAGGTGGGGTGGGAATTATGGGAAGAATTAGGGAGCACCAGTCATCCGGGTCTGTGTGGGTGGGCGTGATAGGCACTGTTTTTATGAGACGGGTATAGGGAAATTCATCTTCAATAAATTTAACATGACGGGATGTATATAGGCGATTGGTTGTAGGGTCAAGGCAATGGAAGACACTTTGAGTGGATGAATATCCAACAAAGATACACGGGGTAGAGCGATATTCAAGTTTATGCTTTATGTATGGTCGGAGCCATGGATAGCAAAGGCACCCGAAGTTGTGGAGCTTTGTGTAGTCGGGTTGTAAATTGTGCATTATTGAATAAGGTGTTTGGCCTTGAAGTGTTTTAGTAGGCATACGATTAATGAGATATGTTGCGGTACTAAAAGCAAACGGCCAAAGAGTGGTGGGTAGGTTGGCGTGGGAAAGTAGGGCCAAGCCCGTTTCAACAATGTGACGGTGTCGTCTTTCGGCATATCCGTTATGTTCCGGGGTATGAGGTGGAGAGGTAAAATGACTAATACCGTTGTCTAGTAGGGTCGGATTTAATTTTATAAATTCACCTCCATTATCGGAAAAAAATTTACGGATGGGTTTTTGAAAGAATTTTTCGACTAATGCTTTGAACCGAACACAAACTTGGGTTGTGTCGGATTTATTTTTAATTGGAAAAAGCCATATATACTTGCTGAAATGATCAACAAATACAACGTAGTATTTGTATTTGTCGCGCGAATAAACTGGGCTAGTCCATAGGTCGGAATAAATGAGTTCAAGCGGTGCGGTTGTATGAAACGATGAGACTGCGAATGGGAGCTTTTTGCTCTTGCTAACGTGACATGGTTCACAGTAGGTAAAATCAGATATAGAAAATGATAAGCTTTTATTGATTAATTTCATAACATCAAGACTAGGATGCCCTAATTTATGATGCCAAGATATCGAGTTGGAGCCTTTGGTCATTGCGTGCGCGGTTGGTTGTGGTCGGCTCAACTCGTAGATTCCATGGTTAGCCCGTCCCTGGAGCAGTGGCGTTCCCGTCGATAGTTCCTTAACAATAAAAGAAGAAGAGGTGAATATTACATAGGCATTGTTGTCTCGACATAATTGAGAAATTGATAATATATTGCGAGATATACGAGGTACATGTAAAACGTTATTAAACTTAAGAGATGAGAGACGGAATGAACCTATGTTTTCAATGTTGAGTGCTGAACCATCGCCTATTATGAGGTTGTCGGGACCAAAATAAGGAGAGTGACACGCAAGGGTGTCAAGGTCGTGAGTCACATGGTTGGAGGCGCCACTGTCCAAGAGATAATTCGGGTTTGGTGGGTTCATTGCTCCATGGGTTGCCGTGTGGGCTTGGGGAGTGGAGGTGTGTTGACGGGTTGGTGGTTCGGGAAAGATGATAGTTGGGAATAGCTTGCGAAAGAGGGGACGGTCGGCAATGACATGTCCTACTTGGCGGCACCATTGGCACCGTCCCTTAAAGGGACGAGGGTTGGGATTGGGGTTGTTCTGTTGGTAGGTGTTTTGTGGGTTGTAGGAGTTGTTGAATTTCTGGTTGTTGTAGTTGTTGCGGTGGTTATGGTGGTTGCGGTAAGCCGCATTGGCTGAGGGTTGGAAAGGGTCATTGGTTGGTTGTTGTTTGATCAGTAACTCGTGTTGAAGCAACTTCTCGTGAAGGGCTTCAAAGGTGATAGGGTGGTCACGAGCACGGACGGTGTCAAGGACGGGTTTGTAGAGATTATAATCAAGGCCTTTGAGGACCTTGGATATAATATCTTCGGGGTCAATAACTTTTCCCATTAAAGCGAGTTGGTCGATACACGCTTTGATGGAATTCATATAGTCCGTGATGGTTTGATCGGTGGTTTTGACGATTGAGTCAAGCCGATCTTTAATTTGGAGTATATGTGCTCGTGAGGGGTTAGCGTAGGTACGAGCAAGTACATCCCACGCTTCTTTCGATGTTGTGGCACGGACTATTAAGGCTTGGACAGCCGCAGACAAGGTACCCATGAGGGCACCCAAGATGAGGCCGTCCTGTTTTAGCCATGTATAGTATGCCGGGTTTGGTTTCTCGGTTTTGTCAGAACCGGCAATGGTTGGTGGGGGGCACGGGTTGCTGCCGTCGAGAAAGCCGAGCAGGCTGTACCCAAACAGTATGTGGGTTAGTTGAAAATGCCAGGAAGTATAGTTGAGTGGGGTTAATTTGACACAATGGTTCAAATTTAGGGAGGTGAGAGGGGTGTTGGTGTCGTGTGGGTTGTTGATGGTTGTTTCGTGGTTGGTCATGGTGATCGTTGGTGGTAGGGTAGTTTTGGTGGTGCGTTTGAAGCTGTGGCGGCGTGGATGAAGGGGGTTTTTCGAGGATCGATGAGGACTCTTAGATACCATATAAGACAAGGGTTTTGATATTGTAAAGGATGATTTTATTGAATGCAATTACAATGTATTTATACTAATGCTAAGAGTATACACAAAATATTTACTTGCTAAGATTACAGTGGAAATGTAATAATACATTTCTTGAGGAAGAGACTAATGAATATCTTATGATATTTTAATAGAGGAAGATATATTGTTAATAGTTACATACTTTCGCCTTCAATTTTCAACTCCCAAGTTATCAGTGCATTAAGGCAAAAGACAGTTAATTGAACTTACAGACTGAAACTATATAATTACATGTAGAAAACAGAGTAAAACCACGCCGTATCATTGCCTCCTGAAAAATGTTTCCATAGAGTGATCCTGAATTTGAGAAGCGGTGGACCAGTTCGAAGGCAAAGAGTAATCTTCATCTGTATATGGCCGCAAAAGGCTTTCACTTGGACTAAATGTAATGTCCCTTGATGTTTGCTCATTGACCTCTGGAGTTTTCTTTTGATCCGAGACAAGAAGATGGTGTTGCTGGCTAATCATCTCCAACTCTACAAAGACTTCTCTCATAGTCGGCCTATTTTTCCCATCCATGTTTAGAGATCTTTTAGCGAGGTTTGCGATAGCAAGAATAGCTTCTTGGCTGCCCTCTTTAGTTACACGAGAAGCCAAGATATCGTCCAAGTTGAATTTTTCCATAGCCGATAGAAACCATGAAGCTAGACTTTTGCCATCATAAGCTTGACTTGGAAGAATGGCTCTGAGTCCGGTCAAAAGCTCTACAAGGACTACTCCAAAACCGTAGACATCACTTTTATCTGTAAATTGGTGTGAACGGAAATATTCAGGATCCAGATAGCCAAATGTGCCCTGAACACGAGTAGTTAAATGCGTTTGATCAACAGCAATCGATCTTGAGGTCCCAAAATCAGACAACTTTGCTCGATACTTGGCATCAAGAAGTATATTGGAGGTTTTGATATCTCTGTGAAAGATGGGATTCGAGGAAGACGAGTGTAAGTAATTAAGTGCTCCTGCCACGTCTATAGCGATTTGCAAACGCATTTCCCAAGTAATTGGAAAATCTTCGCTCGAATCATGGATAAATCTCGAAAGAGTGCCATTTGGAACATATTCGTAAACCAATAGAGGGATTTCCGTTTCCAGGCAACATCCTAACAGCTTGACTATATTTCTATGGTTGATTTGTGATAAAATAACCACTTCATTGATAAATTCGCCTACATGGCTATGTCCAACCTTCTTGGATTTCTTAATGGCAACAATATTTCCGTCACTCAACATACCCTTATAAACTGTACCTTGCCCACCTTGACCGAGAATTCTATTTTCATTGAAGTGATCAGTGGCTTTATCTAGCTCATCGTTAGTAAAAATTCTTGTTCGCTCAATCATACCTTCCGTGGATGACATTTGTTGTTGCAATAACAAACCGCCATTTCTCTTGAAGTTGTTAGCTCTTTGCAAAATCTCCTTTCTTCTTTTCGCCATAACGAAAAACCAATATACTCCCATGGCAAAAAGTACCGTTCCCAAGCCAATTCCGAGTCCTACATAATATGCAGAGATAATTAGTTCTATTTACTTCTTTGATTACCGGTAAATCGACTGAGAAATACATAAAACACCTTACCTAAGGGCAAGGCCAATTTCAAGCTCTTAGGAAAACAACCCGTCCCATTTTTCTTTCCGTCTCCATTAAAACCACTAGGACAGATGCATTGATAGCTTCCTGGAATGTTTGTGCAAGAATGGGAACATGGATTGCTCGGTCCTCGACACTCGTCAATATCTAGCAAGCTCAAAGTTAACATAAATTAAGTGGCAGTATGAAAGATAGTTGTTTGTCTAGCTAAATAAATTGACCTTGACCCGAATTGGCACCATATACATGAAATGACTCGTCCCCAACCCAAATGACCCGTTTACCATGAATTTAAGAAGTGTAGAAACTGACCTGTGCAGCCCGGACTCAGGTATGGGTTACCCTCAAACCCTTGCAGACATTTACAGCGGTACCCATAAACATTCAAATCGCGGTCAAGATCAATACAACTTGTATTCCGTTGGCATGCAAATGTAGTCAGATTCTTCTGCGCTTCCTTGCAAGTAGCATTCGCAATGAACCAATCCATCACAGAGGGCAAAATCTGAACCTTTTTATCAAATCCTGGATCCTGAAGATCAATAGCACGACGAAAATCAATGCTAGACCGTTTTGCTAGAAACGAATAACTACAATTCCCCGAGGTGACGTTTGTGCTATACACAATCTTTTCTAAGCCGGCCTGGAAGTCCTGTAAGCCCTTCGGAAGGGGAGCTTCACAACACCCGATCCCAGAGCAAGAGTCATCGTATAAATCCGCTTCCTCAGTACATAAGGCAACACAACTAACCACTCTCTGGTCAGTTTTTGTGGTGGCCCTCAGCAATCCATAGTGATGGCAACCAACAACCATAAACGTGTTGGCAGTGCTCGACAGTGCATATGGTTTCCCGAGCACATGAATCTCACCCCAGTTATTTGCAGTGGTTTCCTTGCCTTCGGAGTTGCACGATCGAGCAGCTGCACTAGATGTTAGAGTCAACTCGGTCTCAGACATGTCGAGAATAGCCGTGTTGTTATCAACATATAAGGCATAGATATGACCTCTTATGTTAGTACAATTGACGACATAGTCATCAGACATGGCACAATCTCTCCCTATCCCAAACGGATATGGAATCGTAATGTTCCCACATTTCGGTTTGCATCCAGGCTTTTGCGCGTTAACAGCAGTGAACATGGTGTCGGGTTTCAAAAACGATGCACCCACTAGACATGGGAACACCAGCGGAACCCATATCCATATCCATGTACAGGATGCTACTAAATTTGTACTCATCAGAAACATATTTTTGCTGTGATTACTGTAAGACAGTAGTACATACAATTATACAATTACAACAAATATATATTGCTGAAAACATAAAAAACAGAACCAAGTGTGAAATGCATATAGGACGGAATATTCAAATAAAGTGATCACTTAGACTAAAACTTTGGAGAAACGGTCTCTCACTAACTTATTGATAGACTACTTTTGTCGTACCCATTTATGTACTTTTTCGTACACATGTTATCGACTTATTGTTGATTGTGCTTCAAAATGTTTGTTTCCATTGGTACATGTTTTCATAATTATCGTACCTCATTTTGAAGTATTTGTACTCATTTTATTGCTTTTTGTACCATTTTTCGATCAATTTGTAATTGGTTCCTTCAATAAGTTTATTGAGAGACTGTCGTCTCTAAGGAGATCTACTCGATTACTTAAATGTCTCAAAAGACTCGAATACCGTCCAAAAAAACAGGGGAATCTTGGTAACATTTGGTTTGTCCATTTTCCCTAGATACAACTTTCTACTAAAAAATTCATGTAAGTTAATAATTTGTGTCACAAATCATGGAGAACAAGATAACATAGTATAATATAAGAGTTGGTAAGGTTAACAAATCAAGGAGCTTCATTAGCAGAGCATGAGAGTTGATTAGTGTGTATAATATGTTGTGACAAAATAAAAATGTTATTTTTGGCCCTACTATGTATTAGCCTTGATGATTGCAGTGTGTAAGTGTTGTGTTTGTCAACATAAAATGCAGGAGGATACATAAAAGGTATGAATTGTATATTATTGATAAATGATAATAACGACATTACCCCAATATTGTAAGGGCTCTAGCAAATTACAGGGTAGGACCGTAGGAGTCTAGGAGAAGTCATGTGTACCAGCAACCTTAGCCCAAATATATATCAGCATGTTCAACGTCATAGAGATCAGAAGTTTTTAATAACCAAAAATCAAAATTGCGTCAAGAGTTCAATTAAATGGCTACTACTTTATTATAATAAAAAGAAGGGTATTTGGGCGCCACCCTCTAACATGGGGTGAGTGAGGACCCCTTCAATTAAGAATGCATGTGAGAGAATGGCATCCAATTTGGGTGTCACCGGTGGCGCCCTATCATTGCCCTTAGTATAATAAGTAATTTTGCTTATCAAATCAAAGTGCTTCAGAAGCAATAATATTTATAAGCATGCATGAGAGGTGAATGACTGTATAAAATATGTAATTGTTGGTATTGACTTGTAATGTGAAGTGATCTATTTTGTCATTGTTAGAATATGACTCGTCCGAATCGTTTTCAATTTGAATATGTGAGGTGAGATTAAAAGATGGAGAAAAATAAACTAAGGAATAAAAGTAAAGACGGAGGACGAAGAGCAGGTACATGGAGTCTGTGATACGTTAACTTTAGCCTTTTAGGAAGTTAGTGGCTAATTCCATACTTAGCTTAGTTTTGACTTTGCGTAGGATTTTCAATTCATGGATTATACAACCAGATGTATATGTTGTACGGTGTAGAACCTGAGCTTTGTGTCAAAGTATCCGAGCTTTATATTAAAGAATATGAGCTTTATTAGAAAGTATTGAGTTCATTCATTTACACATTAAAAACATGAAATTTAAATTAGCTCAGAAAAAAATACACGTAAGCTCGAATTCTTATACTTGGTTGTACCATGCTTATGGTACAACTGGATGTATAATCCTATTTGTGTAGGATTTTCCTTAGTTGGATTTTTTAGTAAGGTTTGTTTAATTAATTTTCTAATTAGTTTAAGTATATAGTTTTGGGTGGAATAATACTATATAAAGACCCGACTATATTCTAAGTTAATTAAGAGAGAAAGGTAGAAAACTTGGTGAGGCAAGTTTGAGAGCTCGTCTTTTGTAATCTGTAATTCTCTCTCTACATAGAGAAATATTTCCATGGCCCTTGTGGACGTAGCTATCATATTGATAGTGAACCACGTAAATTCTTGTGTTCTTTATTTTGCTATTGTTATTATATCGTCTCAAGTTCTCAACACTCTTCCGCGCATAACAATTGGTATCAGAGCTAGGTTATTTGATCTGGGAGAGATGATGGCACAACAGTTAGCTACAAAGATCGACAGATTTACGGGTAGGAATAATTTCGGACTATGGCAGATAAAGATGAAAGCTTTGCTTAAGCAGCAGTGTATCTGGAGACCGTTGACGCCGGGTTTCTCCACAAAGGTGACAAAGACTACCGCAGGGGCGGTGGCGAGTCTTGAGTCGTCGATCCACGGATCGAGGATCTGAGTTGGTAACAATGGAGGAAATGGCTCATGCTACAATCTTGTTATGTCCGCGAGACGACGTTATTACGAAGTTGCGGTGAGGAAGCTGGGGTGGCTTGTGGGCAAAATTGGAGAGTCTTTATATGACTAAAACACTCACCAATAAATTGTTATTGAAACAACTTTTGTTTGGCCTCAGAATGCAAGAAGGTATGTCACTTCGGGATCATCTAGATAAGCTTAACTCTATTTTACTAGATCTACGTAATTTAGATGTTAATAGAAGATGAGGATGCTGCGCTTATTTTGTTAGTTTCTTTACCTTTATCATATGAGAACTTTGTAGAGTCACTTGTGGTGGGTAAGGAGACTTTGACCCTAGAGGAGGTGAAGTCGTCGTTTCACACTATGGAGTTACGCCAGAAGGCAACTAATGTTGTGGTAGATAATCAGGCTTTGGGATTGGTTGCTAAAGCTGAAAAGGAAACGGTTCAAACTGGAGAGAAAAAGAAGAAGTCTTATAGGCCTAAGTCAAAGGGACCAAGTTCTAGTGATTATTGCCATAACTGTGGGGAAAAGGGTCATTGGAAGTTAGAATGTCCTAAGCCAAAGAAAGGAAATTTTGCTTCTTTTGCAGCTGCACAACAATCAAAAAGTGATTACGGCTCTGAGGATCTAGCATTAGTGGTCCAAGAAAAGAAGCATCTAGGTGATAGATGGGTTCTTGATAGTGGATACACATCTCACATTTGTTCTAAACGGGGGATGTTTCTGACATATAGTCATCATAGGAGGATTGTTACCATGGGTGATGGAGCGGTTTGTGAGGCTGTTCGAGTAGGCTCTGTGAAGTTTTTAATGCATGATGGAAAGGTTAGATATCTCAAGAGTGTAAGGCATGTTCCACAACTTAAGAGTAATCTTATTTCTCTTGGAATGTTAGACATGAAGGGTTTTCGATTTCAAGGAAAGGTGGAGTATTGAGTGTGTGCAAGGGTCCATGGGAGTTCCTTCGTGGTGTGAAGTCAAGTGCAGGTAACTTGTATCTTTTACAAGGTAAGGCATTGACTAGGGGGATGTCACCTTCTAAACATTGTGGTAATGTACGTAGAGGTGAGTCATACTAGGCATGTTGGTCTAGAGGGGTTGAATCTTGCTTCTGGTTTGATAATTGATGATGTCGAAAGTGAGGTGGAGTTTGCCGAGGCTCTAGTGGTCGATGGATCAGGATCAACAAGAAAAAGTTCAACAACCGGATTGAAGAGTCCGTCTTTTGTTGAGGATGATTGTGTCAACGGGAAGGTGGAGTTAGGGGATACTCCTAAAGGCCGGGTTGATAAAACAGATCGTCAAGAAGAACAACAAAGAATCTTTCAGTTGCGGAGTGATATGATAAGGTTTGGAAATTTCGAGCCTTTTATACTAAAAGGTAGCTATTTTGTCTCGAGCAACAAGTCTAAGCCAGAAGATGTTGGGTTGAGAGGTGATTTTATATGGAGTCACCAGTTAGCTAGCACGTCCCAATGAGGGCGCAGAATCACCCTGGCGAGGGTGTGAGTGCTCCGGCGAGAGCACAGGTAAGGAGCCCCCACGGGGGCGTCCACGCCTCGGCGTAGGCATTTGACTCCGGGGTGAGTCAGGTTCTGGCTATAGTGTAGCTCATCTTGGCTAAGGTGGAGCTAGCACGGTGTCTCATGGTTTGGGACTGGTATCGGCAATCATAGTGTGACTATGGTGGAGGGCTCAGTTGACTTGACTGGAAGTTGTTCGTAGATCCGACTGTCCGAGTCAAGGTGGAGATTGTTAGAATATAACTCGTTCGAGTCGTTTTCAATTTGAATATGTGAGAGTGAGATTAAAAGATGGAGAAAAATAAACTAAGGAATAAAAGTAAAGACGGAGGACGAAGAGCAGGTACATGGAGTCTGTGATACGTTAACTTTAGCCTTTTAGGAAGTTATTGGCTAATTTCATACTTAGCTTAGTTTTGACTTTGCGTAGGATTTTCCTTAGTTGGATTTTTTAGTAAGGTTTGTTTAATTAATTTTCTAATTAGTTTAGGTATATAGTTTTGGGTGGAATAATACTATATAAAGACCCGACTTTATTCTAAGTTAATTAAGAGAGAGAGGTAGAAAACTTGGTGAGGCAAGTTTGAGAGCTCGTCTTTTGTAATCTGTAATTCTCTCTCTACATAGTGAAATATTTCCCTGACCCTTGTGGACGTAGCTATCATATTAATAGTGAACCACGTAAATTCTTGTGTTCTTTATTTTGCTATTGTTATTATATCGTCTCAACACGCTTCCGCGCATAACAGTCATGATTAATTGCAGGAAGTCAACAAAGCCATATGCAATTTGTGTATATTTTATTGTCAAGACTATTTCTAATGCAATTGCCTCTTATAAAGTTGCTAATTAATTTAACATGTTCATATTTTGTTTTGTTTTGGACATTGTCAAAGGTTGGTGTCACACTCGTAAATACGAGAGCGATTTCACCTTCTTCCTCATAATTTGAATCCATTAGAGATTTATACAGAGACCAAATCCAAAATCATTAATACCATTTTAAGCATAGTGATGGGTCAAACACAAACAAAGAAAAAGTTTGATTCCAAGGAAGAGTATTTCATCCTGAATGGAAACATTTTCTTAGAAAAACAACTTGGTCTTAGCCGAGGGCAAAACACCGGATCAAGGCAGCTGAAAACACTGTCAATCAGCGAAATCGACAAGGCTATAAACAACTATGATCCAAGTCTTGTTCTTGATAGTAGTGAATCCACTGTCTATAAAGGAGTTATAGAGAACCAAGTTGTGGCTGTCAAAGTCCCTACAGATTTTCAGCTAAATTCAGATTTCATTGATCTCTACTTGACAGAAGCCGCGACAGCAATGGTCATGAATCATGAAAACTTGATTAAGGTCTATGGTTGTTGCCTCGAAACTTATATTCCAATAATGGTGTACGAGTACTTTCCAAATGGAAGCCTCTTTAACCTTCTACATGTGAATAACAATCGTATAAA
The DNA here is from genome assembly GCF_048544455.1 of Silene latifolia. Classification (NCBI taxonomy): domain Eukaryota; kingdom Viridiplantae; phylum Streptophyta; class Magnoliopsida; order Caryophyllales; family Caryophyllaceae; genus Silene; species Silene latifolia. Next base: position 84,583,145 of record NC_133530.1, on the reverse strand, counting down.
ATGGTGTGATCGGTTAAGGGTCGCAACTGACACTGCGTATGCTCTATCTTATATGCATACTGCCCTGTCTAGGCCGATAGTACATAGGAATGTTCAATCTTTCATCATACTTCTCGATCAGTCATTTCGTGCAAAGTTATCCAATTTTGGGTACTCCGTGACTCTCACTCCAGGGGAGACGACTCAAAGATGGCCTGTTCTAGGAACTCCCGGGTATATAGATCCTGAGTATGTCGAAACTAAGAAGGTGACAGAGAAATGTGATGTGTACAGTTTTGGGGTGTTGTTGCTGGAGCTATTAACAGGAAAGCAGCCTATTGTGATGGCTTTGCATGAGACGGATTTAGTTGATGTCTTCGTCTCAGCTGTGGAAAATAATTGCATGGCGGAGATGATTGACAGTGGAGTGTTGGAAGAAGTAAAAGACGATCTGATTCAACAGGTTGCTCGGCTTGCATTGACATGTGTAGCAAAGAAAGGGGAGGAACGACCGAATATGATAAGCATTGTTCAACAGCTCTGGAAGATGCAAGATCAGGATTATAACACTGAGGCAAGAAATGCATAACAGGTTAGAATAAAGCTGCTGTTATAATTATACAAACATTGAAACAGATTAAAAAAACCGGTTCACAGTTAAAATAAATAGATTTTGGTTAACTAGATTCCGGGTATATATACTGGAACAACTTTACAAAGCAATACGGGTAATCGGTGTGTCTAGCTACGACTTTCTCATACCCGTATTTTAATCGTTTTCTGTTTATTGTAATAAATTATTATTGTCCATTTCTTCCGAAAACAATTGATTGTAACACTATTAATGACTTCACTTTGGATTGGGCCAAGCTATAAAGCATAGTGGTGGCAATCGGGTCTGTCGGGTTGAGTTTGGATCGGGTCTGTCGGGTTGGGTGATATCGGGTTCGGGCCATTCGGGTCATTCTACCCTTTCTAGCTAGTCGAATCGGGTTCGAGTCAGGTCGTTAATAGGTTGAGTCATTTCGGTTCAAATGATGAATCGGGTTGGTCGAGTTTGGGTCGGGTTATTATCAGGTCTAATTATTTTATCACATTACTTCATTTTTTAACCATTAAAATTAGTTTTTTTGGACTTAATTTTACTTAATTAATAAATCAAACGTATTTGGTTTAATAACTTCATTATTAAATCACGTACCAAACTAAACACTAAATAAATTCCGTTAATTAATATTAAGCTTAATTATTGTCGGACCATCAATTTAATCGGGTCAATACCTAATCGGGTTCAAGTGATACAAAAAGTTGTCAAATATGTACAACCTTCATCAAAGCATTGCATTATTGACTCATTCATATCCACATATAGCTTAGCGTTATCACTTTCCATTGCATACCTTAATGATGGGTCAAACACAAACAAAGAAGTATAGCTTAGCTCAAAAATTGGACTCCAGGGAGGAGTATTTCATTGAAAATGGATGCATTTTCATTGAAAAACAGATTGCTCTTAGCAGAGGCCAAAACCCAGGATCGACGCAGCTGAAAATACTGTCAGTCGGTGAAATCGAGAAGGCTACAAACAACTACGATCCCAAATTAGTTCTCGGTAGCATACAATCCACTGTGTTTAAAGGAGTCATAGATGATCAAGTTGTAGTTGTCAAAGTTCCTATAGATTTTCACCTGAATCGTCACCTCATTGACATTTACTTAACCGAAGCAGCGACAGCAATGGTCATGAATCATGAAAATTTAGTTAAGATCTATGGTGGTTGTCTTGAAACTTGTATTCCGATAATGGTGTACGAGTACTTGTGTTGGACCTTTAGTCCTAATTAATTGTTTTGATAATGACAGTAATGATTTGTATGTGAACTTAATATATAAACATATGCGTGTAATTGTGTGCTTAAGTTTTAATTTAGAAAGGAACAATTACAAGACGCAAGCTTGAAGTTTGGACCAAGGAGGTACAACTTCAAATATACTTGATCGATGTTTTCAAGCGAGATCAAGATTGGAAATCAACCACGAGACTCAAGATGAGAGACTTGTGAAGAGACGATTCGTAGATTGAAGATCTAATCAAGATTAGTTAGTATAGGTCGTCATCCCAGAATGGTTTTACTTTGTTTGATTTAAAGGTTAGTGAAGTTATGACCTAATAGACATAACTTCATTGCTAGACAAAAATGATGCGTTAATTTTTGGAAAATATATTTTTAATGGTTTATAAAAATAAGAGAGTATTTATTTTGGTTGGAATTAATTAATTAGAATTTAAGTTAAATAAACTATTGGTTTGTAATACGATATTTATATCGTCATGCAACCTAGGGCTTTAACTAAATTCTATCTCGATTTGTTGCGGGCTAAAGAAGCAAGTATTGGACCGATGGAGGCCTAGAGGCCGGCCAAACCCTAGGTGGCCGAACCCTAGGTGGGCCGAGCTCTAGGAGGCCGAAACCCTAGGGTGGCCGAATCCCTAGGGAGGCCAAACTCCTTCCTTTGCTTCCTACTTGTTCATCAAGTTATTTATTTCCAGAACATTCTTATGCCCTAGTTCCAGAATATTCCAAACCCTAATTTACTCTACTATAAATACTCTCATTCATTCAACATTAATTGTTGACACACACATCTACAAATTTCAAAGAGAGAAAAATATTTTTAAGCAAAAATCATTTGAGCTTTAATTCTTATTTTCATATTTGCTTATACAAAAATCACGCATCAAATTTGTCAATCACTCGAAGAAAAATCGTTATTGGATTTTAAATACACAAGGATAGTATACTCACTCGCATAACGTGAGATTAGTATTTATCGTTGTATTTTTCTTATTAACGTAAGAGCAACTTAGAGTATTTAGCGATACTCAATCTGAGTTATAATCATATAGTTGATTATACGAGTGGATTGGTAATTTTTGTAATCCGGAGAAAGGTACTAAAAATTATTAATCGAGAATAGTGGACGTAGGTTTCGACTTGTGAAACTGAACCACTTCAAAATCCTGTGTGTCTCTCTTTCTCTCTCTCTTTATTATTGTTATTTCGATTTTGCATTTATTGTTAATAATTTAATTAGTTGATTTTAATCAATAAAATCAAGTAATTAATTTATATCATATATTTCGAAAAAGCGGTCATCGTTTTTAATACTCAATTCACCCCCCCTCTTTCGTATTCGATCAATAGACTCCACAATTGGTATCAGAGCCTCGTGCTCTTGATCGCCTAACAGCTAGAGTTGATCGTTTTTTTGTAGTCTATTTATCGTCTTTTCCGCTGCATTTATTTTTTATCAAATGGATTCCAAACACCTAAAGTGTCCTATATTCAATGGGAAGAACTATGGTTTATGGAAAAATATGATGACCCACTTCATTAAGGGAAACGACTGGGAGTGTTGGTTGATTATCAAGAATGGTCCTAATAAGATCTTACTTGCAACCAAAGAATGGCACTACCGTCGAAAAGAAAGAAGAAGACTATATTGAGGCGGATTATAAAAAGGCCGAGAAGAATTCAAAAGCAATAAGCTTATTGCAAAACGGTATGATTGCCACCGATTCGATCGTTTCTCAAACCAGTTCATCCGCCAAGGAAATATGGGATGGTCTAGAATTAGCCTATGAGGGAACCACTGTTGTCAAAAAGCAACGTATGGCATTACTAATGCGAAAATACGAGCTGTTTGCCATGGAGCAAAACGAGTCAGTTGATAGCATGTCCTCTCGCTTTTCTAGCATCATCAATGAGCTAAAGAATTTAGGAAAAACTTTTGACTCTGAGGAAATTGCTAGAAAAATACTCGAAGTATGTCTCATGAGATGGAGACATAAAGTATCCGTCATAGAAGAATGTAAGGACCTAACTTCATTATCCTATCAGGAGCTACTTGGAACCTTAATGGCTCACGAGATTACTCTGAATCAGGATGAGGAGGAAGTTGGCACAAGCAAAAAGATGGCCTTACAAGCTGAGTCTAGCAAAGTTGATGACTCTTCAGATATTGAAGATGAAACTAGTTTGTTTGTTAAACGTCTTAGGAAAAAGGCTTTCTTTCAAAATCAAAATAAAACAAATAACAAATCAAAACAAACCCCCAAGAAAAATTTTGAGTCAAAAGGGTCTTTCTCTAATCGTGGATGCTTCAAATGTGGTGATAATGATCACATGATCAAAGATTGCCCTACATGGAAGAAAATTAAAGACAAAAATCTGCGTGACAAAACAAAGAAGGAATTCAGGCAAGTTATGATGGCATATTGTTGGGGAGACTTGGACTTTGAAGATGGCGAATCCGAAGATGAAGAAGAAACTGCCAACGTTTGTCTAAGTAACGTCGTCTTGACCTATTCTCCGAAAGCGACAATGAAAGCAATGCTTTGAGAGATGTCTTGTTGGAAATTCAGATTGATTCGAGAGGATGATGAGGTAAATTATCTTGACCTTAAAAAGCGTGTTAGGAAACTTTCTAAGGAAAATTTACTTAAGTGTTGTGAACATTCCCTTGATCACTGTCATGAACAAAGTCTAGAGTTAAAAGACCTTAAGGAACAGATTTTAGATATTGCTGAGGAAAACCAACTTCTGAAAGCCAATGCCAAAAAGCTCAAATCTAAAGTTATGGCTGCTCCAGCTATAACTTCAGACATGACAAATGCTGAGAAGAACGCTCTTGAATCAAAAGTTAAAGCTAGTGATGCTATAACTTCAGAGCTCAAACTTAACATTAAGAATCTTCAAGCTAAAGTTACGGCTAGTGATGCCATAACTTCAGAGCTTAAACTCAACATTAAGCATCTTCAAGCTAAAGTTACAACTAGTGATGCTATAACCTCTGAGTTAAAGAAAGTCAATGAGATCTTAAAAGATTAGCTTAATGGCAAAGATAGTGTGGTTTCCGAACACAAGAGAGAAATTGTATTTCTCACTAAGCAATTAGAAGAAACTAGTAAGAGCATGTCCAAACTTAAGGAACAACATGAAATTGAGAAACGTGTCTTAAATGAACGTTTTGATAAATTTCGTGATAACTTTGAGAAAGGTAGCTCTTCCAAGGATTCAAAAGAAGATCATTCAAAATGTGAAAAAGAAATTGAGTCCTTGAAAGAATTACTTTTACATGCTCGAAAAGTTCATGATAAGTGGGAAGGTAGCACAAAGGTTTTAAACTTCCTTACTGAACAATCTGATAACAACATGAAGATGGGACTTGGTCATGAATGCTATAGTCGTAGAGATCATGATAAATGCAAATCAAATCCTTCTGAAAATGATTTCAGAAAAAGAAAATACGTTAATCTTCCAGAATACTTGATTTGCAATTACTGTGGCTCTACTGGACATATACAAGTCAATTGTGTCAAACTTGCTTGGGATAAGAAAAAGAATGTCGAAACTGCTAAGACTTGTGATTTCTTAGTAGAAGATGATGTCTCTACTATAGATGAGCCTAACGACAACGAAGAGCGTAATAATGAGTTTAGATGGACTTATGATATGGCTTTTGATTACTCATCTATTCCTTCAAAATCAACCAAAATAAATGAGAATCGAAAGCAAACGTTCAAGCCCAAAGTTCAAAACCCTAAGCCTAGAGCGTCTCATGAAGGTACTAGACCTAGAACTACTTTTGTTGGAGCAAAACCTAAAGTACCTTATGTTCCGATTGTTAGACAACAACCAAAACAACCCAATGTCAAAGCCAAAAGAATAATAAGACAAGTATGGGTTAGAAAGGATCAAATATATAGAATTACTAACCATAAAGGACCCAACTTAGCTTGGGTACCTAAAAGCTGTATTTGATTCATTTGCAGGAAGAAGTGAAAGAAAATAATTTATGGTATCTCGACAAAGTGGATGCTCGAGACACATGACGAGAGAGAGAAGCCTTTTTCTTTCACTAGAGCCCTTCTTTGGTGGCAAAGTTACCTTTGGAGATAACAAGAAGGGTATGATTATTGGAGTAGGAAAAATTGGAATTTCAACCTCTCACTCAATCGATAAAGTATATCTGGTAAGTGGTCTTAAACATAATTTACTTAGTATTTCTCAATTATGTGACAAAGGAAATAGAGTTGTTTTTCATGCCGATGTTTGTCGTATCATAATTGAAGGTACTAGTAATGTTTTACTTGAGGGTCACCGTATGAGGAATGTGTATATGATTGACTTAAATGCTGTCAATACAAATTCCTTTACGTGTATGAAAGTAACTTCCGATGAGTCTTGCTTGTGGCACAAGAGGTTTGCACACGTTAGTCCAACTATTTTAAAGAAACTTAAGTCCATGGATTTAGTTGAAGGCTTGCCCTCAATTAATTTCGACCAAGAGACAATGTGTGACTCATGTGCCCGTTGCAAACATGTTAGATCCTCTTTTAAACCTAAGAGAATAGTTAGCACTAAACGACCACTTGAGATGGTACACATGGATTTATGTGGACCTATGAGAGTTAGAAGCCGTGGTGGATCAAAGTATGTATTTGTTCTAGTCGATGATTACTCAAGGTACGTCTGGCCAATCTTTCTTTCTTCTAAAGATGAAACTTTCGATGAATTTGTGGTATTAATGAAGCTTGCCCAAAATAGATATGATAATAAGCTTATTTCGATTCGGACGGATCACGGCACGGAATTTGACAATCAATTATTTATAGAATATTGTCGGGAAAATGGCGTGGGGCATAACTTCTCCGCACCACGTACCCCACAACAAAATGGTGTCGTGGAACGTATGAATCGAACCCTAGAGGATATGGCTCGTACTATGCTCTTGTGTAGTGGCCTTCCTAGAAGCTTTTGGGCGGTAAGTCGTTAGTACCGCATGCTATGTGCATAATAGAGCTATGATCCGACCTGTTTTGAAAAAGACTCCCTATGAACTTTTAAGAGGGAGAAAGCCCAATATATCACATCTCCGTTGCTTCGGGAGCAAATGTTTTGTCCATAACAATGGAAAAGAAAATTTAGGAAAATTCGACCCCCGAAGTGATGAAGCTGTTTTTCTGGGATATTCGGATCATAGTAAAGCTTACAAAGTGTTCAATAAAAGAACCTTGCGCATAGAAGAAAGTGTTCATGTTCGCTTTGACGAAGATAATGTGTTTGATAAAGCTGAACAGGAAGAAGAGGATCCAGATGAGCCCGATTTCTTTCTAGCAAGAAATGAGCCTTTAAATGAAGAAGAAGATATTCAAGGTATCAATGATGAACTAGAGAATTCTGCAAACAATCCTAAGAGAAGTGATGAGTCCATAGTTAATGATACTATCGACCCTTCCTTGGATAAACAAAGAGATCTTGAAGTTATACCTAATGATGCGGTAACTTCCGATCCAAATCATGATATTTCTAATGAAGTTAGTAATGCTTCTGAAGAAAATCCCGAGTCCAACTCAGAGGGAATAAATCATGATTCTTCGTCTGCAGATGATGCTAATCCATCAAATGATAATGAGCCTAGAGTTCTCAAAAAGTGGAAACATCAAAGCTCCCACCCTTTGGACAAAATCCTAGGGGATCTAGAGCAAGGCATTAAAACTAGAAGGTCCTTGAATAATTTCTGCTCGTTCTTTTCGTTTCTATCAATCATTGAACCTACCAATATTAAAGAAGCTCTTCTTTGAACCCGATTGGATAACCGCTATGCAAGAAGAGCTTCAACAATTCGAACGCAATAAGGTATGACACTTAGTGCCACGACCTAATGATCGAACTGTTATTGGTACTAGATGGGTGTTTAGAAACAAACTGGACGATACAGGACTTATTACAAGAAACAAGGCACGACTAGTTGTCCAAGGCTACAATCAACAGGAAGGGATCGATTATGACGAGACCTTTGCACCTGTAGCAAGACTTGAGGCTATACGTCTCATTATTGCCTTTGCTGCTCATAAAGGAATGAAACTGTTCCAAATGGACGTTAAGACAGCATTTCTTAATGGTTATTTGGAGGAAGAAGTCTATGTAGAACAACCTCCTGGATTTTTAGATAGCAAGTTTCAAAACCACGTTTATAAACTAGACAAAGCTTTATATGGTTTGAAACAAGCTCCAAGGGCATGGTATGACAGATTATCCAAGTTTTTGTTACAAAATAATTTTACAAGAGGATCTGTCGATAAAACCTTGTTCCTAAAATCCGAGGGTTCAAATTTACTTGTTGTACAAATTTATGTAGACGATATTATATTCGGTTCTACTAATGAAAAATTGTGCAAGTATTTTTCTGATCTAATGACTTCTGAGTTTGAAATGAGCATGATGGGAGAACTGAAGTACTTTCTAGGCTTACAAATTCAACAAACAAAGGATGGTATAAAGATACACCAACAGAAATATATCAAGGAACTAATCCGAAAGTTCGGTATGGAAAAATGCAAAATCATACGATACACCTATGGTACCAGAAAAGAAGATGACTATAGATGAACATGGTAAGTGTGTCGATGAGACTACATATCGAGGTATGATTGGTTCACTTTTATATTTAGCGCAAGTCGTCCCGATATAATGTTTAGTGTATGTGTATACGTGCTCGATTTCAATCGTGCCCTAAAGAATCACATATGATTGCGGTTAAACGTATCTTGAGATATTTAATTGGTACATCTAATTTATACTTATGGTATCCACTTGAGTGTAATTTCGATCTAGTAGGATATTCGGATGCAGATTATCTTTGGATGTTCTTTAGATAGGAAAAGCACTTACGGGTATGCAACGTTTGTTGGACCTTGTATTATCACATGGGGATCAAAGAAGCAAAATTCAGTTGCAATGTCTACTGCTGAAGCCGAGTACGTGTCTGCAGGACTGGTATGTTCTCAATTACTTTGGTTAAAGCAACAACTATGTGATTATGGTATAAATGTAGGTCGTATGCCTATTATGTGTGACAATACGAGTGCTATAGTAATCTCTAAAAACCCTGCCCAGCACTCGAGGACCAAACATATAGATATTCGACACCATTTTCTACGGGATCATGTAGAGAAAGGCAACATTTCACTTGAATTTTGTAGTACCGAAAGGCAATGGGCTGATATCTTGACTAAGGCATTAGCTAGAAAACGCTTTGAGTTATTGAGACTTGAGATTGGTTTAATTAGTGATAATTAAATCCGTCATAATTATGTCCGGGAACCGAATGATCGGCTAGGAAGATAAGATTGTACGATTGTGTCCGTATATTTTTGTTGCAAGTTTAATTATGTTAAATAATATTTATTTTACGTGTTATATCTTGCTTATGTGTATGGTAATATTTTATATTCTGTATAATCACATTTCCTTACAAAAATCGACAAAATCTACAATAAATTGCCTTAATATAATAAAGATAATTCTATCTTATTATATTCCTCCACAAATCCTGCCTAAACTCCATCAAAGATTTTCTTTCCTAATCTTATATCAAATAGGAGATAATGCCAAAAACAAAAAAACAAAAAAAGGAAGGTGCGAAAAAAAAAAAAAAAAAAAACGCACGAGAAAAAAAAAAAGGAAAAGTGCCGAAAAAAAAAAAATAAAGCACGAAAAAAAAAAATGCCGAAAAAAAAAAAGGAAAGGCATTAAAATATGGAAAGTGGTATTATTCTCTATCTTTTAAGGAATCCTATTATTACCTTAACTCAAATTCCGTATGTTATATATACCCCTTTAATCTCACCATAATTCTCATCAATTATAAATCTCTAAACCCTAATTACCTTTTATTACTTTCATAATGACTAATCAACCTACAACCCGTTTTCAATCAAAGAAACATGTTGTTATTCGGAAGAAGGTAAGCCAATCACCACCTCGCACTCGCTCCACCTCACCGGCCGACCACCCTCGTTCCCCACGGTCCGCCGTCGACCAACCGGCCAACCTCACCAAGCGTCGGAAATTGTTTAAGGGTAAGGGGAAGATGGTTTCGGAAATTGAGGTAAGTTCTAAGACTGAGAACTATAAACTTCAAGATGGTTCTTCACGTATTCTTTACGCACAGCATATGGATGATTACACCAACAATGGACTTAATAATCTTAGACTAACTCAAGGTGAAAGAAGAGATGTCAATCAAGTTGCTCAATATCGCATTCACGCAGGACGAGTATATTCGATTGATTGGTTAAAGAAATACAAAGCACTTGGGTTTTTCAGAAATTTTCTCAAGGATCAAGGATGGGAAAATATTGTTCTTTGTAAGTGGTCCTGTCTTTCCTATTGAGGTATATCAATTTTATGCTTCTTTTCATCTTAAGGAAGGAAATTTGTTTGTTGTGGTCAATGAGACTTCCATAAAAGTCTCAATGGTGATTCTGCGACTTGGCTCGAGTTCTGAAGGAGGAACTGAGGTCAATCCAAGCGTAGAATGGGGAGGTCTTTTACCTGAAAAAAGGTTGATAGTGAAACGGTACTTCAAACAAGATGCAACTTCGTCTGATACTATCTTGACTGCAAAGTTGCCGCCTAAATTGAGGTTCTTTTTGAACTTTCTTTGGAGTACTATTGTCCCTAGAAAAGAAGGTAGAGATAAATTCGGGGCACATGAGATGATTATTATGAAGGCTTGGCTTGAAGGAGAAAAGGTTAGTCTACCCTTGCTTGTGTTTCATAAAATTATACAAGCTAGTGTAACGGCTAAGATGGAGGATTTTGCTTCTACTTTAAGTCTGCCTTATGGGAATTGGATCTCACGAATTTTAGAGAAGAAAGGAGTAATTGGGAAGCAGAGTTATGGAGTTATCACTAATGACGAGATGAGCGATCTTTATCTATCTTATATGAAGCTCGTTATTAATGGCAACGAATTAGGTTTTGAGATAAAAGGAGAAAAAGGAGAAAAAGAAGGAAAAAGCAATGTGAATCTTGATATGTTGGATTCAAAGATGGACTCAAACTTTACTTCTATTCTTGGACGAATTAATGAACAAGACAAGAAATTGGAAGAATTGTTTGACCTAATTACAAAGCAAAGGAGAATTGATACTAGTGGACCAAGTGAAGTTAGCAATGCTCACATCAAGACCGTGTTATCACGGTTTGAAACGCGCCTCGACAGTGTTTGTAAGGCCGCGGTAAGAACTCACTCTGAGTCTGTTCAAATCTCAGTGTTTGTAAGGCCGCGGTAAGAACTCACGCTTTTTCAATTCCGCATTATTCCTTGTGTGATTTCAGTTTATAATATTATTATGCTAATTAAGAACTAGAGTGCGTTTAATATAATATGATTTTCATGATTATTTCTTGGTTCATAATATATTATTCTGGTCGTTTTATGTTTGTTCTTATCTTTTCAATGATGCCAAGAGGGGGAATTGTTTTTATGATTTGCGACCGTCTCAAGTTAATTCTCTCATGGCGTTCTATAGTTATAACTTTGAAGAGATTATTAGTTTCTACGCTCAACTGTTCTATAATTTGGGAAGTATTATGTTGAGGGGGAACTAGACTTAGACACAAATCATAGGAGACTTGTCATCATCAAAAAGGGGGAATTTGTTGGACCTTTAGTCCTAATTAATTGTTTTGATAATGACAGTAATGATTTGTATGTGAACTTAATATATAAACATATGCGTGTAATTGTGTGCTTAAGTTTTAATTTAGAAAGGAACAATTACAAGACGCAAGCTTGAAGTTTGGACCAAGGAGGTACAACTTCAAATATACTTGATCGATGTTTTCAAGCGAGATCAAGATTGGAAATCAACCACGAGACTCAAGATGAGAGACTTGTGAAGAGACGATTCGTGTACTGAAGATCTACTGAAGATTAGTTAGTATAGGTCGTCATCCGGTAATGGTTTTACTTTGTTTGATTTAAAGGTTAGTGAAGTTATGACCTAATAGACATAACTTCATTGCTAGACAAAAATGATGCGTTAATTTTTGGAAAATATATTTTTAATGGTTTATAAAAATAAGAGAGTATTTATTTTGGTTGGAATTAATTAATTAGAATTTAAGTTAAATAAACTATTGGTTTGTAATACGATATTTATATCGTCATGCAACCTAGGGCTTTAACTAAATTCTATCTCGATTTGTTGCGGGCTAAAGAAGCAAGTATTGGACCGATGGAGGCCTAGAGGCCGGCCAAACCCTAGGTGGCCGAACCCTAGGTGGGCCGAGCTCTAGGAGGCCGAAACCCTAGGGTGGCCGAATCCCTAGGGAGGCCAAACTCCTTCCTTTGCTTCCTACTTGTTCATCAAGTTATTTATTTCCAGAACATTCCTATGCCCTAGTTCCAGAATATTCCAAACCCTAATTTACTCTACTATAAATACTCTCATTCATTCAACATTAATTGTTGACACACACATCTACAAATTTCAAAGAGAGAAAAATATTTTTAAGCAAAAATCATTTGAGCTTTAATTCTTATTTTCATATTTGCTTATACAAAAATCACGCATCAAATTTGTCAATCACTCGAAGAAAAATCGTTATTGGATTTTAAATACACAAGGATAGTATACTCACTCGCATAACGTGAGATTAGTATTTATCGTTGTATTTTTCTTATTAACGTAAGAGCAACTTAGAGTATTTAGCGATACTCAATCTGAGTTATAATCATATAGTTGATTATACGAGTGGATTGGTAATTTTTGTAATCCGGAGAAAGGTACTAAAAATTATTAATCGAGAATAGTGGACGTAGGTTTCGACTTGTGAAACTGAACCACTTCAAAATCCTGTGTGTCTCTCTTTCTCTCTCTCTTTATTATTGTTATTTCGATTTTGCATTTATTGTTAATAATTTAATTAGTTGATTTTAATCAATAAAATCAAGTAATTAATTTATATCATATATTTCGAAAAAGCGGTCATCGTTTTTAATACTCAATTCACCCCCCCCCCCCCTCTTTCGTATTCGATCAATAGACTCCACAACTTGCCTAATGGAAGCCTCTTTAAACATCTATACTCATATACCAATCGTATAAAATGGTCTGATCGATTAAGGGTCGCAACTGGTACTGCGTATGCTTTATCTTATATGCATAATGCTCTTTCGAGGCCAGTGGTGCACAGGGATGTTCAATCATTCAGTATACTTCTCGATCAGTCGTTTCAAGCAAAGTTGTCGAATTTTGGGTATTCGGTGACGCTTACACCCGGGGAGACAATCGAAATTGGGCGGCTTTAGGAAGTCCAGGATATATTGATCCCGAGTATGTTGAAAGCGAGGTTCTGAGAGAAGTGTGATGTTTATAGTTTCGGGGTTTTGTTATTGGAGCTGTTGACGGGAAAACATCCTATTACAATGGCTAGACATGGTACCGACTTGGTTGATATCTTCGTTTCAACTGTTGAAGAAAATGGGATGATGGAGATGATAGATAGCGAAGTGTTGGAACAAGCACCGGAAGATGAGATCCGACAGGTTGCAGGACTTGCATTGAAATGTGTCGCACAGAAAGGGGTTGAACGACTGACGATGATCAATGTGGTTCAATTGCTTTGGCAGATACAAGGACAACACAGGAGCAAAGGCAAAGTAGCGTTTGATAAGTGAAATCTAAGCTTCAGTATTGTTAATGTGAAAGGCAAGTAGGCAACACTGTAGCTGAGTATTATTATCAAATCTCAAATTATGTTTGCAAGTTCAAGCTATGTTACTCAGATTCGTCTATGTCTTTGGTGAAGTGTTTAAATGGGTGGTAACATAATTAAATATTACTAATCACCTACCCTGCATTTTAAAATCGTATATATGTTGATCATTTGTTCTCACTGAACAACAAACCATGCATAAACAAAAACTCTTTACATAATCAAATATTACTAATCACCTACTCTGCAAAATGCTGACAGGAATGAATAATCGAATATAAAGACTCGTTGTAAAACCGTTTCAGAATATAAAACCATCATCGGAATTTTTTGGTTTATTAGCGTTATTAAGCAAACTAATTAGGTAATTAGTGTTGAGTTGAAACTATTTACGTTTCTAGGTCCACGTCAACACTTTTTTTTTTCCGCAGATTTTCAACAAAGCCGCTGAGGTTCTTAGCGGCTTTCCTTCTTTTTTTTACTACGCAACCACTTTCCACAATCCAGTACACTGGACTCAAAAATTGCAAAAATAAGAGGTAAAGCCGCGAAGGTTCTTAGCGGCTTTGTCAACTTTTCAAAAAAATAAAAAAAAAGCAAACCCCATAAGCCGCTGAGGTTATTAGCGGCTTTGCTTGTGGATTTGGGAAAAAAAAGCTTGCACAATCCAAAGTAGCTCTTGGATTTGTAAATTCAAAAAATACAGGCAAAGCCGCTGAGATTATTAGCGGCTTTGTGTAATTTTCAAAAAAAAAAAAAAAAAAAAAAAACCATAAGCCGCTAAGAAGTATAGCGGCTTTGCTGGGTCTATAAAAAAAAACACGGGAATCTTCATTCATTCTATTGAACAAAAAAATCCCCAATTGCTCTCTACAAACCCGAAACCCTAGTTGTGCGAAAAACCCAATTTCTCACCCAAAATCCACCAAATTTCTTTCAATCAATTCATTTCCATCAACCTAATTCATCCTATATTCATCTAAAGGTAATAATTCAACCCTAGTTTACTAATTTTCGTGCATACTTAAGTAATTTTTCCCCCAATTTAGTAATTATTTTGTGCTTAGTTTTGTAATTGTTTTTAGCTTAGTTTGTTACTTTGATAGTTCAAATTAGTAGCTTGGTTGATATAGTTTGTATTTAGTTTGATTATTTACAATGGAGATAAATAATTTTCCATTGACTTGTTGGTGGAATGGTGAAGTAGAGGTAAATAATTTCTATCCGAATGCGGCGGACAACATGCTACTTGTAAGTATTTCTTCAATTTTAACTTTAGCATTAGTTTAATTTTAGCAAGAAGAGACACAATTTCAATTTGTTTAGTATTAGTTTAATTTTAGCAAGAATTGTACTTGTTAAATTTTGCAGACGGAGGGTCATTTATACAACTATAGGCATGCTACTACTATGCTTGGTAACATGCCTGATATACGATTAATTTACTTCTAATTCCCTCTTTCTTTTATGCAAACCGACTCATATCGAGTCGGTTTTGGGTGTTTTTCCTTGCATTTTTGTGCCCAATGCCCGTACTTGTTACCTTGTGTGTCCTTTTGTAGGAAACGGCCCAAGTATGGAGGAATTGGGGCAAGAAGGGCACCCCATTGCCTTTACATGAAGAAAGAGTGAAGAAATGAAGAAGAGTGTGTTTTGCCGGCAGACCGGCAGCCGGTCTAGCCACCGGCAAAACACACCTCAGAGGATCACCCAAGAACTTTGAAGAAAACCTGAAGAAGGTGCTTTGCCGGTAGGCCGGCAACCGGCCCACCGGTAAAGCACAGCAACTGGAATTAAAAGAAGAATTGGAGGAAAAACAAGCTTGGCCTCGCTGCCGGTAGGAGCACCGGCAGCCGGCCAACCGGCATTTCACACATCAGAGATAAGAAGAAGTCCTGAAGAAGGTGTTTTGCCGGCAGGCCGGCAACCGGCCCACCGGCAAAACACAGATGCCAGCTATTTTTAAAACCTTGCACGGTTTTGCCGGTAGGACCACCGGCTGCCGGTGGACCGGCAAAACGCAGCAGACGGGATTTTGGGCTTTTCTTCCTCTTTTCTTCCTAATCTTGTACAAGCCTATAAATACCCCTCTCCTTAAACCCTTTGACACACAACCCTAGATCCAGAATATTTACCCTTTCAAGTTTAAAACTTTGTTAATTATTTTGCTAATCATTCCCTAATTAAGCTAGTTCTTCAATTAATTTGGGATTGAAGTTGGGTTGTAAGAACAAGATTGAAGGTTTATATTTATTGGTTCTATTCTATTTCCTTTCTTGCTTTGGATTGGTATTATTTCTCTCCTTATTTTCATTTGTTTACATCTTGTTCTTTCTTCATGTTTGTTTGAATGTTTATGTTGAAATTATTGTTGTTGTTTGTTTGTTGTTGTTGATTTCATCACTATTCATCTTTTCATTGTTCATCTTTCCTTTGTTCCTCTTTCATTTGTTCATCCTTGGGTAGTTGTCCTCAAAGACTTAATCTTTGAGTTGATTTGGTTAAAGATTGGGTCTTTAGGGTTAATCACTCTCATTATTAGATTAAATCATCTTTCCTTATACCCATTGT
The DNA here is from genome assembly GCF_048544455.1 of Silene latifolia. Lineage (NCBI taxonomy): Eukaryota > Viridiplantae > Streptophyta > Magnoliopsida > Caryophyllales > Caryophyllaceae > Silene > Silene latifolia. The sequence goes on along the minus strand of NC_133530.1, from coordinate 84,567,018 downwards.
TAGATTGTTGCATGTTTAGTAGTGAATTTCATCTTCTCACCATGTTTGTGACCAAAGCTTCCATCTTTATTGTTTATTTTGGAATTAGGACCATGATTAGTGAGTAGTCTTCCACTAGGGCTCGGTTTGACCAAACATGAGTAATTTCATTAATTGAATTTCATAAAGGCTAATTATTTGGGGAAATTGGTGAGGGTAGTTTAGAGGAATGACTTGGGTTATGGGTTGACTCTTGGGTAGTGTTGACTTACGACCCTCGACCACCAACGAGAGTTGGTTAGGTTGTGATTTGGATACCCGAGTTTTGACCCTATTGTTGACCCCGGTTGAGACCGAAAGGGAGAACCGGGGTAGGACACCTCTAAATTAGCGTTTGAAATCGACCCTCGAGAGAGGGAGTGGGATGACCCGGGAATTGATGGGGCTTAATGACCTTAGCAATTATCGGACTACCTTGGGAAAATGCATGTTTTTGGGGTAGTCGGGTATAGAGTTAGGGATTCCGACCTTCGAACCCGAGAGGGGGGTTGGTGGGTAGAGCTAGTGTCCTATTTCGAACCCGAGAGGGGGGTCTTAGGCGAATTAGAGCCGTCACCTCCTCACCTAACTACCCTTGTGATTAGCCTAGGGATTTAATTATGTGGAATTGCGAATAGTTTGGGAAGAACCGAGTCCTAGGCCTTTTTAATCATTTGAATTACAACTTATCTTTCGTTGTTGCTCATTTACCTTGCTTTTGTTTAGATTGCATCTCATTTCATTTTAGGTAGCATTAGTATATCAACCATCATCTTTTATTTTCGACTTAGCTAAACGATCGGATTAGAACAATTAGTAATCTTTTCAACTCCTTGTGGGATCGACCCTTAATAGTGTACAACGATAAAATCGTGCACTTGCGAGGTATTATTTGATAACCATCAAGTTTTTGGCGCCGTTGCCGGGGAGTTCGGCTAGATATTAATTGTTTTCATTCTTGTTTAGACTAAGTCTTTTGTTTCTAATCCCTCTCTTGAGTGTGTAGGATTTCTTGCATGGTTAGGAGATCTCGAAGAGGCCAACCCGTACGTCCGATTGACCACGAGATCGAAGCAACCGCGAGAAGACTAAATTCGCTTCGTAGAAGAGGGCTTATAGAAACACCAATTCCTCAAGAAAATCCAGTAATTGAGAACCTTCAAGAAGGACCACGGGTCTTTGAAACTTTCGAAAATCCTTTTGCAACACCGGAAACGGAAGTAACAATGGCCGCGGTTCCTATGAGAGATAACTTGGCTCCGAAACAGGTGGTGAATCCGAGTATTGTGAAGCCACCTATTCAAGCCAACAATTTTGATGTGAAAGCCACCTTGCTACAACTTGTCCAAGGGAACCAATTTGGAGGGGGAGCCACCGAAAACCCCAACGAGCATCTCAACGAGTTCTTGGATAGTTGTGACATGTTCAAGGCCAATGGAGTCACGGAAGATGCCGTACGCCTTAGGCTTTTCCCTTACTCTTTGAGGGGAAGTGCCAAGGAGTGGCTTAAAAGTTGTGAACCCGACTCTCTTCGGACTTGGGATGATGTCTCTAAGGCTTTTCTCAACAAGTATTTCCCACCCCAACGAACCGCAAAAATCAAGAGTGAGCTCCAAGGGTTCACCCAACAAGAAGATGAGACCCTTTATGAAGCATGGGAGAGGTACAAGGGCCTCCAAAGGCTATGTCCTCACCACGGTATTGGAGATGACGAGCTCATCAACAATTTCTATGAAGGGTTAAACAATGATATGAAGATGAACCTTGATTCCGGCTCGGGGAAGGGAGCATTGGATAAGATAGACCACAAGACGGCAAAAGAGCTTATTGAAGAAATGGCTTCTCGTACCTTTCATTGGAACAATGATAGGCACAAGAGGAAAGGGAAGTCAACGGTCGAATCGGCCAACAATGTGGAAGTGAAAGAGATGATAGAAGAGCTTAAGCAACAAGTAGCCTTGATGAGCTCAAGCAAGACATCTAGCAATTCTTGTATGAGGAACCAAGTCTATAGTTGTGAGCTTTGTGGAGACCAAGGACACCCGCCCAATGAGTGTCCCTTGGTGGTTGGAGATGGAAGTTGTATGGAGCAAGTGAACGGGATATGGGAGTCTAGTCCGGCCAAGCAAGCATTCAACAACAACCAATATCACCCCGGATTAAGAGCCCACCCAAACTTCTCTTATGGCTCTCAAAATGTCCAAAACCCAACCTTCCAACAAAAATCACAACAACCAAACTTCCAAACTCAAAAACAAAACACCACATTTAATCAAGGTCCACCGGGTTTCCAAGGAAGAACCTTCCAACCTAGACAACAATTTCAATCACTTAACCCACCAACCACCCAACCATTCCCACCAACCACCCAACCATTCCAACAAACCACCCAACCTTTCCAACAAAATTTCCAAACATTCCAACAACCCACCCAACCAAAGTCAAACATGGAACTCATGATGGAACAAATGATGAGTCATCAAACACAATTCATCAACCATACCACCCAAAAACAAGAAGAGACAACCACATCCATCAACCAACTTAGAACCCAAATGCAAGCCTCTCAACGAATGACGGACAACCAAATCTCCCAATTGGCTACCCAAATGAGCCAACTACAAGCCTCCCAAGGTAAATTCCCGGGTAAAACCGAGGAAAATCCGAAAACCATGAATGCTATTCACTTGAGGAGTGGTAGAGATTTGGAAGACCGGGAATTTGTCAAGAAAAGGAAGAGTAGTAGACCGGGCAATGTCATTGAACCTCAAATGGTGGTTGAACCTCCTAAGGTAATTGAAGAAAAGGAGGAAAAAGATGAGCTTGTGGAAATTGTGGTGGAAACTCCAAAGGTGATTGATGAACCAACAAGGGTGATTGAAGAGCCTCAACAACAAGTGGTAAGAACTTATGTACCACCGGTTCCCTTTCCACAAAGATTGGCAAGAGCCAAACTTGAACAAAAGTATGGGAAGTTCATGGACATGATGAAGGGTATCAACATTACCATGCCTTTCATTGATGCCGTAAAGGAGATTCCGAGCTATGGCAAATTCTTGAAGGAGCTTATCTCAAACAAAAACTCTTTGAGCCCAACAACTACGGTGAGCTTATCCAAGGAGTGTAGTGCAATTCTCATGAATGAAGCTCCTCAAAAGCTTGAAGACCCGGGGAGTTTTTCCATACCTTGCAAGATAGGGACCGTGCACATTGAGAGGGCTTTGTGTGATTTGGGGGCAAGCATTAGTCTTATGCCCCTCAAAATTTTCAAGAAGTTGAAGGGTTATGAGCTTTCACCAACAAGGGTTTCTCTCCAACTTGCGGATAGGTCGGTAAGATACCCTATTGGTCTTGTGGAGGATGTCCCACTCAAGGTGGGGAAACTTGCATTTCCATGTGATTTCTATGTAATGGACATCCCCGAAGACTCAAATATTCCCATCATATTGGGGCGTCCATGCCTTGATACGGGGGGTGCCATGATTGATGTGAAGAATGGGAAGCTTTCTTTGCAAGTGGGTGAAGATAAGGTTGAATTCTCCTTAAACAAGGCTATGAAAGAGCCTTCGGAAGAAAAGTCTTGTTATATGATTGATGTGGTAGAAGAATGGGTTGATATGAAGAAATTTGATGAAGACAAGGGTTTGCAAGGGTTCCTTGAGGGCAAGGTAACGGATTGCAAGGAGCACCGGGAGTATGCTTTAGCTATGGAAGCAACAATTGAAGAAGACCCGGACAAAGAATTTGAAAGCTTGAGAAGAGATGATAAGAAAGAGGAGAGATCCACGCCTCCTCAAGTGGAGTTGAAACCCCTTCCCTCTACTCTTAAACATGCTTTCCTTGGCCCTAATGATACTTACCCTATTATTGTCAATAGTGCACTCAATGACACCGAACTTCAAAAATTACTTGATGTTGTGAGAAAATTCAAGGATGTCATTGGGTACTCAATTGATGATATAAAGGGGATTAGCCCTTCTTTTTGCACCCATCGTATTCACTTGGAGGATGAGAGTGCATCTTCCATTGAGCCTCAACGCCGCCTTAACCCCGCTATGAAAGAAGTGGTTAGGAAGGAGGTGTTGAAGCTCTATGATGCAAGCATAATTTACCCTATCTCCGATAGTGCATGGGTGAGCCCGGTGCATGTTGTGCCAAAGAAGGGCGGGGTCACGGTAGTCACCAATGATAAGAATGAACTAATTCCAATAAGAGTCACAACCGGGTGGAGAATGTGTATAGACTATAGGCGCCTCAACAAGGCAACTAGGAAAGACCATTTCCCCCTCCCTTTCCTTGACCAAATGTTGGAAAGACTTGCCCAAAATTCTCATTTTTGCTACCTTGATGGGTTTTCGGGGTTTTTCCAAATCCCGATTCACCCTAATGACCAAGAAAAGACCACATTCACGTGCCCATTCGGCACCTTTGCTTATAGGCGCATGCCCTTTGGGCTTTGCAATGCGCCGGCCACATTTCAAAGATGCATGCTAGCTATATTTTCCGAATATGTTGAGAATATCATGGAGGTGTTTATGGACGACTTCTCAGTCGTAGGCACCTCATTTGATGGATGTCTAGCTAATTTGGGTAAGGTCTTGAAAAGATGTCAAGAGAGTGGTCTAGTCTTGAATTGGGAGAAATGTCACTTCATGGTGACATCCGGGGTTGTTTTGGGTCATGTAGTGTCAAGTAAGGGCTTGGAAGTTGATCAAGCCAAGATTGAAGTGATCAAAACTCTACCCCCTCCCACTAATGTTAAAGGAATTAGGAGTTTTCTTGGGCATGCCGGTTTTACTAGGAGATTCATTAAGGATTTTTCTTTGATTGCCCGACCTTTAACTTTGTTGCTTGGAAAAGATGTGCCATTTGAATTTACTAATGAGTGTTTGGATGCATTCAATAGGTTGAAGGAAGCTCTCATCACCGCTCCAATCATGCAACCTCCCACTTGGGGAGAACCTTTTGAGTTGATGTGCGATGCTAGTGATGTGGCGGTGGGAGCGGTGCTAGGACAAAAGAAGAATGGTAAACTCCATGCCATATATTATGCAAGCAAGACTTTGGATGAAGCTCAATCACATTACACTACCACCGAAAAGGAGCTTTTGGCGGTCATATATGCCATGAACAAGTTCCGTTCTTATTTGGTGGGCTCTAAGGTTATTGTGCACACCGATCACACGGCGTTGAGACACTTGCTAATTAAGAAGGAGTCAAAGCCCCGCTTGATTCGGTGGATACTATTGTTGCAAGAGTTCGATATCGAGATTAGAGACAAGAAAGGTGTAGAAAATGTGGTAGCCGATCATCTTTCTCGGCTACTCCATGTCAAGGATAAGGATGGATTGCCAATTGATGACACATTACCGGATGATCAACTATTCGCACTAGCTTTGATGGATACCCCGTGGTACGCGGACTATGTAAATTATTTGGTATCCGGGGTTATCCCACACGGTTATGATTCCCATAAGAAAAAGAAGTTCTTCCATGACCTAAAGCAATATTTTTGGGAAGAACCGTGCCTCTACAAAGCTTGTGCCGACGGGATAATTAGAAGATGCATCCCCAATGAAGAAGTCCAACCCATAATCTCTCATTGCCATGACATGCCAAGTGGAGGGCATGGTAGTTCACGAAAAACCGCCGCGAGGGTGCTCCAATGTGGATTCTTTTGGCCTTCCCTATTTCACGATGTGGCCACCTACGTCAAGAAGTGTGACAAGTGTCAAAGAAGTGGTAACATTTCAAAGAGGCATGAAATGCCAATGAACTACATACTTGAGGTGGAGGTGTTCGATGTATGGGGCATTGACTATCAAGGCCCTTTTCCCTCATCAAATGGGAATGAGTATATTCTTGTTGCGGTGGACTACGTGAGCAAATGGGTTGAAGCAATTCCAACAAAGACTTGTGACGCAAAATCCGTGACCAAGCTCATGGAGACAATCATATTCCCCCGGTTTGGAGTTCCACGAATTGTGATAAGTGACCGTGGAACTCATTTCCGGGAGAGGACTCTTGATGCACTACTCAAGAAGCATGGGGTGCAACATAGGCGGAGCCTTGCCTATCACCCACAAGCTAACGGCCAAGCCGAAATCTCTAACCGTGAAATCAAGATGATCCTTGAAAAGACCGTGAGCCGGTCAAGGAAAGATTGGTCTACCAAGCTCAATGATGCGTTGTGGGCTTACCGGACCGCTTTCAAGACACCAATAGGAACTTCACCGTTCCGGTTGGTGTACGGTAAGCCTTGTCATTTACCGGTTGAGTTGGAGCACAAGGCACATTGGGCCATCCGACGACTCAACTTTGACTTGAAGAGCGCCGGGGAGAAGCGGCTACTTGACCTCAATGAGCTTGAAGAATTTAGACTAGAGGCTTATGAGAGCTCTAGGTTGTACAAGGAAAAGACCAAGCGATTCCATGACAAAGCTATTATAAGGAGGGAATTCAAGGATGGGGACTTGGTTCTCCTCTTCAACTCAAGATTCAAGCTATTTTCGGGAAAACTAAAGTCAAAGTGGTCGGGGCCTTTCACCGTGGTCCGAGCTTTCCCCTATGGGTCGGTTGAGGTATCCGATGGAGACCAAACATTCAAGGTAAATGGACAACGGCTAAAGCACTACATTGCCGGGACCCCTATCATCAAGAGTGTGAGCTCCATTGCTACCTACCTTCAAAACTATTGATTGTCATTCATAACTCCGTCGAGCCTACGACATAAAACAAGGGCGCTTCATGGGAGGCAACCCATGCATCTTTGTACATAATTTGCATTCTAGACTAGAAGTGAGAAATTTGGAGTCGTATTTTGTCTTTTTGGATTGGTGACGGAGGTCACTTTTGAAGAACACAAGTTTTATTTTCGTTGACCCGAAATCCCGACATCATGCGTCGGAGTAATTGTGGAAAACATGAATCCCGGGGTCAATGAAAAAGCTCAAGGTTGAGTTGAAGAAAAATTGAGCAAATTGGAAGAACACAACGAAAAAATAGCCGTGTGTTGTGTTTTGCCGGTGGACCGGCAGCCGGCCTGTCCACCGGTAGCGAGGCCAAACAAAAATTTCGAAAAATTGAAGAAGGGTGTGTTTTGCCGGTAGGCCGGCAACCGGCTCACCGGCATAACACACCTGGTAAGTTGAAAACACGAAGAATTGATGATGAGGAGTGTGTTTTGCCGGAAGGCCGGCAACCGGCCCACCGGCAGGACACACATGAAGACTTGGAAAATCTTGAAAATTGGTGAAGAGGAGTGTTTTGCCGGCAGGCCGGCAACCGGCCCACCGGTAGAACACTCATATTATAAAGCTGGGAAGTTGGATTTTTGAGTAGGAGTGTGTTTTGCCGGTAGGCCGGCATCCGGCTCACCGGCAGAACACACCTGGTTTATGGAAAATTAATTGAGGAAAGTGTTTTGCCGGTGGACCGGCAGCCGGTCTGTGCACCGGCAGCGAGACCAAGCATTTCAGAAAGGAAATTCGTAGAATTGAAAAAAGGGGAGTGCGTTTTACCGGCAGACCGGTTGCCGGTTCACCAACCGGCAAAACGCACCCGCAGAACACAAGATATAACCCGTGAATCCCCTTTCCCAAATCATTTCTTCTTTCTTCCTTCTTCAAACCTCCATTATTTTTCCCCCTTTCTAACCCTAACTCCATTAAAACTCAATCAAACTCCCTCCAACCTTCACCAATCTCCTCCAATCATCAAGATGGCCGGAAGAAGAACAAGGGCCGACATAGCAAGGGACCAAGAGGCATTGATTGCTCGGGCGGCGACCGATACATACCCTGATCCGGACTTTCCTACAGTCGAGTTTACCACACCAACTATGAAGGGTAAGTTTATTCTCTTTAAAAATCGCCCTTTCACCCCTACTAAGTTTCTTCATCATCCGTCTTTGTGTGCCCTTGGGATTGCTAGGGAGACGGAAACTTTGTTTGAGGGGTGTGGTATGAGGGGGATATTTAACATGCATGAGTATACTTACCCCCGGATCACATGGGAATTTTTGAGTAGTCTTAAGATTACCAAGAGCCGGCAATCGGGGATGGTGGCCACTCTTAGTTTTAGACTAATGAACCGGGAACACAACATCACTTTGGGTAGGTTGGCTCAAATTTTTGGGCTGGAAAATGCGCCGTCGCATACCCCGCCCGCTGATTTTCACTATTCCCGTGTATGGAAGGCGATTTCGGGCCTTGATGATCAACCCGGGGTGAAAAGGCCCGCGACAAGTTGCCACAATCCCGTCATTCGGGTGTGGCATAGATGTATGGGGTGCACCGTTCTTGCGGTGGATGAACCTTGGGTGTTTAGGACCCACGAGCTTGAAATATTAGGGTCCTACTTGTTCACCAAACCCACCCCCTTCCGAATTAATGTGGCTCACTACCTCGCCCTTAACCTATCAAAAATTGCAAGTTCTCCGGGGCACAAAGTCCCGATACATGTGGGTGGCATGATCACCCGAATTGCCCGTAGCATGGATCGTCCGGTTGACCTTTCCACGATGAATTGGATACCCGGGGACACCTACTTGACAAAGCACTACATGACCACCAAGCTTGAGTGGTTCAAGGTGAGCCCCTTTGACGATCTTGAATATTGGCAAATCAATCGCAAAAACTCAATCCGGCTTCCAAATGCTACCGCGGTAAAAATTGAAAAGGACAAGGAGTCCTATCTCCTTGATATTGAAGAAGAACCTCCCACCGACCAACCTCCTCCCACTATTCCACGGGTTTATTCACGAGACCGCCGAGTGAACACTCCTTCCACCCTCCAATATCAAAGGCCACAAACTCACCAACCTCCCCCGTGGCAATTTCAACAAGGTGAGGCGTCCTCCTCGACCCCTCCTCCCTTGCCACCTTCCCTAACCGAGTGGATGGAGAGGATGGACAATGCCACGGCAAAAGCCGCTAGTGAGAGGGACGTTTTGGGAAGAAAGTTAGACCGGATATATTATGATCAAGCTACCGGTACTTATCCCATCTATGATGATTTTTGTCGTCGGGATTACGTGGGTTATGAGTACCCTCACCCCTCCTACTTCACTTGGCCCGATGGGAACTACTCGAGAGAGGATGGGAGTATGGTCCGCGGAGGTTTTAACCTCCAACCGGACTACTTTGCGCGACCCGTTTTCCCGCCTATGCCCGAGTCTAGACCGGAGGGCCATGAGGCCCAATGGTTTGGAGGAGTTCGGCCCTATTTTGCTAGTGATGCGGGTGCGTCGGGGTCCGGTGGTGGTGTCACGGGAGGAGATAGCGGCGTGATGAATATGAGTGGTGATTTCACGGGTGGTTTTCCGGGTGTCGGCGGTAGTGGAGGTAATTTCACCTTCAACGCCGATGATTTGATTCAAGGCTCCGATTTAAACACCGAAGATGATATCAATGATGAAGATTTTGATGATGAGATGGGGTCTTAGTCCCCGAATTGATGGTTTCTTTTGTCCTCCCAATCAATCCAAATGCAAAGTATGATTTCTCCCTTTTATCCAAATTTCTCATTCATGTTTAAATTTTTCGCATGCATTTAGTTGATAAATCATTTAGTTGCATCATATAGGATTGCATTAGATTTCAATTTTGTAATATATTGTCACATTTAGTAATTGCATTCACGTAGCATAATTTGCATTGTTATTTCAATTTAGCATATAGAATAGAGCATGCATTGCATTTTCAAAATAAAAACCAACTAAAAAATGAAAAAATGACCAAAACACCAAAAACATGTTAATTTATTTCACTAAAATGCCCTCCCTTGTCTATAAATAAGTGTGGGGAGGGCCTAAAAAAAAAAACAAAAATATGTCTTTTAGTTTGTACTCCCTCCACACATTTATTTCCATTTGGAAGTAATGTAAATAAATAAGTGTGGGGAGGGAGTTCTCATATCAAAAACCCAAAAATATGTCTTTTTAATTTTTCAAAACCAAAAATCACAAAAATATGTTATTTTCCCTTTGAAAAATCAAAAATCAAAAAAAATATGTTCCTTTCTTTTTCCTCTTCACTCCCTATGCTTTTGTCCATTGAGGACAATGTACATCTCAAGTGTGGGGAGGGAAATATCACTCTTGTGAATATTTGTATATATTTGTAAATGCTTGTAAATTTAAGAAAATTCAAGAAAATGCCTAAAAATTGAAAAATTTCTGAAAATTTCAAAAAAAATTGCATTGTTTATATATGTTTTGTCTAACCTTTTGGCTCGGCGCATTGACCACTTGAGGCAAAAAGGAGCTTGAAGACCGCTTGGGATAATCCTTCCTATCTCTTGCTCCTTTTTACTATTCTTTCTTTTTAGTATCTTGGATATTTTGAAGGAGAATGGGAATTTTGTTGCTTTGGGTGTCTCCTTGGGAGACCGTTTGGAATTTTGGTGTTGATGTGCTGCTAGGTTTAGCCAATTTGTTGCACGTTTCATTTCATGTTTGTTTGAATTTCCGCATGCATTTGTTCACATGTAAATACTTGTTGCATTTCTTTCTTTTGCATTGAGTTTGTAAATAAGCTTTTAAGGAAGAACATGGTCAAAGGAAGGGAACCAAGTACCCCCATGATGAACTATTGTGCCCAATTGTGCCTTTCCCCTCCTCGTGACTCGCACCCGTGGCCTCTTAGTTAGCCGAGGAAGGGGGAGCTTGACCAATGAGTCTAGACCGAACTTGTGAGACCTTGGGCCGTAGGCTAGACCTTTGGCTCGACTTAACTACTCAAAGGTAAGGGTAGAGCCTCCCAGGGCGGGTACATTCATACCCCGCCCTCATCTAGGTTCGAGAGTAGGTCTCCTCGCGAGGCGTGTCCCATCATTACGCATAAGTGTGTCGCATCGTCCTTAGATCATGAAATTGCATTACATTTTTGTGCATATGATATGAAGCAAAAATCAGTTTATATGAACCTCACAATAGCCAAATAGCCTTGTTTTATTCCCTACATTATCTCCCTTTTTGATTCACCCCCTCTTGAGCCTTAGCCTTTTCATTGGCAAACCCACTAAATTAACTACATTCCATAAACACCTTTCCTTAATCAAGAATTGGTCGGTTTTGTAGTTGTGTTGTAGGAGGTGATTTGGGGCATAGTGATGGATAGTTCACATATCCGTTTGGGTCGGAACTTGGTATGAATTTGGCATCATATATAAATAAGAGGTTTTGAAAAAGAAAAAAAAAAAAAAAAAAAAAAAAAAAAAAAATAGAAAAGTGAAAAAGTCATGAAAAATCAAAAGAAAAATGAGTTATGTTGTATATATTTGTTAGTTGCCAAGAAAAAGAAAAAGGCGAGCAACACCCCTACTCATCATTTAAAGGGGTAGAAAAAGCCGTTGCTAAATAAAAAGGGGCAAATTGATGTTTTTCCAAAAATGAGTCGGGTCTACACATTTTTTTGCATGGCTTTGGAAACCGAGTCGTTGTTACGGTGTAGACGTTACCATTTGTTGAAATAAAAGGAGTTTTATCAAATTTTTCCTACTTGAGTTGGGTTTATGCAATTTTTGCATGGTTTTGGTCATCAATGCTATGTTAGGGCATAGACGTGTCTCATGTGTTGCAATAAGAGATGGGATGTGATGTGTCGACGATTCTTGATTTGAACCCCACTTGTCCAACCGGTGCTTGCACCAATCCCGTTTCGACCTTCTCCTTAGCCCCATTGTAACCCTTGCTTCATGTTTTGTGCATTTCTCCCATTGTTTGCATTTCATTGGACATAGGACGGTCTTACACATTAGATTGCGGGCATGTTTTCGCTAGTCGAGTTAGGAGAGTGATTTTGGTTACTATTTGTCACAAAAATCACCTTGTTCTTTCATTGAGTGACGAGTGAAAACCGTGAGGATGTCGTTGCCTTGGTCTCCTTAGTCATGGGTCCTTTGGTTGAATCTTGTGTCGGTTTTGTAATTCTCGGCGGACTTGCCCTTTCTTCCCTTTCCCCGCTCTTGAATTTGTTTCTTGAGCATTGGTCACACAAGGGTTGCTTTTGTCACATTTAGGGGGTTGGCACCTCAATTGGCACTCCTGAGACGGTACTCCCGACCGAGACCATGTTTTGATGTTTGAAAAATCCGACCACTTAGATGAGGAAAGTGGGTCATTTTGTTAGATGCATTCTACTTGTTGATCACGTGCTTTCATGATGAATGTGTCAAAAGTTTTGTAGCAAGACCCAACTTGCCTTGCAATAGGGCACTCTCCCCTCATGGGTGTCAAATTGTGAGTTGAAGGGGCGTTGAGTGCGCTAATACTCGATCGGCTTTAGTAGTAGTTTAGTTGAGTGATGCTTATATTGTGCATCCACTCTCCATATCTATCATAACAATGTTTTGTACATTTGGTTTAAGGACTTACTCGGGGACGAGTAAGGCTTAAGTGTGGGGAGGTTTGATATACGATTAATTTACTTCTAATTCCCTCTTTCTTTTATGCAAACCGACTCATATCGAGTCGGTTTTGGGTGTTTTTCCTTGCATTTTTGTGCCCAATGCCCGTACTTGTTACCTTGTGTGTCCTTTTGTAGGAAACGGCCCAAGTATGGAGGAATTGGGGCAAGAAGGGCACCCCATTGCCTTTACATGAAGAAAGAGTGAAGAAATGAAGAAGAGTGTGTTTTGCCGGCAGACCGGCAGCCGGTCTAGCCACCGGCAAAACACACCCCAGAGGATCACCCAAGAACTTTGAAGAAAACCTGAAGAAGGTGCTTTGCGGTAGTAGGCCGCAACCGCCCACCCGGTAAAAGCAAAGAATCGGAATTAAAAGAAGAATGGAGGAAAAACAAGCTTGGCCTCGCTGCCGGTAGGAGCACCGGCAGCCGGCCAACCGGCATTTCACACATCAGAGATAAGAAGAAGTCCTGAAGAAGGTGTTTTGCCGGCAGGCCGGCAACCGGCCCACCGGCAAAACACAGATGCCAGCTATTTTTAAAACCTTGCACGGTTTTGCCGGTAGGACCACGGCTCACGGTGGACCAAGCAAAACGCAGCAGACGGGATTTTGGGCTTTTCTTCCTCTTTTCTTCCTAATCTTGTACAAGCCTATAAATACCCCTCTCCTTAAACCCTTTGACACACAACCCTAGATCCAGAATATTTACCCTTTCAAGTTTAAAACTTTGTTAATTATTTTGCTAATCATTCCCTAATTAAGCTAGTTCTTCAATTAATTTGGGATTGAAGTTGGGTTGTAAGAACAAGATTGAAGGTTTATACTTATTGGTTCTATTCTATTTCCTTTCTTGCTTTGGATTGGTATTATTTCTCTCCTTATTTTCATTTGTTTACATCTTGTTCTTTCTTCATGTTTGTTTGAATGTTTATGTTGAAATTATTGTTGTTGTTTGTTTGTTGTTGTTGATTTCATCACTATTCATCTTTTCATTGTTCATCTTTCCTTTGTTCCTCTTTCATTTGTTCATCCTTGGGTAGTTGTCCTCAAAGACTTAATCTTTGAGTTGATTTGGTTAAAGATTGGGTCTTTAGGGTTAATCACTCTCATTATTAGATTAAATCATCTTTCCTTATACCCATTGTTAGATTGTTGCATGTTTAGTAGTGAATTTCATCTTCTCACCATGTTTGTGACCAAAGCTTCCATCTTTATTGTTTATTTTGGAATTAGGACCATGATTAGTGAGTAGTCTTCCACTAGGGCTCGGTTTGACCAAACATGAGTAATTTCATTAATTGAATTTCATAAAGGCTAATTATTTGGGGAAATTGGTGAGGGTAGTTTAGAGGAATGACTTGGGTTATGGGTTGACTCTTGGGTAGTGTTGACTTACGACCCTCGACCACCAACGAGAGTTGGTTAGGTTGTGATTTGGATACCCGAGTTTTGACCCTATTGTTGACCCCGGTTGAGACCGAAAGGAGAACAGGGTAGGACACCTCTAAATTAGCGTTTGAAATCGACCCTCGAGAGAGGGAGTGGGATGACCCGGGAATTGATGGGGCTTAATGACCTTAGCAATTATCGGACTACCTTGGGAAAATGCATGTTTTTGGGGTAGTCGGGTATAGAGTTAGGGATTCCGACCTTCGAACCCGAGAGGGGGGTTGGTGGGTAGAGCTAGTGTCCTATTTCGAACCCGAGAGGGAGGTCTTAGGCGAATTAGAGCCGTCACCTCCTCACCTAACTACCCTTGTGATTAGCCTAGGGATTTAATTATGTGGAATTGCGAATAGTTTGGGAAGAACCGAGTCCTAGGCCTTTTTAATCATTTGAATTACAACTTATCTTTCGTTGTTGCTCATTTACCTTGCTTTTGTTTAGATTGCATCTCATTTCATTTTAGGTAGCATTAGTATATCAACCATCATCTTTTATTTTCGACTTAGCTAAACGATCGGATTAGAACAATTAGTAATCTTTTCAACTCCTTGTGGGATCGACCCTTAATAGTGTACAACGATAAAATCGTGCACTTGCGAGGTATTATTTGATAACCATCAATGCCGGAGGATGTTCCACTATCACATGTAGGCATGTTGCGAGAGATGCAGACAATGTCACTCGAATGCTTTCAACGCTCGGGACACGGGCATCTAGTCCCACCCATTGAAGCCGATCATCCAAGCCCTCCACACCAACCTCCTCCTAGATATCATTTACGTCACTTGGAGCATAGGCTTACCCCTATCCTTATCCGTGAGGAGGAGACACCTACCGGTTCAAGTTCAAGACCAAAGAAGATTCGCTCAAGATTAGGCTAATGTGCCAAGTAGTTTAGTTGGTTTAGTTTGTATGAACTTTAGTTGGTTTAGTTTGCATGAATTTTAGTTGGTTTAATTTGTATGAACTTTAGTTGGTGGAGTTTGTATGAATTTTAGTTGGTTTATTTTGTATGAACTTTAGTTGGTTTAGTTTGTTATCAATGACATGAATTGCATTTCCGGATTTCAATCCCGTGTTTGGAGTGTATGTTTGGGCATTGTGTAAATCATGTTGAAAGTTTGTGCATGGGTGAATGTATGTGTGATGGAGTGTATGTTTGGGCATTTGGGGTTTGTTTGTGCAGGTGTGATTGTAGGTGGGCACAGTAGGCATTAAATTTATCAAATGGGTGGCAGCTAGAATCATATCACCCCAGAACCTCTTAGGTAAGTGACTTTGGAACCTGAGAGCTCTTGCAGTCTCCAATAAGTGCCTGTGCTTTCTCTCAACAGTCCCATTCTGTTGAGGATTGCCAGGAATTGTCTTTTGATGTACTATGCCTTTGTCAAGAAACATTTGCCCACATTCTTCCTGAACTACCTCAGTGCCATTGTCACTTCTAATGTAAGTTTACCTCCATTAATGGAGTATTGATCAAGCTTGAAGGTTTCTTCATGGTATCATCGTCTACAAAGATCCTGTGATATTCTTTTCAGCGATTACTTTGTCCAATTATCGCTACATTCCGCTGCACATTTTATCTCAAATTTCATTTTTCTTTCTTTTTCTTTCACAATCAATACTTCTTTCACAAAAATGCCAGAAACTCCAGCACCTTCGTATACATCAGTATACAAGGATCCTCTTCATCTCACTACTGCTGATCAATCGTTGATTCAGTTGATTCCTCATGTTTTCGATGGAAAATCGTTCTTACACTGGTCTCGGAACATTCGCATTGCGTTGATCACCAAAAACAAGCTCGGTTTCATCAATGGCGGTTATCCGCAACCTGATGAAGATCATGACAATTATTGCGATTGGATTCGCACGGATTATACTGTTATGCGCTGGATCTTACACTCTCTTGACTCTAAGATCTCTGCTGGTTTATCCTATGTTACTTCTAGTAAACAGCTATGGGATGAGCTTCATGAAAGGTACAATCAATCAAATGCGCCATTCTTGTACCAGCTTCGTAAGGATGCTCATCAAATTACTCAAGGTACTTCATCTGTTGCTGATTATTATGCTCGATTGCGTTCAATTTGGGAGGATATGAGGTCCCTAGATCCTTTGCCTGAGTGTAGCTGTGGTGTTCTTGTGAAATGTCCTTGTCAAATTCTGAAGAAGATTGTAGAAAGAGAGAACATTCATCATGTTCTTGATTTTCTCATGGGCTTAGACAAGAAATATGAGCATACTCGTTCTCAAATTCTTGCAATGGAGCCTTTACCTAAGGTGAATCAAGTTTTTGCAACTGTTCACCAGATTGAAGCTCAGAAACTCATCATCGAATCAGATCGGTGGTGACTGATGGAGTTGCACTTGCTGCTTCTCAGACTCCGCAGTCTGGTGTTCCTTCTAATGTTTGGATGCGTGATGCAAAGAAGCCTAAAGTTGATCGTTCAAAATTCTTCTGTGATCACTGTGAGAAAGTTGGTCATACTATTGACTATTGTTGGACATACAAGCAATGGCTTAAAGCTCATCCTGAGCTTGCAAAGGAGATTGCAAAGGAGAAGGCCAAAGCTAAGATGCCTGCAGGCCACTATTCAGGGAAGTCAAAGAAACTTGCTGCGAATGTAGAGACACAGAGCTATGAGTCTGATTCTCCTCTTGAAGTGTGCAGGCCTTCTTCTTCTGGTTCTCGGGCAGATGCTCCTAATCCTGCATTTGTTCAAGTTGTAGCAAGGGAGGTTTTTAGGTTGCAGTCATCTGCTTCTTCTTCTGATGTTTCTGGTCCTTCTTTTGGAGGTACAATTTTTGCCTCTACTGCTCGTGTTTGTTCTGCTCTAAATTCTTCTGATTGTTGGATAATAGATTCTGGTGCATCTGATCATATGACATCAGATTTCACAGTCCTAACCAACATCAAATGCTTGTCTAAACCTCTGACTATTACTTTACCTGATGGCCAAATTAAACTTGTCAAAATCACTGGTGCAGTTGTGTTAAATGCAGATATAACATTGCATAATGTGCTCTTCTTATCTGATTTCAAACACAATTTGCTTTCTCTTGGTAGGCTTTTGTCTGATCAAAGACTAATAGCTAACTTCACTTCAACTGAATGTCATGTTCAGGATCCTTCCACTAAAAAGATCTTGTGTTCAGGATGGAAGACTGATGGCATATATCAATTTAGAGCTGCTAATAACACTGTATCTCGTCAGACTGTTTGTAATTCTGGTTTTTCCTTTTCTGCTGCTACTGTTCTTGATGATGTAGCTTTGTTACATGCACGTTTGGGTCATTCTTCCCTTAGTACCTTGAAGCATGTAATACCAGGATCAATACTAAATAAAACAAACAGTTCTTTGCATTGTGATACATGTTTACTTGCCAAGCACCATAAAATGCCATTTCCTATTAGTCAAACAGTCACTTCTGCTGTGTTTGATTTGGTTCATATTGATTTGTGGGGACCATATAGAGTAAAAACTCTGACTGGTGCTTCATATTTTCTTACCATTGTTGATGATTTTAGTAGAGTAACTTGGACTATGTTGCTTAAATCTAAAGTTGATGTTTGTCAAACATTGCTAAATTTCTTTGCCTATGTTAATACCCAATTTCATAAACAAATTAAAGTCATTAGAAGTGACAATGGCACTGAGGTAGTTCAGGAAGAATGTGGGCAAATGTTTCTTGACAAAGGCATAGTACATCAAAAGACAATTCCTGGCAATCCTCAACAGAATGGGACTGTTGAGAGAAAGCACAGGCACTTATTGGAGACTGCAAGAGCTCTCAGGTTCCAAAGTCACTTACCTAAGAGGTTCGGGGTGATATGATTCTAGCCGCCACCCATTTGATAAATTTAATGCCTCATTGTGGTTCTTGGTTGGATGACTCCATTTGAGGTCTTATTCAAGACTTCTCCTGATTATAGTCATCTGAGGGTAATTGGCTGTCTATGTTATGCAGCACAGAAAGTAGGGGATAAGTTTGAACCAAGGGCATCCAGATGTGTGTTCCTTGGTTATCCTTTTGCTCAAAAAGGTTACAGATTATATGATTTGGACAAAAAGAAAGTAATTCTTAGCAGAGATGTTCTCTTTCAGGAGAAACTTTTTCCATTTGATCCAAAATTCAACTTTGATACAACTTTGAGGGATAGTGCAAATCCAGATTTTCCAAAATATTATAACAATAATGCACAACATTTCTCAGAGGCATTGCATTCTCGATATCTGAGATCTGCTGATAATGGCACACAAAATTTTGTACAAGATAGCTCTCCAATTATGACATCAAATACTAATACTGGTGACACTACACAAGACCTCAATATTATTCCAAATAATACAAATGTATCAAATAATATCCCTGATGTCTCTCATTCTGCTCCTGAACCATCTAGGAAATCAGGAAGGTCAAGGCAATTGTCATCCACACTCCGTGGCTTTGACTGTAAAGGAATGCCTCCTTCTCTCACTCCTTCTTCTGTGAGTTATGCTGCTGTTTCTCCTAGTTTGGCAGGGTACTCTGATGACTATCAGAGATCATGTCATAATGTTCTCAAAGTTTTTGAGCCTGCTTGTTATAATCAGGCCAAAACAAATCCTCTCTGGGTTGAGGCCATGAACAAGGAATTGAAAGCTTTGGAGGACAATAATACCTGGGTTTTGACACCTCTTCCTAAGGGTAAGAAGGCAATTGGGGCCAAATGGGTTTACAAAATCAAGTTTAACCCAGATGGAAGTGTTAAAAGATATAAAGCCAGGCTAGTTGCTAAGGGGTATAGTCAGGTTGAGGGCAAGGACTACAAGCACACTTTCAGTCCAGTTGCTAAGCTCACAACAGTTCGGCTTTTAATTGCCTTAGCAGCAGCAAGACAATGGTCCCTACATCAACTAGACATCAATAATGCCTTTCTCCATGGGTTCTTAGATGAGGAGGTCTACATGAAAAGACCTGAAGGGTACACATCTGGGCACATTGATGATGTTTGTCTCTTAAAGAGATCTTTGTATGGCCTGAAACAAGCATCAAGGCAATGGAACTTTGAATTGTCCAAGTTTCTCATAGGTCAAGGCTTTGTCAAATCCAAATCTGACTATTCTCTCTTTACTAAGTCAGATTCTGGTGGTTCTTTTACTGCAATTGTGGTATATGTTGATGATTTATTGGTCACAGGAAATAATGAGAGTCACATTACTCATATTAAGCATGCTCTTGATCAAGCTTTTACCATCAAGGATTTGGGGCCACTACGATATTTTCTTGGCATTGAAGTTGCCAGATCTCAGTCTGGTATTCTCTTGAATCAACGAAAATATATAGTTGATATCATTAAGGATGCTAGGATGGAAGACTGTAAGCCTGCAGCTTCTCCTCTACCTACTGGATTGCGTTTGTCCACTGACTCAGGTGGCATTCTTGACACCCCTGAAGTATACAGACGGCTAATAGGCAGGCTCCTCTATCTAAACATCACTAGGCCTGACATCTCCTACAGTGTTCAGCAGCTTAGTCAGTTTTTAAGTGAGCCACGCATCCCACATTATCAAGCTACTTTACATCTCATCAGATACCTTAAAGGCAGTCTTGATTTGGGGCTTTTTTACTCTGCAAAAACTGATCTGCAATTGCAAAGCTACTGTGACGCGGATTGGGGCACTTGTGCTTACTCAGGAAGGTCTGTCACTGGCTATTGCATATACTTGGGTACCTCTTTGGTGTCCTGGAAAACTAAGAAGCAATCCACTGTTAGCAAATCATCGGCTGAATCAGAGTACAGGAGCATGAGTCAGACGGCTAGTGAAATCACTTGGCTTACTGAACTTTTGAAGGATCTGCATCTCATGGTTCCCATGCCTACTACACTCTTCTGTGATAACAAGGCTGCTCAGCACATTGCTGAAAATCCCGTTTTTCACGAGAGAACTAAACATCTGAAGTTAGATTGCCATTATGTTCGAGAAAGGATTGCTGAAGGATTGATTAAAACTGCTCATGTCTCTAGTGCAGATCAGCTAGCTGATGGTTTTACTAAAGCTCTTACTAAACAACAGCATGCTCACTTTGTTGTCAAGTTAGGTCTTGTCTCTTCATCCCCAAGTCCAACTTGATGGGGGGGTGTAGAAGTTACAGCAGCCTCTAACAGAATTCTGTTAGAGCTGACTCATCGCCACATCATCCGCACAACAAACTTGTAACTAACTTTAGGAGTTTGTTACATTGATCTAGCTTACTCTTTAGCATTTCTGATTTGTATATAAAGGAATGTACATAACAGATTTTGTAAGTTAACAAAATTGGTAATAAAATTTCCTCTTTTATTATTTGGTTCATATTGATTTGTGGGGACCATATAGAGTAAAAACTCTGACTGGTGCTTCATATTTTCTTACCATTGTTGATGATTTTAGTAGAGTAACTTGGACTATGTTGCTTAAATCTAAAGTTGATGTTTGTCAAACATTGCTAAATTTCTTTGCCTATGTTAATACCCAATTTCATAAACAAATTAAAGTCATTAGAAGTGACAATGGCACTGAGGTAGTTCAGGAAGAATGTGGGCAAATGTTTCTTGACAAAGGCATAGTACATCAAAAGACAATTCCTGGCAATCCTCAACAGAATGGGACTGTTGAGAGAAAGCACAGGCACTTATTGGAGACTGCAAGAGCTCTCAGGTTCCAAAGTCACTTACCTAAGAGGTTCTGGGGTGATATGATTCTAGCTGCCACCCATTTGATAAATTTAATGCCTACTGTGGTTCTTGGTTGGATGACTCCATTTGAGGTCTTATTCAAGACTTCTCCTGATTATAGTCATCTGAGGGTAATTGGCTGTCTATGTTATGCAGCACAGAAAGTAGGGGATAAGTTTGAACCAAGGGCATCCAGATGTGTGTTCCTTGGTTATCCTTTTGCTCAAAAAGGTTACAGATTATATGATTTGGACAAAAAGAAAGTAATTCTTAGCAGAGATGTTCTCTTTCAGGAGAAACTTTTTCCATTTGATCCAAAATTCAACTTTGATACAACTTTGAGGGATAGTGCAAATCCAGATTTTCCAAAATATTATAACAATAATGCACAACATTTCTCAGAGGCATTGCATTCTGATATCTCTGAGACTGCTGATAATGGCACACAAAATTTTGTACAAGATAGCTCTCCAATTATGACATCAAATACTAATACTGGTGACACTACACAAGACCTCAATATTATTCCAAATAATACAAATGTATCAAATAATATCCCTGATGTCTCTCATTCTCGCTCCCGAACCATCTAGGAAATCGGGAAGGTCAAGGCAATTGTCATCCACACTCCGTGGCTTTGATCGTAAAGGACCGCCTCCTTCTCTCACTCCTTCTTCGTGAGTTATCTTCTTTGTTTCTCTTAGTTTGACTGGGTACTACGATGACTATCGAGGTCATGTCATAATGTTCTCAAAGTTTTTGAGCCTGCTTGTTATAATCAGGCCAAAACAAATCCTCTCTGGGTTGAGGCCATGAACAAGGAATTGAAAGCTTTGGAGGACAATAATACACTGGTTTTGACACCTCTTCCTAAGGGTAAGAAGGCAATTGGGGCCAAATGGGTTTACAAAATCAAGTTTAACCCAGATGGAAGTGTTGAAAGATATAAAGCCAGGCTAGTTGCTAAGGGGTATAGTCAGGTTGAGGGCAAGGACTACAAGCACACTTTCAGTCCAGTTGCTAAGCTCACAACAGTTCGGCTTTTAATTGCCTTAGCAGCAGCAAGGCAATGGTCCCTACATCAACTAGACATCAATAATGCCTTTCTCCATGGGTTCTAAGATGAGGAGGTCTACATGAAAAGACCTGAAGGGTACACATCTGGGCACATTGATGATGTTTGTCTCTTAAAGAGATCTTTGTATGGCCTGAAACAAGCATCAAGGCAATGGAACTTTGAATTGTCCAAGTTTCTCATAGGTCAAGGCTTTGTCAAATCCAAATCTGACTATTCTCTCTTTACTAAGTCAGATTCTGGTGGTTCTTTTACTGCAATTGTGGTATATGTTGATGATTTATTGGTCACAGGCAATAATGAGAGTCACATTACTCATATTAAGCATGCTCTTGATCAAGCTTTTACCATCAAGGATTTGGGGCCACTACGATATTTTCTTGGCATTGAAGTTGCCAGATCTCAGTCTGGTATTCTCTTGAATCAACGAAAATATATAGTTGATATCATTAAGGATGCTAGGATGGAAGACTGTAAGCCTGCAGCTTCTCCTCTACCTACTGGATTGCGTTTGTCCACTAACTCAGGTGGCATTCTTGACACCCCCGAAGTATCTGAGACGGCTAATAGGCGAGCTCCTCTATCTAAACATCACTAGGCCCGACATCTCCTACGGTGTTTAGCGGCTTAGTCGGTTTTTAAGTGAGCCACGCATCCCACATTATCAAGCTACTTTACATCTCATCAGATACCTTAAAGGCAGTCTTGATTTGGGGCTTTTTTACTCTGCAAAAACTGATCTGCAATTGCAAAGCTACTGTGACGCGGATTGGGGCACTTGTGCTTACTCAGGAAGGTCTGTCACTGGCTATTGCATATACTTAGGTACCTCTTTGGTGTCCTGGAAAACTAAGAAGCAATCCACTGTTAGCAAATCATCGGCTGAATCAGAGTACAGGAGCATGAGTCAGACGGCTAGTGAAATCACTTGGCTTACTGAACTTTTGAAGGATCTGCATCTCATGGTTCCCATGCCTACTACACTCTTCTGTGATAACAAGGCTGCTCAGCACATTGCTGAAAATCCCGTTTTTCACGAGAGAACTAAACATCTGAAGTTAGATTGCCATTATGTTCGAGAAAGGATTGCTGAAGGATTGATTAAAACTGCTCATCTCTCTAGTGCAGATCAGCTAGCTGATGGTTTTACTAAAGCTCTTAATAAACAACAGCATGCTCACTTTGTTGTCAATTTAGGTCTTGTCTCTTCATCCCCAAGTCCAACTTGATGGGGGGGTGTAGAAGTTACAGCAGCCTCTAACAGAATTCTGTTAGAGCTGACTCATCGCCACATCATCCGCACAACAAACTTGTAACTAACTTTAGGAGTTTGTTACATTGATCTAGCTTACTCTTTAGCATTTCTGATTTGTATATAAAGGAATGTACATAACAGATTTTGTAAGTTAACAAAATTGGTAATAAAATTTCCTCTTTTATTATTTGGTTCATATTGATTTGTGGGGACCATATAGAGTAAAAACTCGATTTGGTGCTTCATATTTTCTTACCATTGTTGATGATTTTAGTAGAGTAACTTGGACTATGTTGCTTAAATCTAAAGTTGATGTTTGTCAAACATTGCTAAATTTCTTTGCCTATGTTAATACCCAATTTCATAAACAAATTAAAGTCATTAGAAGTGACAATGGCACTGAGGTAGTTCAGGAAGAATGTGGGCAAATGTTTCTTGACAAAGGCATAGTACATCAAAAGACAATTCCTGGCAATCCTCAACAGAATGGGACTGTTGAGAGAAAGCACAGGCACTTATTGGAGAGCTGCAAGAGCTCTCGGGTTCCAAAGTCACTTACCTAAGAGGTTCGGGGTGATATGATTCTAGCTGCCACCCATTTGATAAATTTAATGCCTCTTTGTGGTTCTTGGTTGGATGACTCCATTTGAGGTCTTATTCAAGACTTCTCCTGATTATAGTCATCTGAGGGTAATTGGCTGTCTATGTTATGCAGCACAGAAAGTAGGGGATAAGTTTGAACCAAGGGCATCCAGATGTGTGTTCCTTGGTTATCCTTTTGCTCAAAAAGGTTACAGATTATATGATTTGGACAAAAAGAAAGTAATTCTTAGCAGAGATGTTCTCTTTCAGGAGAAACTTTTTCTATTTGATCCAAAATTCAACTTTGATACAACTTTGAGGGATAGTGCAAATCCAGATTTTCCAAAATATTATAACAATAATGCACAACATTTCTCAGAGGCATTGCATTCTGATATCTCTGAGACTGCTGATAATGGCACACAAAATTTTGTACAAGATAGCTCTCCAATTATGACATCAAATACTAATACTGGTGACACTACACAAGACCTCAATATTATTCCAAATAATACAAATGTATCAAATAATATCCCTGATGTCTCTCATTCTGCTCCTGAACCATCTAGGAAATCAGGAAGGTCAAGGCAATTGCCATCCACACTCCGTGGCTTTGACTGTAAAGGACTGCCTCCTTCTCTCACTCCTTCTTCTGTGAGTTATGCTGCTGTTTCTCTTAGTTTGACAGGGTACTCTGATGACTATCAGAGGTCATGTCATAATGTTCTCAAAGTTTTTGAGCCTGCTTGTTATAATCAGGCCAAAACAAATCCTCTCTGGGTTGAGGCCATGAACAAGGAATTGAAAGCTTTGGAGGACAATAATACCTGGGTTTTGACACCTCTTCCTAAGGGTAAGAAGGCAATTGGGGCCAAATGGGTTTACAAAATCAAGTTTAACCCAGATGGAAGTGTTGAAAGATATAAAGCCAGGCTAGTTGCTAAGGGGTATAGTCAGGTTGAGGGCAAGGACTACAAGCACACTTTCAGTCCAGTTGCTAAGCTCACAACAGTTCGGCTTTTAATTGCCTTAGCAGCAGCAAGGCAATGGTCCCTACATCAACTAGACATCAATAATGCCTTTCTCCATGGGTTCTTAGATGAGGAGGTCTACATGAAAAGACCTGAAGGGTACACATCTGGGCACATTGATGATGTTTGTCTCTTAAAGAGATCTTTGTATGGCCTGAAACAAGCATCAAGGCAATGGAACTTTGAATTGTCCAAGTTTCTCATAGGTCAAGGCTTTGTCAAATCCAAATCTGACTATTCTCTCTTTACTAAGTCGATTCGGTGGTTCTTTTCTTGCAATTGTGGTATATGTTGATGATTTATTGGTCACAGGCAATAATGAGAGTCACATTACTCATATTAAGCATGCTCTTGATCAAGCTTTTACCATCAAGGATTTGGGGCCACTACTGTAATACTCCGTATTTATATGTCTTGGGGTACTCTATCGAGTAGCCCTTACTCTGTCGAGTAAGGGCAAGTGGCGAAATAAAATAGTTTCTGACCTGTTGGGTACTCGATCGAGTAGTTGTGGTACTCGATCGAGTAAGGGGTACTCGATCGAGTACCTTGGGTACTCGATCGAGTGTCCAGTTTTACGGGGAGTTTTTCTCGGGTTTTGTTAATTATGCGATTAGGGTATTTAAACATAATCGTCGTTGTTTTAATTCACTTTTACCAAAACCTAAAACCTGTTTAAGAGAGAAAGCGATCGATCAACTTCCTAATCGCATCCTTAACAATTCCGGAGTTGACGGTCGGTTCTTCTTTATTTTTTCGTGTCGTTGGATTCCTTGCGTCGAGGGTAAGCTTTTAACATAGTTTTTATAATGTTTTGTTAAGTTTGGTGAAACCCTAATTTAGGAATTGGGGGTTTTGGTGTGTAGTTTGTGATGTGTAGTCTTTATGTGTTGTATGATAGGAGGAGAATTCGTAGAGGAGCCGTTTTGATACAATTTGTAGATACCGTCTGCGTGTTGTGCTTTCCGGTAGGATTTCCTACTCGTATTAGTCCCATAATGGGATTTTGGTGATGTCTTTGTAGTTAGTTGTTTGATATGATGATTGTGATTGTGATTGTGATTGTGATTGTGATTGGTTTCTATGGCTCTCGAGATGCGTTCTCGGATGAGTGGGGTCACTTGCGGGAGTGATCTCACGCCCTAGTTTCGCCCTTCGTGGAACCCGCCACGGAAGGGGATGTGCACATTAATGGACGGGGTTATCGCTCGTACGATGAGCGGGGCTTAGGTGGGAACGGCTGCGGTCCCCAGCTGGTGGTCCAGTCCGGTGGACGGTCGTATTGAGATGATAGGAGTTGGTGGTGTGTGTGTGTGTGTGTGTGTGTGTGTGACGGTCAAATTTGTCTGTTTATCTTATTGTTGTTATCTATATTGATTGTGTGATTAGTACGACCCGTTTAAATGTTTTAAAACTGTGGTGATCCATTCGGGGGTGGTGAGCGATTATTGAGCGGTATGAGTGATGCGTATGGGATAATCGGGAGGAGTCACCACGATGCGGTTTAGAAGTCTTCCGCTGTGTTTGATAGTTTTATAGTCTTTGATAGTAGATAGTTTTGGAGAACTTGTATCTCTTATTCAGTTTTGGTTTTGGCATGTAATCACTTTAAACGTTAATTATTATTTAAAGTATGTTTCTTTATTGTCTTATGATAATCATTGCCTCGGGTAACCGAGATGGTAGCATTTCCATGCCTTAAGTGGTCCTGGTAAGGCACTTGGAGTATGGGGGTGTTACAAATGGTATCAGAGCGACGATCCTGAAACCTGTAACCAATGAACCTAATGAACATAGGGAGTCAATTAAAATGAACCCGGGGTAAAAGTTGTAGGAGCTAATGCAAAGACTTGGGAGACGTCCTAAAGTCGCGAACTCGCCCTAAAATTTTGAACCGGTCACCATGGGATATGTGTCGGGATCGTTATGTGCTTATTGTGTGCTGTGTGTATCTATGTAGTAGTATGTTGTATGAATTGATGAATGAAAGATCATAATGACGTGAATTGTATGTTGGTTGATTGTAAAGCATGAAAGTATAATTATTGATACATATAATTATGTAAGTTGGCATGTTATAATTATGTAAGGAAAAGTGTTTTGTCTATATATATATATAAAGCGATGTGTAAGTATACATGTTGTTATTGTCGTGTTGAGTAAAAGTACAGAAGGTTGGGAGTGTAAATTGAACATGTGCTGGGTGAATATGTTGAACGAATATGGTGGATAAATATGTGGTATGATGGATGAATTAGTGGAAAAAGATGAATCATCGTGGTATGGTAACATGGTCCCGATTAAGCATGTTATATAATGAAAGTTATTTTATAATGTTGTTATGCTAGTAACATGTGAATAGGGGATTTGATGTCATGTATTTGTGATTTTGTTTACGAAAGGTAATAGAATAAAAACATGTGGGTAAGTCATAATTGGCAAGTTAGATAAATTATGTGCATGATGAATGTTGTTGCTTGGCTTTTGAAAATAGTAACATATGATTATGAATACTGGTTTTATGAGTTTTGGACTGGTTTTGTTTGCTTGGTTGTTGTTTAAGCTGTTTGGAAGTAAAAATCAAATAGTTATGTCGTCTGATTACAGCAAAGTTGTCTTTAAACTGTTATAACTTGAGATGCATAAATGATTTTGATGTGATTCCAATTGGAGGTGATAGTTTGTCCTTTTACGATTCTAACGATAGGTCACACGCCCCAAACGACCAAGAAATGAGTGAGTTATGGCTGTTTTACGAAAACTGGACAGTGCTGAGAAATATGGTACTCGATCGAGTAGCCTTGGTACTCGATCGAGTAGGGGGGTACTCGATCGAGTACGTCAGGTACTCGATCGAGTGTCCCTGATAATTTGTTTTACATGCTTCTGATCTTCACCTACTCGATCGAGTAAGTCCCTTACTCGATCGAGTGGCCTGTACTCGATCTAGTGACCTCTATTTTGGGTCATATGCTTATCTTTTGACTTCGTTGCATATTATGTTTAATTCAAAGGCGTTATTTTGCTTCTTTATGCATTGTTTTACATGTATGTTGGTCTTGACGCGTAAGTTACCCAATTTTGTGGTGTAAAGAGTGACACCTATGATGAATATGAGTTCGGTGGGGAGGACATGATTTATATGTGTTGGGATTGGTAAGACTTAATTGAGGCATAGAGCATGTTTTGTGAGACGAGATGAGTGACATGTTTGTATGTTGAGTAATGAAAATGTAAGTGAATGTGGGCAAGGGATGATGCAAGTTTAAGGAACGTGAGAATGAAAGTATTGAAAGAAAGGATGTGGATAGTAACAACTTGAGATGCATAACGGATTATGGAGGGAGATGGTTAGAAATAGTGTTGAGTAAGAATATATGTAATGAAAGGTCATTTTAGAGGAATTGAGACGAGTGGTATATAGTAAACTTAATGGGATATGTCGCGACGTGGATTTGCAGATAGTGACTGAGTTTGGAAATTTGTGTCACCGAGAGACGAAACTAATGTGTGATTTCCTTGGGCAATTAACGGTATAAAAAGAGAATTTTGATTTCTAGAGATGTAAAAAGGGAGATGCTTATCTGTTTATCCATATAATATGTTGCGTGGTGATTTAATAAAGTGGATTTGAGTAAGTTTTTCTTGTCTGAGAAGTTATGCTCAGTCAGTGTTTATGGGAAACGTATGCAGTTGTGATGTCTATCGGTGTGGTTGTGGTGCCTCGGGTGGTGATCCGGGCACGGTACATAGTGTTGTGATGCGGGTATTTTCGCACTACGGTGTGGCTGTTGGTGGCGGTGTTGTGATGCCGTCACCGGTTGTGGTGGAGTAGGCGGGATGATTATGATTCGAGTTTCGAAAGTACATACCAGTTATACATAGATTGTTGTTTCGTTTGTTGTTGTTTCCTGTGAGTTCAGTTTGGACAGATAGACAGTTGTCTTGATCATTGATGTTTCTTACCAGTTAAGTTTTGGTATGTGGGTAGAGTATGATATAAATAGAGTTGTATATGTTTTCGTTGTTGTCAAGGTATAGTGATATTCCGTTGATGGGACACGGTTGTGAGAAGTTGTTACAGTAATTATGATCTTGTTCTAGTTAAGGTTTCAGTAGACATGGTAATGGCAAGTGAGTCGTAGAACATGTGTGGTGATGACCCGAAAGATGCAGGTGGTTCATAATCTTTTGTTGAGACAGTGAGTGTAGGGTATTGGGAATTAGTGTCATGTTAAGTTGTGTATGAGTTTTGCGGTAATGGAAGAAAGAACTTGAGGATCTAGTGTGCGTGTACGTAACGAGTGTGGATCGTGAGTTATGCTTCTGGGAGATAAGTGCCTTACATAGAGAGGTATGTTGTTTTGCAGAAATAATGGAGAGTTAGTATGGTGATTTTGCTACGAGTTTTATGGTATAGGTTAGGTGGTATGCCAAATGAGTTGAGTTATGAGAAATGTTTAAGTAAGAGAGCCTTGGATATATGCATGGTGAGTGTTTGGTTTATAGACGGTTATCTTTGACATGTGGTGGTAAAGAGGGTAATGAAAAGATATATCTAGGATTTAGTATTAGTAGGTTACGAGGATGTAACATTTATCTTAAGAGGAGTAGGATGCAATAAAAGAGATTTTGATGGTTGTTCATATGGTAGTATATTTGGAAGTAGAGTGTTGGTGTAGCATAAGATATGGATTTGTATATGTTGTGGTTGATAGTGTTAAAAGGTCACGGACATGCTTGTAGTAGTTTGATGTTAGGAATGCGAGAATACTTCGATAGTGTTGAAAGTTGGATGATGAAATTATGAGTGTGAGTAAACTTCGAGGACGAAGTTCCTTTTAAGGGTGGTAGAATGTAACATTCCGTTTGATGTCTATGAGTGTCTTGATTTTGGATTTGATAGTGGATGATATTATGGAGCTAGCAGCGTTAGAGGATGGTAGTTGGTTATGTATGGAGTTGGTGTCGTGAGAGATATATATATGTGGAGTTGATACGATATCGTGAGCCATGTTGTGGAGGTAGGAATAGTTAGTGGAGTTGGTGTTACGAGTTCATGTTTGGGTTGGAGTTTTGTTTTGAGTTCTTAGTTATGTTGTTGTGTCTTGGTCGAGCTAGTATGGTTGTTTTTATGTATGGGTTGAACTTCGGGGACGAAGTTCTTTTTAAGGAGGGAAGACTGTAATACTCCGTATTTATATGTCTTGGGGTACTCTATCGAGTAGCCCTTACTCTGTCGAGTAAGGGCAAGTTGCGAAATAAAATAGTTTCTGACCTGTTGGGTACTCGATCGAGTAGCTGGGGTACTCGATCGAGTAAGGGGGTACTCGATCGAGTACCTTGGGTACTCGATCGAGTGTCCGGTTTACGGGGAGTTTTTCTCGGGTTTTGTTAATTATGCGATTAGGGTATTTAAACATAATCGTCGTTGTTTTAATTCACTTTTACCAAAACCTAAAACTTGTTTAAGAGAGAAAGCGATCGATCATCTTCCTAATCGCATCCTTAACAATTCCGGAGTTCGACGGTCGGTTCTTGCTGTTTTTCGTGTCGTTGGATTCCTTGCGTCGAGGGTAAGCTTTTAACATAGTTTTTATAATGTTTTGTTAAGTTTGGTGAAACCCTAATTTAGGAATTGGGGGGTTTTGGTGTGTAGTTTGTGATGTGTAGTCTTTATGTGTTGTATGATAGGAGGAGAATTCGTAGAGGAGCCGTTTTGATACAGTTGTAGATACCGTCTGCGTGTTGTGCTTTCCAGGTAGGATTTCCTACTCGTATTAGTCCCATAATGGGATTTTGGTGATGTCTTTGTAGTTAGTTGTTTGATATGATGATTGTGATTGTGATTGTGATTGTGATTGTGATTGGTTTCTATGGCTCTCGAGATGCGTTCTCGGCTGAGTGGGGTCACTTGCGGGAGTGATCTCACGCCCTAGTTTCGCCCTTCGTGGAACCCGCCACGGAAGGGGATGTGTACATTAATGGACAGGGTTATCGCTCGTACGATGAGCGGGGCTTAGGTGGGAACGGCTGCGGTCCCCCATTTGGCGAGGTGGGTCCAAGTGGACGATCGGTATTGAGATGATAGGAGTTGGTGTGTGTGTGTGTGTGTGTGTGTGTGTGTGTGATTCAATTGTCTGTTTATCTTATTGTTGTTATCTATATTGATTGTGTGATTAGTACTGACCGACCCCGTTTAAATATTTTAAAAGCGTGGTGATCCATTCGGGGTGGTGAGCGGTTATTGAGCGGTATGAGCTGATGCGTATGGGATAACTGGGAGGAGTCACCACGATGCAGTTTAGAAGTCTTCCGCTGTGTTTGATAGTTTTATAGTCTTTGATAGTAGATAGTTTTGGAGAACTTGTATCTCTTATTCAGTTTTGGTTTTGGCATGTAATCACTTTAAACGTTAATTATTATTTAAAGTATGTTTCTTTATTGTCTTATGATAATCATTGCCTCGGGTAACCGAGATGGTAGCATTTCCATGCCTTAAGTGGTCCTGGTAAGGCACTTGGAGTATGGGGGTGTTACAACTACGATATTTTCTTGGCATTGAAGTTGCCAGATCTCAGTCTGGTATTCTCTTGAATCAACGAAAATATATAGTTGATATCATTAAGGATGCTAGGATGGAAGGCGTAAGCTGCAGCTTCTCCTCTACCCTCTTTGGATTGCGTTTGTCCACCGACTCGGGTGGCATTCTTGACACCCCGAAGTATACAGACGGCTAATAGGCGTGCTCCTCTATCTAAACATCACTAGGCCTCGACATCTCCTACAGTGTTCAGCAACTTAGTCAGTTTTTAAGTGAGCCACGCATCCCACATTATCAAGCTACTTTACATCTCATCAGATACCTTAAAGGCAGTCTTGATTTGGGGCTTTTTTACTCTGCAAAAACTGATCTGCAATTGCAAAGCTACTGTGACGCGGATTGGGGCACTTGTGCTTACTCAGGAAGGTCTGTCACTGGCTATTGCATATACTTAGGTACCTCTTTGGTGTCCTGGAAAACTAAGAAGCATTTCTGGAATCCAGTAGCTACTGGATTGTGCAAGCATTTTTTTTCCCAAATCCACATGCAAAGCCGCTAAGAACCTCAGCGACTTATGGGGTTTGTTTTTTTTTTAAAAAAAAGTTGACAAAGCCGTTAAGAACCTAAGCGGCTTTACCTCTTATTTTTGCAATTTTTGAGTCCAGTGCACTGGATTGTGGAAAATGGTTGCGTAGTAAAAAAAGAAGGAAAGCCGCTAAGAACCTCAGCGGCTTTGTTGAAAATCTGCGGAAAAAAAAGTGCTGACGTGGACACTAGAAACGTAAATAGTTTCAACTCAACACTAATTACCTAATTAGTTTGCTTAATAACGCTAATAAACCAAAAAATTCCCATCATCGGCATCATGCCAGTATACAAGAGTTGATTTAGTGTATATAATACGAGTATGATGTAACAACATAAATCTTATTTTTGAGGTTACTAGAGTACTAGGACACTATATAACGTACACTTAATGATTGCAATGTGCAGGATGATGCACAACTGTTAGTACAGGAAGTCAACAAATCAATACAGTTAGTGGCGGAATCAAGATTTGAACTTGGGGGGAGGGGGAAAGGAGGGCGAATAAGTAATTATACAACGTACACTCGAAAAAATTTAACTAAAAACTACAGAAATCTTACCCGTTAGGTGGCCGGGCCCCCCACTCACACCATTGAATAGAGGAAGTCATATGCAATTTAAAACTCTCTCAAAACATGCATCTTTTTTCTGGTGTAATTAAAGAGAGTCACAAGGATAATTTCTTATGCTGATGAGGTTCGAATTCAAGCAATGAACCCCACCTCTCGTGACTTTACCAATTATGTTAGTCGACATCTGCTCAAACCATCATGCATCTTCACGACTTATTTTACGAGGTAAATGAGGTTAGAAATAAACATAAGGCCTACATACAATGATCATATTCCGAAGTTATCCTATTCTTTAAAATTGCTCCATTTAATTATACACCGTCTATTTTTATGGATCACAAATGACGGTGACATTATGTCAACGTTCCTAACGCAAGTCCCATCTTAGTTGGTGGTACTCCAATTAGTCAAACATGTACAACTTGTTATAAAACTCTTTTTTTTTTTTTTTTTACTTATTATATTACTTTGAATCCATTACACTTTTAATTGACAAAAAATCCACACTCACATTCATACCATACTGATGGGTCAAACACAAACAAAAAAGTGTATCACAGAGCCAAAATTTTACTCCAATGAGAAACATTTCATTGACAATGGAAGCATTTTGCTTTCAAAACAGATTGCTCTGAGCAGAGGCCAAAATACAGGATCGACCCAGCTGAAAATATTGTCAGTCGACGAAATCGAGAAAGCTACAAACAACTACGATCCCAATCTAGTTGTCGGTAGAATCCAGTCCACTGTCTTTAAAGGAGTAATAGATGACCAAGTTGTAGCTGTCAAAGTACCTAGAGATTTTCATCTGAATCACCACCTCATTGAACTATACTTGACTGAAGCCGCGACATCAATGGTTATGAATCATGAAAATTTGGTTAAGATCTATGGTGGTTGTCTTGAAACTTTTATACCTATAATGGTGTACGAGTACTTGCCTAATGGAAGCCTTGTTCAACATCTACATTCGGGCAAGAATCGCATGAAATGGTCTGATCGATTAACAGTCGCAACTGATATCGCTTATGGTTTATCTTATATGCATAATGCTATGTCAAGGCCAATGGTGCACAGGAATGTTCAATCATTCAGTATACTTCTCGATCAGTCATTTCGCGCAAAGTTATCCAATTTTGGGTACTCAGTGACTCTTACTCCCGGGGAGACGGCTCAAAAATGGCCTGTTCTTGGATCTCCGGGTTGTATTGATCCTGAGTACATTGAAACTGAGCAAGTGACAGAGAAATGTGATGTTTATAGTTTCGGGGTTTTGTTATTGGAGTTGTTAACAGGAAAGCAACCTATTATGATGGCTAGATACAACAATGACTTGGTTGATATGTTTGTTTTTTCTGTGGAAGATAATGAAATGATGGATATGATTGATAGCGAATTGCTGGAACAAGCTAGTGACTATGAGATCCGACAGGTTGCCGGACTTGCGTTGAAATGTGTCGCAAAGAAAGGGGATGAACGACCGACTATGATTAATGTGGTTCAAGAGCTTTGGCAAATGCAAGATCAAGACAAGAACAAAAGCTGAAACATATTACACAGCAAAAGCTACTGTAAAATTTATGATTATTTGTGAAAAAACAATTGTGTTCGGTGTTAAAATGAAGCGTTTAAATGCATTGACAACATAGTTGAATATTGTTACATACTTTCGCCTTCAATTTCCAACTCCCAAGTTATCAGTGCATTAAGGCAAAAGACAGTTAATTGAACTTACAGACTAAAACTATATAATTACATGTAGAAAACAGAGTAAAACCACGTACGCCTTATCATTGCCTCCTGAAAAATGTTTCCATAGAGTGATCCTGAATCTGAGAAGCGGTGGACCAGTTCGAAGGCAAAGAGTAATCTTCATCTGTATATGGCCGCAAAAGCCTTTCACTTGGACTAAATGTAATGTCCCTTGATGTTTGCTCATTGACCTCTGGAGTTTTCTTCTGATTCGAGGCAAGAAGATGGTGTTGCTGACTAATCATCTCCAACTCTACAAAGACTTCTCTCATAGTCGGCCTATTTTTCCCATCCATGTTTAGTGATCTTTTAGCGAGGTTTGCGACAGCAAGAATAGCTTCTTGGCTGCCCTCTTTAGCTACTCGAGTAGCCAGGATATCGTCCAAGTTGAAGTTTTCCATAGCCGATAGAAACCATGAAGCTAGACTTTTTCCATCATATGCTTGACTTGGAAGAATGGCTCTGAGTCCGGTCAAAAGCTCTACAAGGACTACTCCAAATCCGTAGACATCACTTTTATCTGTAAATTGGTGTGATCGGAAATATTCAGGATCCAGATAGCCAAAT
The DNA here is from genome assembly GCF_048544455.1 of Silene latifolia. NCBI lineage: Eukaryota > Viridiplantae > Streptophyta > Magnoliopsida > Caryophyllales > Caryophyllaceae > Silene > Silene latifolia. The sequence goes on along the minus strand of NC_133530.1, from coordinate 84,532,476 downwards.
GTGCCCTGAACACGGGTAGTTAAATGTGTTTGATCAACAGCAATCGATCTTGAGGTCCCAAAATCAGACAATTTTGCTCGATACTTGGCATCCAGAAGTATATTGGAGGTTTTGATATCTCTGTGAAAGATAGGATTTGAGGAAGACGAGTGTAGGTAATTAAGTGCCCCTGCCACGTCAATAGCGATTTGCAAACGCATTTCCCAAGTAATTGGAAAATCTTCACTTGGATCATGGATAAGCCTCGAAAGAGTGCCATTTGGAACATATTCGTAAACCAATAGAGGGATTTCCGTCTCCAGGCAACATCCTAACAACTTAACTATATTTCTATGGTTGATTTGTGATAAAATAACCACTTCATTGATAAACTCGCCTACATGGCTATGTCCAACCTTCTTAGATTTCTTAATGGCGACAATATTCCCGTCACTCAACATACCTTTATAAACCGTACCTTGCCCACCCTGACCGAGAACTCTGTTTTCATTGAAGTGATCAGTGGCTTTATCTAGCTCATCGTTAGTAAAAATTCTTGTTCGCTCAATCATACCTTCCGTGGATGACATTTGTTGTTGCAATAACAAACCGCCATTTCTCTTGAAGTTGTTAGCTCTTTGCAAAATCTCCTTTCTTCTTTTTGCCATAATGAAAAACCAATATACTCCTAAGGCAAAAAGTACCGTTCCCAACCCAATTCCGAGTCCTACATGTTACATAATATGCAGAGATAATAATTAGTTATACTTCTTTGATTACCTGTAAATCGACTGAGAAATACATAAAACACCTTACCTAGGGGCAAGGCCAATTTCAAACTCTTAGGAAAACAGCCCGTCCCATTTTTCTTTCCGTCTCCATTAAAACCACTAGGGCAGTCGCATTGATAGCTTCCTGGAATGTTTGTGCAAGAATGGGAACATGGATTGCTCGGTCCTCGACACTCGTCAATATCTAGCAAGCTCAAAATTAACATAAATAAGGCGGCATATACCTGAAATGAAATGACTGAGGAGACCATATACCTGAAATGACCGGTACCCAACCTGAATGACCCGTTTACCAAAATTTAAGTAGAATCTTAGAAACTGACCTGTGCAGCCCGGACTCAGGTATGGGTTACCCTCGAACCCTTGCAGACATTTACAGCGGTACCCATAAACATTCAAATCCCGGTCAAGATCTATGCAACTCGTATTCTGTTGGCATGCAAATGTAGTCAAATTCTTCTGCGCTTCCTTGCAAGTAGCATTCGCGATAAACCAATCCATCACAGAAGGCAAAATCTGAACCTTTTTATCAAATCCCGGATCCTGAAGATCAATAGCACGATGAAAATCAATGCTAGACCGTTTTGCTAGAAACGAATAACTACAATTCCCCAAGGTGACGTTTGTGCTATATACAATCTTTTCTAAGCCGGCCTGGAAGTCCTGTAACCCCTTCGGGAGAGGAGCTTCACAACACCCAATCCCAGAGCAAGAGTCGTCATATAAATCCGCTTCCTCAGTACATAAGGCAACACAACTAACCACTCTCCGGTCAGTTTTTGTTGTCGCCCTCAGCAATCCATAGTGATGGCAACCAACAACCATAAACGTGTTGGCAGTGCTCGACAGTGCATAAGGTTTCCCTAGCACATGAATCTCACCCCAGTTATTTGCAGTTGTCTCCTTCCCTTCGGAATTGCATGATCGAGCAGCTGCACTAGATGTTAGAGTCAACTCGGTCTCAGACATGTCGAGAATAGCCGTGTTGTTATCAACATATAAGGCATAGATATGACCTCTTATGTTAGTACAATTGACAACATAGTCATCAGACATGGCACAATCTCTTCCAATACCAAACGGGTATGGAATCGTAATGTTCCCACATTTCGGTTTGCATCCTGGCTTTTGCGCGTTAACAGCAGTGAACATGGTGTCGGGTTTCAAAAACGAAGCACCCACTAGACACGTAAACACCAGCAGAACCCATATCCGTATCCATGTACAGGATGCTACTAAATTTGTACTGGGAAACATATTTTTGCTGTGATTACTGTAAGATAGTAGTACATAAAATCGCGACTAATATATATTGCCAAAAACATAAAAAACAGAACCAAATGTGAAATGCATATAGGACGGAATAATCAAATAAAGTTATTACTTAAACGTCTCAAAAGACTCCAAGTCTCCAACACCGTCCAAAACCCGAAGAATCTAGTAATGTTTGGTTTGTTCATTTTCCCTAGATACAAATTTCTACTAAAAAAATTCATATAGGTTAATGATTTCGGTCACAAATCATGGGGAACAAGATAATGTATAATATAAGAGTTGTTGAGGTTAACTAATCAAGGAGCTTCATTAGCAGAGCATGAGTGTTGATTTAGTGTATATAATTATGATGTGACAAAATAAAAATGTTATTTTTGGCCCTACTATGCTTATGAGAGCAATATAAAACTCACTTAAGCCACATCTTCATATGAATTATTTAATTGATAATAACGACATTATCCCAGTATTTTAAGGGCTCTCGCAAATTGCAGGATAGGAGAAAGGGAGAAGTCAAGTGAGCCCGTAACCTTAGCCCCTATAAATATTACTCCCTCTGTCCCGGTCATTTGTTGTCATTTTCCATATTAGAGTGTCTCAGTGAGTTGTCCTTTCTATTTTAAGAATGAACTTGATGAACAATTTGATCATTCACCCTCAATTTCTACCACTTGTCATTTGGTAATTGGCCCTTCCTTTTTCCTTGGTCTTTGTACCTTTTTGAATGGAAAATGAAAATTGTGTTGAGAATTATATCAAATGACGGCTACTTTATAATAAAAAGAAGCGCGACTAGTATAATAGGTCATTTTGCTTATCAGATCAGAGTGCTTCACAAGCAATAATATTTATAAGCATGCATGAGGGTTGAATGAGTGTATAAAATATGTAATTGTTGGTATTGTCTTGTAATGTGAAGTGACCTATTTTGTCAAGATTAATTGCAGGAAGTCAACAAAGCCATATGTAATTTCTAATGCAATTGCCTCTTATAAAGTTGCTAAATTGCAGAAAGTCAACAAAGCCATATTCTATCATGGACATCATCAAAGGTTGGTGTCACACTCATAAAAACGAGAGCTATTTCACCTTCTTTCTCGTAATTTGAATTCATAGACATTTATACAGACCGAATCCAAGATCATTCATACCATTTTAAGCATAGTAATGGGTCAAATACAAACAAAGAAAAAGAACAACATAAAGACAAAATTTGAATCCAAGGAAAAGTATTTCATCCTGAATGGAAACATTTTCTTAGAAAAACAACTTGCTCTTAGTAGAGGGCAAAACACAGGATCAAGGCAGCTGAAAACACTGTCAATCAGCGAAATCGAGAAGGCTATAAACAACTATGATCCAAGTCTTGTTCTTGATGGTATTGAATCCACTGTTTATAAAGGAGTTATGGAGGACCAAGTTGTGGCTGTCAAAGTCCCTACAGATTTTCAGCTAAATTCAGATTTCATTGATCTCTACTTGACAGAAGCCGCGACAGCAATGGTCATGAATCATGAAAACTTGATTAAGGTCTATGGTTGTTGCCTCGAAACTTATATTCCAATAATGGTGTACGAGTACTTTCCAAATGGAAGCCTCTTTAACCTTCTACATGTGAATAACAACCGTATAAAATGGTGTGATCGGTTAAGGGTCGCAACTGACACTGCATATGCTTTATCTTATATGCATACTGCCCTGTCTAGGCCGATAGTACATAGGAATGTTCGATCTTTCAGCATACTTCTCGACCAGTCATTTCATGCAAAGTTATCAAATTTTGGGTATTCTGTGACTCTCACTCCAGGGGAGACGACTCAAAGATGGCCTGTTCTAGGAACTCCGGGGTATATTGATCCTGAGTATGTCGAAACTAAGAAGGTGACAGAGAAGTGTGATGTGTACAGTTTTGGGGTGTTGTTGCTGGAGCTATTAACAGGAAAGCAGCCTATTGTGATGGCCTTGCACGAGACGGACTTGGTTGATGTCTTCGTCTCAGCTGTGGAAAATAATAGCATGGCGGAGATGATTGACAGTGGAGTGTTGGAAGAAGCAAGAGACGATCTGATTCGACAGGTTGCACGGCTTGCATTGACATGTGTAGCAAAGAAAGGGGAGGAACGACCGAATATGATAAGCATTGTTCAACAGCTCTGGAAGATGCAAGAGCAGAATGCAGGATTATAACACTGAGGCAAGTAATGCAGAACAGGTTAGAATAAAGCTGCTGATACAATTATACAAACATTGAAACATATTAAAAGATGGTTCACAATTAAAATAAATAGATTTTGGTAAACTAGATTCCGCGTTTATATACTGGCACAACTTTACAAAGCAACACTAGTAATCGGTTTTGATTTGCTCTCCTCTAATTAGTATAGGCTCACGACTATATAAGAGACGCGAGGTTAAACACAGGACCTATGAGCAGTTCAGGTACAAAAGTTTACAAATGATATCTGGAAGCTTAAATCAAAGCAAGACTGCAAAATGAGATTAGAAAACTGAAATTGTGCGTTGTGTCATCATGTTGGTACATACGCTACTTTGAACATTCTTCCTCGTGTATACTGAAATTGTGCGTTGTGTCATCTAGACAGCAAGGAACACTTGCATCATCATGAACACCATCAATGATACTTGTACCCATTGGTGCCTGCTCTCTAACGGCTGATGCGCTCTTTAGAAATGAGATAGTTGCTCCTTGGTCATGACTGATTGCCTCTAGCTCCAACAGAACTTGTCTCATTGTCGGTCTTTGTTTCCCGTCCATGTTCAAAGATTGTCTTGCTAGATTTGCAATTGCTGAAATAGTCTCTTTCTTAGCCTCGTTCACGACTCGATCAGCCAAAATGTCATATAAATCAGAGTTCTCCATACTTGACAGGAACCATGATACTAGACTTCTCCCATTATCAGATTCGGTTTGAACAACCGCTTTCTTCCCGGTCAAAAGCTCTACAAGAACTACCCCAAAGCTGTAGACGTCACTCTTTTCTGTGTATTTATTTGATTGAAAATATTGCGGATCAAGGTACCCAAATGTGCCTTGAACTCGGGTAGTTAAGTGTGTCTGATCAATAGCTATGGATCTTGACGTCCCAAAATCTGACAGTTTTGCTCTATATTTAGCATCGAGTAGTATATTTGACGTTTTTATGTCTTTGTGGAAGATTGGTTTAGAGGATGCAGAGTGCAAGTAAGTCAGTGCACCGGCCACATCTAACGCTATTTGTAACCGCATTTCCCATGTGATCGGAAACTCTTCTTGCGGATCATGGACAAACTTCGAGAGAACTCCATTTGGAACAAATTCATAAACTAATAAGGGAACATCCGTCTCCAAGCAACATCCTATCAGCTTGACTATATTTCTATGATTTATTTCCGACAAGATAGCAATTTCGTTGATAAAATCCCCCAACGAACTGTTACTTCCTATCTTATGTTTCTTTATAGCAACAAGATTTCCATCACTCAACATACCCTTATACACAATACCTTGCCCTCCGCGGCCAAGTATTCTGTCTTCATTGAACTGATCAGTGGCTTTCTCTAGCTCATTTGCCGTGAAAAGTCGAGTTTGTTCTCCCAAACGTCCCTCTGGAGACATCATCTTTTCTTTCAACAACAGACCACCATTCCGCTTAAAGTTTCTCGTCTTTTGCTTCATTTCTTTCCTTCTAACTACAGTAAGGTAGGCCCAATATCCTCCCATCAAAAGTAATATAGTCCCCAAGCCAACACAAAGTCCTACAATGGAAGAATAGCATTACAGATCTGAGCAATCATGTAATTAAACAAAAAAAAATATGTGCTTAGATACATAGAAAAACTTAAAATACATTACCCAGAATGAAAACCAATCGTAAACTCCTTGCACGACATCCCACACCGTCTTTTCTTCCATCTCCATAAAAACCACTCGGGCAATGACAATTATAGCCTCCTTGGACATTTTTGCATATACCGTCACAAGGATCATTTGCACACTCATCAATATCTGAGAAAAAGTACACATACGGTTTTATAAGGGTCACAACTCTACAACAACCAGAAGGAATTCAGCAACTAGTAAAAATTTGATTGAGGATATGGAGAACATCACGAGATTTGTCCCTCACGCAATATGTTATAAAATACTTGGGACGAAATTAAACACAAACCTGTACAACCGGGACTTAGATAAGGATTTCCTTCATACCCGTTGATACACTTGCATCTGTACCCCATAACATCCAAGATCTTATTAAGATCAACACAAATGGTATTCTTCTTGCAGGCATATGAACTCGAGTTCTTCTTAGCAGACCTACATGAATCTTTCGCAACAAACCAGTCCAATGCAACTGGCATATTATTAAGCCGGTCTATAAATCCCGGCCCTTTCAGATCAATAGCCCCATGAAACTCAAAACTCGAACGTTCCACAATAAAGGAATAACTACAACTCCCTGATGATATACTTGTATTATATCTTATCAACTCCAAACTAGCACTGAAGCTCTGTAACCCCTTTGGAAGCGGAACTTGACAACAACCAATCCCGGCACATGACCTGTCAAGCAAATCCTCATTTTCCGTACACAGGGCGACACAACTAAACACCTTGCGCCCTGCAGCAGTCCGCGCCTCAATCAACCCGTAATGATGGCAACCAATGACCATAAATTTGTTGCCAGTAGACGACAACGCGTAAGGCATTCCTGATAAATCAATGTGTCCCCACGTGTTTCCCTTCTTGGAAGAGTTACATGACTCGGCTAGGGGTCCCCCAGCTGCCACTATAACCTGCGTCTCGGAAATTTCCATTACTTGTGAAGTACTCTGTAGAAATTGAGGGGTGTAAACTTTGTTGTCTTCTTCATAACAATTAATGAGATACTCATCTCCCATGGCACAACCTTTTTTAATACCAAACGGATATGGTATCGTCAAATTCCCGCACTTTCGCTGGCATCCCGGCTTTGTCAGGTTGGTAGCGGTGAGCATGGTGGTTGGTACAGAGTATGAACAATTCACTAGATTTGACAAAATTAGTAGAAGCAATGTAAATAGCAATACTAAGATAGTTGTGCTTAGCAAAACCATGTCTTTGATTGGTTTGAACAGAGAACAACAATCTGAAAAGAGATTTACTAGTAAAAAGAATTGTTAGCTTTTTTCAGGAAATTTTTTATTATTTATTCCTGTAATTGTGCTTAACAATTGGGGTCACTAAGCAACAACAAATTAACAATATCTTAAAATGTTTTTTTTTTTTTTTTTTTTTTTTGGTATATAAAAGTTTAGGTTTAAGTGCAGGCCTTACCCAGTCCAAGGCCAGGGCAGACCACTGGACAGATCTATATTTTGCATACCAAAAAAACCAACATGGCTATATTTTAACTCAATGTGAATCGAACCCCTGACTTCAAGGTTAGAGGTCGACTCTTTGCTATTGGCGCCTATCCTTGTTGATATTTATATATTAATAAAATGTGAACAGGTGAAGCCAGCACATGACTCACATTATTAACTCCTCTATAATCCTAATCATTTTATTTTATTTTTCATCCAAGATGCTTTTTCAAACATGCCATGATTTGTCAAGCCATCCACATAACTTTTTCTTAAAATAAACCTGGCATGTTGGCTTATTATTGGTGTTTGTGTTCAGTTTTTTTTTTTTAAATTTGGTTTTGAGACGAGAAGCGAGGGGACAATTGTAGGTAGCGATATTGGAGAACAAGTGGATCAAAATTCAAGAAGACGATCAATTTACATATAAAAATATCCTTAATATGAACACGTCTTCATACACATGATTGATTACATGAATTTAGTCTACTAGCCTGAAACTTAACTAAAGTAAAACAGTTGATCAGTTGAAAGTACATTGGTGCATATAAGCATCACAGTAAATAACCATTACAGTAAATAACCATTACAGTAAATATTTGAGCGAGTCCAGAAATAAATATTTCTAAATTTGCCTCTGTGCAATACAGAAACAGAATTCTACAGGATGTACCTCAATGAGTCATCCGACCCATGAGCGGCTGAACCTCGACTGAGCCAGCATTTACAGAAAAAAAAATACTTCTACTGAAAGGAATGCTTGCTCTCTTTAGCTTTCACTACTTTCGAAATAGGTATTTGTGAGGATCGAATTACATCTAATTGCACTGCAATTTCTTTCATTGTTAGCCATTGTTTCCCGGTTCATATTCAGCCATTTTCTGGCTACTTCAGCAAATGTCAGAAACCCGTCTTCTTTATGGCTTTTCCCTCTTCTGAAATTCTGCTGTCTAGAATGTTGAAAAGTCGGGAATCTTCCATCGTTGAAAGAAGCTCAACTGCCAAGCTTATCCATCCCCCATTTCCATCTCGTCATATTGGTTTATACACCAATGCTATAGAGTAATAGAGACATTACTTTTTTGGGTGAATTGATTGGTCTTAAAGTACTCGGGATCCAAATAACCCTCGATTCCTTGAACAGCAGTATTCGCGTGAGTTTGTGCAATGTTAGTGCCTCTAAAGGTCCCAAAATCAGAAACTTTTGCTCTGTATTTTTCATCCAGAAGTATATTGCTTGACTTGATGTCTCTATGGTATATTTCAGACGATAAAGATGAATGCAAATACGCTTATACGCAACAGCACCAGCTGGTTCTGCTGCAATTTGTAAGCGCATTTTCCAATTAATGTGAAAATCATCACCCTCACCTCAGATATCAGGATATGTTCATAAAGGGTTCCGTTAGGGATGAACTCACAAACAAGGAACCCTATATTGTACACTACATAGCTACATTCGTTATCGTTCTATTCTGCATAATTTCTGATTCATCTGCTTAGTACAGCCTATAGACACTATCTGATGATTGCCTACTGGAATTGCCTACTGTATTATAATTGCAGGGTATATACACTATCTGATGATTCTAACGACGTCTCTTGCTCTTATGATTTGAACAGTGGTCCGCAATGCTATTGCAGTTTCCCTTATGAATAATTTGGAAAAGAAAAATATCCAGTTCCGAACAATTAAAAAATTTCATAACGATAAAAATGGCATATTGTACACAAAGATCAATCCTTGAGCATACCACGTACACAAATGTAAAATACTGAGTATCACGTGCAAAGTGACAAAGTTTAAGGATACCATGTGAATTTTCCGAATTCAAGAACAATTTAAAACAGACTACAAGAAAGCCATCCTTTTTACATGGTAATCAAATCAAAACTGTACATTGGAAACATAAAACTCAAATGTGTCATATAAACAAAGAGTGCATGATACATATCAGTAGTATATAACATTTACTACTTTGAGCATTCTTTCTCATTTGCGCTGGAATTGAACACTGCATCATCAAAGAGACCTAGGATTAACACCACCGTCAATTATATCGGTACCTTCCATTAATATCTGTTCTCTTGCCATAGACATGCTCTTAAGAAATGAAATAGATGCTCCTTGATGATGACTGATCGCCTCTAACTCCAATGAAACTTGTCTCATTGTCGGCCTTTGCCTCCCGTCCATGTTCAAAGATTGTTTTGCCAGCTTTGCAATTGCTAAAATAGTCTCTTTTGAAGCCTCATTCACAACTCGATCAGCCAAAATGTCATATAAATCAGAGTTCTCCATACTTGATAGAAACCATGATACCAGGCTCCTCCCATTATCAGATTCAGTTTGAACAACCGCTTTCTTCCCCGTTAGAAGCTCTACAAGAACTACCCCAAAACTATAGACATCGCTCTTTTCTGTGTATTTACTTGATTGAAAATATTCTGGGTCTAGATACCCAAATGTCCCTTGAACTCGGGTAGTTAAGTGGGTTTGATCGATAGCAATGGATCTTGATGTCCCAAAATCAGAAAGTTTCGCTCTATACTTAGCATCAAGTAGTATATTTGAGGATTTTACGTCTTTGTGAAGTATTGGTTTAGAAGAAGCGTAGTGCAAATAAGTCAGTGCCCCGGCTACATCTAATGCTATTTGTAACCGCATCCCCCATGTGATCGGGAACTCCTCTTGTGGATCATGGATAAACTTCGAAAGTGTTCCATTTGGAACGAACTCATAAACTAGTAATGGAACATCCGTCTCCAAACAACACCCTATCAGCTTGACTATATTCCTATGGTTTAATTCCGATAAGATGGCAATTTCGTTGATAAAATCCTCCAATGGACTATTACTTCCTATCTTATGTTTCTTTATGGCAACAAGATTTCCATCGCTTAACATACCCTTATAAACAATACCTTGTCCTCCGCGGCCAAGTACTCTGTCCGCATTGAACTGATCAGTCGCTTTCTCTAGCTCTTTTGACGTGAAAAGTCGAGTTTGTTCCGCCAGACGTTCCTCAGAAGACATCTTTTGTTTCAACAATAGGCCACCATTCCGCTTAAAATTTGTCGCCTTTTTCTTGATTTCTTTTCTTCTAATTGCAATACGGTAGGCCATGTATCCTCCGATCAAAAACAGTATAAACCCCAAGCCAACACAGTTTCCTACAATTAAGAATAACATTAGTTTATAGAAGATACTTTTTAAGTTTTAACATGAACATAATTAGCTAGATGGAAAAACTTAAACTACCCAGAATGAAGACTAGTCTTAAACTCCTTGGACGACATCCCAATCCGTCTATCCTTCCATCGCGATAAAAACCACTCGGGCAATGACATTTATAGCCTCCTTCGGTGTTTTCGCATGTACCATCACAGGGATCACTAGCACACTCATTAATATCTGAGAAGAGTTTTGGCAGAGTAAATTTTCATTGAAAATACAGAGAAAATCATAAAATTTCTAAAACTTGTGACATACAGGATAAATCAAGGCTGCCCCACGTGTTTCCCTTTTCGGAAGACTTACAAGACTCGGCTAGTGGCTCACCAGCTGCTATTGTCACTTGTGTCTCGGAAATTTCTAAAACTTGTAAATCCGTATCTAGAAACTGAGGGATGTAAACTTTGTTGTCTTCATTACACGTAATGATATACTCGTCTCCCATGGCACAATCTTTATCGATACCAAACGGGTATGGAATCGTCAATTTCCCACACTTACGTTGGCATTCCGGCTTTTTCGCTTTAGCGGTAGTGACCATGGTGGTTGGTACAGATAAGGAAGCATTCACTGTATCGGGAAAAGCTACTAGAAGCAATGTAGACAGCAATAGTATCATAGTTGTGCTTAGCAAAACCATTTTTTCGAAATTTGAAACGGTAAAGCTCATATCATGATAAACAACACCACTTAATAATGGAGGATAGTGAACAAATGGGTCATTAAGCACTAACAAATTAAATATAAATGTGGAGTCTATTGATCGAATACGAAAGAGGGGGGGGTGAATTGAGTATTAAAAACGATGACCGCTTTTTCGAAATATATGATATAAATTAATTACTTGATTTTATTGATTAAAATCAACTAATTAAATTATTAACAATAAATGCAAAATCGAAATAACAATAATAAAGAGAGAGAGAAAGAGAGACACACAGGATTTTGAAGTGGTTCAGTTTCACAAGTCGAAACCTACGTCCACTATTCTCGATTAATAATTTTTAGTACCTTTCTCCGGATTACAAAAATTATCAATCCACTCGTATAATCAACTATATGATTATAACTCAGATTGAGTATCGCTAAATACTCTAGGTTGCTCTTACGTTAATAAGAAAAATACAACGATAAATACTAATCTCACGTTATGCGAGTGAGTATACTATCCTTGTGTATTTAATATCCAATAACGATTTTTCTTCGAGTGATTGACAAATTTGATGCGTGATTTTTGTATAAGCAAATATGAAAATAAGAATTAAAGCTCAAATGATTTTTGCTTAAAAATATTTTTCTCTCTTGAATTATGTAGATGTGTGTGTCAACAATTAATGTTGAATGAATGAGAGTATTTATAGTAGAGAGGATTAGGGTTTGGAATGTTCTGGAATTAGGGCATAGGAATGTTCTGGAAACAAATAATTTGATGAACAAGTAGGAAGCAAAGGAAGGGAGTTTGGCCTCCTAGGGTTTCGGCCACCCTAGGGTTCGGCCGGCCCAAGGCCTCCTTCGGTCCATCCTTGCTTCTCTAGCCCGCAACAAATCGAGATAGAATTTAGTTAAAGCCCTAGGTTGCATGACGATATAAATATCGTGTTACAAACCAATAGTTTATTTAACTTAAATTCTAATTAATTAATTCCAACCAAATAAATACTCTCTTATTTTTATAAACCATTAAAAATATATTTTCCAAAAATTAACGCATCATTTTTGTCTAGCAATGAAGTTATGTCTATTAGGTCATAACTTCACTAACCTTTAAATCAAACAAAGTAAAACCATTACCGAATGACGACCTATACTAACTAATCTTCAGTAGATCTTCAGTACACGCATCGTCTCTTCACAAGTCTCTCATCTTGAGTCTCGTGGTTGTTGTTTGGTCTTGATCTTGCTTGAATACATCTATCAAGTGTATTTGAAGTTGTACCTCCTTGGTCCAAACTTCAAGCTTGCGTCACTGTAATTGTTCCTTTCTAAATAAAGACTTAAGCACACAATTACACGCATATGTTTATATATTAAGTTCACATACAAATCATTACTGTCATTATCAAAACAATTAATTAGGACTAGAGGTCCAACAAATTCCCCCTTTTTGATGATGACAAGTCTCCTATGATTTGTGTCTAAGTCTAGTTCCCCCTCAACATAATACTTCCCAAATTATAGAACAGTTGAGCGCAGAAACTAAAGATCTCTTCAAAGTTATAACTATAGAACGCCATGAGAGAATTAACTTTGAGACGGTCGCAAATCATAAAAACAATTCCCCCTCTTGGTATCATTGAAAAGATAAGAACAAACATAAAACGACCAGAATAATATATTATGAGACAAGAAATAATCATGAAAAACATAATATATTAAACGCAATCTAGTTCTTAATTAGCATAATAATATTATAAACTGAAATCACACAAGGAATAATGCGGAATTGAAAAAGCTAATATCCATAAGAATGGATTTTTATTGTGAGCAAAGATTTAAAAGATAAGGCTAAGGTGAATGGATTAGGGCAAATTGATCAAGGATAGCGAGGGCTCGGTGGGTTCGACCTAGGACGGGTACGGTACTCCAAGTCCTCGAGTCGCGCATGACAATGGTCGAGAAGTGCAGCTTGAGCGGTTAATCGAGTATCAAAGTTACCAATCCTCAAAGTCATTGCTTTAACTGCTTCATATATTGTTTGCATCGGTTAATCGAGTATCAAAGTTACCAATCCTCAAAGTCATTGCTTTAACTGCTTCATATATTGTTTGCATTTCAGACCTCATCTCCTTCCCAGATTGCAAAAGATCATCACCAAATTTAACCAAACTAGCCATACCTTCCTTTATTTGAACAGACTCAGAGTGAGTTCGCACGGCGGCCTTCGAAACACCTTCGAGCCGAGTATCAAACCGTGACAACACGGTTTTGATGTGAGCGTTGCTAACTTCACTTGGTCCACTAGTATCAATTCTCCTTTGCTTTGTAATTAGGTCAAACAATTCTTCCAATTTCTTGTCTTGTTCATTAATCCGTCCAAGAATAGAAGTAAAGTTTGAATCCATCTTTGAATCCAACATATCAAAATTCACATTGCTTTTTCCTTCTTTTTCTCCTTTTTCTCCTTTTATCTCAAAACCTAATTCGTTGCCATTAATAACGAGCTTCATATAAGATAGATAAAGATCGCTCATCTCGTCATTAGTGATAACTCCATAACTCTGCTTCCCAATTACGCCTTTCTTCTCTAAAATTCGTGAGATCCAATTCCCATAAGGCAGACTTAAAGTAGAAGCAAAATCCTCCATCTTAGCCGTTACACTAGCTTGTATAATTTTATGAAACACAAGCAAGGGTAGACTAACCTTTTCTCCTTCAAGCCAAGCCTTCATTATAATCATCTCATGTGCCCCAAATTTATCTCTACCTTCTTTTCTAGGGACAATAGTACTCCAAAGAAAGTTCAAAAAGAACCTCAATTTAGGTGACAACCGCAGACTAGGATAGTCTCGGACGAAGTAGCATCTTGTTTGAAATACCGTTTCACTATCAACCTTTTTCGGGTAACATACCTCCCCATTCTACGCTTGGATTGATCTCGGTTCCTCCTTCGGGAACTCGAGCCAAGTCGAGAAATCACCAGGTGAGACTTTTATGGAAGTCTCATTGACCACAGCAAATAAATTTCCTTCCTTAAGATGAACAGAAGCATAAAATTGATATACCTCAATAGGAAAGACAGGACCACTTACAGCAACAATATTTTCCCATCCTTGATCCTTGAGAAAATTTCTGAAAAACCCAAGTGCTTTGTATTTCTTTAACCAATCAATCGAATATACTCGTCCTGCGTGAATGCGATATTGAGCAACTTGATTGACATCTCTTCTTTCTCCTTGAGTTAGTCTAAGATTATTTAGTCCATTGTTGGTGTAATCATCCATATGCTGTGCGTAAAGAATACGTGAAGAACCATCTTGAAGTTTATAGTTCTCAGTCTTAGAACATACCTCAATTTCCGAAACCGTCTTTCCCTTACCCTTAAACAATTTTCGTCGCTTGATGAGGTTGGAGGGTTGGTCGGCATTGGACCGTGGGGAACGGGGTGGTTCGGCCGGTGAGGTGGAGCGGGTGCGAGGTGGTGATTGGCTTACCTTCTTTCTAATGACAACATGTTTCTTTGATTGAAAACGGGTTGTAGGTTGATTAGTCATTATGAAAATAAAAGATAGAAGGTAATTAGGGTTTAGAGATTATAATTGATGAGAATTATGGAGAGATTAAAGGGGTATATATAACATAAGGAATTTGAGTTAAGGTAAGAATAGGTTTCCTTAAAAGATAGAGAATAATACCAATTTCCTTATTTCTTTAATGCCTTTCTTTTTTTTTTTTTTCGGCATCTTTCCTTTTTTTTTTTTTGTTTCGTGCCCTTTTTTTTTTCACGGCACTTTCCCTTTTTTTTTTTTTTTTTTTTGTTTCGTGCGTTTTTTCCTTTTTTTTTTTTCGCACTTTTTTTTTTTTTTTTTTTTTGGCATTATCTCCTATTTGATATAAGATTAGGAAAGAAAATCTTTGATGGAGTTTAGGTAGGATTTGTGGAGGAATATAATAAGATAGAATTATCTTTATTATATTAAGGCAATTTATTGTAGATTTTGTCGATTTTTGTAAGGAAATGTGATTATGCAGAATATAAAATATTACCATACACATAAGCAAGATATAATACGTAAAATAAATATTATTTAACACAATTAAACTTGCAACAAAAATATACGGACACAATCGTACAATCTTATCTTCCTAGCGATCATTCGGGTTCCCGGACATAATTATGACGGATTTAATTATCACTAATTAAACCAATCTCAAGTCTCAATAACTCAAAGCGTTTTCTAGCTAATGCCTTAGTCAAGATATCAGCCCATTGCCTTTCGGTACTACAAAATTCAAGTGAAATGTTGCCTTTCTCTACATGATCCCGTAGAAAATGGTGTCGAATATCTATATGTTTGGTCCTCGAGTCTTTGGGCGGGGGTTTTAGAGATTACTATAGCACTCGTATTGTCACACATAATAGGCATACGACCTACATTTATACCATAATCACATAGTTGTTGCTTTAACCAAAGTAATTGAGAACATACCGATCCTGAGACACGTGCTCAAAGCCCAAGATAGACATTGCAATCGAATTTTGCTTCTTTGATCCCCATGTGATAATACAAGGTCCAACAAACGTTGCATACCCAGAAGTGCTTTTCCTATCTAAAGAACATCCAAAGATAATCGCATCCGAATATCCTACTAGATCGAAATTACACTCAAGTGGATACCATAAATATAAATTAGATGTACCAATTAAATATCTCAAGATACGTTTAATCGCAATCATATGTGATTCTTTAGGGCATGATTGAAATCGAGCACAAACACATACGCTAAACATTATATCGGGACGACTTGCGAGTTAAATATAAAAGTGAACCAATCATACCTCGATATGTAGTCTCATCGACACACTTACCATGTTCATCTATAGTCATCTTCTTTTCGGGTACCATAGGTGTATCGTATGATTTTGCATTTTCCATACCGAACTTTCGGATTAGTTCCTTGATATATTTATGTTGGTGTATCTTTATACCATCCTTTGTTTGTTGAATTTGTAAGCCTAAAAAGTACTTCAGTTCTCCCATCATGCTCATTTCAAACTCAGAAGTCATTAGATCAGAAAAATACTTGCACAATTTTTCATTAGTAGAACCGAATATAATATCGTCTACATAAATTTGTACAACAAGTAAATTAGAACCCTCGGATTTTAGAAACAAGGTTTTATCGACGGATCCTCTTGTAAAATTATTTTGTAACAAAAACTTGGATAATCTGTCATACCATGCCCTTGGAGCTTGTTTCAAACCATATAGAGCTTTGTCTAATTTATAGACATGGTTTTGAAACTTGCTATCTAAAAATCCAGGAGGTTGTTCTACATAGACTTCTTCCTCCAAATAACCATTAAGAAATGCTGTCTTAACGTCCATTTGGAACAGTTTCATTCCTTTATGAGCGGCAAATGCAATAATGAGACGTATAGCCTCAAGTCTCGCTACAGGTGCAAAGGTCTCGTCATAATCGATCCCTTCCTGTTGATTGTAGCCTTGGACAACTAGTCGTGCCTTGTTTCTTGTAATAAGTCCTGTATCGTCCAATTTGTTTCTAAACACCCATCTAGTACCAATAACAGTTCGATCACTAGGTCGTGGCACTAAGTGCCATACCTTATTGCGTTCGAATTGTTGAAGCTCATCTTGCATAGCAATTATCCAATCAGGTTCCGCAAGAGCTTCTTTAATATTGGTAGGTTCGATAGTTGATAGAAACGAAAAGAACGAACAAAAATTATTCAAGGACCTTCTAGTTTTAATGCCTTGCTCTAGATCCCCTAGGATTTTGTCCAAAGGGTGGGAGCTTTGATGTTTCCACTTTTTGAGAACTCTAGGCTCATTATCATTTGATGGACTAGCTTCAACTGTAGACGAAGAATCATGATTTGTTCCCCCTGAGTTGGACTCGGGATTTTCTTCAGAAGCATCACTAACTTCATTAGACATATCATGATTTGGATCGGAAGTTACACCATCATTAGGTATAACTTCAAGATCTTTTTCTTTATCTAAGGAAGGGTCGATAGTATCATTAACTATGGACTCATCACTTCTCTTAGGATTGTTTGCAGAATTCTCTAGTTCATCATTGATACCTTGAATATCTTCATCTTCATTTAAAGGCTCATTTCTTGCTAGAAAGAAATCGGGCTCATCTCGGATCCCTCTTCTTCTGTTCGACTTTATCAAACACATTATCTTCGTCAAAGCGAACATGAACACTTTCTTCTATGCTCAAGGTTCTTTTGTTGAACACTTTGTAAGCTTTACTATGATCCGAATAACCCAGAAAAACAGCTTCATCACTTCGGGGGTCAAATTTTCCTAAATTTTCTTTTCCATTATTATGAACAAAACATTTGCTCCCGAAGCAACGGAGATGTGATATATTGGGTTTTCTCCCTCTTAAAAGTTCATAGGGAGTCTTTTTCAAAACAGGTCGGATCATAGCTCTATTATGCACATAGCATGCGGTACTAACAGCTTCTGCCCAAAAGCTTCTAGGAAGGCCACTACACAAAAGCATAGTGCGAGCCATATCCTCTAGGGTTCGATTCATACGTTCCACGACACCATTTTGTTGTGGGGTACGTGGTGCGGAGAAGTTATGCCCCACACCATTTTCCCGACAATATTCTATAAATGATTGATTGTCAAATTCCGTGCCGTGATCCGTCCGAATCGAAATAAGCTTATTTTCATATCTATTTTGGGCAAGCTTCATTAATACCACAAACTCATCGAAAGTTTCATCTTTAGAAGAAAGAAAGATTGGCCAGACGTACCTTGAGTAATCATCGACTAGAACAAATACATACTTTGATCCACCACGGCTTCTAACTCTCATAGGTCCACATAAATCCATGTGTACCATCTCAAGTGGTCGTTTAGTGCTAACTATTCTCTTAGGTTTAAAAGAGGATCTAACATGTTTGCAACGGGCACATGAGTCACACATTGTCTCTTGCTCGAAATTAATTGAGGGCAAGCCTTCAACTAAATCCATGGACTTAAGTTTCTTTAAAATAGTTGGACTAACGTGTGCAAACCTCTTGTGCCACAAGCAAGACTCATCTGAAGTTACTTTCATACACGTAAAGGAATTTGTATTGACAGCATTTAAGTCAATCATATACACATTCCTCATACGGTGACCCTCAAGTAAAACATTACTAGTACCTTCAATTATGATACGACAAACATCGGCATGAAAAACAACTCTATTTCCTTTGTCACATAATTGAGAAATGCTAAGTAAATTGTGTTTAAGACCACTTACCAGATATACTTTATCGATTGAGTGAGAGGTTGAAATTCCAATTTTTCCTACTCCAATAATCATACCCTTCTTGTTATCTCCAAAGGTAACCTTGCCACCAAAGAAGGGCTCTAGTGAAAGAAAAGACTTCGTCCCTCTCTGTCATGTGTCTCGAGCATCCACTGTCGAGATACCATAGATTATTTTCTTTCACTTCTACCTGCAAATGAATCAAATACAACTTTTGGGTACCCAAGCTAAGTTGGGTCCTTTATGGTTAGTAATTCTATATATTTGATCCTTTCTAACCCATACTTGTCTTGTTATTCTTTTGGCTTTGACATTGGGTTGTCTAACAGTCGGAACATAAGGTACTTTAGGTTTAGCTCTAACAAAAGTAGCTCTAGGTCTAGTACCTTCATGAGACGCTCTAGGTTTAGGGTTTTGAACTTTGGGCTTGAATGTATGCTTTCGATTCTCATTTATTTTGTTTGATTTTGAAGGAACAGATGAGTAATCAAAAGCCATATCATAAGTCCATCTAAACTCATTATTGCGTTCTTCATTGTCGTTAGGCTCATCTATAGTAGAGACATCGTCTTCTACTATGAAATCACAAGTCTTAGCAGTTTCGACATTCTTTTTCTTATCCCAAGCAAGTTTGACACAATTGACTTGTATATGTCCAGTAGAGCCACAGTAATTGCAAATCAAGTATTCTGGAAGATTAACGTATTTTCTTTTTCTGAAATCATTTTCAGAAGGATTTGATTTGCATTTATCATGGTCTCTACGACTATAGCATTCATGACCAAGTCCCATCTTCATGTTGTTATCAGATTGTTCAGTAAGAAAGTTTAAAACCTTTGTGCTACCTTCCCACTTATCATGAACTTTTCGAGCATGTAAAAGTAATTCTTTCAAGGACTCAATTTCTTTTTCACATTTTGAATGATCTTCTTTTGAATCCTTGGAAGAGCTACCTTTCTCAAAGTTATCACGAAATTTATCAAAACGTTCATTTAAGACACGTTTCTCAATTTCATGTTGTTCCTTAAGTTTGGACATGCTATTACTAGTTTCTTCTAATTGCTTAGTGAGAAATACAATTTCTCTCTTGTGTTCGGAAACCACACTATCTTTGCCATTAAGCTCATCTTTTAAGATCTCATTGACTTTCTTCAACTCAGAGGTTATAGCATCACTAGCTGTAACTTTAGCTTGAAGATGCTTAATGTTGAGTTTAAGCTCTGAAGTTATGGCATCACTAGCCGTAACTTTAGCTTGAAGATTCTTAATGTTAAGTTTGAGCTCTGAAGTTATAGCATCACTAGCCTTAACTTTTGATTCAAGAGCTTTCTTCTCAACATTTGTCATGTCTGAAGTTGCAGCTGGAGTAGCCATAACTTTAGATTTGAGCTTTTGGCGTTGGCTTTGAAGTTGGTTTTCCTCAAGCAATATCTAAAATCTGTTCCCTAAGGTCTTTTAACTCTAGACTTTGTTCATGACAGTGATCAAGGGTATGTTCACAACACTTAAGTAAATTTTCCTTAGAAAGTTTCCTAACACGCTTTTTAAGGTCAGGATAATTTACCTCATCATCCTCTCGAATCGAATCTGAATTTCCGACAAGACATCTCTCAAAGCATTGCTTTCATTGTCGCTTTCGGAGAATAGGTCAAGACTGACGTTACTTAGACAAACGTTGGCAGTTTCTTCTTCATCTTCGGAGTCGCCATCTTCAAAGTCCAAGTCTCCCCAACAATATGCCATCATAACTTGCCTGAATTCCTTCTTTGTTTTGTCATGTAGATTTTTGTCTTTAATTTTCTTCCATGTAGGGCAATCTTTGATCATATGATCATTTTCACCACACTTGAAGCATCCACGATTAGAGAAAGACCCTTTTGACTCAAAATTTTTCTTGGGAGTTTGCTTTGATTTGTTATTGGTCTTATTTTGATTTTGAAAGAAGGGGTTTTTCCTAAGACGTTTAACAAACAAGCTAGTTTCTTCTTCAATATCTGAAGAATCATCAACTTTGCTAGACTCAGCTTGTAAGGCCATCTTTTTGCTTGTGCCAACTTCCTCCTCATCCTGATTAAGAGTAATCTCGTGAGCCATTAAGGTTCCGAGTAGCTCCTGATAGGATAATGAAGTTAGGTCCTTACATTCTTCTATGACAGATACTTTGTGTCTCCATCTCATGAGACATACTTCGAGTATTTTTCTAGCAATTTCCTCGGAGTCAAAAGTTTTTCCTAAATTCTTTAGCTCATTGATGATGCTAGAAAAGCGAGAGGACATGCTATCAACTGACTCGTTTTGCTCCATGGCAAAAAGCTCGTATTTTCGCATTAGCAATGCCATACGTTGCTTTTTGACAACAGTGGTTCCCTCATAGGCTAATTCTAGACCATCCCATATTTCCTTGGCAGATGAACTGGTTGAGAAACGATCGAATTCGGTAGCAATCATACCGTTTTGCAATAAGCTTATTGCTTTTGAATTCTTCTCAGCCTTTTTATAATCCGCCTCAATATAATCTTCTTCTTTCTTTTCGACGGTAGTGCCATTCTTTGGTTGCAAGTAAGATCTTATTCGGACCATTCTTGATAATCAACCAACACTCCCGGTCGTTTCCTTTAATGAAGTGGGTCATCATATTTTTCCATAGACCATAGTTCTTCCCATTGAATATAGGACACTTTAGGTGTTTGGAATCCATTTGATAGAAAATAAATGCAGCGGAAAAGACGATAAATAGACAACAAAAAAATCGATCAACTCTAGCTGTTAGGCTATCAAGAGCACGAGGCTCTGATACCAATTGTGGAGTCTATTGATCGAATACGAAAGAGGGGGGGGGGTGAATTGAGTATTAAAAACGATGACCGCTTTTTCGAAATATATGATATAAATTAATTACTTGATTTTATTGATTAAAATCAACTAATTAAATTATTAACAATAAATGCAAAATCGAAATAACAATAATAAAGAGAGAGAGAAAGAGAGACACACAGGATTTTGAAGTGGTTCAGTTTCACAAGTCGAAACCTACGTCCACTATTCTCGATTAATAATTTTTAGTACCTTTCTCCGGATTACAAAAATTATCAATCCACTCGTATAATCAACTATATGATTATAACTCAGATTGAGTATCGCTAAATACTCTAGGTTGCTCTTACGTTAATAAGAAAAATACAACGATAAATACTAATCTCACGTTATGCGAGTGAGTATACTATCCTTGTGTATTTAATATCCAATAACGATTTTTCTTCGAGTGATTGACAAATTTGATGCGTGATTTTTGTATAAGCAAATATGAAAATAAGAATTAAAGCTCAAATGATTTTTGCTTAAAAATATTTTTCTCTCTTGAATTATGTAGATGTGTGTGTCAACAATTAATGTTGAATGAATGAGAGTATTTATAGTAGAGAGGATTAGGGTTTGGAATGTTCTGGAATTAGGGCATAGGAATGTTCTGGAAACAAATAATTTGATGAACAAGTAGGAAGCAAAGGAAGGGAGTTTGGCCTCCTAGGGTTTCGGCCACCCTAGGGTTCGGCCGGCCCAAGGCCTCCTTCGGTCCATCCTTGCTTCTCTAGCCCGCAACAAATCGAGATAGAATTTAGTTAAAGCCCTAGGTTGCATGACGATATAAATATCGTGTTACAAACCAATAGTTTATTTAACTTAAATTCTAATTAATTAATTCCAACCAAATAAATACTCTCTTATTTTTATAAACCATTAAAAATATATTTTCCAAAAATTAACGCATCATTTTTGTCTAGCAATGAAGTTATGTCTATTAGGTCATAACTTCACTAACCTTTAAATCAAACAAAGTAAAACCATTACCGAATGACGACCTATACTAACTAATCTTCAGTAGATCTTCAGTACACGCATCGTCTCTTCACAAGTCTCTCATCTTGAGTCTCGTGGTTGTTGTTTGGTCTTGATCTTGCTTGAATACATCTATCAAGTGTATTTGAAGTTGTACCTCCTTGGTCCAAACTTCAAGCTTGCGTCACTGTAATTGTTCCTTTCTAAATAAAGACTTAAGCACACAATTACACGCATATGTTTATATATTAAGTTCACATACAAATCATTACTGTCATTATCAAAACAATTAATTAGGACTAGAGGTCCAACAATAAACAACATTTATTCTTTCAATTCTTAAATTTTGTATGTTATCTTAAAATGTGATCAAACCAGTTTAGCATCACATGCCTCAAATTATATAAATTTTTCTAAGGATTATCATATTACTTTTCTCCTTCAAGATGCCTTTACAGACAAAAGTTAAAGTAAGTGCCATCTTTAACACAAAATTTAATAATAAACTCTGTCTCTTCCAATCACAGGTGAATGTAGTGTACAGGAAAAGTGTGTAGCATTACATTGAACTTAAGTATTCAGTAAACCTGAAAAAATCACAATCTTTCTTAAGAAATTATACACTACCTTTGGTGGATTCACCTAATTGAAGACGGCCTCCTTGAACATCGTAAAGTCAAACAATTTTGCCCATTTCGATTAATTTTCATGCTTAAAAATACCTGAAACTGAAATTTTATACAATGATATGTTACATAATATTCAGCAAGACCCTGGTTATAAAAACTGCTGAATCTGCCACTGTATATCACAGAATCTGAATTCTACAGGATGTAACTTGATGAGTCAGGTCCTACCCATGAGCGGCTGAACCTCGATTGTGGAAGCAGGAGGACCGTCATCTAAAGAAAACATGCTTGTACTCACAGGACCGCTATGAAAGTGGATCACTTCTGTGACAGCGTGATTACTTACTTCGTTTGAAATCGGCATTTGAGAGGATCTAATCGCATCCAGTTGCACTGCAATTTCCTTCATTGTTGGCCGTTGTTTCCCGATCATATTCAAACATTTCCTGGCAAGTTCAGCCACTGCAATAAACTCGTCTTTTTTACCCTCATCTGAAATTCTGCTATCCAGGATGTCAAAAAGACGGGAATCTTCCATCTTTGACAGGAACTCAACTGCCAAGCTTATCCATCCACCATTTCCAAGAGGGCATATTGGTTTCTTGCCTGTTAGGAGCTCAACAAGGACTACACCAAAGCTATAAACATCACTTTTTTCGGTGAATTGATTGGACTGAAAGTACTCGGGATCCAAATAACCGTATGTTCCTTGAACAGCAGTGGTCACATGAGTTTGTTCAATGTTAATGGCCCTAGAGGTCCCAAAATCAGAAACTTTAGCCCTGTATTTTTCATCCAGAAGTATATTGCTCGACTTGATGTCTCTATGGTAAATAGGAGCTGATGAAGATGAATGCAGATACGCGATAGCACCAGCAGATTCTGCTGCAATTTGTAAGCGCATTTTCCAATTAATGTGAAAATCATCACCTCCACCTTGGATATGTTCATAAAGTGTTCCATTAGGGATAAACTCATAGACAAGGGTCGGGACTTCCGTCTCTAAACAACATCCCAGTATACCGACCACATTCCGATGGTTAATCTGAGACAGAATAACCACCTCATTGATAAAGGGTTCTACCTGAGACTCGTCAACTCTTTTCGACTTCTTAATGGCAACAATCCGTCCATCCATTAACATTCCCTTGTATACTGTACCTTGTCCTCCTTGGCCGAGTATTCTATTCTCATTGAAATTGTCAGTAGCTTTCTCTAGCTCAGCGACGGTGAAGACTTTGGTCCTCTCTAGAGTACCCTCATTCGAAGACATTTGTTGTTGCAGTAGTAAACCACCATTTCTCTTGAAGTTGTCGGCTTTTTGCTTAAGCTTTTTTCTTCGTTTCAAATATCTATAAAGCCAATAGCCAACAAGAACCAATAGCACTAAACCCATGGCGGAACTGAATCCTGTAAACATCATCATGTATCTATAGTTTATCAAAATGTCGTCCAAAAACATTAAAGTTACAGATTTCAGACTCAACAGAGATACAAAGATCACAACAAATCCATGTAAGTATTAAAATAGAACTGCATAGCACGCGTCTCACTCCTCTCCAAAATAAGAGTCACTATGTAAGACACAACAGCAGCAGCAGTATGATGCATATTACCAAACAGTGTACTTGGGAGGTTAGTTTGTAAGAAAAGTATTCAGGCGATTGCTGGGCAGGAAATTTTAGGCCGTAAAACACTACTGTGTAGGCACAACAGGTATTTCTGATTATTACTCTTATTTACTGAACTCTTTTTATCCAACTATACCAAAAGAGTTCATCAAATTGTTCTAGTTCTTATTTACTGAAATAACCGCCATCCAAACAAATTCTCGATGCAATTTTCATCATTAATTATCTAGAAACCATCTCTTTGCGTTTTAAAACTAATGCAAGGCTTTATACGAACCTACTGTACATATGCGACAGCCTTAAAAAGTCGAAACATTATATTGTAGAATCTGTATAAACAATCTTTTTCTGCTGAGTACAATGTAGCCATGTAAACAGGTGTATCCGTGTATGTAATTCCATGACAGCATTGAAACGGATAGATCAATGACTATCTCAAACAAACGGATTTCCCAAAGACTAAATTATAGAAAAGCACAATCTGAAAGGAATTTTACTTACCAATAACGGAGGCTCGTCTAAACAATGGATTCTTCTCACACACAATAATTCTACTTGTAAAATTTTGATTATAATCTGAAACACAGCGGTGTTTGCACTTGCGACATTCTTCAATGACTATCACAAACAAACAAACGAAAAACAGCGTCCAGTTAGTAACTCCATGACAGCATTGGAAATGGATAGATCATAAAATGAACGTCATTTGTCGTTTACCTTGGCAGCCATTAGGAAGAAATGGGTTTCCTTCATAAGGGAAATCACAATAGCATTGTGGACCACTATTATATTCCTTATAACAAGAGAAGTTCTTATAATTATCGGATGGTGTATATATACCCTGCCATTGTAAGACTGTAGGCAACGTTGGCAAACTTGACAATTTCCCGGCAAATTCATTCACTGACTTACTCTGAATCAAGGTTGCGGATATACTGCATGAGTTAGTTGTGGATTGTTGCTCAAAATCAAGCGATAATTTATAAAAATCAAGATCTCCTTCTTCCCCCTTTTCTATGTAGTTACTTGTCGGAGATGATAAGAGTGAGGCTTGGCAGCATCCAACCCCGTAGCAACTACTTGTGTTATTCTGACGACCAACACTGTCACAAAATGAAGCGCATCCAGTCAAGATGTCTCCGCTCCTATTCTTCAAAACAACACTTCCCCCACAGCCCTCCACTACGAACACATTATACCACCTTGAAAATAGAAATGGACTATCACGAAAATCGTAACTACTTACTTGCTTTGTTCCCTCACTATGACAAAGGTTTGGAGTTTGCAGGCCTACCGTCAGTCTCAGGTCCGTGGCGTCTTCTGAGTTATAACGTGGGTCAAGTATTGAGTACTTTCCTGGCCAGCTGATATCCAACACCTCCACATTGAACTTACGCAAAAATGGTTTTGGCGGGTTGTAAGACTTATTGCAGGTGATCTCGTATGATTCTTCATAGTAGCAATTGTCGCCAATACCAAATGGGTATGGAATCGTGACCTTACCACAAAGTTCAGAACAATTCGGAAAAGCAATATTTCCGATGCTTGCTGCTAACTTCAGCGCTAACAATAGCTGAAGCATAAATAAGAACAAAGACATATTTACAACCTCTACAAATGCTATCAAAATAAAACACTGCGTTTCCAAATATATACTGTATTTTCAAGCTAGCCATATCTGACCGTTCAAAGTAAAATACAAATTGAAAATAAACAGAATGACAATGACAGCAAAGAAATTTTCAACCGAGCTGCTGAAACCAACATCTAATCACTTTCAAAAGAGTAATCACAGTTCATAATATTTATTAGACTGGAAAACGTGGCGTATGATCAATCACAAATAGTCCGCCAATGGTCCTACTGCTTTGGAAGATTAATCACGATTTCCCACAGCAATAAATGTTTTGAGTACCAACTCACACTCAAGTAGTAATAAACTTCTACAGCAACTGAAATTAGTTGTTCATGGGGATTTTGCAACTTCAAACAGTTACACGACCAAATTTAAAGCAACGGAATTCCGACTAATTACTAATTGTTCTATAAATTAGTGGTCATCAGTTCATCATCAACAACATTACACAGTGCCTCAAAAACTCCCGCAAATTGCAGAGCGGAGCTGTCTAATGTACGCAGCAATACATTTGTTAGCAATACAGAATACAGTTTCAATTGACACAATCAACTGAGTTATCCATCTCATACAACCAAACCATAAACTGTTGGGCATTCATTAACAGTAAACAGAAATTTAAGCGGCCAAAATCAAAACCAGCAACCTAAGATTACCCACTGCTGCAGTCTCAGTTAATTAACTACCATTGTTGCCACACTATTAAGTAAACATCCACAAAATATCATAAATATAAAAAAAGTCCGACCTGCCGGATTCGAACCAGCGACCTAAGGATTAACTGCTTGAACAACTACAGTCCTCCGCTCTACCAACTGAGCTAAGGTCGGATTCTGACATATTTCCCTCCAATTCTTATTTAATCGTACTTTCTACTAAATAAAATGATCTTTGTCCAAGTAAACCACGAAATTAGTGGTTCATTCAATTAAAATTGAATTTGAAAGTACACATATTCTCATTGTAGACGGACAAAATCCATCTCTTCAAAGAGAAACCGATTGAATTAGAAAGTATCCCTATTCCACTTGACTATAAAATTATAAATGTATAGCAAAATAGATGAAGATTAAAGAGCTATTTAGTTGATGATTAGGTTGACATCATTAATTCTCAACAAAAGTCATAGGCTTTCTTTTTGAATCAATGATTGATATTAGCGAAGCAGACGCACAAGTAGATTATAAAAATGATTGGATTAACAGGTTTGACTAGTATATTTCAATTAGCAGATTTTGTAGAAGTGTTTGATAATTAGCAGATTTTGGTTAATAACTTGTTGTATCTATGTGTAGATTGTTGACGGATTCATATTTCACAATCTACTAATGTGAATATCTTGGGTAGAAGAAAGATATTGGAAAAGCTTGATAGATTGAGCTCCAATCTACTCTTTCAATATGCCATTTACCAAACACTCAAAATAGTAGATTGGTGAGTCAAACATGCTAAAAGCCTTGAATATGCTGAAAATTTCCCAATCCGCCGTTTACCAAACACCCCCATAATTAAGAGGGTTTTGTGGGAAAATGACTTGCCTTATTCTCTTGATTCTTGATTGACCCACAGTTGTAGTTGTACTTCCTCCCAACTTTGACACAAAGATTAATCTCCAATATTTTGGTCTCTTCCTTTTGAACGTTGAATTTTATGTAAAGGCATTTTATTGGTTTTTATAAACGAGCCACAACATAATACTTCCTTCATTCAACTCCACTCTATCATAATGCAAAATGCACAAATATTAAAGGTAACAATAAACAAGTAATAAAAGTATAGATGGTTGTGTGAAAGTTTTTTTTTTTTTTTTTTTAACCGCTGTAAAGAAAGGTTGTGTGAAAGTTGTTTTATTTTAATTAGGGTGGAATTTGATGATAATTTGTAGTGGGGTAAGAGTGACAAAAAGATGTAAATATGAGGTTTTCATAAGGGCAAATGGGTCATTTTACATTATTTTTTAGGAAACTGATAGAGTGGAGATGAATGGATGCAAAAAGAAATATGATAGGGTGGAGACGTGGAGTTGAATGGAGGAAGTATAAAATATGATTGGTTAAAAAGAGTTAAATTAACTTTAACAAAATTGAACTCGAGTAAGTTAATTAGTGAAAAGTTGAGTTGGACTTAATTGAATAGAACTGAACTGAATAAAGTTGAATTGAAATTAGCTGAGATTAATCCGAAAAACAAGAACTAACTCTAGGGGCGGATTTAAGGGGTGGGCAGCTGTCCACCATGATATTTTAGAAATTTATAGCAAAATAGATGAAGATTAAAGAGCTATTTAGTTGATGATTAGGTTGACATCATTAATTCTCAACAAAAGTCATAATTAAGAGGGTTTTGTGGGAAAATGACTTGCCTTATTCTCTTGATTCTTGATTGACCCACAGTTGTAGTTGTACTTCCTCCCAACTTTGACACAAAGATTAATCTCCAATATTTTGGTCTCTTCCTTTTGAACGTTGAATTTTATGTAAAGGCATTTTATTGGTTTTTATAAACGAGCCACAACATAATACTTCCTTCATTCAACTCCACTCTATCATAATGCAAAATGCACAAATATTAAAGGTAACAATAAACAAGTAATAAAAGTATAGATGGTTGTGTGAAAGTTTTTTTTTTTTTTTTTTTAACCGCTGTAAAGAAAGGTTGTGTGAAAGTTGTTTTATTTTAATTAGGGTGGAATTTGATGATAATTTGTAGTGGGGTAAGAGTGACAAAAAGATGTAAATATGAGGTTTTCATAAGGGCAAATGGGTCATTTTACATTATTTTTTAGGAAACTGATAGAGTGGAGATGAATGGATGCAAAAAGAAATATGATAGGGTGGAGACGTGGAGTTGAATGGAGGAAGTATAAAATATGATTGGTTAAAAAGAGTTAAATTAACTTTAACAAAATTGAACTCGAGTAAGTTAATTAGTGAAAAGTTGAGTTGGACTTAATTGAATAGAACTGAACTGAATAAAGTTGAATTGAAATTAGCTGAGATTAATCCGAAAAACAAGAACTAACTCTAGGGGCGGATTTAAGGGGTGGGCAGCTGTCCACCATGATATTTTAGAAATTTATATGTATAAGCATCCATTATACGCATATAGTTAGGGTAGCAGAATTGGTAGAGGCAAAAATTAATTTCCAATAGGGCTTGAACACTAGACCTCATAATAACATGTTTAACCTCTCAACCATTAGACCACAAGTACTTATTGATAATAACTCATAATGGAACTAAGAAAGTCTTATATATCATAAAAGTCAAATTCCTTAATGCCATAAATTACAATCGTTTTAAACTAAAAGTATTATAGGAAAATAAATCTGTTATACAACTAACATTATTTAGTGAAGAAAAAATTCATTGAAAGCTTCATATTTTTTTCATTTTGATTACTTTGTAAAACAAAAATTTCAATATTTAAAAAAGTGCTTTAAAAAGAGAATATTGAAAAAAAAAATTGTACCCCCTTATACAAAAATCATACGTCTGTGTTGGAGCTTGTGTCCTCCACAAATTAGTGTGATAACATTTGTAAATCTCTTACAGGTTCACAAGGGTATACTTCGTATATTTAATCAGTTGATTAACGTTTACCTAATAACGGTTGGCTTGCTAGAAAGTTTGACGTTATTATCATACAGATGGCGGTGATCAACTGGTCCCTAAAGGTCACACCTATATGATGTATTTGAGAAATGTGGTTATAGAAATATAATCACATTGATGCCCAATATGACTAAATAGTTAGTCAATGTGTTGATGAGATAATTATTTAATGAAAATTAAATAATATTAGTTGAGACGAATTAACTGTCAATTCGTAAATTAAATATAATAAGTTATATTTAATTAAATGTATGTAATGTTAGCTTGGACGAATTAATCTGTTAATTCGTAATTAAATATAATCAGTTATGTTTAATATCAACAAGATGAATGTGTCATAGTGGTAATAGTGAGGGTACACAAACCAAGAGGTCAGGGGTTCGATCCTCACTAGATGACAATTCAACACATTTTATATATTTCGGTCAGATGGGCCGAAATTAGGAAAGATTTATTCTTCCTAATTTTCGGTCAGTATAAGAAAGAAAGGGAGAGAATTATTCTAAAACAACTAAATTTTACAGAAAATTTTAGATCGATTCTAGCACAATCAATAGGGCATATCTCATATCGTCTTGGGTGCAGCTGATAGGCGAATATCAATTTTGATATTGTTCTTAGGCCAATTTTGCTAGGACCGAAGGTTAATTCTGAATCCTTTATACTTTGTTTATGTATTTTGTTTATGACTATTGATCATCACTGTTAAATTCGTTATAATCCTTCAATATTATGAGGAGTATACAGATTATTTCCCACAAGTGGTATCAGAGCTAGGCCACGGATTTTAATTTTTATGATTTTCGTAAAATTGTATGTAAACAATGAGGAATTTCGAAAAGAAAAAAAATTTGTTTCGGCTGAAATTTTTTTGCCGTGAGGTAAATTTTTTTTTACCGTCTGTTTTTTCTCGTTTTTTCTCTTATTGTTGATGATTTATTTCCATTTGATTCATACAAATTATTGTTTTAATCAGTTAAGATGATAATAAAATGAATTTGTAGATATTTTGATTTAATTCGGATTAAATTAAATTGTTAATGGAATAATCATGTCGATGATACAAGAACTTGTTTTTGCTATATCGTTTTAGCATATAAGATTAATCATGTTCATTAACTCATTTGCTAAATCATGTTCTATATGGCAACTGTAAACATTTTATTCATCGGGTTTGTTTTAAGGCAATTCTTGCCGCAAGTTTTTTTTGTGACGGCTGTTTTATTTTTTTTTGCCGTTGAGTTTTTTTTTTCTATTCGGTTACTGTTCACCGTGAACAGTGTTCATAAAAAAAAAAAAAAAAAAAAAAAAAAAAAAAAAACTGTTTTTGGGTTGTTTTTTTTTTTTTTTTGGAATGCCGAATCTAGAAAAAATAAGGGGAAGGTTTTGTTTTTGCCTTAATGCCGCATACAATTTATTTTGGCTGTTTTTTTATTATTCCAGTCGTGAGCTGGGAATTTATAAAAAAAAAAAAAAAAAAAATTTGTTTATATGGTTCTGCCAAGACCAAACAAGAAAAAAAGGTTTTTTTTTTTTATTTTGGCCAATTAGTTATTGTGAAACGGTTCACAATTTAAAGATACCGAATTTTTTTAAAGCAGTTTAAAATTTTGACGGATAGAATTCATATTACAAGTTTAATATGGATTAAGAATGAAATTAATGTGATTAATTGCGGAATTGTCACTTAATTTAATTTAAATAGGTGGTTTGGATAAATTAATCAACATAATTAAAAAATTGTGTCATGTATGTTTAATTTATTTTTAGTTGATGCTTTTAATTTTGTTGAATGAATCGATTGAATGAATTTTATTTACGTATTTAATTTTGCAATCAGTTGTAAATTGTAATACTTAGTGTGGCCTTAGTCAAATTATGTTTTCGTAATGAAGGAAACATGATTTTTTATGTAATTATGAGATGTCGAATCTCCTTTTATTTTAGTTTTGGGTTTTGAAATTAGAATGTAATAAATAGGTCAATTATGTAATTTTATTTATTGTAATTTCAAAGAAGACTAAAGATGGAAATTGGAGCTCACTCCCGCTACATGGATCAAGATGGAACATCAAGACAAGCTTCTCGGGTCCAAGGATGGATTCCAAACTTGTATTTATTGTTCATTTTGATAGGATAGGCCACACTAGGACTTTTACTGTTTTTACGTTTTCATTCTTATTGCTTTTCATTCACATGTTAGTTTTATGCATCATATTCCGCCTAAAACAAACCACCTACTACTAAAATGCATGAAAATTGACTCATATAGGTTGTATGATAGTTTTCATGGACATACAGATGTCATAGTCTTATTGAGCCATCACCTTAGTTTATTCATTCTCGCATGCTAGATATTAGTTCACTTAAAATGAATTAAAATAAAGATGATGGGATCTTCCTCTAAAACGGAAATTGAGATTAGTCTTTATAAGGGCAAACATCTATGAATCCCTTCTTCGTCGGTAGGCCTAATATGACCCCTTCTACGTTGGGTAAGTAGTTGTGTTGACTTAGTTTACCTCAACATCATAGTCCGAAGAGTTTCTCGTGATTATGATGGACTTAAGATAGTATTTACAGAAATTTATCGACCAAGAATTCTAACGGTAGAATTAGCTAAAAGATTAGCTTATCAATTTACAGAGAATTGAGTCTTGGGATCATTTATATAATTCTTGAGGGAGGTCAATTGTATAAATATTTTGAGTCTTCGCGTTATGACATTAATTCATTAGACTTAAAATCAAAACGATGCACATGCTTATTATTTTTATTCTTCTTTCGCAGTGTAGAACACGATTATTTTCGATAATACTGTTACAACAAATGGCTGGAAATAACGCAATCCCAATGCCTAGTGCCACACTAGATCGTTCATCCTGGCTAAAAGTATTCATGGACCAAATGAATCAGTCCACGCGACTGAAGAATGATGGGTCCAACTTTGCGGACTGGGAGGCGGCACTACGGAATGCTGCCATTGTTGACGGTAAGCTCAAGTACTTAATTGAGCCAATACCGGTCAACCCAGGCCCCAATGCAGGTTTCAACGAGTCAATCGCTTATAGTGACTTCGTTATGGAAGCGGGTGCGATAAAGAACGTACTCATCTTTGCAATGGAAACCAATTTGCAGAGACGCTTCATTGCCCAAGGTGCAAACAAGATTTTCACCACGCTCACTAACGAGTTCTCAAAAGCACCGAGAATCGTTACATATGAGCATACCTGTCGCTTCTTTGATGCGAAACTCCAGAAGGGCCAACCGGTTAGCCCACACATTCTTCACATGATTGAGAATGTCGAGAAGTCGGAGACATCGAATTGTAAAATCGGTGAGAGCATTGTCATTGACCGAATGCTTCATTCTCTTCACGATGGTTTTGCCCTTTTCAGGGCGAACTACTACATGAATGACTTGAAAAAGAGTCCTCATGAGCTACACTCCCTTCTCGTACAGACCGAGAAGGATATGAAATTGAGTGGGAGCATGAAGCAGGGTGTTCTCATGATTTCAAACAAGGGTAAAGATAAGGGCAAGGCTCATGGCGACCTAGCTGTAGGTAAGCCAAAGTTTAAGACGCCAGAAAACGGTAAGAGTGCGCCAGGTGAGACTAGTGGCTCACAGGGCAAGGCAAAGAGCAAGGGCGGTGACATAGAGTGCCACCATTGTCACAAGACTGGACATTGGAGGAGGAACTGTCCCGTCTACCGTGAGGACATCAAAGCAGCCGCGTCGTTCTGTTGGTATGTCATCTTATATTCATATGATTGAGATTAACCATGCAAGTTTCGGAACTTGGGTACTAGATACTGGTTGTGGTTCTCATCTGTGTAATCATTTGCAGGGCCTAAAGAACATCATACCTCTCGAAAAAGGTGATGTGGACTTGCGAGTCGGGAATGGAGCACGAGTTTCGCGCCTCGAAGGGAACATATGTAATCCAACTCCCTAGTGGTTTTGAGTTATCTTTAAATAATTGTTACTATGTACCCAGTTTATCTAAGAACATTATTTTTGTTTCCGTACTTGCTAAAGACGGTTTTGCATTTTCAATAAAGGATAATATTTGTATTTTCTCTTTTAATGAAATGATTTATGGCAAAAGCAGTTTCCATGAATGGAATTTACATCTTAGATCAAACCACGGAAGTATTACACATGAATAATAAGAAATTAAAGGTTGGTGACAAAGATCAAACCTATCTATGGCATTGTCGAATGGGACACATAAATGAGAAACGCGTGAAGAAACTCGTCGATAATGGGACAATTCCCGCATTCGATTTTTCTACATATGGCACGTGTAAATCATGTCTCATTGGCAAGATGACTCGAATTTCCTTCAAAGGTGTTTTAATGCGCGCTAGTGACCTATTAGGACTCATACATACGGACGTATGTGGACCTATGTCAATTACCGCTAGAGATGGCTATAGATATTTTATCACTTTCACGGACGATTTGAGTAGATACGGATATGTCTACTTAATGAAGCATAAAAGTGAGTCCTTTGAGAAATTCAAGGAATACGAGAATAGGGTTCAGAATCAACTGAGTAGAAAGGTTAAAGCACTCCGTTCAGATCGGGGTGGCGAATATCTTTCAAATGAGTTTGATCAACACCGAAAAGATCGTGGAATCGTTTTGCGCTTAACTCCACCGAACAGTACTCAATTGAATGGTGTGTCCGAACGGAGAAATCGAACCTTACTTGATATGGTTCGATCCATGATGAGTCACACGGGTAGTGCTCGATTCATTATGGGGTTATGCTTTGTCAGCCGCTCTTATACTTAACCGAAGTCCGTCTAAAGCTGTCGACAAGACTCCATATGAAATGTGGAAGGGAACGGTCCCCAACTTGTCCTTTATTGGGGTTTGGGGTTGCGAGACTTATGTCAAGTGGAGACACGAGGATAAGCTCGGCCCACGATCGGTCAAGACATACTTTATAGGTTATCCAAAAGGAACATTTGGTCATTACTTCTATTCTCCTACCGAACATCGAGTTTTTGTTGCGGCTAGTGCGACGTTCTTAGAGAAAGAATTTCTCGAGAACAAGACGAGTAATAGAACCTTCGAGCTGTCGGAGATTCCAGAACCAACGACCGAGGAACGGATGGAGGAAGTGGTTCCTCCAACTGATGATACGGTTAATATTCCTGAGGAATCTAGGAGGTCGGGTAGAGACTCTCATCCTCCGGACAGATACATTGGTATGATCGAGGAGAATGACGTTTTACTCCTAGAGAGTAATGAACCCGCTACCTATAAAGGTGCTATGACCTGTTCCAACTCAAAGCTATGGCTCGAAGCCATGCAATCCGAGATGGACTCCATGTATGAGAATAACGTATGGCATCTAGTTGATTTACCTAATAAGGTAAAACCTACAGTGCAAATGGCTTTACAAAATAAAGCGTTCTTGTAGACGCGCAACCAGATATCTATAAGGCACGACTTGTGGCAAAAGGTTTCACTCAAGTGCACGGATTGCATTATGATGAGATTTTTGCACCTGTAGTCATGCTACGTTCCATTCGGATAATCTTAGCGATTGCCGCATTTCATGATTATGAAATTTGGCAAATGGATGTGAAAACCGCCTTCTTAAACGGTTATTTGGAGGAAGAGTTGTACATGGTGCAACCCGAAGGTTTCATAGATCCTGAGCATCCTAAGAAACTATGCAAGCTTAAGCGTTCCATTTATGGACTTAAGCAAACTTCTCGGAGTTGGAATCATCGTTTCGACCAAGTGATAAAAGAGTATGGCTTCACTCGATCGGTCGAGGAACCATGCTTATATATCAAGTCGAGTGGGAGCAAGATTGTATTCTTGATATTGTATGTCGATGACATACTCTTGATTGGGAATGACATTCCTCTCCTATCTTCGGTTAAAGAATGGTTGAAGAACCATTTCCAAATGAAAGATCTGGGTGAGGTACAGCGCATTTTGGGAATCCGTATCTACCGAGATAGATCACGACGGACGTTATCACTTAGTCAAGAGTCTTATTTGGATAAGGTTCTTGAGAGGTTCAGCATGACCAACTCCAAGAAGGGGAACCTTCCTATGACGACTGGGATGCAGTTGAGCAAGTCTCGATCACCCACGACGCCCTGAAGGGATTGAGCGCATGAGTCGTGTTCCTTATGCATCTCCAATAGGATCGATCATGTATGCCATGATATGCACACGTCCGGACGTGGCATATGCATTGAGTATGACGAGTCGGTACCAAAAGACTCCAGGTGAAACACATGGATAGCGATCAAAAACATCCTCAAGTACCTACGGAGGACTAAGGATTGGGTATTGACTTATGGAGGCGATACTAAGCTAAGCAACGCGAATTTACGCAGATGCTAGCTTCCAAACGGATCGAGATGATTCAAAATCTCGGTCCGGGTTCGTCTTCACTCTTAATGGTGCTGCGGTCAGCTGGAAGAGTTCCAAACAGAGTGTTGTAGCAGATTCTACTATCAATCCGAGTACTATGCCGCTCGGAGGCAAAGCAAAGTAAGCGATATGGATGCATCAATTCTTACAAGGGCTTTCGGTAGTTCCTAGTTCGAATGACCCGATCACCATCTATTGTGATAATAGAGGTGCCATCTTCCAGGCTAAGGAGCCAAAGTCTAGCAACAAATCTAGACATGTACTTCGGAAAGCTCACCTGATCCGTGATTACGTGGAGCAAGAAGAGATAGTGATTGACAAGATTGCGACGGATGATAACATTGCAGATCCTCTCACCAAACCGTTGAATTATGATAAGCATGTAGGGCATGTTAATTACATGGGAATTAAACATGTTCCTGAGTTGTAGTACTTGATTATGGATTTGATACATTATCTTTTTCATATACTATTTATAACTTCATCGTTTTATATATAATATTTTGTTTTTCATGTGGATTGTACTGACAACATTGAACGCCACAAAGTGAACTGAATTACATTATATTTGTTTTGGTCCGTAATCGCCAATGTGAGTTGATAACTCCGGCTATTATATTGTGCAATCGATTGATGGTGGGTTCAACGAGCCATAAGTCAAACGGTTGATCGATCGATCACGATACGAGATTATGACGATACCTCGTAGGACAACTTTTTGTGACAACGTAATGGAGTCCTAAATGTTTAATAACATTCGGTGCCGGCCGTGGATAGGACATCCATTGTGTTCCTAGAGTCGATTCTTTTGACTATCGATTGTCTCTTGAGATTAAGGCAGTTTTTGGGTGACTTTGGTTTCTTTCTCACGATGCCGTGAATCGGAGGCTAAGTAGATTTTTTTGGGCCATTTCATACGTGCTTACATCTGCAGGATTCGAGTTGAGGAAAATATCCAACCCTTATCAGGTATAGTTATTTCTCGGGGCCACTCGAGAAGTTGTAATCGAAATGCATGGCCATGCTCGAATGTTGATTCGTTTATCGGTTAAGTTACTCTCTAGTCGGGGAAACCACTCTTGATATTGATCGCTTGTAAAATACGACCTTTGTGAATTCGGATTTGCAAATTGTTTTACATTGAGTGGGAGAAATTTTATAGGATATGAGAATCGGTTATCGCACATACACTTGTGAGGACAAGTGGGAGTTTGTTGGAGCTTGTGTCCTCCACAAATTAGTGTGATAACATTTGTAAATCTCTTACGGGTTCACAAGGGTATACTTCGTATATTTAATCGGTTGATTAACGTTTACCTAATAACGGTTGGCTTGCTAGAAAGTTTGACGTTATTATCATACAGATGGCGGTGATCAACTGGTCCCTAAAGGTCACACCTATAGGATGTATTTGAGAAATGTGGTTATAGAAATATAATCACATTGATGCCCAATATGACTAAATAGTTAGTCAATGTGTTGATGAGATAATTATTTAATGAAAATTAAATAATATTAGTTGAGACAATTAATCATCAATTCGTAAATTAAATATAATAAGTTATATTTAATTAAATGTATGTAATGTTAGCTTGGACGAATTAATCTGTTAATTCGTAATTAAATATAATCAGTTATGTTTAATATCAACAAGATGAATGTGTCATAGTGGTAATAGTGAGGGTACACAAACCAAGAGGTCAGGGGTTCGATC
Organism: Silene latifolia; assembly: GCF_048544455.1. NCBI lineage: Eukaryota > Viridiplantae > Streptophyta > Magnoliopsida > Caryophyllales > Caryophyllaceae > Silene > Silene latifolia. Next base: position 84,494,425 of record NC_133530.1, on the reverse strand, counting down.
CTCACTAGATGACAATTCAACACATTTTATATATTTTTGGAAACACCAAAAATAAGGAGAATATACTCCTTATTTCGGTCAGATGGGCCGAAATTAGGAAAGATTTATTCTTCCTAATTTTCGGTCAGTATAAGAAAGAAAGGGAGATAATTATTCTAAAACAACTAAATTTTACAGAAAATTTTAGATCGATTCTAGCACAATCAATAGGGCATATCTCATATCGTCTTGGGTGCAGCTGATAGGCGAATATCAATTTTGATATTGTTCTTAGGCCAATTTTGCTAGGACCGAAGGTTAATTCTGAATCCTTTATACTTTGTTTATGACTATTGATCATCACTGTTAAATTCGTTATAATCCTTCAATATTAAGGGGAGTATACAGATTATTTCCCACAGTCTGCCCCTGTAACTCCATCTTGTATAGTTTACTTTGGATGGTAAAATTAGTAATCCCTACTTGACTTGATTTTAATAAATCTACAGGAAAATTGAAGAGCTATTTGGTTGATGATTAGGTTGACATCAATAATTCTCTAACATAAGTCATTAATAATACAGAGTTATTTTTTCATATACGAACTGATAAATTCTGTGAGGGAATATATTGCATAAGACAGTTGTATTATTGAATTTGTTCTAATTGACAACAACACAATGGATTTATAGTAGCTAGTAAGTAACCCCAATACTCTAAACCCTAGAAGATAGTCGTCGTCTAATATTAGCTACTCTATACCTTATTCCCAATAATATCTTAATTATTTTCTTTGGTATATTTTAGAATACCGATATTCCTCCACATCCCCCTCAAATTCATGGTAATTTTAAAATTTCCATGAGTTTGCACTAAATAGAAAAAAAAATTGAAATCTTCAATCTTCGTCTTCTTCAATCTTCATTAATGTCTTCATCCTCACAAGGCTCGTAAGAAAAACGAGTATAAGACTCTCTAGAAAATTTCTTTGAACAAGAACGTTAGGTTTTTCGAACTTGTCAAATATCAAATAATTTGTTAGGAACACTAATCAGACCTAACCAAATTTAGGTAAACGGAAAATTATCCGCCAAATTCAAGATTTGGATAACGTTAAATTTTTCACTCCAAATAAATCAACTAAGGTACCACCTTAAACGAAGAAAACAATCTAATCAAATTTCAAAGAAAAGGGGATAATTTCCATATCATACATTTTTTCCACCATTTTCCTAAACATAATCAAATTAACTCTTCGATACACATATTTCCATAATATTAAATCTAATTACTCTAAAAACTTGAACAATGAATTAATTCTCTAATTAGTAAAGTAATTTTATTTTTCAGCAATTATTAAATGTTTTATTAAAATTATTAGGTTTAATTTTATTGAAATTAATATGCTTAGCAATTATTATTACTAAGGGTTTACGAGTGGTGGAAGGCACGGTGGTTGACCTTTGTTTTGGGTATGCGTGGTGGTTAGGGGTTGGCGCGGTGACGATGGTCCGATGAGGGTAGTCGTTGTGAGGTGGTTTGTTGGTGAGGAAGGAAGACGGTTGGGTGGTGCGTTTGGGATGGTGTCGGGTTGTCGATTGGAGGCTGGCGGTGACCGGTTGGACTGAATTTGGTGGTGCGAACGGCTAGAGGGGTGGTTTGGTTAGTTGTCAGGTGGTGGTGGGGAAGGGAGACACGGGATAGATGTGTGTTGTTGATGAGTCATAATTATATGCATATTTATGCCTCCCCTTAATTGCTTTTGATACGGTTTTCGTGCTAGTTTATATCATTTACATGCCTTTTATGTTAGAATGTTGATACTTCCGCCTTTTGATGTTTAATGCAGGAATGATGCATTTGAGGAGCAAAGGAATGAAATGGGCATCGCGTAGTGAGCATTAAGGGATACACGAAGCATGGCACGAGAATCCATAAGAATGAAGGAAGAGAAGTTAAGAAGAAAACACGAAGAAAAGAGCTTCTTATTACAAGTGCCTACTTTGAAGATCCATATCTCGAGTTATGCAACATATTTTCAAGTGATTCCAATTGGAGGTGAAAGCTTATCTTCTTAGCTTTCCAACTCCGCAAAAATCGCTTGTTTCTGATAAGTAACGAAGAAATGGCGGCCGTTTGAAGTTCAGTGCGCGAAGCAGGAAATTGGTGCCTCGATCGAGTCAACCTTGGCTCGATCGAGGAACTTCATGCTCGATCGAGTCAGTCTCGACTCGATCGAGGAACCAACCTAATCAATAAACTTTGCAATGTCGATAGTTGGGGTATCTGGAAATTGGTGCCTCGATCGAGTCAACCTTTGGCTCGATCGAGGAACCACTAGTTTCTGCAATATTCCGCAAATTTCCTTAAGTCGGTTATGACTACTATAAATACCAAAACTCGTACTCTAGGTTATATTATGCTTTATTTTACATAGGTTTAGTATAGCTACCTTAGAAAACTCTCTCAAATACTTAGTTTAGTTTATTTATTGTTCTTCCTTCCGGATCTAAACATTGCTATTTTACGGTATTGTTCTAATCTTTCAATAATTACTATTTCAATTACTTGTTCATCTTTATTATTGTTCATCATGCTTTCCATTACTATTATTGTTGTTATTGCTTTAGTCATGAGTAGCTAAATTCCTCATCTAGGATGAAGGGGATCTAGGTTAATTAGAAAGGGGAAATTAATTAATTGCTAGAGAAATCATATAAGTTGTCGTTTGATTATTGTTCTTATTCTAGTTAATTAACTTAGGCCTGAGTTGTTAATTAGTGTAGCGAATTAATCCTTTCACCGACCGGGTTAGAATTAATATAGGCTGCGATAATCGAATAGATTGTATCTAATTATAGCGACCGCATGTTAGAATCGATCTAAAGGGCATAATAGAGTCGACCGATCTTATGACCTTAGACAACTTGGTAGATCTAGAAATTGATTAATAGACCCCATATAATTGACCTAGTGAACCCGAAACCCTAGACTCTTTAATATTATTGTTATTCATCTTTATTTAATTTGCTATTAGTTGTTAGAAATCAAACCAATCAAAACCCCATAACTTGTTACCTTTAAGACGGATTTAAATATAAACAAATTAGATAATCACCGTCTCCCTGTGGATTCGACCCTGACTAACCGCTAGCTATCTTGTTAGTAGTAGTTTAGGATTTATTTTGATTAAGGCAAACGACTGAAAATAACCTTATCAGTTGTTATTTTTTTTATAGGGATATTCTCACTTGTACCCCTCAACTTTTTCGTTTTCTAAGATGTAACACTCTTTTTTTGCAACGGAAAATCCGTCGCAACTGTTGACTATAGCTTTGACTTTAGCAGCCACATGGCCTGTATGAACAGTATATTGCCACGGAAATTCCGTCGCAAATGTTGACTATAGGTTTGACTTTGACAGCCATGTGGCCTGTATGAACAGTATCTTGCGACGGAAATTCCATCGCAAATTTTGACTATAGGTTTGACCCTGACAGCATTGTGGAACCCATGCACAGTGCCTTGCGACGGAAATTCCGTCGCAGGTTAAGTTTTTGTGACGGATTTCTACGACGCCTCTGTCCATCGCAGGATTTCATTTGCTACGGAATATCCGTCGCAAAATTTTATTTTGCGAGGATTATCTGCGACGGTCTAATTCCGCCGCAGGTCCGTCGCAAATACTAATTACGACGATTATCTGCGACGGTCTAATTACGACGATTATCTGCGACGGTATATCGGTATTTGCGACGGATTCCGCCGTCGCTATGGAACCTTTTCTTTGTAGTGCAAAAAAACTTTGACCGTCAATAACTCCCGGCTACAAGTTCAGAAAACGAAATTCTTTTTTCCAAATTGATCGTTTTTACGAGATCTTCAGTTTGAAAAAAACTTCACCGATGTCTGAACTTGTAGTCGGGAATTATGGTCAGTCAAAGTTTATTCGTTAAAGAAACTTTGACTAACCATAACTCCCTGCTACAAGTTCATAAAGCGGTGAATTGTTTTGAAACTCAAGGCCTTTACGAGATTAGTGGTTTGAAAAAAAAATTACCGTTTTCTGAACTCCTAGCGGAGAGATATTGTCGGTCAAAGTTTTTCGTGAAAAACGAGGGGTTACTTAGAAAACGAAAAAATTGATAGGTACAAGTGAAAATATCTCTTTTTTATAAATTTTTTTAATAATAATTAGTTTGTTCTTTTTTAATATTAATTAATTAGGTGGTGGTGGGAAGGAAATGGAAACAGGCAAATTACAAACTATGAGCATTCTATAACAAAACCTAGACAAATTTTGATTAGGCGATGACGTCGATAAGAGGAAAAGGATATACACATTTTCACCCCATTAATGGTGTATCGGATACTCTAACCAGAGGCAGATGGATTATACACTAAGAAATTACAGGAAATTATTATACACTACCTTTGGACCTTTGGTGGATTCACCTAATTGAAGACGGCCTCCTTGAACATCATAAAGCTCAAACAATATTGCCCATTTCGATTAATTTTCATGCTTAAAAATATCTGAAACAGAAATATTATACAATGATCTGTTACATAAATACATACTATTCAGCAAGACACCGGTTATAAAAACTGCTGAATCTGCCACTCTACATTACAGGACCGTCACCATTGCTATATGGGTTCGGCTAACTTTTTTGCTAATCTGAACGGGTCATACGGGTTTTTTCGTTCAGGTCTAAACACTTTGGTCTGTTTAAGGTGCGCGGTTAGTTGTCCCCGGGTCAATATACAGAGGAGGGGATTCAAACGTGGGATTAAACCATCAGACTAAGATATTTTCGTATATTATTGTTTACAATTACAGTACTTGATAGTAACGTTTTGTGTCGGTCTAAGAGGGTGATTTTATCACCCTCGTGTCTTTTAATATGGGTCTTTTAGTATGTTATTCCCTAACACTTGGCATAGGGGTTAATGTGGTTGAACTTGTGTAATTCACCTCGGTTGGACGATTGATCTTCATGGACGGAACCCGGGAGGCATAAGGCACCCTTCAAAGGTTAAGACAAGCAGCAAGGAGTCCCCCGTGTAGCCTAGAAACCAGTTGAAGGAAGTAGGAGTGAAGCTTGGAAAGTAAAGAAGGAAGCAAGACTTGAGAATTTTGAAGCTGACTCCCGAGCTGGGGCGCAGCCTGCGCCGACTTCAGAGAGGCCTGCGCAAATCTGTTTTTAAACACGGGCTTAAGTAAACCTTCCGTGTTTTTGGGCTTGTTTTGAGGTGTTTAACCTAGAAGGGTGTGCACCCATATATATACCCCTCATGTTTGAAGACCTAGTTATCATCTAAGTATTGAATAATCTCTAGAAACTTGTAGTAACAAGAACAATTTATTTTGGGTAAAAGTTGTAATCTTTTGGCTTTGGATGTTAATCTTTCTTCATTTCTTGGGTTTTTCTAAGAAGATGGAAGGCTAATCTTTCCATTGCTTGATGTAATTTGATCAAAGTACCCAACTTTGGTGATTGTAAGACTCTTAAATCTCTCTTAATTTATCTAATGTTCTTTTCTTGTGCTTAATCGCCCATGTTGAGTAATTGAATGTTTGGTTTGATCATCCTTGCATGTTATTTACTTGACTAGTGCAAATCCTAATGAAATGGTTTAATTTAGTTGGGATTGTTGAAGCAAGTTTGTTGTTAGTTGATTTGGTTTAAAGGATTCTTGCAACAAATAGGAAATTTCATGTCTTTTGCTCATTTGTATGGTTTAATCTTGTGAGGAATTGATCCTAGCTTCATCTTTTGGTTGAATTCTTAATGCTCATGCTTAGTCTCTTTTCATGGTTTAATGACTTGTTGTCTAAGTTTGAAGGATATTTGTAGATGGTTTAATTTGCATGTATCAATATCTTGAGGTGATAGGATTGGGTAGATAATTGTGAGAGAGTATAAAGAGTCAAGCTTTACCATTGTTGGGTTACTAAGAGAGAGTTACATCAAGTATTTCCCTTTATATTGAATCTTGCATACTAGTTGTTTGTTGAATTGTCTCAATAGGAAGATCTACAATCTTTACTCATTTTCCCATGTTTGTTTCCCAAAACCAATCCTTTTCCATCTATGTTTCCCACTAGTTGTTCATTGTTAATAGCCATTGTTTGTGATTATTGCATTTTGTTAAGTTTAAGTTGATATTAGGCTCTTGATTAGTAGTAGAGACCTACTTAGTTGTCAATAGTTTACAAGTTCAAGTTTTTAGTCTTAAATCCCTTCTCTTGGGTTCGACCCTTACTTATGCTATACTACTATTCTTAATTGCATAGTGTAGAGTTGAGTTTGGCTTTATAAATTGTTAATTTGGTAGTTAATTCTAGCATATTACGACACCTAGTTTTATCGCTATCAAATTTTGGCGCCGTTGCCGGGGAAGGGCAACATAGCTAAAGGCTTGATTGTTAAATTGCATGTTAGTTTTTATTTCTCTTCTCTTTGTTTTGGATAAGTAAGTGGAAGTTCTAACTTGTGTGTGTAGTGCGAAGGTTTATGTTTAGTTCTCCACAACACGGTGAATCACCCCCCGTGGAAGAGGACGCTTTTGGAGCATATTCGTGGTTATTCACTAATCCTTGGTACCAAAGAGCACAAAGAGAACATAGAGAAGAAGAAGCACCTTTAGAAGAACCTTTAGAAGAACCTATTGAAGTAAATCCGATTGAAGTTGAGTATCCCCATATGGCGAATGACACAAGAACCATCCGGGAGATACGAGCAAGGAATTATGATGAGCAACCCTTGTGTATCACCTATCCTCCTCTTGGAGCCAATGCAAATTTCGAACTCAAAGGCTTCTTTATCCATAACTTGCCTAAGTTCCATGGCCATGCGGGGAATGACCCAAATCGTCACCTTTCGGAATTTCACATGATGTGTGAAGGTGCTATTCCGAATGGGGTGACGGAAGATCAATTCAAACTACGGGCCTTCCCGTTTTCTTTGTTGGATTCGGCCAAAGATTGGCTCTTTTATCTTGAACCGGGATCTATAACAACTTGGAAGGCCATGAAGGCGGCTTTTCTTGATAAGTACTACCCCGATGCCCGTCACAACCGTGCCAAGAAGGCCATTACTACCATAGAACAAGACCTCAATGGTGAAACCATGTATGAGTATTGGGAGAGGTTCAAAAAGTTGGTAGCTCAATGCCCTTACCACGGGTTGAGCGATGATGATCTTCTTGTGAACTTCTATGAAGGGCTAAGCCAAGATGATCAAAGAATGGTCAATTCCGCTACCGGAGGAGGGTTGGAAAATTTTTCTATAGCGGAGGCCAAAGAAATCATTGAGAGACTTGCCTCTACTACGAGGAATTATGGAAGAACTCAAAGGGGAACAAGGAATACTTCTTCAATGGGAACCTCTTCCTCATCTACTCAAAACCTTGGGCAAAGTGTGAATGATTTGACTCACTTAGTGAAGAATATGATGGGCAACACTCCAAACAAGGATGGGGGAAAGGGAAATCAAGTAGAATGCAACTATTGTCAAGGTCCTCATTTGGTGGAAAATTGCCCCATCATGATTGAAGAAGGAATTGGAGTGGAGAATGTAAGTGCAATGGGGTATGGGAATTACAATGCTAGGAATCCTCAAGGGGGAGGATACTACAATTATGACCCTAGTGGCAATACTTACAATGTTGGGAGTAGAGATAATCCTAGACTTGGTTGGGGTGGTGACACCTCAAAGAGCTTTGTGAATGGTCAATTCAACCACTTGAGGGGCCAAAATTCCCGACAAGGTCAAGGTAATAACTCTCAAGGGAATAGGAACGGGAATTTCAATCAAGAAGGAAATAGGAATGGGAATTTCAATAACCAAGGAAGAAACCAAAACCAAGGCCAATCATCCCAATTTGGCAATCAAGGAAATAACAACAATTCTCAAAAAGAACCAAGTGTTCAAGACTTGCTTAAGAACATTTTGCAAGAGCAAGTCAAAACGAACAAGAGGCTTGACAAGATTGATGTAGACAAGAGTGTTAGTGATGCCAAGGTTGCCAATCTTGAAGTCCAACTTGGCCAAATTGCCCAAGAACTTGCCAAGAAAAATCAAAGGACCTCAACTTCTATTCCCTCCACTACATTTCCTCCTAGAGAGAATGCTAGTGCCATGACATTGAGGAAGGGGAGAACTTTGGAATCCCCTCCCAAGAAGAAGAGAAGGGGCAAGTCACAAGAAAGGGTTATTGACATTGAAGAGCAAATTGAAGAAGAGCTTGTGGTTGAACAAGGGAAAGGGTCATCTTCAAAAGCTAATGAAGAAAAAGAGAGGAGTCCTTTGAGCATTGACAAAGGAAAAGAAGGAAGCACCAACACAAAGGATTCACTCCAAGAGATTGAAAAGGAATATGAACCGGAGGTACCATTTCCTAGTGCCCTCACAAGTCCCAAGAAGTTTGATAAAGACACCGATCTTTATGAGACTTTTAGGAAATGTGAGGTCAACATCCCTCTTTTTACTATCATTAACACCGTTCCTAGGTATGCAAAGTTCCTCAAAGAATTATGCACCCCTAAACGGAAGCCAAGGAAAGGAGTAGAAAGGGTCACGGTTAGTAGGCATGTCTCGGCCATTTTCAAACAAAATCTTCCCAAAAAGTGTGATGACTCGGGCATGCTAACTATACCGTGCTCAATTGGAGGCAAAGATTTTGCTAGAGCTATGCTAGACTCGGGGTCCTCTATTAATGTCATGCCTTATTCCATTTATGAGACCTTAGAATTGCCTCCCTTATCTAGGACCAATGTTGTGATCCAATTGGCGGACCGTTCCACAATTCACCCCAAGGGTCTTGTAGAGGATGTGTTGGTAGAAGTTGATAAATTCATATTTCCGGCTGATTTTTATGTTTTGGATATGGAACCGGACTCTAAGGCTACACCCCTCTTGTTAGGGAGGCCTTTCATGAGAACATCCAAAACCAAGCTTGACATGTATGATGGAACCTTGACCATGGAATTTGAAGGGAAAGTCTTGAAGTACAATGTGTATGAGACGATGAAAAAGACCGATGATTTGAGTTGTTGTTACTTTCTTGATAAAATTGAACAATTGGCAAATCGAGTTTACCAAATTAGTCAAAGGGACCCACTCGAGGTAGCCCTCACTAACAATGTCGAGAAGGAAGGATTGCGGTTTTTGTTGTCTCATGATGTGCAGGAAAATATAGAAGCATTGGAAAAAGAAGAGCCACTAGAAGAATCAAAGGAAGAAAACGAAATGAGGGAGATTGAGGAGGAAGTCCCGAGCCAGGGCACAGCCTGCGCAGTTCGGCGCAGCCTGCGCAGCTCACCAGCGCAGCCTGCGCAGTTCCCAGCTCCACCAAAGATTGTTTTTCTTCCTCCTCTTATGATTATCAAGCTAAATTTCTTCCTCTAGAGGCTTCCCTTGAAAGACCACTTCCATCCATCATTAAGCCACCCACCCCCGATCTAAAACCACTCCCCGACCACTTGAAATATGTCTTTCTTGGGGCAAATAACACTCTACCCCTCATAATTTCAAACCAACTTGAAGGTGATCAAGAAAGGAGATTGGTGGATGTTTTGCATAAGTACAAAGAAGCATTTGGATGGAGCATCGCGGATATCAAGGGGATAAGCCCAAGCACTTGCATGCACAAAATTCGATTGGAAAAGGATGCAAAACCCGTTCGGCAACCACAACGGAGGCTTAATCCACCTATGATGGAAGTTGTCAAGGAAGAAGTTATCAAACTTCTCCAAATGGGTATTATCTTTCCAATTAGTGACTCCCAATGGGTAAGTCCTACTCAAGTTGTGCCAAAGAAGGGAGGGGTGACGGTAGTCAAAAACACTCAAGGGGCATTGATCCCCACCCGTTTGCAAACGGGATGGAGGGTGTGTATTGATTATCGCCGCCTCAACCAAGTCACTTGGAAGGACCATTTCCCCTACCCTTTCTAGATCAAATGCTAGAGAGGTTAGGTGGGAAAAAGTACTATTGTTTTTGGATGGATATTAGGGTATTTTCAAATCCCCATTCACCTGGGAGGATCAATCCAAAACAACCTTTACTTGCCCATTTGATACTTATGCTTACCGCCGCATGCCCTTTGGATTGTGCAATGCCCCCGGCATTTTCCAACGGTGCATGATGAGCATTTTCTCGGACTATGTGGAGCGTATTTTGGAAGTCTTCATGGATGACTTCACCATTCATGGAGACTCATTTGACTCGTGTCTAGACCATCTCGCTATGGTCCTATCACGATGCATAGACTCTCACCTCGTTTTAAATTCTGAAAAGTGTCACTTAATGGTGAGTAGTGGAATCGTGTTGGGACACATAGTGTCGAAAAGAGGGATTGAGGTGGATATGGAAAAGGTGGATGTGATTAAAACCTTACCGTATCCATCTAATACTCGAGACGTGAGATCGTTCTTGGGACACGCGGGTTTTTATCGAAGGTTTATTAAGGATTTCTCCAAAATAGCTAACCCCTTGTGCAAACTTTTGCACAAGGATGTGGAGTTCGTGTTTGATGATCATTGTAGGGAAGCATTTGACTTGTTGAAGGAAAGACTTGTATCGGCCCCAATCATTCAAGCACCCAAGTGGGATCGGCCTTTTGAGATCATGACCGATGCAAGCGATTTTGCCATTGGAGCCGTGTTGGGACAAAAAGATGACAAAGCTTCATATGTGATCCAATATGCTTCTTCACTCTTGAATGACGCTCAACGGAACTACACCGTCACGGAAAAGGAATTTTTAGCGGTGGTGTATGCCATTGAAAAATTCCGGGCTTATCTCTTAGGTGCAAAGGTCATCATCTATACCGATCATAAGTCTATAAGGCAACTTGTGGACAAGAAAGACACCAAGGCAAGACTCATGAGATGGGTGCTTTTGTTGAGCGAGTTTGACATAGAGATCAAGGACAAGCAAGGGAGTGCTAATGTGGTGGCCGACCATTTGAGTAGGCTTCACATCAATGAAGATCTCGTGAAGACTATGGGGGTAGTTGACGGTAGCTTACCACATGAATCCCTTTACGCCATGAAGGCCGTTGAGCCTTGGTATGCCAACCTTGTCAATTACATGGTCACCAAGAAGTTTCCCACCTCACTTTCATCTAGTCAAAGGAACAAGATCAAGTCCGATTCTAGATTCTATATATGGGATGAGCCATACTTATGGAAAATGTGTCAAGACCAAGTCATCCGACGTTGTGTGCCGGATGTAGAAATTCCATCCATCCTAAAGCATTGTCATGAGTACGCTTGTGGGGGTCACTTTGGGCCTCATAGAACGGCACGTAAAATCCTTGAGTGCGGTTTCTATTGGCCCAAGTTGTTTAAAGATGCTCATATTTTCGTTACTACTTGTGATAGATGCCAACGTTTTGGCAACATATCACGTAGGAACGAAATGCCCCAACAACCGATGCTCTACTTGGAAATTTTTGATGTATGGGGAATAGATTTCATGGGGCCATTCCCCAACTCCTATGGATACATCTACATCCTCTTGGCGGTCGACTACGTGTCTAAGTGGGTGGAAGCCATTCCCACAAAATGTGATGATGCAAAGACGGTGCAAGCATTTGTCAAAAGCAATATATTTTCAAGGTTCGGCTTCCCAAAAGCCATTGTGAGTGATAGGGGGACTCATTTTTGCAACAAGGTGATCTCCGCCTTGCTTCAAAAATATGGTGTGCTTCACAAAATTTCTACGGCATATCACCCCCAAACAAATGGCCAAGCGGAAGTCTTTAACCGGGAGGTTAAACACATCTTGGAAAGAACGGTCAATCCCGACCGAAAGGATTGGAGCAAGAGACTTGAAGACGCTCTTTGGGCTTATAGAACGGCTTATAAGACCCCAATCGACATGTCCCCATATAGGCTTATTTATGGGAAGGGATGCCACCTTCCCGTAGAAGTGGAGCACAAAGCCTATTGGGCAATCAAAGCTTTTAATCAAAATGTCGATGAGGCGGGATTGCACCGGAAGCTTCAAATAAAAGAATTGGAAGAGCTTAGGCACAATGCCTATGACAATGCTAGCATCTACAAGGAAAAGGCTCGGTCTTGGCATGACAAGATGGTCACAAGAAGAGTTTTCAAAGAGGGAGAAGATGTGTTGGTTTTTCAAAGTCGCCTCAAGAATTTTCCCGGCAAGTTAAGGTCAAAGTGGTATGGGCCTTACAAAGTGAAGAAAGTTTTTCCCCACGGAGCGGTGGAGGTAGAAGACCCGGCCTCGGGAAAAGTTATAAAGGTAAATGGGCAAAGGTTGAAACATTACTACAAAGGAATCGAGCTACAAGGCGAAGAGGATCTTCTTTTAGAAGATCCAATTTACAAAGATTGACTCTCCAACATTGACTTTGTCGAGCCATCGACGTTAAACATACGGCAACTTTTGTAAATATTCCCTCTTTGTAGCATAGAATTTACCGCTTTCTTGTCAATTTATTTACTCTTAACACGTTTTAGAAGCATGCATTATGGATTCTTTTGAAAGTTTGTTGAAGTGTTTGAAGGGCGTAGGTTGAAGCTCCTTGGGAAGCGTGCCCAAGTCGTATTGGGAAGTGAAATGACTCGGGACACCATCTAGACGAGTCAAATGAAGGAAAAGCACGAAAGGAAGGCCAAGAATCCCCACAAAGAAAAAGTTGATGGCAAGTTTTTTTTACTCGACAACCCGCCAGGAAGCGCAGCCTGCGCCAAAAAGCGCAGCCTGCGCAATTTGGCGTAGCCTGCGCAGTTGAAATGCGCAGCCTGCGCAGGTAGCAGCCACGGGATTTAGAAAGGGATTTTTGCAAACCAAAAATACACTTACCCTTCATTTCTTTCGACACATTAGACCTTCAATCCCCAATTTCCCACCTCAAACTTCATCACCTTCATCAAAATCCACCATCAAACCTTCAACAAACTCCTTCCTTTCATCACAATCACCTCTCCACCCAACCCAACAACTCAAATACTCACTTTACCTTTCAAATTTCTGATTTCCCCCAATTTTATCCCAAACCCTAACCTTGCACATTGTGGATTCAAGTTCGTTTCAAGAGATTTCTGGGTAATTGGAGCATTCTTGGAAGGGTTTTTAGCATTATACTTCAATCAACTAAGCATTTTAAGTGGATTCGGGGAGGTATAACAACTTTTCCCATCTTTTTCTTTACTTACTTTGCTTTAATCCGGGATTCGGTGTTTTTACATTGAATTTTTGGATAATTTTGATTGATTGTTGTCTTTAATTGCTGGGATAAACTTGTTTTCTGAGAAAGGGAAGAGGTATTCAACAAACATCACTTAATCCCACCTTCTTGAATTTGTGCCTTGAAGGTGTTTGTTGAATTGCCTCAACGAGAGCAAAACTGTTTTGAGTGTTTTTGTTGGTCTTTTTGGTACTCTTGCTTGCTAGGAACCATGGTTTTCGGTAAGAGGAAGACTCAACAAGGGGAGGGAAGTAACCCCAAGGTGTTTAACGGGAATGAGGGTCTTAATGCGGAACAAAAGAAATTCTTTGCAAAACTTGAAAAAGAAAACCCCACCCCAACCACAAAATTCCTCCACCGTGACACTCTTCAGGAACTAGGAATAGAGGAAATCACTTTTCAACTTTTGAGTCGGGTAGGATTAGAGCAATACATGGACCTTCATGATGACACCTACCGCTCTTTTACTTATGAATTCTTGTCCACCATCTCCAAAACGGGGGAGGGGGCGAATGAGAGAGTGAATTTCCGTCTTCATAAAGTGTGGCATTCGATTTCTTTTGATGAGGTAAGAGAGATTATGAGAATCACAAAATTACCCTCCCCGATCAACCCACCCAAGGGCAAACTTAATGAGGTGTGGTGCCATCTCACGGGGAGACAAGCACAAGATCACAATGACAAACTTTCCGCCATAACCAACCCCGCAATCCGTATTTTGACAAGATGTTTGGCTTGTTGATTCTTCTCCATGGGGGAGCCAACGAAAGTGAGTGATGCGGTGAGGGAGTGCATTTGGGCTATGCTTCCGGAGGGGAGTGGTGTGCCGGATTGGGCAAGGCTATTTGTTGATTCTTGTTTGAAACATAAGAAGAGGAGAGGAGGTAATATCAATGGTGGGGGTATCATCACCCTTTTTGTGGAGAAATTTGTGGGCTCGACGTCGGATGACCAACTCCCCGTTTGGGGAAATCATTTTTATAATGCACATGGACTTGAGGAAACCCATATGATCAAGGTCCTTGATAAACAAAATTTTCAATGCAATTGGTTAGGAGTGGGGAAAACTCCCTACATGGTTCTACCAAAGAACGGCCCGATTCCTCATGGCACTCATGCCATTCATTTCTTTTGCCCGCCCGACACGCCGGAACAAAGGGGGGCACAAAGGCGAAGGGTCGAACCATCCCCGGTTGTCCACCTTGATAGTGAAGAGGAGAGGGAGATTCGGAACATAGAGCGTGACCCGCCCATCCATGACACACCAATGTTTGAGGCGGGGGCAAGCTCTACTCCACAAATCGCCCCATGGCAACAACAAATGTTTAATTACTTCACGGAGACCCGGGGAACTTTGGAGGCAATTAGTGGGAGAGTTGATAGCTCTCATGCTTGGCAACAACAACAAACGCCAAGGCTTGAGAGTTTGGATCAATGGAGGGTCGCTAGTATGGAGCACCAAAAGTTGAGTGCGGAGGCCGAAAGAGCCCAAATGAAGATGCTTCAAGAGATGACTAAGAGGCAAGATGAGGCCTATGCTTGGCAACAACAACAAGCCAAGTACATGGAAGAGCAACAAGCCATGTGGAAGGCCCAAAATGAATGGAGAGAGCAAGCGACTCAACAATTCGGGGTGCAAAATGAGCGGCACCACCAATATGTTGAAGACTCTTATGAAGATGCTCAAGCTCATGAGGATTCTTTTGGGCTTATCCGTGGCCTTTTCGGCATGACCCTCCATCCAAATGACCCCACCTACCAACCAACCATCACGGAGCCACAAGTTGAGGAGGCCTATGAGAGGGCCAAGAGAGTGAGGCAAGCAAGAGGAAGAAGAAGGAGAGATCAAGGGACATATGAGCAAGGGGAAGGCTCGGGTCCCTCCAATTACCCATCTTGAGAGAGTGAGAGTACTCCTCCACATTGAGGACAATGTGGAATCTAAGTGTGGGGGAGTAAGATGATCGAACTTGTAATATATGTACACTTCTTTACATTTCCATTGAATGTGTGCTTAAAAAAAAAAAAAAAAAAAAAAAAAAAAAAAAAAAAAAATGAAAAACCCGGCTAGGTGAAAACCCACAAGGGTGGGCGCCTAGGCAAGATTGGGAAGGTGGCCGAGGACGGAATGAAAACCCGAAAGGGCATTCCGGGCAAAATGAAAAATAGAGAAGCGAGCCACCATGAGAGGAAAGGAAAATCTAAGGTGAAAACCCGAAAGGGCACCTTAGGCAAAATGAGGGATTTTCACCAAAAAAAATTGAAAAATTGAAAAAGGCAACACCAAAAAGATGGAGGGATAAGAAGGGAGTGATAAGGAGGGTCAAGGAAGGAGGCTAGTTCTAGGACTTAATTTCTTTTTGTGTCACAAAAATTTGCTTCAAATTGGTGGTTTTTCCGATTGGCTACTTGAGTTGTTGATTCTTAAGGGTGTTTGGCCAACCAAGTAGCATGATCTTACAATTTTTATGGAGTGATAAGGGGGTGATATAAGGGGAAGATGAATGAGTTGGAGGATTGTTTAGGTCACTTTGCTATTGCCTTGGGATAGGGCAAGAGTGACCACTTCTACTTGGGAGATATAAGAAGGGTGGAGTTGCGTGATGAGTCGGAGTTGGAGTTGTGTCGTGTCTTGTGTGAGGGATGGTATAAGGAGGGTGAGTGAGTGAAGAGTGTGTGCAAACTTTGAGTCTTTGTTTTTCGTTCATAGGTGGTTGTCAAAGAGGGAGACATAAGAAGGTCGTGGTAAGGGAAGAGTGATCATTCACTCCTACACTCTCTAGTAGACTTCATAATGGCTTGTTTCGGGTTTTGCTCGGGACTAGCAAAAGTCTAAGTGTGGGGGAGTTTGATAGTAACGTTTTGTGTCGGTCTAAGAGGGTGATTTTATCACCCTCGTGTCTTTTAATATGGGTCTTTTAGTATGTTATTCCCTAACACTTGGCATAGGGGTTAATGTGGTTGAACTTGTGTAATTCACCTCGGTTGGACGATTGATCTTCATGGACGGAACCCGGGAGGCATAAGGCACCCTTCAAAGGTTAAGACAAGCAGCAAGGAGTCCCCCGTGTATCCTAGAAACCAGTTGAAGGAAGTAGGAGTGAAGCTTGGAAAGTAAAGAAGGAAGCAAGACTTGAGAATTTTGAAGCTGACTCCCGAGCTGGGGCGCAGCCTGCGCAATTTCTTGCGCAGCCTGCGCAGCCTGCGCAGCCTGCGCCGACTTTAGAGAGGCCTGCGCAAATCTGTTTTTAAACACGGGCTTAAGTAAACCTTCCGTGTTTTTGGGCTTGTTTTGAGGTGTTTAACCTAGAAGGGTGTGCACCCATATATATACCCCTCATGTTTGAAGACCTAGTTATCATCTAAGTATTGAATAATCTCTAGAAACTTGTAGTAGCAAGAACAATTTATTTTGGGTAAAAGTTGTAATCTTTTGGCTTTGGATGTTAATCTTTCTTCATTTCTTGGGTTTTTCTAAGAAGATGGAAGGCTAATCTTTCCATTGCTTGATGTAATTTGATCAAAGTACCCAACTTTGGTGATTGTAAGACTCTTAAATCTCTCTTAATTTATCTAATGTTCTTTTCTTGTGCTTAATCGCCCATGTTGAGTAATTGAATGTTTGGTTTGATCATCCTTGCATGTTATTTACTTGACTAGTGCAAATCCTAATGAAATGGTTTAATTTAGTTGGGATTGTTGAAGCAAGTTTGTTGTTAGTTGATTTGGTTTAAAGGATTCTTGCAACAAATAGGAAATTTCATGTCTTTTGCTCATTTGTATGGTTTAATCTTGTGAGGAATTGATCCTAGCTTCATCTTTTGGTTGAATTCTTAATGCTCATGCTTAGTCTCTTTTCATGGTTTAATGACTTGTTGTCTAAGTTTGAAGGATATTTGTAGATGGTTTAATTTGCATGTATCAATATCTTGAGGTGATAGTATTGGGTAGATAATTGTGAGAGAGTATAAAGAGTCAAGCTTTACCATTGTTGGGTTACTAAGAGAGAGTTACATCAAGTATTTCCCTTTATATTGAATCTTGCATACTAGTTGTTTGTTGAATTGTCTCAATAGGAAGATCTACAATCTTTACTCATTTTCCCATGTTTGTTTCCCAAAACCAATCCTTTTCCATCTATGTTTCCCACTAGTTGTTCATTGTTAATAGCCATTGTTTGTGATTATTGCATTTTGTTAAGTTTAAGTTGATATTAGGCTCTTGATTAGTAGTAGAGACCTACTTAGTTGTCAATAGTTTACAAATTCAAGTTTTTAGTCTTAAATCCCTTCTCTTGGGTTCGACCCTTACTTATGCTATACTACTATTCTTAATTGCATAGTGTAGAGTTGAGTTTGGCTTTATAAATTGTTAATTTGGTAGTTAATTCTAGCATATTACGACACCTAGTTTTATCGCTATCAGTACTACACTTCAAACTCACTGGTGGTCGTAGTTTAGAGACGTACCCAGAGTAGTAAGGTGCCGGAATAAGGAAAGCATCACCATGGTCGGCGAGACAAAAGGAGAGTATCTCAAGCGCAGGAGTAGCGCCACTAGTCAACACTAGTCTTGAAGGATCAAATGTCACATTTCCCATAACCTTTGACATGAAATTTGCCATTGCCTGCAGAGCTAACAACAGTCGACCGCTCTATCGACTGAGCTAAGGTCGGATTCTGCTGTATTCAACTCTAATTATTATTTTATCCTTATTTTCTACCAAATAAATGATGATGATGATGATCTACGTTACTGTGACAATCTCATGTAACCACAAAATTAGTGGTCCATTCAATTAAAATTGAATTTGAAAATAGACAAAATTAGTATTCCCTACTTGAGTTTAAATCTATAGCAAAATTGATAGTCATTAATAAGAAGGTTGAGATGGAGGTGTCGTAACAATAGGTGACAGGTTGAACTCCCACTTCCAAATATATACTGTATTGTATTGACCTTGTACCTCATTTAATACCAAAAAAAATAAAATAAAGAAGATTGAAGAGCTCTTGATGATTAAGTTGACATCATGTTTACGACCCATGTTTACGGTGGTGGTTATCGTCATTAGGTTGGTGATTATAATGGTAATTTATCCTATGATTATAAGCACTTATTTGCTTCATAAAATGTGCACTGGATACCCCTTGGATCTTTACCTATATAATGAGTTATTTAGAGTGATTGAAGGATACGCGAATGTGAAATCTCCATCCTTTATACTCCCTCTGTCCCGCTGATTTGTTGTCCTTTTTCATATTTGGATGGCTCAGTCAATTGTTGCCATTTTTATTTTAAGAATGAACTTGATAAGTAATTTGATCATTTACACTCAATTTGTTCCACTTGTCATTTAGTAATTGGTCCCTTCCTCTCTTTCCTTGGTCATTGTGCCAAAACCAAAGGACAACAATTGACCGGGACGGGGGGAGTAATACTCTTTAATCCCCCTTAAACTAAAAGAATAAGAAACGTTCAATATTTTCCCGCCTAAATGAAAACTACTCTATAATTGGGCTTAAATTATGTCATATCAATTGGGCCTAACTGTTTAGTTTAGTAAATTTATAATTCTAACCTATTTTAGCCTATTTTTTCCCTTACACTTTAACTTATTATCTATCTTTGCTTAATACTATGTGAAACGTTTAAATTTCGGATAATTTTTTTTATTTAACATATATACATAAGTACATACTCCATATTATAACACATATCTTATCTGGTTGTATTATTAAAGACATTAAGCAACAGTTATATTACACTTTTGGTGGATATTAATTCATATAATGCTATAATAATAATATTTTTTTAAACAAAGTTGTTTCAAGAAACCAAAAATCTTATACGGATTAGAAGTGTTCAATCATTTCTTTATACCTCTTAATACAAAACATCATTAATAGTAAATTGTATAATAAAATGTCAAATTGAATTAAATAATATTAGTATAATTATTATTTTCTCTAATATGCCTATCTACAAAAACCGCGCATTCGCGCGGGATCTATACTAGTATTTTACTATTTCCGATTATACCATATGAGTTTCAACTCCTAATAGTTGAGTACACAACTTTTAGGAGTGTTATGCTCAGAAACTACAAGGTCTGAGGTACTACCTCAGATGCGTAATCATTTTTCTCAGTGTTATGTGCCCATATCAATTGCTCACTAGCATCTATTCTCGAAATGACGTTTCTGTAAGATATGCAAAGGATTGTTTATGAATTGTGTACTTTGCATTGATATGTAATTACAATATTTATAGTGTGTACAATTACAAGACTTAGAAAGAATTAACCCGCCTAAAAGAATAAGAAACGTTCAATATTTTCCCGCCTAAATGAAAACTACTCTATAATTGGGCTTAAATTATGTCATATCAATTGGGCCTAACTGTTTAGTTTAGTAAATTTATAATTCTAACCTATTTTAGCCTATTTTTTCCCTTACACTTTAACTTATTATCTATCTTTGCTTAATACTATGTGAAACGTTTAAATTTCGGATAATTTTTTTTATTTAACATATATACATAAGTACATACTCCATATTATAACACATATCTTATCTGGTTGTATTATTAAAGACATTAAGCAACAGTTATATTACACTTTTGGTGGATATTAATTCATATAATGCTATAATAATAATATTTTTTTAAACAAAGTTGTTTCAAGAAACCAAAAATCTTATACGGATTAGAAGTGTTCAATCATTTCTTTATACCTCTTAATACAAAACATCATTAATAGTAAATTGTATAATAAAATGTCAAATTGAATTAAATAATATTAGTATAATTATTATTTTCTCTAATATGCCTATCTACAAAAACCGCGCATTCGCGCGGGATCTATACTAGTATTTTACTATTTCCGATTATACCATATGAGTTTCAACTCCTAATAGTTGAGTACACAACTTTTAGGAGTGTTATGCTCAGAAACTACAAGGTCTGAGGTACTACCTCAGATGCGTAATCATTTTTCTCAGTGTTATGTGCCCATATCAATTGCTCACTAGCATCTATTCTCGAAATGACGTTTCTGTAAGATATGCAAAGGATTGTTTATGAATTGTGTACTTTGCATTGATATGTAATTACAATATTTATAGTGTGTACAATTACAAGACTTAGAAAGAATTAACCTAATTACCTAAAGTATACAAGGAAATAAGGAAAGCATAGATACAAGGAAGATATGTAAAGTAGCGAGCAAGGCAAAGAGATACGGTGAATATACACGAGATTATCTAATGACTAACACGCCCCCGCAAGATGGACGTTCCGGAGGAGAGACCAATCTTGGAGCAGAGTGTAGCAAAACGCAGACGAGACAGGGGCTTAGTAAGGAGATCAGCAAGCTGATCAGTACCCGATATATGCTGTACACGAAGTTGTTGAGACTTGATGCGCTCACGAACAAAATGAAAGGCAATAGCAACGTGCTTCATACGAGAATGAAAAATGGGATTTTCCGAGTAATGCGTAGCACCAAGGTTGTCACAGTAAATAACCGGAGTAGCAGACGGAGTGACACCAAGATCAAGAAGTAAAGCATGCACCCATTCAAGGTCAGCCGTGGTATCAGCAATGGCACGAAATTCGGCTTCAGTGGTGGAACGAGCAAGAGTGCGCTGTTTTCGAGAAGACCAAGTGATGGGATTACGGCCAAGATAAATAATATAACCAGAGGTTGAGACATAATCATACTTATCCCCACCATGATCCGCATCACAAAAAGCATGAAGATGAAGAGGAGAGTTACGATACAACTGCAAGCCAATGTCGACAGTACCATGGAGGTATCGAAGTAACCTTTTAACAGCGAGCCAATGAATATCAGTGGGAGAAGACATAAATTGAGCTAATTTGTTTACCGTAAAGGAGATGTCAGGACGGGTAATTGCAAGGTATTGAAGACTACCAATAATAGCTCGATAATCAGAGACATTAGAAATAGGGGAGCCAAGAGTACGCAGTAGTGGTGGATGAGAGACAACTGGAGTAGGAAGAGGCTTCGATTCGTGCATCTTGTGACGCTCAAGAAGATCAAGAACATATTTCTTTTGAGTGAGAAGGAGACCTGCATTGTTAGGAGTGACTTCGATACCCAAAAAATAAGACAAAGGACCTAAGTCCTTTAGCGAGAACCGGGCTGCAAGAGTGGAGATAAACGACAAGAGACAAGCCTGAGAAGGACTTGTAACAATAATATCATCAACATATACGAGTAAGTATATAGGAAACGATGAAGTAGTGCAAAGAAACAGAGAAGGATCCGCAGGGGATACACGAAAACCGTAGGCCAGTAAGGCCGTTTTGAGCTCATTGTACCAAGCACGGGGTGCTTGTTTGAGACCGTAGATAGCTTTGGACAGTAGACAGTGATGAGACGGACACGATGCATCAACGAACCCCGGAGGTTGCGCCATGTAAACCGTGTCAGTTAGAGAACCTTGTAGAAAAGCATTATTAACATCCAATTGTCGAAGAGACCAATTGTTACAAACTGCAAGAGATAGTAGAAGACGAACCGTAGCCGGCTTGACAACCGGACTAAAAGTGGCGGAATAATCTATACCTGGCCGTTGAGTGAAACCTTTCGCAACAAGACGCGCTTTATATTTGTGAATTGTATTATCGGGATTGTATTTAATCCGAAACACCCATTTACAACCAATCAAATTCCGGTCAGATTGTGGTGGGACGAGGGTCCAAGTTTTATTGTGGGAGAGAGCAGTGAACTCCTCTTCCATAGCTGCACGCCAGTGAGGCGTAGCAAGGGCTTGTTTGGCGGAGGTAGGTAAGGAGTGAAGGTCAGAGAGGGTAGTGGTTTTAGCATACTTAGGGTTAGGTTTACGGATATTATTTTGGAGACGCGTGGTTATGGTGCGTGATGGAGGAGGAGGAGGCGGAGGGGGTGGTGGAGGGGTGATGGGAGTCGAAGTGGCAGGAGAGGCAGTCAGGTTGGGTGTAGGGGAGGCAGTCGGGTTGATTAGAGGTGAGACAGGGGAGGAGTGTGTGGGAGAAACAGGGGAGGGTGTAGAAGAAACAGGGGAAGCGGGTGTTGAAGGGATAGGAGGAGACAGCGTGGGGGATGCAGGGGAGGGGGAAGTGCTGGGTTCAACAATAGAGGGGGAAGTAAGAAGTGGGAGCATAATTTCACACCACTTAGCAGTAGAGGAAGGGGACACAGGGGTGGTGTTTGTTAGACGAGAGAAGGGGAAGGAGTCTTCAACAAATTTTACATGTCGAGACGTATAGAGACGATTGGTGGTTGGGTCCAAACAATGATATGCACTTTGATAGGAGGAGTAACCCACAAATATACAAGGTCTAGATCGAACATCGAGTTTATGGGAGGCATATGGACGAAGCCACGGGTAGCATAGACAACCGAAGCTGCGTAACTTGAGGTAGTTTGGAGGTTTTTCGAAAAGCTTTAAGTAGGGGGAAGCATTGGCAAGAGATGGTGTAGGAAGGCGATTAATGAGATAGACCGCAGTGGAAAAAGCGTGAGGCCAGAATTGGAGAGGAAGTTGAGCATGAGATAAGAGAGCAAGACCAGTTTCAACTATGTGACGATGGCGACGTTCTGCATAACCGTTGTGTTCCGGTGTATGCGGAGGGGATGTAAGATGGGATACACCATCAGTGGATAGAAAAGGAGTGAGTTTAGTGAATTCACCACCATTGTCAGAGAAGAAACGCAAAATTGGTCGATCAAAAAATTTTTCGACGAGAGCTTTAAACCGTTTGAAAACAAGTTATGTGTCGGATTTGTTTTTAAGTGGGTAAAACCATATATATTTAGTATAATGGTCAACGAAGATAACGTAGTATTTGAATTTATCGTAGGACGGAACGGGTGATGTCCATACATCCGAAAATATTAAATCAAGGGAGTTGTGGACAGCGGGCCGCCCACGGGGGCGCTTGGGATGGAAAAGAGAAACAAGCGTTTGCATTTTGTATGGAGTCGCCACCAATTTTTATGGGAAATTGGAACCGTTCGAATACCTCATGTCATGTCAAGACATAAAGTAGTGACATGAACACTAAGCAATCGTTACCCTTAGCATTCTATGTCTAGAATGACTCTCGTGGATGCCAATGAACACGGGTGTTCACGGAGATCTGGAGTAAGGGGTGAGGGTACGTATTAGGAAGCTCTTTTGATCGAACACCTAATCCCGCCCGCCTCGATAGCGGCCTCTACTAATGATTAGGGAAGTTATTCATACTTGATATATCGTCGGTTATATGCATGCAATGCAACATCCAAGTTTTAATCCTAACATGTGAGAATTTGGCTAAGTCGGTGAGACAAGTAGTTAGGCATACAATTTGGTCGAAGTTGGAGTTAATATTGATTTACATGTGAAAACATACAAGAAATAGGATAAACACAATAAATACGATAAAAATAAATTACAATAATGAAAATTACAATAATTACATTGGAATAGGCGATTTATGTCGAAAATACCTTTAAAAACGGATAATTTGATAAAAAGGAATAGAAGAATAAAAGGATAAAATTAATGAACAGAAATTAGCGATAATACGGACATTAGTTAGTTAATTACGTAAGCTAATTAAACTAAGTCAAGGCAGAAACGGAGTTCAGGGACAGAACTTAGCCAGGAACAGGCGCAGCAGAGCTGCGTCCCTTTGAAGAGGCGCAGCAGACGCTGCGTCTGTTCCGTGGCTCAGTTCTGGCTGTGAAGCCGTATTTGCAAGTCGTTAATACAATTGGTGATTTAACGATGGATTAATAATATTTACTCGGATGAAAGTGATTAACATGTTGTTTAACATATGAATGGGTCATGAAAGCAATAAAATATGAGTGAGACGGATGCAAACGAATTAATTACATGAATGAACGATTAGTGACATGGGTGAATGAAATAAAATAAACAAGATGAATTAAGTTAAATACAATGGATTAATGACGAACAGATGATAGTGACGATAAATAACAGATGCAAATATATCAATGACGAATTCCAGAGACTCAATATTGATGAATTGAATCTCTACAACCCGGATTTGAATTTAATGACGAAAACCCGCAAATATGAGATTACTTGGGATTTAAGTCGGATTATGATGAATTAAACATGTTAATGAATGATAAATAATATACATGTGAATTAATATGCTATTATGACGAAGGAATTAAAGAAGACAAACGAAAACAAACAAGAATGACGGATAACAGAGGACGAAGGTAGAAGAAAGGAAGCAGGAACTGCGGCAGCCTCACGAAGAGGCGCAGCAGGAACTGCGCTCCTTCGAAGAGGCGCAGCAGTTGCTGCGTCCTTTCTCGACGTCTGTCTACTGGAAATCCGTAAAAAAAGGTTTCTTTAAAGACGGTTTTAGAAATCGGTTTTAATAGATGTTTTCGACATAAACCTTACAATTGTGATACAATAATAAAAATACAATAAATAAAAGAGAGATTTACACCCTCAGACTTACATGTTGACGAAACGAGAAGGACTAAGATATCGATTAGTGATGCTCGACGCGAATGCAAAGAGAGTGCCCTCGTAAGAGGAAAACGATTAAGTAATTGATTAAATTGATTGATTATTGGTGTAGTTGGTCAAATTGGTCGGTCATGCAACGGAGAGGCTGGTACCCGGAAGGATCCGAGCTTACGTGGTCGAAAGTTCAAGCACGTAGGCGCCAATAAGTAAGAACAAAGTCTAGAATGCAAAGGGAGAAGAGAAGGGCGGACACTCGCGTGAGAAATATGAGGAGCAAAGGCTCCTATTTATACTAATCACGTGAAGGATTTAGGGTTTCGGAGACTCTTTGGAAGTGAATCTCGGAAAGATATGAAAAAGATACGAGAAACATGCAGAAAAGGGCCTGGGAAGAGGCGCAGCCCATCCTGCGTCTCTTGGAAGAGGCGCAAAGACTCTTTGCGTCTATTCCCAGGAGGTTTCCTCTATTTGAAGAAAGATTTCCGCGTTTGAGTTATGGTAGGACGGAAATAATTCGACTTCCTTAATATCTTATATGAATATTACGGGATATTATTTGCCAAAAGATAAAATTTTTGAAATATGGAATAGAAATATCCAGGAACCTTCCGAACATTCCGACTCGGGATTTTTGATTATCGAGAAAATGGAGACGGTTTTGACCCGGACTCCGAATGTACTCTAATTA
This sequence comes from Silene latifolia, assembly GCF_048544455.1. Lineage (NCBI taxonomy): Eukaryota > Viridiplantae > Streptophyta > Magnoliopsida > Caryophyllales > Caryophyllaceae > Silene > Silene latifolia. The sequence continues at coordinate 84,469,018 of NC_133530.1, read as the reverse complement.
CTGCCAAAACGACCGTATCGGGACGTAGATGACAACTAAGAGGTCGACATTAATATTTGAGCAATCACTTGACGATAATCTTACGAATCTGTCACAAATCGCCCGCGTATCAAACATGCGGCCCAATCATCACCGGGTGGTTTGCGGGAGGTGCGAAATGAGGTATCTCTGAGCCCCCACTTTGACCGAGGCTTGGACAAGGCGAAAGTCAAAGTATAGCCATCAGGTCAATCGAAGATTACAACCTGACGACTATGGCGACGCGAGGCGGCTCAAGGGGTCTGAGCCAAGGACCTATCGTCGGGAGCATTTTAGAGTCTGCCGACTATCGGGGAGGGTCGTTTAAAGTCCATTAGACTACGTAAGGAAGCTCGCCAGCCATAAGAAGAGACCATACCTGAGATACCCCTGGGTGAAACGAGACTGAAGACGCTTCGGCAAAACTCTTTGGTCTGAAGATAACTTGGTGTCTGAAGGCATTAGGGGTCACAGGGATTCTGAAGAAACTTCTTAATACTTTTGAAGGCTAAACTCTGAAGGCTATCTCTCACTAAAGGGAAGGCTGAAGGACAACTCTCTCTAAAGGACTGAAAGAGGGCTATCTGAAAAGGGTTATCTGAAAGATTAAGATAAGTTTCTGAAAGATATGAAGGCTTTGGGTTTGGGAACTTCTGGAGAACGGCACTGGTCGAACTCCGGGGAAACAAGAAATATTGAAAGCAACAGACGTCGGTAGAAAGCTGCTGGGAATCCGCTTGCGTCGGTCTCAAGCGAACTCGGGCAAAACTTGAGGTTGAATCTGCTTGCGTCGGTCTCAAGCGAACTCTTTTTGGGGAATATATTGACGATTAGGAACATCTTGATCGTCATGGGAGAAATCTTGAGTGAGCGATCGCAAAATACTACTGCTATTTGGATAAAAGGATTTGAGCAATCTTTGCAAAATATCTTTACTTATTTGGATAAAAGGATTTGAGCAATATCGCAAAATATCTTCTTATTTGAATATAAGGATTTGAGCAATCGCAAAATATGCTTATTTGGATAAAATGAATAATAATATGCAATGATCCCATTTCTTTGGTGATGAAATGTGGGCACGAACGAAAGAAAATCATCGAAATGGACCAAAAGAATATAACAAATCGAGGAAGAGGCGCACCAAAGATGGGCCCACAAATAACTAACTCATAACGAATTTTTGAAAATCCGTATGGAGGGAACACAAGGAAGAGGCGCAGCAAGAGCTGCGTCTCTTGGAAGAGGCGCAGCGCCTGCTGCGTCTTTTCCCCAAGTTGGCTTTTCTGCGTAAAAACGCGAAAATCAGACGGGTTATGTTCATTTGCATTCGAAACACAAATCGTTCATTTCTCTCTCAAATCTTCACCATTTCCGTCGAGGTTTGATCCAAAAGCTTGCATTAAACATGACTAGTCGAGGTATGTGTCTCAATCTTGCATTAATCATCTACAATTGTTGAATTTTGAGCCGCGAGATTTAGGGTTTTCGACCCTTTTGATCGAAAATTTGGGGCTTTTCCCCCAAATGGATTTGCCATGTCAAATTGATGTTAGAAATGGATAGTAGGCAATGTTAGGAACATAACCATGTATTTGTTTTGAATTTTTGTCGAGTTTTGAGCCTTTGAGTGAAATTTGAGACGGTTTTACAGCTAAACCGTAAATTGCTTCGAAAATAGCCTTAGGAATGCCCATTTGCGATGAAATTTGATATTTGGGATCCTTGGATGATGGGTAAACTTTATACCATCTCGGAATTTTGGTTTGTAACAACTTTTTCGGGACACCTTTCTAGGGCATAATCGCCGTTATAGCGAAATGCTGCCGAATTTTCGACTTGAACCCGGAACTAGGCTTTGACTTGGACTTGACTTGACCCAATTTATCACATGAGTGATTGGGTTGGTGGGAATATGGCCAAAGATGGCAAGGAAAGGGTGTTTTCAGGGCTTTGAAGGCTCGAAAACTCCTTAACAAAGGCTTGTCGTCACGTGACGCGGCCTGAATTCGCTTTAATGTTGCAGGTGATGAGGCTTCTACTTCCGGGAGGACTCCCATGGATATAGACACCACTACTGTTGAGGAGGCTTTAGAGCAGGCCTTCACCGCCGCGGTGATGGCTGCTGAATTTCACGAGGAGGAGGCCGTCGAGGAGGAGGAGATCCCGAGACGAGCCAACGTCGGACGAGGAGGTCGTCAGTTGAGGGGAGCTCCTGCGTGGGCCGAGACCTGGGAGAGTAGGCACTTCGTGTGGGCTGCAGAGGGTCACCTGTCCTACAGGACGGTGAAGAGCTTGGTAAATAGGAATTCACTACTCACTACCTGTCCTCTTTCATTCTTTTTTTTGTCCAAATTTCTTTCAAATTTCAGTCAAAACTAAAGATAGTTTTGTTTCAAATCATAATAGGAGGCCGGGAACATCAGGTCATTCTCGGGTTACACGACAGCGATGGAGCACTACGAGCAGCTGTCGGCGGAGGAGAGGGCCATGATCGAGCGTGGGGCGTTCGGTCCTCTGGTTCAGGTCTGGAGGGATATCGTGAAGAGGAAGTTGCGGGCTAACCTTAGCCTGGTCCGTGCTTTCTTGGACCGATTCTGGGATACGACTTCCACATTTCACCTGCCTTTCGGTGAGGTGGGAGTCACTCTGGAGGATTACGGCATGATTTCCGGTCTGCCGTGCGGGACCGAGGAGATGGTGTGGCCGAAGACTGTCATGAGGGCGGACTCGGCCGAGGCGAGGAGATTGATCGGCTGGAACTTGTCGCCGAAGGCTGTTGCAGTGCCGGGTTTGGTACCCAGTACTTACGTTCGAGACTATTTTGCGGGGAAGACCCCGGCGCTGGTGACGATCGATGTGAGGGAGACGGCTCCTCCTCCCTGCACAGCTGAGCAGAGGGCTCGTCTGTGGCTTTGGTGGTTTCTGTCTTCGATTTACCTCGGAGACAAGGGTGAGAGGCTGTCGACGAAGCTTCTTCCCTTTCTTTCTGACCTGAGTTCCCTAGGGCGCGGGACCTGGTCATCTGGTTTTGCGGTCCTCATCCGCTTCATGAGGGCCATGGTTCGTCCGGAGCTGATGGAGAAGGGGACTTCTCCAGGTGCTGTCGGACCTGGACTACTGTTGGAGGTATGAACCTTCCTTTTTTTTAGACTAAAGCAAATTCCTTTCTTTATCGAATTACGAAAGATTGTCATTGATTGTTCTGCTTTACAGGCGTGGGTGTACTCCTACTTCCCGAGTCTCGCGCCCAAGAGGACGGAGCCGCTGGAGAAGGCCTATCCCGTGGTGAGGGATTGGGTGATGTGCCGGATGAAGAGCAAGCGTTCTTCTCACAACGTCTACCGGCGGGACGTGAACGCTCTTCAGCTGAGCAGCGTGAGTATCTCATTCGTATTCATTTATACTTCTTATCCTTTGCCTTTACTTGATCATAGGAATGATCTTTGCCTTATCTTGTCGCAGTGGGTGCCCAGACCTTGGGCGGAGTACGCTGGAGCGCCTTCTTTTGTCGCTGAGGTCCTTCGACCTAGGAGCCCGAGCCGGCTGCTGTTGAGGACGTCGATGGGTCCTGTGTGGTATCTGGGCGAGCGTTTGGCTCGTCAGTGCTCTCGGGACGCGTTGACGGTTCCCGTTGATCCTCCCAGACGATGTTTGGGAGCCTTCGATCTTGAGAGGAGGCGGACGGGCCGGTGCCGATGGCGATGACCTTCTTCTCCCTGGCGAGGATTACTCGGCGTTCCTTTATGGGAGGTTGGCGTACTGGCCGGTAGTGGTAAGTATCTTTTACTTTTCCTTGATTTTATTTTGAGAATTACGACGAAAGATCATCGATTACTGAGAGCTATTTGTCTTTGCAGGAGGTCGAGGCGGCGGGCATCGAGCCCCCAGTGTACCCCGAGACCCTTGAGTACACCGACGCGACTGGGAGGACGACGATCTCCGAGCTGCGTGACTTTGACGTAGCCGTGGCGGATCGCCTGGGCCTAGACGATCGGCAAAGATTCGATTCGGAGGGGTGAGCCTCGCCTTATATAACTTTCGTGTAAGAACACATTTGATTGAACTTGTTCAATTTGCTGAGAATTTCTTTTGAAAATGCAGGTCGCGCCGTCCCGGTTCGTGGCACTATGGAGGGTGGCCAACCGGCTGCGAGCTACTGCCATCGAGGCACTCGTCGGTGGTCGAGGTCGTCAGGTATGAGCCTCATTTGATTTCTTTTGATTTTTGACTTCCAATTTTGCTTGAACTGATTGACATGAGCCAATTTATTGCTGTTTACAGGGTGGCCGCGAGCTGGAGCGAGAGTTGACCCAGTCTCGGGAGGAGACAGCTCGCCTGTTGAGGGAGCTCGAGGTTCGGGACGCCGAGATCGCCGTTCTGGTGGCGAGAGTTGCCGAATTGGAGGGCGCCCAGCAGTAGTTTTGCGTAGTTTTGTAGACTTGTACATTTGGACGTCTGATTTTGAACATTTTTGGACTTTGTTTGGGGCGCAAGCCCCCAGTTTGCTTGTACATTTGCTCTGTTTGGTGTATATACGACGGCCTGAGTGCCTTTCTTTTTGCCGGGTTGTGTTGCTTGTATCTGCAGGTTAGTTCTTGAACAGGTTTGGTAGATAACGGTTTACGCCGTCATGCTGCCGAAATTTACATAGAAATCACGCAAAACATACATTTTTATACATATGGCCTTAATTAGCGCAAAAAAGAGACTCAAAAGAACATAAAAATGCAAAAATGCAAAAATTTTGCCGGAAATGACCGGACGGTAGGGAGGGTTACCCCCTAAAAAAAAGAAAAAGAGAAATCTATAAGTGTAGAAATGAAATGTTGAAATTCGTTAAAAATGAAAACAAAAGAAAATTATTTCCCAGAAAAAGAACATGAAATTTATTTCCTAAAAAAATGAATGAAAAACGAAATTTATTTCCTAAAAAGGAAAGGAATTAAGTGTGATGAAATGGCGAAGGTGACGACGTCGCCTCGAAATGCGTGCCCGCGAATTTAGGAAACTTGAAGTATGGTAATCTCCTCGTATTTACCAAAATAAAACCTCGCAGGAATAGGAAATCATGCGTTCTAGAATTAGGAAAGATCCAACGCGGAAATCACAGAAGTGAGATGGGAAGAGCGCGCAAAGATGAGTCGCGTCCTTTTGAAAGAGGCGCAGTCTGCGCTGTTCCCAAGTTGGTCCGTTCTGGCGGATTTTTGGAAACAGCAATTAGTATAAATAGAAGCGTCGATGGAGTTCTAATTCACATAAATCTTCCGTCTTTTCTTCGTCTATTCACATAAAACTCTCAAGACAAATCTTCAAAAGAAAATTATCATCATGGATACTTTGAAGATCCGCTTGAAGGAATGGACCAATGAATTTTCGAATATGGAGAAGCATGACATGGGTGCTTATAACCTTGGATCTTTATTGAGTTTGAAACTCATTAAGATTGTAAAACCATTATTGGATGCGTGCCTTGACTATTGGGACACGAATTATCATGTTTTCGCGTTCCCAGGAGGTGACATTTGCCCATTTCCTGAAGAAATAGCTGCTATTGGTGGGTGGGACCCCGAACATTTACCTGCCATTCCTTCCACTTCACAAGGGTATAAGAGCAAATTCAGAGACTTGTTTGGACTGACCAGACTTGAGGTGGATCGTCTAGTTACCCCGAAAGGTGTGAGAATGTTGGACTTTATAGATCGATTCATCAACAGGGCCGACCCTACTGTCTCTCATGTTGCTAGGAGGAGAGCATTTGGCTTTTGTTTGTTGCACGTGTATGTCTTCCAAGGGCATGTTGATGAAGACTTGAGAGGTGATCCTCGTCTTTTGGGCCTTATTGAGCAAATGGAGCTGCGCAGGAGCCCAGCTTGCTTGTGCTTAGGGGAGATTATGTTGGGCTTGGATAATAGGAAATCCAACCGCGATCTGCCGTTTTTGGGGAGTCCCGTCATTTTGCAGGTAAAAGACATCTTTTCTTTTTTTCTGTCTTTTTCTTTCTTCTTTTCTTTTTCGTTGTCTTTTTTTTTATTATTATTTTTTTTTTTTTTTTTTTTTTCTTTCGTTTTGGTTTCTAATACCTGCTTTTGGTAGGTTTGGCTTATGGAACGGCTTCGATTGATCGAGCCCCCAGTTCATGCACTTTCCTATCATTCCCGTATGATTGCGATGAGGACGCGGTTGTACATGGTGGACTTTACCCGGGTCTGCGATTATTGGAAGAACAAGCTGAAAAGTGATGATGGTCCATTGATTAGGTGGGTTGTACCGTGGTGGCACCTCAAGTCTGTCACTGGAGTGTCTTCTTTGGATCCCACTAGGTCCGTGCGCATTCCCGGATTGGAGTTTATGGTATGCATCTTTCCGGAAAGACTGATGAGGCAAGTTGGGCTGAAGCAGACGATCCCGAGGCTTGACACCGTCCCGCAGACTGCTATGGCGCTTACTACCGAGAGCCGAAGAGAGTGGGCTATTAAATGGGCCCAAAGAAACATGTGGTTCTTGAACCTCTCCGTCAATGCTTTATGGGTGTCGGATTCCTATCTGAGGTGGAGAAAGGCCGCAACTCCGGAAGAGCGCGAGAGACTGAGGAAACGCGAACCTGTTGACTACAAGGTGCGCGAAGGAGAGAAAGAGAAGGAGAAGCATATGACAGAGGGAGAAGAAGAAGCCGGGTTTCAGGTCATTCATCCTTCAAAGAGATCAAAGACTACTCCTGTCGCAGAGATTGTGGTTGGCAAGAATGGAAGAGTCAGGCCTCGAGAAAGACCGTTGGTGATTAGGTCTGAAGTGGTGCAAGAGCGCCCAGCTCGAGGTCGTGACAAGAAGTATGACAAGAATGACAAGGGCAAAGGGAAGATGGAGGAATAGCCCGAGTCGTTATTTATTATTTGATTATTATTATTATTGTTGTAATAAAAAGGAGGGATTTTTAGAATCCTAGCCTATTCTATTTTTATTATGTAGCGTACTATTATTATTTTGGAAATGAATAAAAGCTTAAATGGTTATGAAACCGTTAAGATTTTCTACTTTTTATTCTTGTCGAATTTCAAATGCAATGCAAATGTCCTTCTATTTACATTTTAGATATAATGGGTTGAATCCTGTGAAGGATTGCCTACGTATTCACTTTAAAAAAAGCGAAATCAAACCCTTGCGCGTAGTTCGAGTAAATGTAAAAGAATAATTGTTCGAAGCAAGAGCTTGTAATGAACATAGAAAATAAGCATGAGCTTTTGCTTGTTCTCAAGGTGCGAATTTAGTTTATTTGACGATATGAGGATGACAATCTTGTCAAAATGCAAGAGCACAGTGACACTTAGCTTATTTCAGCTTGGCCAGGGGCCGTTTATCTAGTGCCACAAGAGCGACACATGGGTTTACGCGAGGCGCGTGTTTGGTCCTATTCTAGGCATAGTATCGTTTCAATTGGTCAAGGTTTGTGGGGTTTGAAAACTCATTCCCATCTAGGTCTGTGATCCTAACTGCACCCCCTGGGAGTATGGATTTGACTAGAAATGGTCCGGCCCAATTAGGTTTGAATTTTCCCCTTGGGTCGACAGGTAAAAGAGCTCTAACCGATTTGAGTACTAAGTCTCCTTCTTTAATGTTTCTTGGCCTAACCCTTTTGTTGAAAGCCCGTTTGATACGTGCTTGATATGTTTGGACATTATGTAAGGCGCGCAGCCTACGTTCATCCAGGAGGATGAGTTCTTCATATCTGTCCCTCTTCCAATCGGCCTCCGGGATTTGACTTTCTAGTAGAATACGCAGGGACGGTATTTCTAGCTCGACTGGTTGCACGGCTTCCATGCCATATGTCAAATAGAAAGGAGTGGCCCCAGTGGGCGTCCTAACAGAGGTACGATACCCCCATAGAGCAAAGGGTATCTTGCTTGGCCAATCTCTGTAGTTGTCGATCATTTTCTTGAGAATTGTGACAACATTCTTGTTTGCCGCCTCTACCGCGCCGTTAGTCTGTGGTCTATAGGGCGAAGAGTGGTGATGCTTAATCTTATATTTGGCTAGCAATTGCTCGGTTTCAGCTTGGAAGTGTGACCCGTTATCGCTAATGATCTCATGTGGGCAACCATATCGACAGATGATGTTGTTTTGTATGAACTTTGCCACATTCTTAGCCGTAAGACCAGTGTAGGAAGCTGCTTCTACCCATTTGGTGAAGTAGTCAATTGCCACTAGGATGAAACAGTGACCTTCTGCTCCGGCTGGGGTTATCTTTCCGATTATGTCAATTCCCCATGCAGAAAATGGCCAAGGAGATGTCATTGTGTAGAGTAACGAAGGAGGGACATGTTGTACATTCCCGAAGATTTGACAATTGTGGCAATGTCTCACGTATTTGATGCAATCAGATTCCATTGTGGTCCAATAATATCCCAAACGCGTGATTTTCTTTGGCATCATAGGCCCACTCAAGTGGGGACCGCATTCTCCATCGTGGACTTCTTCCATCACCTTTCGTGCCTGTGAATGATCAAGGCAACGTAGGACCACACCAAGAGGTGTTCTTTTGTATAATTCTCCTTGCATCAGAATGTATTGGGAAGCTAGTAGGCGTATAACACGTTGTCTCCTCTTGTCCATATCCGGTGGATAGGTACCATTAAGCTTAAAATTCAGGATTGCTTGGAACCAGGGTTCCTGCGCGATTTCCTCTTCATCGGTGATTTGGTGGACATAAGCCGGCTCTGACCGTCGTTCGATGCACAAAGGCATTTCCATCATGTGATCTGGCATATTTATCAAAGATGCAAGTTTCGCAAGAGCGTCTGCAAATTGATTTTCCTCCCGAGGTAGGTGTAGGTATGTTACGTGATCAAAGAATTGAGCCACTTGGTCTATCCTAGCCTGATAGGGTGCAAGGCTTTCACTTCGGATTTTCCAAGATCCTGTAACTTGGTTGATGATCAGTGATGAATCCCCATGTACTCGGAGGTTTTTGATGCCTAAGCTTACTGCCGCTTGTAGTCCAATGAGACAAGCTTCATACTCTGCAGCGTTGTTTGTCACCTCGAAGTCGAGTTTGACAGCAATCGGTGTATGCTCACCTTCAGGAGAAATGAGCAACACTCCTATTCCGAATCCTCGTAAGTTGGATGCTCCATCAAAGTATAGATCCCAGGAGTCTACATCTGTTTGAAGTATATCCTCGTCGGGAAATGACCAAGTATCTATGGTTTGTGCGTCGTTGATAGGATTTTCTGCGAAGAATTCGGCGACGGCGCGACCTTTTATGACTTTCAGTGGCACATATTTAAGGTCGAATTCTGAGAGCATCAGGGTCCATCTTGCCAGACGTCCGTTGAGGACGGGTTTCTCGAAGAGGTATTTGACTGGATCCATTTTGGAGTATATCTTGACGGAGTAGCTAAGCATGTAGTGACGTAGCTTCTTCGTTGCCCACACAAGAGCGAGGCATGTCTTTTCGAGTTGTGAGTATTTGCACTCATATTCCAAGAACTTCTTACTTAGATAGTAAATAGCTCTTTCTTCACTTCCTGATTTGAGCCAAAGATAGCACCCATGGCGATTTCGATTCATTGTGAGATATAAACCAAGAGGTTGATCTCGTTGTGGCGGCATGAGCACTGGTGGTTTAGCCAATATCTCCTTGATTCAGTCAAACGCCTTTTGACAATCATCATCCCACATGGTGTGGTCTGTTTTCTTGAGTTTCTTGAAGACAGGCTCGCAAATCATCGTAAGTTTCGATATGAATCGACTTATATATTGTACCTTTCCCAGGAATCCTCTGACCTCTTTTTCTGTTTGGGGTTGTGGCATTTCGATCAAAGCTTTGATTTTGGAAGGATCTATTTCTATACCCCTTTGACTAACGACGTATCCCAGGAGTTTTCCAGATGTTACCCCGAATGTGCATTTCTGAGGATTGAGCCTCATGTTGTACTTTCGTAGCCTTGCGAAGAACTTGCGAAGGTTCGCAATATGTCCCTCTCTTTCTTTGGATTTGACGATCATGTCATCTACGTATACCTCAACTTCTTTGTGCATCATGTCATGTAGGAGTGTAGTTGCGGTGCGTTGGTATGTAGCTCCGGCGTTGATCAATCCAAACGGCATTACCGTATAGCAATAGGTTCCCCATTGGGTGACGAATGCGGTCTTATGCATATCTTCCATGGCCATCTTGATTTGGTTATAACCCGCATATCCATCCATGAAGGATAGTAATGCGTGGTCTGCAGTATTGTCCACCAATATGTCGATGTGAGGTAGAGGAAAGTCATCTTTTGGACTTGCTTTGTTCAAGTCCCTAAAGTCAACACAAACACGGATTCTCCCATCCTTTTTGGGTACGGGTACTATGTTAGCTACCCAGTCAGAATACTCGGAAACTTTGATGAACCCGGCTTTGAATTGCTTATCAACTTCTTCCTTAATCTTTAGAGCCCATTCTGTTCTCATTCGTCGAAGCTTCTGTTTCACAGGTTTGAAACCTGGCTTAATCGGGATCCTATGTTCGGCGATATCCCTGTCGATCCCTGGCATGTCTTTGTAGGACCAAGCGAAAACATCTTTGAATTCATTTAGGAGGTCTATGAAGTTGGCCCTTTCGGTAGAGCTCAAGGTAGTCCCTATCCTAAGTTCTTGGGGTTCTAGTTCGGTTCCTACGTTGATAGGTTCGGTGTCCTCTATTACTGGTCCCCCTCCCCCTTCCTGTAATATTTCTTTGGCTACGTAGGGAGGTATTTCAGTCAAGTATGGGTCTTGGTCATCCTCAGTATCATCATAAACAGAATTGCACTCGAAAGAACACAGAGAGTAAGCAGAACCTGATTTATTCATATTAAAATTTGAGTAGAGTTGAAACAAAGAAGCCAACTGATCCATGGTCAGTGGCGGCAAAGGGACAGTGGTTGGGGCATTTCCCAAACTACTGTGACTACTCGAGGCTAAGCTAGGAGAAACGAAGGGAGTGGGGATGACAACAGGAGTAGACTCTCTAATGACTTCTCTAGACTCCGACCGACTCCGACTCGACTCGAACTCATCGTCTTCTGGTTCTCCTTTGAACATCTCTCCTTCTCCAGTGGTGAGCTTGAAGAGTCTCCCTTGGTTGTTGGTCCATTTGATTGATTTTCTCCATCCTTTCTGCTGCTTTGTGTCGGTTTCTGTGATCAATGCCGTGGGGTTGAAGCGATCGTCTTGAAGTATCATGGTAATGATCTCATCCTGCGCGGCCCTAATGAATCGATCTTCTCCAAACAATAGGCTAACAGCTTGTTCGTCTAAGCAAGGTGCTTGACGGGTTTTGACGGTAGGAACCGTTTCCGGAGGAATGAAGTAGCAATCTTGAAAGATCTCGATTCCGGCTAACTTCCTCTCAAGATAATGCCAAGGTTCGGGAAATCCATGAAACAGCTCCGAACTTCCTTCTTGAACAAAGTATCCATTTAAGGTAGGGAGATAGGGCCTCATTTGGACTCCCACGTGCTTGCGGTTTTGGACTTGGGCCAGCATTTCGAGGACTTCCTCTTTTGTAGGTTTGTACCCTAGTCCAAGTGGTATCCTTGTTGAGTTGCCTTCCTTGTGTGGTGCGAAGGTATTCTTCCGAATTGGGTTCAAAGGCATTCCAGGGAAGTATCCCGGGGACTTGAGTATGTGGTTGACCACCAAGTTGGAGTAGAGATTATAGTATAAGGGTGCCAACTCACTTTCTATGACATTTACACTTTGGAAGCCCCCGAGTTCGTATATGGGATCCGCAAGGACTTGATTGTTTGATTGCTTCTCGATTATTGCCTTGATGGGTGACGAAGTGATCGTCACTACTTTGCCATTTAGTGGGATCTTGATCTTTTGATGAAGGGTGGATGTTACTGCTTTGGAAGCATGAATCCAAGGCCTTCCCAGAAGTATATTGAATGAAGCTTCGATGTCCACTATTTGGAAGTTAACTTTTCGTTCGATTGGTCCCGTGGCTATGGTTAGGCCAGCAAGTCCAACCACTTTTCGCCGTGTACCGTCATATGCACGTACACCTTGATTGGTGGGAGTCCAATCCGACTCTTTCATGCCTAGCTTGTATGCCGTTTTGAGGGGTATGACGTTGACTGCGGAGCCATCATCTACCAAGGTCATTGGCACATTCTTCTTTAGACAAATGACAGTGATGTATAGAGCAAGGTTGTGATTAGCGCCAAAAGGTGGCAAATCTTCGTCTGAGAAAGTAATAGGATTACTTAACCTAGGTGATTCTTGGAAGACCAAGTTGACTACATCTTCAGGAGTGGAGTTATGTGCTACATTTAGCTTGGCCAAAGCTTGCAGTAAAGCTTGGCGATGTGGGAATGAGCTTGCTATTAATTGCCAGACTGAAAGATCAGCCTTGGTCTTCTGTAGTTGCTTGAGCAAGTGATCAGTGGGGTCATCTTCGTTGTCATTTGGTGTGATGACGTTGGTTGGACCGTTTTGAGTAGCGTTTTGATATGGGCGACCCGAACGAGTTAGGTGATCCACATCTTGGTCTTCACCATTTTGGACTATTTCCTTGACTACGGAGTTTTCAATGAGATACTCGTCCTCATCATCATCGGCCCAAACCCCATTGATTGCAGCTAGTTCCCTCATTCTCATGATATCACTTTCTAGTCGTATGATTTGATCGACTAGTTTATCAATCACGGTGACTACTTCTTGCATAGTGGCATTTTGAGAGAAGATCAGTGGCATATGTCCTTCGGGTATTGCGTTGGGATTGCGTAAAGTTGTTACCATGCTTTCTAAGTCCCAAACTTGTCTATCTACACTCCTTGCCCATGTAATGAAGTCGGAGATGGTAGGGGAGATAGTAGAGTAGAGCCCTTCGTTCTCAATTGCATGAATTTCATTTTCGGTGGGAGAAATGAGGTGTGAGCAATCTAAGGTAGATTCATCACTTGTAATCACTAGAACTCCAAGAGGATTTTGAGTGTTGTTGGGTTTACCTCCTGGTGGTATTGGGAGTCGACCATCTTCAATCATATCTTGAAGCACGTGTTTCAACTTGTAGCATTTTTCTGTGTCGTGCCCTTTGCCCCTATGGTATTCACAGTAGGAATTTTCATCCCAGAACTTGGACTTCCTTTCGGGTTCGGGAGTAGGTCCAATGGGTTGGAGTTTACCTTGCTTCATTAACCTTTTTAGAGCGTTGGAGTAAGTATCCCCGAGGTTTGTGAACTTCCTTGGTGGGGTAGTTTTCTTGGATGGCTCGAGAAGGTTAACCTCATCGGTCTTGCTAGTAGAGCCGTATGAACGACTCGTGGACCCTTGATATCCTCTACCTACCGTTTTGGACAAGAGTCCTTTACGGATGTCATCTTCAATTCGTGTCCCTAATACGGTTAAGTCCTTGAAAGTCTTGATGTTTTGATATCTCAAATGATTGGCATAGATGAGTTTGAGATTATCCACAAACTTTTCCACAAGAGTAGCCTCATCCGGGCGTTCAACTAGTTGGGTGCTAGTCTTCCTCCACCTACTTAGGAAGTCGGTGAATCCTTCCTTGTCATTTTGGGTAAGAACCTCTAGAGTACGCATGTTGACTTGGATCTCGGCATTATCCGCATATTGTTTAGAGAACTCGATTGCGGCATCTTCCCAAGTAGCGACCTTCTTATGATCTAAAGAGTAGAACCATTGTTTCGGGATAGTGTCAAGAGATGAAGGAAAGATCCTTAAGAACATCTCGGGTTTTATGCCTTTGATAGACATGTAATCTTTGAAAGCACGGATGTGGTTCAAAGGGTTCTCATGCCCCTTGAACTTAGGGATATCTGTCATGCTAAAGTTAGTTGGCAATTTGGAATTGACGGCTTCATACTTGCGATTGTTCTCCCTATAAATGTCATCCCCCTTAAGGTACATTAATTGCTCCTCTAAGTATTGGAGTCTTTTCTCAGCTACAGTCATCCCCATGAGAGGATTTTCGTCTCTAGATTCATCATCGGAATTGCCTAGTACTTCCTCTTCGTGAGGGGGAAGTCTCCCTTCTAAGGAATAGATCTGTCCTTCGATAGTTTCAAGGCGATCATATGTTTGGTCTTGGGCGACTTGGATTTGGGCTAGCGCGGTTAGGATTCGATCATTACCATCTTGAATTTGGCGGAGATTTGTTTCATCACTTGATCCGGGCATCTTGGAAACTGGATAAGAGATCGGCGATGAATCAAAACACGATCGACCATTCTATCACACTTGCTAAAAGAAGTGGGTGTGTGCCACTTGTGTTGAGTGAGTTTTGAAGAAAGACAAGGTCTTTGAAAATGTGTGTCCTAGTCAACTGTAGTGTAGTTGTAGGAGTGGACTCGAAGTGAGGTTTTGAAATGGGCTTGTAGCCCGGATTTTGACACGACAAACGGACAGAGTTTCGACCGGATTTTGCGCTAATTAAAAGCCCTATTTCGAAATTCTTGTTTGAAAAAGGGTTTTGATTTTTTGAGAATTCGTCATGGTTTTGTTTAGAAATGGTGATCACGTAAGGTTTACACATTTATACAAGCATTATAACGGGATGCTGAGTGCATTTAGAAGGGTTTTGGTTTAAAGGGTAGGTTGCCATACCGAACCATCAAACCCGAAGTCTGTGGAGAGGCTCGTGCCAAACAAGAGTAAGGCCGATTCCTAGTCCATTTCCTCAAGTAGTGAAGGCCCTTGATACAAACAAGAGTAAGCATCATGGTACGGATGACGTCAATCGCTATCCATCCTTAGGCCCAAATAAGAATTAGGACCGTTTAGACGGGACGATTGGTCGAATGGGTTGGGTTGGGCCTAGGAAGGCCGAATAAACGATCTAGGAAGACCGAGTTATGAAAACCGACAATTGTCTTGTACAAACTATTCCCTAACCTTGTTCGAGTTTCACCCTTGCTACACGTAAGTGTATTATCCCCAGCGGAGTCGCCAAACTGTGGACAGCGGGCCGCCCACGGGGGCGCTTGGGATGGAAAAGAGAAACAAGCGTTTGCATTTTGTATGGAGTCGCCACCAATTTTTATGGGAAATTGGAACCGTTCGAATACCTCATGTCATGTCAAGACATAAAGTAGTGACATGAACACTAAGCAATCGTTACCCTTAGCATTCTATGTCTAGAATGACTCTCGTGGATGCCAATGAACACGGGTGTTCACGGAGATCTGGAGTAAGGGGTGAGGGTACGTATTAGGAAGCTCTTTTGATCGAACACCTAATCCCGCCCGCCTCGATAGCGGCCTCTACTAATGATTAGGGAAGTTATTCATACTTGATATATCGTCGGTTATATGCATGCAATGCAACATCCAAGTTTTAATCCTAACATGTGAGAATTTGGCTAAGTCGGTGAGACAAGTAGTTAGGCATACAATTTGGTCGAAGTTGGAGTTAATATTGATTTACATGTGAAAACATACAAGAAATAGGATAAACACAATAAATACGATAAAAATAAATTACAATAATGAAAATTACAATAATTACATTGGAATAGGCGATTTATGTCGAAAATACCTTTAAAAACGGATAATTTGATAAAAAGGAATAGAAGAATAAAAGGATAAAATTAATGAACCGAAATTAGCGATAATACGGACATTAGTTAGTTAATTACGTAAGCTAATTAAACTAAGTCAAGGCAGAAACGGAGTTCAGGGACGAGTAACTCGGCCGAGAACAAAGCAGCAGAGCTGCGTCCCTTTGAAAGAGCGTGAGCAGACGCCGCGTCCTGCTCCGATTGCCTCGCTCCGTCGTGAAGCCGTATTTGCAAGCCGTTAATACAATTGGTGATTTAACGATGGATTAATAATATTTACTCGGATGAAAGTGATTAACATGTTGTTTAACATATGAATGGGTCATGAAAGCAATAAAATATGAGTGAGACGGATGCAAACGAATTAATTACATGAATGAACGATTAGTGACGTGGGTGAATGAAATAAACTAAACAAGATGAATTAAGTTAAATACAATGGATTAATGACGAACAGATGATAGTGACGATAAATAACAGATGCAAATATATCAATGACGAATTCGGAGAGACTCAATATTGATGAATTGAATCTCTACAACCCGGATTTGAATTTAATGACGAAAACCCGCAAATATGAGATTACTTGGGATTTAAGTCGGATTATGATGAATTAAACATGTTAATGAATGATAAATAATATACATGTGAATTAATATGCTATTATGACGAAGGAATTAAAGAAGACAAACGAAAACAAACAAGAATGACGGATAACAGAGGACGAAGGTAGAAGAAAGGAAGCAGGAACTGCGGCAGCCTCACGAAGAGGCGCAGCAGGAACTGCGCTCCTTCAAGAGAGCGCAGCGATTCTGCGTCCTTTCTCGACGTCATCTCACCGGAAACCGTAAAAAAGGTTTCTTTAAAGACGGTTTTAGAAATCGGTTTTAATAGATGTTTTCGACATAAACCTTACAATTGTGATACAATAATAAAAATACAATAAATAAAAGAGAGATTTACACCCTCAGACTTACATGTTGACGAAACGAGAAGGACTAAGATATCGATTAGTGATGCTCGACGCGAATGCAAAGAGAGTGCCCTCGTAAGAGGAAAACGATTAAGTAATTGATTAAATTGATTGATTATTGGTGTAGTTGGTCAAATTGGTCGGTCATGCAACGGAGAGGCTGGTACCCGGAAGGATCCGAGCTTACGTGGTCGAAAGTTCAAGCACGTAGGCGCCAATAAGTAAGAACAAAGTCTAGAATGCAAAGGGAGAAGAGAAGGGCGGACACTCGCGTGAGAAATATGAGGAGCAAAGGCTCCTATTTATACTAATCACGTGAAGGATTTAGGGTTTCGGAGACTCTTTGGAAGTGAATCCCGGAAAGATATGAAAAAGATACGAGAAACATGCAGAAAAGGGTCTGGGAAGAGGCGCGCAGCCCATCTGCGTCTCTTGGAAGAGGCGCAAAGACTGCTGCGTCTATTCCCAGGAGGTTTCCTCTTTCAAGAAAGATTTCCGCGTTTGAGTTATGGTAGGACGGAAATAATTCGACTTCCTTAATATCTTATATGAATATTACGGGATATTATTTGCCAAAAGATAAAATTTTTGAAATATGGAATAGAAATATCCGGAACATTCCAGAACATTCCGACTCGGGATTTAACAGTTATCAGAAAATGGAGACGGTTTTTGACCCGGACTCCGAATGTACTCTAATTACTGCCAAAACGACCGTATCGGGACGTAGATGACAACTAAGAGGTCGACATTAATATTTGAGCAATCACTTGACGATAATCTTACGAACTGTCACAAATCGTTCCGCGTATCAAACATGCGGCCCAATCATCACCGGGTGGTTTGCGGGAGGTGCAGAAATGAGGTATCTACAGGAGCGAGAAGTAGAAAGTGAGGACTCAGAAAAGACTAACTTGTGGCTTTTATTAATGTCACAGGCATTACAATTGGAATAAGAAAGTGCAGGAATATTTAAAGAAAATTGACTACGTAAATAAGCTAGAATAGACTTTGACGGATGCCCTAATTTGTGATGCCATGTGACGGAGGTAGAAAGAGTGTTGACGTGTGCTTGAGGGGAAGGCGGATACCACAGATACACGCCGTCTTCAAGCTGTCCGTGGAGGATTATTTGACCCGTTGGAATGACCTTAATTAAGAAGGAAGAAGACAAGAATTCAATTTGAGCATTGTTATCATGACAAAATTGTGAAACCGATAAAATTTTACGAGAAATACGGGGCACATGTAGAACATTAGAAAATTTTAAAGTGGCAGTGGGAGTGTGTATATGAAAAGAACCGATATTTGAGATAGGAAGAGAGGTACCGTCACCGATGATCACATCGCCAGAGCCATCATATGGTGAATGCAATGAAAGGGTCGTGAGATCGTTAGTGATATGGTGACTTGCACCACTGTCAACAATCCACGGCCGAGAGGACGATGGTTGGGAGGAAGCCGCGGTGTGCACTTGAGGTTGAGAGTTGGGACGAGGAGAGGACTTTGGAGGTGGCAGGTCGGGAATTTGGACATTCGGGAAATCACGCTTGAATTTGCGACAAATGGTAAGGTAGTGACCAAGATGTTTACAGTATTGACATCGGCCTTTGAAAGGGGTTTGGGTGTCGTTGAAGGGAGGGTCAGTGGGAGTAGGATGGAGTGGCGGTTGTTGTTGTTGTTGTGGGGAACGGTAATAGTTGCGGTTGTGGGAAGGACGGGTTTGGGCTGCGAAGGCAGTGGCGGGTAAGGGTGTATTTGGAGCAGGGTTAGGGTTGTTTTGTTTGATGGTAAGTTCATGATTGATGAGTTTTTCATGAAGAGAATCAAAAGAGATAGTAGTGTCACGTGCTCTTACGGCATCGATAACTGGTTGATACGAGCTATCGAGTCCGCGAAGAATCTTAGCAATGATGTCCTCGGCATCCATGGGTTTGCCAAGGGCTGCGAGTTTGTCCGTGTATGATTTTAGTTGGGTCATGTAGTCAGAGATGGGGAGGTTGCCTTTGGAGAAGGAGTCGAGGGTATCCTTAACTTGGAGAATGTGACCGCGAGAGGGGTTAGCATAGGTGTTTGCAAGGGTTAACCATGCTTCTCGAGAGGTAGTTGCATTGGTGAGGAGGGAGGCAATGTTTGTGGGTAAGGTGCCAATGAGGGAGCCTAGAATAAGTCTGTCTTGGCGTTGCCAAGAGTTGAGGGCCGGGTTTGCTTTTGTGGTTTTTGTTGTTTCATCGGTGATGGTGGCAGGAGGGGCTGGGTGAGTACCATCTACGAACTTGAGTAAGTCGTAGCCAAAGAGAATGTTAGATAATTGTGTTTTCCAGTTGAAATATGTGAGGGGAGTGAGTTCCTTACATTGAGATAGGTTAACATCTATGAAAGGGGCCTTTGGATCGTTGGGATTAGGGATGAGGTTGCCATGAGGAGCCATGGAGGTTGCCGGGTTGAGGAGAAGGGGATGACCGAAAAAAAAATTGATTGTATTTGAGTAAGACGAATCTTACAAGCTCGATACCATGTAAGATATGCAAATGATTGTTTATGAATTGTGTACTTTGCATTGATATGTAATTACAATATTTATAGTGTGTACAATTACAAGACTTGGAAAGAATTAACCTAATTACCTAAAGTATACAAGGAAATAAGGAAAGCATAGATACAAGGAAGATATGTAAAGTAGCGAGCAAGGCAAAGAGATACGGTGAATATACACGAGATTATCTAATGACTAACAGTTTCATACCCCGACACTAGCATCTATTCTCGAAATATACCTTCGCCCCTATAGTCACCCTATATTTATAACAAACGTAATCAGTGATTTGCTCACTATGGCGGAGATAATAGTATTACACCGAAAAGCTCAAACAATCTATTTTCTCGCATTATTTTCTCTCATTAATGCGAAATGCGCTCAATATTTTCTCTCATTAACCATAATGGTGAAGAACTGAAAATAATAGTATTACCTCCTTGAACACCGAAAAGCTCAAATAATTTTCCATTTTGCATTATTGTCATGCTCAAAAATATATAAAACTTGAAAGTTTATACTATGATATAATAAATTCAACAGGGCCCCGGTAACAAAACCTGCTTGATTGGCCACTGTACATTGCAGAATCTGAATTCTTCAGTTCAGAATGTACCTTGATGTGTCAGGTGCTACCCATGAGCGGCTGAACCTCGATTGTGGAAGGAGGAGGATCATCATCTACAGTAAACATGCTTCTATTTACAGGACCGCTGTCAAAGTGGGTCGCTTCTGTGACAGCGTGATTGCACTCTTTAGATTTAACTTCTTTTGAAATAGGCATTTGTGAGGATCCAATCGCATCCAGTTGCACCGCAATTTCCTTCATTGTCGGCCGCTGTTTGCCATTCATATTCAAACATTTCCTGGCAAGTTCTGCAACTGCCATAAACTCGTCTTCTTTACCCTCATCTGAAATTCTGCAATCCAGGATGTCGAAAAGACGGGAATCTTCCATCTTTGACAGGAACTCAACTGCCAAGCTTATCCATCCACCATTTCCAACAGGGCATATCGGTTTCTTGCCTGTTAGGAGCTCAACAAGGACTACACCAAAGCTATAAACATCACTTTTTTCGGTGAATTGATTGGACTGAAAGTACTCGGGATCCAAATAACCGTACGTTCCTTGAACAGCAGTGGTCACATGGGTCTGTTCAATGTTAATGGCCCTAGAAGTCCCAAAATCAGAAACTTTTGCTCTGTATTTTTCATCCAGAAGTATATTGGTCGACTTGATGTCTCTATGGTAAATAGGAGCTGCTGAAGATGAATGCAGATACGCGACAGCACCAGCTGATTCTGCTGCAATTTGTAAGCGCATTTTCCAGTTAATGTGAAAATCATCGCCCGCACCTTGGATATGTTCATAAAGTGTTCCATTAGGAATGTACTCATAGACAAGGGTCGGGACTTCCGTCTCTAAACAACATCCTAGTAAGCCAACCACATTCCGATGGTTGATCTGAGAAAGAATAACCACCTCATTGATAAAGGGTTCTACCTGAGACTCGTCAACTTTTTTCGACTTCTTAATGGCAACAATCCGTCCATCCATTAACATTCCCTTGTATACCGTACCTTGGCCTCCTTGGCCAAGTATTATGTTCTCATTGAAATTGTCAGTAGCTTTCTCTAGCTCAGTGAAAGTGAAGACTTTGGTTCTCTCTACAGCGCCCTCATTAGCTGACATTTGCTGTTGCAGTAGTAAACCACCATTTCTCTTGAAGTTGTTGGCTTTTTGCTTAAGCTTTTTTCTTCTCTTCAAATATTTATAAAGCCAGTAGCCACCAAGAACTAATAGCACTAAACCCATCGCGGAACTGAATCCTGTAAACATCATCATTATCTATAATTTATCAAAATAGCATCCAATATATGTACTCCATTACAGGTTTCAAACTAAACAGAGATGCAAAAATCGCAAAAAATCCATTCAAGTATTCGAATAGAACAGTCAGTATGTAAGACACGACAACAACCGTAGGTTGAAAATCATCATTCACCACACACCGTAGTTTGAGGTTAGTTTGTAAGAAGTGTATTCAGGCAATTGTTGTGCAGGATATTTTAGGCCGTGAAGCACTACAGTGTTGGCCCAACAGTCCGGCCAATAGGGATTAATCAGAGATTGACAAGCAGCTCTGTGGAAATACAGTGACAATTACTAGCTATTCAATATTTCAGAGAAAAATTTATGAATTAGTATAATTTATCGTTCCATATGAATTGTTAAAATTGCAATTTACGGAAATTTTTTCTTTTTTGCTCTTCTTAACACCACAACTCCTTACTACGTATTCAATTAAATAAAACGAGGTAAATGTGCATGGAAAAAGGAAGACACGTGAGTTCATAATATAAGCTGTAAAAACATATAAACTGAAATGTTTCCACTAGAAAAACTTATACTCCCTCCATTTTCCTATTTTCTTCCCATTTTCTGCTGAGTAAACAGGTATACATGTAATAGAGAAAAGCACAAATATATATATATATATATATATATATATATATATATATATATATATATATATATATAATATAATAAACTATACTTACCGATAACAGGGGCTCGTCTAAAAAATGGATTCATCTTACAGGCAATAGATCTGTTGTAGCCTACACCCTGCCATAGTAATACTGTAGGCAATGTTGGCAAACTTGACAATTTCCCGGCAAACTTACTCACTGACTTACTCTCAATCAAGGTTGCGGATATATTGCACGAGTTAGATGTAGGAAGTTGTTCAAAATCAAGCGATACTTCGTAAAAATCAAGATCTTCATCGTCCCACGGGTCAATGTAGTAACTTGTGGGAGATGGTAAGAGTGAGGCTTGGCAGCATCCAGCCCCAAAACAAACACTTGTGTTCTTCTGACCAGTATGACCGTCACAAAATGAAGAACACCCAGCCAAGATGTCACCACTCCTGTTCTTCAAAACAGCGCTTCCCCCACAGCCCTCCACCATGAACACATTGTGCAACCTTGAAAATAGGAATGGAGTATCACGAAAATCAAAACTCTTTACTTCCTTTGTTCCATTTCTTGGACAAAGGTTTGGAGATTGCAGGCCTACTGTCAGTGTCAGGTCATCATCGTCTTCTCCATTATAACGTGGGTCAAGTATTGAGTACCTTCCGGGCCAGTTTATATCCAGCACCTCCACATTGAACTTACGCAAAAATGGCTTTGGAGGGGTGAAAGAATTATCGCAGGTGATCTCATATGCCTTTTCATAATAGCAATTGTCGCCGACACCAAATGGGTATGGAATATTGACCTTACCGCAAAGTTCTGGACAATTTGGAAGCGAAATATTTGCGCTAACTGCTAGCCTCAGTGCTAATAATAGCTGAAGCATAAGTAAGAACAATGACATATTTGCAACCTCTACAAATTCTATGTAAATAAAACATAATTATATGAACTTTAATACTGTTATAGCCTTTCCAAATATCTAGTTTCAAACCAACGTTTCAAACTAGCCATCATTGACTGTTCCAAGTCTCGGAAAAAAAACAATAGCTGAAAATTACTACAAAGAAGTTTCTAAGCAAGCAGCTAATATTGACATCTTACTAATCACTTTCGTTAAGAGTAATCACAGTTCACAAACAAACATTAGACTGAAAGACGTGTCGTACGATCAATCACAAATAGTCCGCCAATGGTCCTACTCCTTTGGAAGATTAATCACGTATTCCTATAGCAACGGTTTAGCATGTTTCGACCTTCAAATCACACTCAAGTACATGACAAAGAAACTTAACTTGTAAAGAAGCAGGAATAAACTGTTATTACAGCACATGAAATTAGTTACTCCAAGACTTTTTTTACAAAGTATGCTAGATTTTGACTAGTTACTAATGGTGTGTTTGGATAGGAAATAAAGGAGGGAAAGGGAGGGGAGGGGAAAGGGAAAAGAAAGGAAGGGGAGGGGGAATGGAGGGATCCATTTTCCCTCCCCTTCATACCTTCTGCCTTCATTTTGCTAACTAAACAATTGGATTTCTCATCCTTCCAATTTTCTCCCCTCCAAATCTCTCAATCCAAACACACCCTAAATGTTTTACAAATATAAATTAGTTCATCGACAACATTACCCAGTGCATCAATGAATCCGCAAATTACACTTAGTACGACTTGAATTGACACAATCCACGAATTAACTATCTCATACAACCAGGCTGTTAACTGTCGTGCTGCCATTAGCTTCGGGATTACCAAATTTTGATCCAATTATCGGATAAAACACAGAAATCAGATTACAACAACAATTTACGCCCCCACCAGGCATTAACCTAAGATTGTTCCCAGGTGAAACATTCACATGATATCTCTCATAAATATTAAAAAATAAATAATAAAAAATCCGACCTACCGGATTCGAACCAGTGACCTAAGGATTAACTGCTTGAACAACTACAGTCCTCCGCTCTACCAACTGAGCTAAGCTCGGATTCTGCTATATTTGACTCTAGTTTTCATTTAATCATTATTTTATACTCCCTTCTAATGATCAATATTCAATAGTAATATATCGCTTTTGGTATAAAGATTAACGAAAATAAAATACGGAGTAGGTGATTTTGAACCACTCAAAACACATAAACCTTTAGACAACTATCCATAGATTAACGAAAATTAATTAATGCACTCTAAAATAAAAATAGATAACTTTTCACCGGAGGGATACTAAATAAAATGATGATCTAGAAATAATCTTATAATCCTATGTAAACCACAAAATTAGTGGTCCATACAATTAAGATTGAATTAGAAAATAGACAAAATTAGTAAGTAATCAATACTCCCTACTTGACTTGACTTGACATCAATAATTTTCAAGAAAAGTCATTAATAAGAAGGTTTAGGGGGAAATGACTTACCTTATCCTCTTGATTGATCCATACTTGGAGTTGTACTCCTTAATAACTTTGAATAATCTCCAATATTTTGGCCTCTTCATTTTGGAACGTTGAATTTAATGTAAAGACATTTCCTTGGCTTTTTGGAATAAAATGGAATCGGAAAAGAGTGGGATTATACTTGAGATTTACCCCTTACCTCGTATACTCAACTCAAGATGGATGGTAAAAAAAAAAATTAAAAATAACTTTCTTTTTATTTGTAGTCAAAAACATTACTCGAGAAAGTCTTATATAAAACTGTTTTCACAAAAACTTTAGAAAGTCGGTGTCTCATTAAATTATTGAGATACCATTTATGTATGTTTTCGTACCCTTCTATTATCACCAATTCTTATTTCAGACCAAGGTATCCGTCTTATTAATAAGACGGATACCATATTCTCTCACAAAATACCCATTTAGGGTGAGTGGAGAAGCACATGGGAGGTCCCACCTTTGTCCCCTCTACCCATTTCCTCTCACACAACAACCCGTCTTAAAATCCGACCCGTTTTAAGCAAGACTTACTCTTCTATTATAGTTTGTGGCTCAAAATGTGTATTTCATTTCGTACACGTTTTAATAATAATCGTACCTATTTTCTCATTTTAGGTCTGTAGATTTTGGGTCGGGTCGGGTCATTTCTAGTTCGGGTCGGCTATTATCCAGTTATTCGTGGATAATAATCAGCTTGCAAGAATAAACATCGGGGTCAAGTAAATTCGACTTTGGGTCGACCTGGCAAAGCTGACCCCGACCCGATAAGGCTGACTCGAACCCAAAGTGACCCGAACTTGTTTAACCCAAATATGACCCAAAACCCGAATTGATCACCCGGCCCAAACATTGATTAACCCTTTATTGACCCGACCCGAGATGACCTGACCTATAATTGACCCGTTCCAAAATGACTTAAAATGACCCAAATTTACCCGAAACAACAAATACCAAGTCATATTGGTATTATACACATCAAAATAGAGTTTCGTTGGTTACAATCATCTCAAATAATTAGTTAAATTTGCAAAAGAGTACAAACTAAAGTGTGTAACCATTAACCGGAAAGTGACCCGACCCAAAATGACTCATACCCGTAAGTGACCTGACCTGAAATGACCTTGACAACGGGTCACCTGAAATTGACCCAAAACCGGAAATGAACCGACCTGACCTGACCCAAAATGTATGACAGCCCCGAAAGTGAGCCGACCCAATATGCATATTGCGTTGTTGGCAAATGTTTGGTTTGGTTCAATTCAACCGTAGAATTGAGGATATTTTCACTTCCAATTATTTAGAAGTTAACCCCCTTTCTTTTGCAAAACAAGCACTTCCAATTAAACAATCAAACATTATCTTTAAATCCCACAAAGCACAATTGATAATGTACATACATTGCCAAAAAAAATGGCAAGCTTATAAGACCTAGACAAACTTCGATTAGGCGATGGAGTCGAAAAGAGAAAAAAAGGATATACACATTTTCACCCATTACTGGTGTATCGGATACTCTAACCAGATGGAACTCCTGTATTTCCAAACTTTCACTACATTTCAATATCTTCAAGATCAGGGAGAGGGAAGCGAAGAACTGCTGCAATCCCTGTCAGTTGTGCCAATTCTGCATTACCAAACTAATCAGTAATGCAAACTGCGATTTTCAATTCTTACAACGCCAAACTGAGAAACGTACAAACAAAAAATGTTTTAACGGTCTTGGATCCCATGTCACAAACTCACAACCGGATTAGCCATTGGCTATTGCAGATGGTTACAGGTCCGGTCCAAGTGTCAAACGAGCTAATTCCCGGAAAAGTGTTTGTCTTGAAATCGAGTGTCAAGTGTTTGTACTCATGTCCCGAGAGTCGAGTATTCGAGGATAAAAGACTGAAAAATAGTGTGGAATAGAAAGGATAAAAACTAGGGGAAGAGCAAATATACTTACGTTCCCCTGAGACATGCATTGATGAGAAAATATAAGCATTTCCTCCAGAATCCTTGATCGAGGCAACCAAATTGACATACTTTTGTCGGGTTGCAACATCAGCGCTCCTGATTGCCACAAAAGACGATATAAGCCATCGGTATTATAAAGGTCGGAAGGAAATTACGAACTGGCAGTAAAAACTGGCAATTGCCCACTTTATCAAGATTTATTCTTTCTAAATATCAATAAAATATTACTCCCTCCATTTGAGTAGAGTTGGTATTTTAAACTTCATATTTTACCATTTGAGTAGAGGCATATATAAGATTTAGTGATGAATTATCATTGTTATTCCTTAAAACTTAAAGAATCTACATGCAGCGAAATGGAGATGGGGACAGTGTAAATGAGAAAGACGGAAAATAAATTAACCTAAACAGCTCATCTGTGATAAGGAGTGTTTGGATAGCCATTCGCTCATGGGCAACCTCTACGTGCTTAGGACCATAGCATGCTCGATCTGGATCCTACAGAAGACAGGAAACAAAATCACATTCGAAGACAGAGAAAAAGAAAGCAATACAGAAAATCAAGTTAATTGTGAGTATTAAAATATTTACAGCAACTAAAGACCAACCTAATACATAATGTCACGAAAATTATATCGCACTAACTGAGAGTATTTACATATTTTCAGCAACTAAAGACCAACCTAATACAGAATGTCACGAAAAGGATATTGGTGTAACTGTTGCAGCATAGACCAGCCACACAAGTCCTCTGTCGGGTCGGGTCAGTATGTGTCGCTTGCATCTCAGTCGGGTCACTTGGATAATCGGGGCATGTTTCGAGCGTATAATTAACAGGTTATTCAGGGGTAAGGCCCGGTTCGAGAGCATCAAGATTCAGGTTGGAGCTGGTCAATTTAGGCTTTGGGTCATATTTGCGTTCGTCTACTTGGTATGGATCGAGTCAATTGAGTCAGATCAGTTTTTTCCATGTCTGATGACATGACTCAATCTATCTTATCGTACCAAGTAGTTATAAGCTTTCGTCGCGATATACAACTGTCAAACATTTATGAAAAATTCAACAACAATCTCCAACTCTTTCCGATTCAAAAAAGCAAAATATAATCATTTTGGATATCATTACACCTAAAGAACTTCTAAGATGGGGCACAACCTAAATTGAAAGAGACAATCACGTTCTGCAACATGCATCCCGGTAAAATCGTGCATTGTAAAGAAAGCCAAACATACATGTAAAGATTAGAACCTGACATTTGATAACATGCTGAAGAACTCTTCCAGAGCACGGACCTGAATCAAACAAACATGACCAGCATAGTCAAGTTAGGCTCAAGTCTTTGTTTAAATTGAATGATTTAGAAGAAAAGGGAGGAAAGGAAACGAAAGGACTTTCCCTCCAAAAAGCCTAGTTAAAATTCGTCCAAAGTGGGAATAAATAAAGGAAAATGGATTGGCCCATTAACCCTTCCCTTCCCACTTAAATGTGTATTCAAACCCTGGGTAAAGCTGTAAGACCTATAAATAATATCCCAAACATTAATAAAGAAGGATACAAGTTCAGAAAAAATCAGTAACCTCTTGTGCGGCCTTTGTATCTTTTATCATGCTCATCACATTTGGTGCATCCATAACCTCTCTCAAGCTATGCCTGACAAAATTAAGACAGCAACAAAGAAAAGGGTAAAATATAAGATAGAAGGCTGTAGCATAGACCAGAAAGACCAAACAAGATGCCCTTTATAAGCGAACAAACAGATAAAAGGGTTTTCGGTAGACTGACAACAATATATAAGACAACTGATATAGTCTCACAAATCTAATGAATCCATATAATGTAAAATTGTGAATATCTCTATTTTCAATATAGCCAGTGGCTACTTTTCCGAGCCCCTAAAGACTGGACCAAGCGGGTAAGGGGGATCGAACATACACACCCTGCTTTTTATAATATTGTAAAAATAATAGCAAAGGATTTTCCATTTCAGTCAAAAACAGCCTTTCAAGATTTAGACTTTCAGCTATTAGTAACTTTCTAAGTACACCCCAAGGGCAAACCAATTATACCAACATTAACTTAAGTTTAAAATGTTAAATTGAGGTAATAATGCCAAGAAAAGGACCCAAAGAAGTAAAATGCTCAAGGGTAGAAAGTACGAGAATCTAGAAGATTGGTGTATATAATAGTCATACTTGTATCCTGAAGTAGTATGGACAAGAAGTATACGTGACTTGTTCTCTATTATAGATCTCAGCTGTTTTCTTTCACCTTCCATCAACAAATGACGATGAAACTGGTCCTACAGCATCATACATGCGTAGTTCAGATAGAAAAAAGGTCTGCACAATATTATTTTACAATTAATATTTATATATTCTAAGAACACTAAACAAATCACTTGAGGTGTCTTGATGAAAGCACTTCATCTAATACCACATCAAGAAACATCAATAGATAGGGAGGGACAACAAAAGATGGGGGACTTCCAGTGTAGAATGTATCAGAAGTTCAGTAAAATATTAATAAACAGTAATCGCAAGTTTTAAGCTCACTTAAAATATCCCACATAACTATGTCCCATAAATCTAATTACTGTTTCTTCATTGCTTAAATGTTACTCCCTCTCATTTTTATTTTCCTTCCCAATTCCTTCTAGTATTCTACAGTCTAAACCACGTTTAAGAAAAGTGTTCAAGAGACCAAACTACCCTTCTTAGTCTCTTACCCCCTCCAAGTCTCCCCACACATTCTGACCAAGTCATCAGACTGTTACCACACAATCACTCCCCTCCCCTCCCCACCAGGCCACCACTCATATCACACACGAACAACCACCGTCCTACCACCTGACCCCACACCAACTGCCACCAATTACCACCATTTTTTTCTGGCCGCCTCCACACCAAACACCGCCATCGACTCTCCCACCTACTCACAGCAAATGACACCAACAGTATCAGCCAAGGCGACCATCCACCACGACCTCGGTGCTCCACCAGATCTGCAATATCGGTGAGAGTGAGGCAAGCATGGTGGGAGGAGAGGCAAGGGTGGTGTTAGGAGCACAGATGTGGAGGTGGAGTGAGGCAATGGTGGTGTTGAGGAGCGTGGTGGTAGGAGTGCAGCAAGGGTGATGGTAAGAGACGCATGCGATGAGGGGCGGGGTGGTGGAAGTGACGTGCGGCAAGGATGGTGGTAAGGAAAGCGGTAGGTGTCGGTAAAGGACGGAGATTCGGAGATGGTGATTGTACATGAAGATGATTGTGGTCTGGTGGACGGTGAGTGGTGGAGTGGTTGGTGATGTCATGATCGATGAAGGAGTGGTGGGTAAACAGAACTGTGATGCTTTAAATGTGTTAATTGGATGGTAGTTTTGGTAATTCCAATATGTTTAACGAGGACATTTTGGTAAAGTGACACAAAATTGCCAAAAGAGGAGATTTAGGGAAGTGGGAAGAAATTAAAAAAAAATCCAAATAGGGAAAGTGGGAAGAAAATACGAAATGGAAAGGAATATTACTTCCGCTCCAACTGAAACCGCAAGTAATGTATGGTCAAATATCAATGGTCATTTCTCTTGAATCTTGTTTAACAAACTACAGTCATGCTTAGAATACTGAACAATTTTGGGAATATAACTTAAGCATAGATAGACAATTAACCTTAGTGAATCCGGGGCTTGCAATGACAGCACACCGAACAACCTTAAAATCAACATGTTTCAAAAAAGCCTGATACCATAGAAATGTTATTCAGAGCACTAGTTAATAAAAAATAATTGAACAAACCTGTCATCATGCACATGCTTGTGGATAAAGATAAACAACCAGTCCAACACACCTGTAAAACATTCTCGAAAAACTTTCCCAAGGCCTGGAAGTTAAAGAACAGGGAATAATTAGAATCTCACTTGAAAAACTCTCAACGGATCATACTTGTAACCACGTAAAATATCTCGAGTAGAATGCAATTATACATACAGATTCATATCCAGCAATACCAGGCCCATGTTTCCGAGGAATGGATACCTCTATCCGTGAGCGAGTGAGGGTCAAACTGTCAATCCCACAAAATGATATAAAAAAAAGTCAGCTCGCTAAAAGTTACTGGTTTTTAGAAAGCATGAGCATATCTTGAGGGGAACATTCTATATTTCAAACCCAAGATAATTGAAACGTCGAATGCATTTATACCTTTTACCAATCAGTAATATATGTGCCAGTCCTTCTTGCATAAGTACAACTGCCAGGTCAGCACTTGCTGCAGGGTCTATAATAAAATGCATAAACACAATTGATAAGTTAGTTAAGCTTCCATGAATCACAGTGATTAAAAGTAAAATACTTCGGCACAAGGCAAAGATAGCAATGAATCTGGCAAAATGATTATGGAAAATATATTCTTCTTTTAGCCTCATTACTCTATTAAGTCTATTTACCTTGTATAACTCAAACATCTGGTGATTTATAATCAACTAGAGTAATAAACTACGGAGTAATAATTAATACACGGCAGCTAGGTACAATTTTATATATGGCAGTGTGTGTTTGGTCATGAGATACATGTGGCAGCGCTCCTCTGTCACGGTGAATATGTGGCCATACAAATGGATGAGTTGAGGAGTGAGGTAATTAAGTAGGAAATAGGAGATATTTTTTTTAAGATCAGATGAGGAAGATCTAACGTGCTCGGTCATATTAGACACGTACCACCTGATGCATTAGTAGACTCAACAGTCAAGGAAGTGGAAAGATTGTGAGGGATGGGGAACCTAAGAAACATGAACTACGGTGACTGAAAGCAATATGAGTCTAACTAGGGACTGTATTATATATGACATTAGAGAAGGCAAGATAGAGGGGAAAAATAAACTCATTTGCAGGATGGGTTCAACTTTGGTATTGTCTTATAATTCGCACTCTTTTGTCTGTTTTCAAATTTCTCTCTTCATTATTAATTTCTCAATTTTTTATCTCACTATTTCCTCTTTATTATCTTTATTTACAGTAAAGATCTGTCAAAAAGTACACCCGCAAAGTTGTATAACGTCAGCAATGCAACCTCATAAGAAACTACAGTATCAAATCCACAGCTACGAGATTGTGAGCCCAGCTGGCTAATGGATGATAAAATATATTTATGGGATAAATAGCCATGTAACTGACGACAGCTATAGTAATTAGTAACATATGTACTTTGAAAAATACTGAAGCCTGTTAACTTTATAGATGGCAAGATATATGGGTAACAAAAAAACCACACCTGCAGCCTGATGGAGCATATCTAAAGCCAGTGAATCCCAGATATCCTATGTAATCAACAAACTCATTATCAGAGATTGGATCAGTAAAAAGAGCAGCCAAAAAACCCTAGAAATTAATGTTGTTTCCATATAAAAGTAAATAATGAGGGCACATAACATCTGATGCACTATCATGAAACTCGAGTTTATATAAAGAAACAACAGTATTCGAACTTATTTTGAAATAACAGCAACAACAAAATGGATGTTGCTTCAAGTGACTGGTTTCTGGAAGAAAGCTATAGCACCTATACTTAATCAACTCAAGAGTGCAGGCCACGTATCTTTCTTCTTTGATGTATTCTAATTTCTAACGTACAGTGTCACTTCGTAATTTGAGCAAGGACAGAAAGCTATTCCTAATTGCTCAAGGCAATTGGGAATTTGAAAGCAGTATACTCAGAAGGACAGAGCATAATTCACCTCAATTTTTTGAAACAGATGTTTGGTTAAATATGGCCATTACGTATGGTAATTAGAGTTCAGAAAACCAGGGAAATGAACTATCTTCAAGTGGGCCCACTCAGTGTGAAACACAAGTCTCTGAACTTACCCTCGGAAATTCAAGGCCGTAGCCAATCAGTAGGTGTGTGACATACCCTTGGCCTGTCAGCTAACCGAAATCCCAAAAATACATATTTGAAAGTGTGTTCTCCATTATTTTTGCTACACATCAGTGGTTGTCAGGGGAAGGACTTAAAAACTATTTTTGCTACAGATATTAATGGCTTCAAGAGACGTGCTAAGTGTATCCAGATTCTGTTTTAAAACTAAAAAAAACTTTAAGAGCAAAAAAGGCACAAGTGAATCGAGAAATGCAATGTGAAATATACCTTTGTTAGCACGAAAGGCCGATGAAGCTCAATTTCAAGAGTGTGAAATGCTCCTATCTTCAATCAGAGGACATAATTTAGTAACCAGAAGAAAAATGCAACACAGGACTCAATGGACCAAACTTAAAACGCCAAGCTGTAACAAGTACCTTCACATGCTCATTTTCTAAAATGTTTTTGCCACGTATACGTAACACTGCTCCTTCTTTATCATATTCAACACCCTGTAACAACAGCAATAACACTGAGAAAACTCAAGAATATGATGCTTAAATTTCTCACAAGAAGTATTCGGGCGATATGATCATAGCCAGAGCAAAACTCCAGCAAATAAGGAATTAAGTGAAACAAAAAGTGATAACTAGACCTCCACTTTGATTTCCAGCTTAAGCTTCACACGTTCTGCATCCCTCCCTCCAGAAGCCCCCTCCCTTAAAACTTTCCTGCATTTACGAAGACCATCTTTAACACAGTCTAGGGCTCATTGTTGCAAGGAAAAGGTTGTACAGCCAAACTCAAAATTGCATGAAGTACCGCCTTACACAATAAGACAGTCATTGCATGTGCTAATCATACGAATGTGAAATAAGATACTCCCTCCTAGTCTTGAGAATTGCCTCAGCCTCAGATTTAAGAATATACGAGAATTTTGAAAAATGGGGAAATTTCGAGAATAGGAGGAAGCAACAAAAAAAAATCAACCTCTTACATTGCATATACATACATGCATGTTAAGAGACACAATCCAAACAAAATCTTCCGATCCGATGATTAAAAATCACAAACATAGTATAATATGCTGCCTGTCAATAGCAACAAATGATAACTACTGATTGTCAGAACCACAAAGATCCCCTCGCCCTCGTGGCTCATCCTAATGTTTCTAAAGTGACTTAATGAGTCGAAAGGATTACTCATGTTAGCGGACTCCAAATCATTTGAGATTAAGGCTCTGACGACATGGTTGTTGTACTTGATGAAGTTGATCATAGCTGAATTACTAGGGCTGAGCTAAAGAAAAGCCAGTTCTCTATCATATGTAATAACAATCATATTAATCTGTGCTTGGACTGGTCATAATGGAGCTGAACCGAAACGAATTGGGTATAAACAAACTTAAACTTAAGAACATTACCCAAGTGCCTTAATGGCTCCTGCAAATTGTGGGTTAAGGGGGTCGAATGTACGCAGACCTACCCATGCATCAGCAACACAAAGAGGCAGTTTCCGAAACATAACTATACTAATATGCACTAAAAATTCGCCATTAATAAGATTAATGATGAAGATACCTAACAGTAGCAGCAAGTACAGAATCACCTTCAGCAATCAAATTATAAGCAATCCACAAATCATCAGCTTCTTCAGGAACCATCTGAATATAAACCCAATTAATTAAACAATTTCCCAAATACAAAACATAGTACATATTACAATAACATAAGATCAAAAACCCACAAAATTAAGCAAATGCCCACCAAATAATTTAAGTTATTTCATGAAATTAAGGGAAAAGATTTGACCTTTACGCTGCCAGGGCCATTAGGAACGAGGTCTCTACGGATGATCTTCATTATTGATTATCTATTACGGAGTATACTATTCTTCCTTAAGCTTGTTGATTTTTACAGTTGAGAAATGATCAAGTGAGGTTTCAGGGGAACAAGAAAATAGAGATGGATTATCGCCCCAGGTAGCGATCCGGTCAGTTGGGTTGGGTTTGGGTTTGGGTTTGGGTTTGGATTTGGATCGGATTATATCGAGTTGGGTCATTCCTTTGGAATGATTGGGGTTCGGGTGGGCCGTTATGGATTCAGGTCAATTTGTGTACCAGGTCTGCTCGGGTTTGGGCATTGATCATTGGGTTATAACGGGTGTCGTGTCGCAAACGGGACAAGAAGAGACATTTTTGGGTGGTTAATTTTTCGAGTTGGGTTTCAAGTAGGCTGAGTTAGTGAGTTGGGTCCCTTTTAACTATCTCATCCATAATTCTTCATAACCCGCTTCCTCTCAAATCCTGAGCGCATTCAGTGAGTTGGCCATGTCTTTGGGTCAACTGGACTCGGCTTGTATTCGGCTCGTCACTACCTCTACCTGACTCATATGTCATAACTCATAACAGCGACAAAAAAAAGGAATATAATAAGTTTTGTTTAATTTGTCTCAATCTGTTAGTCTACTTTTTTTTTTGAGATAAGGTAAAAAAACTAGATTGATTCTCTGAGGTATGACCAATTTACCTCATCCTTTCGAATGAGAGAGGTAAGTTGAATCCACCGGCTTTCAAACCACCTCGAAAAATTTGGACATGAATGTCCAATAGAAGGCATGAAGTCAGCAACCTTGTTGGCTTCACGAAAGCAATGTTTAATTATCACTTCATCGGAAGAATGAAGGTCTAATTTCACATCTTTGATAATACTAGAAATTTTCCAAGGAATTTGCCAAGTACTACGAATTGAGTTAATAACACATAAATTATCACCCTCCACAATTAACTTTGAGATTCCTAAGTATTTAGCTGCTAAAATGTCTTCTTTTATAGCGAGATTTTCCGCAACAAGAATATTATTTGATCCACACTTTTTTGCTCCTAACAAAACCACATTACCATTATGATCTCTTATCAAATATCCTAAAGCAGCTTTATTGCCTTCTATTCTCGATCCGTAAAAATTTAGCTTTAGGAAACCGTTGATAGGTTTCTCCCACCAGATTTATTCCTTACTAGAAGTGTTACTAGTTGACTCGTCTTTCTCGGGATTGTTGAGATCCTTATGTCTAGTCTCATTCCAGGTCTTAGTGCTATTATTACATAAGGTAATAAGTTTGCTGATATTACTATAAACATTATCAAAAATAATGTCATTTCTATAAAACCATGCATTCCACCAAATAAAAATAATTTTAATAAAATCATCTTGTGAAATTAAGTCTTTGATATAATTAAGTTTCATTATAAAACTTTGACTTGCAATATTATCATAATTTGACAAAAAAATGTTGAAACTAAAAATGTTCATATATTGGATAACAGACCCAATCAAGGAACATTCGTAAAAGAAATTATCTTTATTTTCAATAGGATAGTTGCACAACACACAATGAGGTGGGACATTAATATGACTTTTTAGAAGCCTACCTTTCGTTGGGAGGCCGTCAACGCAGGCTTTCCAAAGAAAAAATTTCAACTTTGGAGGAATATTCAATTTCCAAATCCACTGAAATTCACATTTGTCAAGAGATTGATCGAACAAACCTTGCGCTAACCAAGTTGTTGTTTTGGTTGAGAAATTTTCATCCATGGACAGCCCCCAAATAAGGGTATCAGGAATATTATTATGTGGCAGTGGAATGTTAGTAATCTGAATCACAATATGGTTATTCACTAAATTGGATAATTTACAAACATCCCATTGTTTGTCAGAGGTTATAAAATCTTTAACCAAAAGATTAAGATCACGATTACTATCATCATCAACCATACCACTTGTAAGTGGGTGTGAAAAAACTAAATTATCAGACCAAAACTTAATGCGGCTACTATTACCTACCTGCCATCTCAGCCCTTTTCTAAATAGAGTCCGAAGATTCATAAGTTTACGCCATTGCCAATACGAGACTAAATTAGGCTTATGATCAAAGAGTAAACAATTTCTCAAGTATTTTTTAGTTATCACTTTGACCCATATACTTTCCTTATCCATAAGAATTTTCCATAGAAGTTCCATTAGTCTACTTGTCCATTGCCAAAAAAACTATGTATTGGTATGATCCATATTTTGTTTCAATCACGCATTTACTCATTATAAAAGCAATAAAGTTTGAATTACTCATATTCCGGATAACCTTCCCTATTCAACATTGACACAAAATTTAAGGGTTTGATTAAAATAAGCATGAAGTATTGTTGTGGAGTGAGGTGATTGGAGAGAGGAAATGTATTGTGGTATTGTTGTGGGGTGAGATGATTAAAATAAGTATAAAACTTTACCAAACAAGGAAATAAAGAACCGTGAATAGACGAAAAAGGAAATGAGAAAGGTTATTTAGATAGAACTAGTTTTGTGACCCGTGAAACTCACGGGAGTTTTGCGTTTCTTTTGTGTGCTTTCCCATGTTTTTAGGGTTAATAAAGTCAATTAGTCTATTGTAAAACGGTTTTATATAAAACCATAAATTAAAGTAATATATAGTGTATAATGTATAATATATAGTATATAGTATATAATATATTATTTCTAACTTATTTTATGAGAGTACAAGGTAAAATGATAAGTGGTATAGCAAAAACACCAAGTCAAAGCGAATAGCGGTAGATTAAAAAATTAAAATAACTCAATGCAAGCCAAAAATCAATTACTATAATGTCGGTATTCACATAATCACATCATACAATATCATAGTATTGTCAAACAAACATCTCTAAAGTTGGAGCAAGCTCACTCCCAAAAGTTAGGGTATTCTAATCAGTAAGAGGATTATACATCTGATGTACTACCTCCAATTCTATAGTTTTTGAGCATTATAATAAAGTTTTTGAGTTTTGTTTTAAAGTTTTTGAGTTTCACTATGAAGTTTCTGAGTTTATTCACTTAAACATTAAACTCTAAAAAATTACAATAAAACTCAAAAACATTACATATAAGTTTAGTTAAATTTGAGTTTTGACGGAAAAAA
Source organism: Silene latifolia (assembly GCF_048544455.1). Lineage (NCBI taxonomy): Eukaryota > Viridiplantae > Streptophyta > Magnoliopsida > Caryophyllales > Caryophyllaceae > Silene > Silene latifolia. The sequence continues at coordinate 84,432,262 of NC_133530.1, read as the reverse complement.
TATTAAAATCTAACTTATAAACTTTATTATGCTCAAAAAAATACACATGTGCTCAAAAACAAATTAAGTATGAGATAATAAGCTCAAAAAAAATTACATATATGCTCAAAAAATAAAAAAGTTGGAGGTAGTACATCCGATGTATGTTCCTTTTTCTCTATTCTAATTAACAAATAAACTCTTCAATTCTTTGCATTTAGTGAAATTTATAAGTATTATATTTTTGTATCTAAGAGGGAATAAACAAATGTGTAGATCAACGGTTTCTTGTTTTAAAGAGGATAATTTGGAAATGTTTATGAATGCTTTTATATAAAATCATGGTGGGCTGTCTCGAAGTAAGCTGTCTCGAAGTAAGCTGTCTCAGGTTGCTCCTGCTACTCAGCCTAGAGCCTTGAAGCTCGAGAAATAGTCTACGCTGCAGGTGGGCACCACTACTCAACCTAGCCTTTTAATATTATTGTATAGATGTACTTATTCTTTCATTTCCTAGTTACTTTAACTCTTTTATTTGCAATCAGTACATGATCATTGTCATCGATAAATTTCAGAATCTTTAGTATAAAAATCTTGAATCTTTGGTATATGTATATGTATGCACATACGAGTATAAATAATAATTACAAAACTTACAAACGCGGTGAATTCGTGACATTTTCCTCCGTACAAATGACATAACCAAACACCATCTTTGAAGTCGTATGTGTTCAACATTAGTGCTCGGACTCCATTCTGGCAATGTCAAAATATAATAAAACTTAATCATACTCTATCATTACCTCTTTTATTATTTTGTAAAGCCGTTACTATTTGCAATTTTAACAAATGATATAAGAAATAAAGACGTTTTAACAAGTGTTAAAAAAACTAAGATACTGAATTCGAGTTGTAGAAATTAATTAATTAATTAGAAAATGATACACGACCTGCAATTGTTGGGTGATGTTATCTTCTTGGCCGGCCGTGGTAGTGATTCGGGTAAGCAGCTCCCGGCAGTCGATGGCGTAAGAGTTATGCGTCGCCAAATACGCATATTTGTTGAACGACAAATAATTATTCTACATACATTGAGAAAATAAAATAAAAATTAATGATAATAACTAAGCAATATTAGTTTGTTTTCTTACCTAATCAAAAAAAAAAAAAAAAAAAAAAACTAAGCAATATTAGTTGAAATATTTTCCAACACTTAATTAGGTTAAGTTATAATAATGTCAATATAAAATTAATCAAAATAAAATGAACGTACCATAATTTGGTAAGGGCTTGTTGCGGTATTTCGAACACAACGAGCTCCATCTTATCTTTATTAATACAAGAACATTTAAAGCATTCTCATGAAACCACCTCATTATATGCATTTTTTTTCCAAACAAAAAAACAATGGTGGCCCTCACCACTTTTATTTAATTTGCCCCAATTACTTTCCTTTGCACGTCTATGTGTATTTCCTTTTTCCGTTTTTTAAATTAACAAACTAGGTTTGTGACCCGTGAGATTCACGGGTTTATCTGTTTTAGTTTTGTTATTTTTATCGTATTGTTTACATTTGTCTGAGCAATTAGTTGATCCATTTAAAAAATATAGTCTTGAAATACATAAAAGCTAGTTGGTTAATGCCTTATTTCTTTGACAATTTTGGTTTATTTTCAAAACTATATATTGTATTTTAGTTGTTATTTTTATTAATATACTAAAAGCATGTGGTTTTTTTAAAAAAAAATTATCTTTCAATGAGTCCAGTAATTCATGACACCATGTAAAAAAAATTAAATGCTTAATGTTGCTTTTTAATTAGATTGTATAGATTTTGTACTAAATTTTCTATGTAAAAGTTTGAACATCGCTTTGTCTTCCGGCAAATAAAGTTAGTAAGTAAAGACGAAAGGGCAAATTAATGCATAATGTTGAATATTTCTCTTTTTTTTTTCCTTTTTTTTTTGAGAATAATAAATCTCACAATGTAAGAAGCTTAAAACATATAGAATTATAAGGTTTTTTATCTTCTCAATATTTTAATTGTCATAAATCATATAGTAGCATAGTTATGAACTTTAATAAATGCTAGTCTTACTATATCATCTATACCAATTTGTCAAAAATTCTAAATTTTATATTTCTGAATAAATGATAAAATGAGTTAAATAATAGCCTACTACAAATCTCATTGCAATCTCTTATGTGTTATACATGTACGCATAAATATTAGATAATAATTTATATTTAACCATTATCTATGGCAATAGAATTTTTTGTCCAACTTGTTAATAAGATTGAGATTCTCGCAACTCTAATTTCATTCTATGAGAGCTATTTTTCAAAGGAAAAATGATGAATAAAAAAGAAACACATACCCAAATAAAACATACATTTGAAAGTTTCCGAAATACTAAATTTTATTTATGAACCTAAAAACAATTTAGTCATTCTTATTCATGTAGTCAGTTTTGTAGTTAGTTTATAACATAGTATTGAGTGGAATGAAGAGAATATTTGTTTAAGTAATTCTAGTATTTCTTTTCTTCAATGAAAAATCCCTAAAAAAAATCCACTGAGTGATTAATAAAAAACAAAATGGTGGAATTTGATTTATGTAATATTAACCTTATCGTTATTAATTTAAGTTTTCTCTTAAATAATGTAAGAAATAGGGTATTGAATCATAAAGATGTAAATATATTTACTTATGAATAGCACAACTCCACAAATCTTGATAGCCTCTAAATGAGAACAAAACAACATATATGTGAAGGTTAAAAATGTGAAGATTACTTCATAACCAATGGAACTTAAAAATAAATAAATAAATTATTAATTTAAAACCTTAGTACACTTACCTTGATGTTGATACAATGATAAAAAAGATTATATATTGACACATATATGTAATTCTTTTGGAGATGGGGGTAAAAAACATTCGTTTGAATTTCGGCTCACAAATGTTGCCTTCCATCAAACATTTATAGGCAAATGAGGATGTGTTTTATGACTTTTGTTTTTTTATTATTACCAAATTTAATATATACATAAATATGTATAAATGTTTTATGACTTTTGGGCATTCATTTTCATTATTAGCAAATTTAATATAGACATAAATATAGAGTAATGAGAAATGAAATATAAAAGGTTTACCTTTTTTTTTTTTTTTACAAAATCCACATTGCATGAGAATTGTTTAGGGAGTTATCTTATGAACTAAAAAATGATAGATATTTTGTCTTCCCTTTTATTTATAAATCATATTTATAGATTTACATATGTATTCAATTTTATTGCAATAATATTTAAGAAGGAGTTGCACATATAAATAATTTAAAATTAGAGTGATGTAAATTTTTATTTTTCGTTTAACAAATTGTAGTTTTAAAAATGTCAATGTCAATGTTTAATGTTAAATATATTATTATTTGCCCTTAATATTTACAAATTCTTTATTATTTCATAAACGGCGTAAAATTAGAATTATGTGATATTTATTTGTTACTTAAAATATCCTAAGAATAAACGTAGAAATTTAAAATTTAGTATGAATTTTGATTTTTAATTTATCTAGAAATTAAAAAGGCAAAAATTTAATGTTTGTTATGCTAATTTATTTTTTATGTAAATATTTTTTAATTTGTGTATCGTTTTAAATGGATCATTATACGAACATGAATTACCCTCTTAATTAAACACGTCATACTACATGGAGGATGGGTGACGTGGAATTTCGGTAATGCAAGGTGGCATTGTCTACGTGGCTTTTAAGGTTTACCCTTTTAATAATATTTATAGATAGCAAGGAGTATATAACTCTTCGAGAGGAATTTGTTTTCGTAGACGCGATTCCGAGGATGCCCCACAAATCGTGGGGTTGGATGGAGCGGAACGAGTGAATCGTTACGAAGTTATCCAAATAATTGTATATATAGACCGTTTTCTCTGATAGACTTAGGTGGTGTTTGGTTGGAGCTTTTGGAATGGATTGGAATGGATTCAGGACATTCCAATGTTTGGTTGGAGCATTTTGGAATGGAGTTAGATACCTGATGGATTCTAACTCCATTCCAACCCCTTGGAATCCCATACCCATCTCTCTCCCCAAGTTTCCAACTCCATTCCACCAAACACATTATTATTCCCATACCCGGATTGAACCAAATAACTTTAAACATGTATGGGGTTCTAACTCCATACCTCATTGGAGTTAGAATCCATTACATTCCATATCTAATGTGTGACACCCTTAAATAACCCGATAATTAAACGCGTAAATACTACAGAAAAACTGACAGGATATGTTTGTAATTGGTTCAACTAGACAAAACCTGTAATTTTTAAAACTTTCCTAAACCAACCACAAACATTTCCAACATTCCCAAGAGGAGGGTGCCAGAACCTGCAATGCTAACGAACTAATTTACATGCCATAGCTAATCTATAAGAAAATATAATGGTACAACCCAAAATAGAAAAGGGAGACATATGTCCCTTCAAATTATATACAAAACCAAAAGTTAAAAGGTTTACTATAAGAATAGCCAAACTAGGTCCAAGGTTCTTTATGCTCACTGGCTCGTCTGTGACCCCATCTAAATCTTCAACTTGTCAATCGCATTTTATACAAACACGAAAGCAACAATTCAGTGGGGAGTAACTTCAAGTCCTCCCAGCCACGAAACGTCATATTTAATGTAACATGTAGTATAACATGTAAACAATATGATAAACAATGTAATTATCATGTAATCTAACCTATGACCCCTAAACTGACCAAACTAAACTATCATGTGAATCATATAACAAATAGTAAACCAAACTTTATCAATTGTAACCGGCTTACATCTCACCTATTACAACTCATAAAATCACCATACAAGAAAGGGCAATATATCAAAGACAGGCATAAGTTCTTAGCACCGTCAATAGTCACTCTGTAACTCGAGTCTATACCACGAGGTAGGGAAGGTAATCGAACCGGTATCTTGGCTCAGCGGTTAATATTAATAAAACATGGCCAAGACACAACACAACCCTAGCCTAAAATCTGCGCAGACCTAGACATGCGGATACACACCACCGCACCCAAGACCCACAATTTTTCTAAAACAAAGTGAGTACCCTAAAGAGTCCACCAAATGGTTGGCTAGTACTTAAGCTGACCACTTACTATCAAAATAAGTAACGAGGTCATGCCCCAACTTGGATATAAATCCACTAGTCAGGAACACAAAGGCTATTAAGCAGTGAACATATACTCGTCAGAGACTATGAAGACCTATCTATGACAAACACAACAACCTGCAAGAAGTATTAAATCCCAATTTCCATTTTTAGCAAAATTAACAATATTAAAGGCTTCAGGGAATCTAGGGCCGTTTTTACAAAATAAGAAACTACTTAAACCAACTAACTACACATGTGAAATAAAGATATAATAAATGGCCTAAAACAAGAAAAAGGTCGATTATCCAATTCATATAAAATTTCATCCAACCGAATTTTTACCCGCAACCCCTGACCATGACAGTGCGGGTTAAATTGCGGTGACGACCAATCACTCAATTGACTGACATCGAATCAGTCAAAGGGATTAAGGCTCAGTTTTCGGCACAATCATCAAAACATTACAATTATAGCTATATAATTCATTTTGAGCCTATTCATTACAATTTCATTTTAATCTATCCTAACATGTGTCTACTACCATAATAAGCATACTTCATCATCAAAATTATTTAACTACTAATTTTATTTGTTTCCTAAGACTACCCACATGTTACTTTTACTAACCATATGATTAATAACCCGAAACTACAAGTGATGCATGATAATCCGCGAAACAAGCAACGGACTGACCCGGGTCAGCCGTGGGCTAGCCGTGGGCCAGCCGTGGGCCAGCCGTGCCTGCTGCCGCCACCCCTACTCCTCTTTTTTTTCCATTTTTGTTCATTATAACATCGTCTGAACACTAATTAATCGTTCCCAATACAACTATGTTAACTTAAATTAACAAAAGACATAAATTAAGCATGCATGCATCAAATTTTAACATGTGAAAATTTCTACTCAAACAAAAATCACAAAACATACAAAAACAACAAAGAATGTGACGATTATTCGTCGAGTAACTCGAAATATGTTACCTTAAGCTAGAAAATGAGCAATTAGCACCTTAAAACCCAAACCCTAACAAGCAACTATCCGCTATCCTCGACAATATACGAGTCCCCAAACTCGTCTTCCAATTCTTCACCTAAATAAACAATAAAAACAAAATAAATAAGTATAAATACCGAATTTTGCCAAAATTCGTCTTAAAACAACTTCAAGAAAACTGAAATTAAATTATACCAGGTTGTAGATCTCGACGAGGGGATTCCGGAAATATAAATTTTATGAAATTCCGATAAGAAATGCAAAAGTTATGGTGATTTTTAGCTTGAAATGTAGAAAAATGGTGTTTTGGGAAAGATGTTGATGAAGATGAACATAAGAACAAAAAAAAATCAGAAAAAGAAAGGGAAAGGGGGAGGGTGCCGCGGGTAGGGAGAAAGGAAAGGAGGGAGACGGGTTTAAGTCGGGATTTTACGAGTCGGTTTCGGCTCGTTTCGATAATAATTAAAACCGTTGGTCAAATGCAAATTCCGACAAGACCAAAGTTCTTAAACACGAGATTACAAGAAAATTGAATACTCATACGACCCATTTCTAAATTCGTTTACCCAATGTTCAAAAGAATTGTCATTTTCCTCCCGATATGCCCTTATTTCGAATTAAAAGATTTTTACACGGTTTAAACTATTTTTAAACATTTCGAAACTATCAAAATAAATACTTTTCTTCAAAATATAATAAAATTATATTTCTTTGAATTATTTTTACTTTAAATACATTAATATCAAATTTTATTTGATTATTAAATTACTTTCGCAAAATAATAACGGTCCGAAATTACGGGGTGTTACAATCACCCCTCCTTTTAAAAAGTTTCGCCCTCGAAACTTAGAAGGAGAAATTATAGTTATAAGAAAATATAGGTACCTTTTCAATGAAACGGTGATACTCTCGTTGATCAGACAAGAACATCCACATTCATATCAAGACATAAAAATATTTCTACACCAATAAATGAGAAAACCCATTATTGGGACGTCTCCAACAACGAGATTTAACATTCACTAATGTTAAAACCATTGAAAATCATAAAAGCATTTTCAAAATTTTAGTTTAAAGTTCTATAATAAGAATAATATCTTTACTAATTATGATTAAATACGGCTTAGTAACTCGGAAAAAGAGTAAGAAAAAGGAATACCTTACAGAAATAAATCAAAATTTCATTTTCAAACTTTTAAAATGGGTAAGGTTTTGCAAAAGTATCATAAACTTTTAACAATGAATCGAAATTGGTAGCTTGAAACGTTTAGAAATTTCACGAAGTGAAAAGTAACTTAGACATCATAGGTACAAGTATGCTAAAAGGATTCAAGCTTAACTAATCAAAAGAGCTATGATGAATTTCATGGGGTAAGAGTTGAAGTCGAACCTAACATGGTGTCAAAGATGGAGTTTCATAGGTTACCAACATCAAACTTATGAGAGGAGTATGATGAAGTAAGGAAAAGAGGTATGAGCAGTAACGCTCATGATCAAGGAAGAAGGAAAATCAGACAACAATAAAATGCCAGATACTCAAATCTCAAACAACAACATCACTCAAAACGGTTCCGAAAACCTCCTAACAACAAAACTCATAACCACATCACTCCCAAGGGTTTCCTCAATCACTTATGTTATCTCTTCCTAACATATTCCCTGGAACAAGATATTTCACTATAAGTGTGATCTCATCGCTCCAAATCCTCAAACATCCCGAAACAACTTTCACAAGTCTAAGGTCAAGGCTTCCAACAAAGTTATATTCGTATCCAACTAGTGTCAACTATGGGTTCCTCAAATATTCTACAAGGTTCTCATTTCAAAACAAGGTAGTAACATACCAACCCCAAACTCTGAAAAATCAATAGGATCTCAAGTTTTCTATCCTTTTGCTTATTAAGGATTGCCAAAAGCGGATCTACACTCAGCTACAACATCATCCCATCATCTCAAGTACTCAATGCGACCTCAAGGTCTATAAATCTATAGGGTTAACAAATTCTTCTCAACACTAAGTCTCTCTCAACTCAAGAACTCTCAAGAGTCAACTAAAATACCAAATCACATCACCAAACCATTATGGTCATCAACATCTCAAGGAATATTCTTTCAAATTTGACATCCTAAAACTTACTTACCATCAAATTCCCAAGGAACAAGGTCTTAATTGTAACAACATTTTATCACCTCAAAGTTCCTAAAACCATAAGTGAAACTATGTTCTTTAACCTAACAATTGGTGTCAACCATACCATTACCCTTTCTAGTTACCAAAACAAGTGCTAAGACTTCCCACAACGTAGCCTACTCTCACTCTCATACCATACTTCAAGTAATAATCAATATCACTCACTAAAACCCAACTAATAAACCCACACTTAACATTTCTCACACGGTAACATATACATTATCAAACCCTCATACCAAAGTGATTATGGAAGCCAATCACAAACTCGGCTACTTAGTCAATCCTATAACCTCAAACCACATCTCACTAACTCTGTAAACATGGTCAACAGGGTACCAACTATACTAAGGAGATAAGGAGTGATAACAGAATAGAGAAACGGTAAAATATTTTCAAAGGGTGCATGAACCTGACAAGTTAGGAAACTAAGGAGTCAGACCGTAAAGATAACGGTTGACAAAAATAAGAGGTATTCGAATTAAGAAGATATCTAGGGCAAGAAGAAGATACATAAACTTTGGCATAAGAACAGGGTTCAACAAACGTTAAAGAGAAGGGAAGGAGAACAGAAGCGGCATAATGAAAGGGTTACCGCTTACCAAACACTCATCAAAGCCTATGATCGATATGATAAGGTTACATCACTAAGGTGCTCAACAAAGCCTCAAAAGTCTACCAAATCATAGGAGATTACAATAAAATTCCGACAAGACCAAAGTTCTTAAACACGAGATTACAATAAAATTGAATACTCATACGACCCATTTCCAAATTCGTTTACCCAATGTTCAAAAGAATTGTCATTTTCCTCCCGATATGCCCTTATTTCGAATTAAAAGATTTTTACACGGTTTAAACTATTTTTAAACATTTCGAAACTATCAAAATAAATACTTTTCTTCAAAATATAATAAAATTATATTTCTTTGAATTATTTTTACTTTAAATACATTAATATCAAATTTTATTTGATTATTAAATTACTTTCGCAAAATAATAACGGTCCGAAATTACGGGGTGTTACATAATGTTTGAACCAAATGCCCCCTTAGTTATTTACAATTGTTATATTTTGTATCAGGCTACGGCTATTTGTAATTTAAATTTAATTTTTAAATTGGCGTTTTTTTTAGAGAGTCTTGTATATTTCTTCTTCAATTGTTTTCATTTGGATTTTATTGGTTACAAACTTATAATTGTGTTCACTTAAACATAGGGTAAGATTATTGGTAGTCTTGAGACAAAACTTTGGTAAGTCTTAAGACAAAACTCACTCAAAACTATCAATAATCTACCTAAATCTTAACAAAGTCTCAAGTTGAGTCTTGGAAATCTAAGATCCAAGACTCAACTTAATACTTTGGGTGAGTTTTGACCTCACTTTCAAAGGAAATTATCCAATGAATGGATGACACAATGAATGGATCTCAAGTGTCATTTTTTTGTTATTTTTTATTTTAAGTTTGTAAAAAGAAGAGGGGAAATAGAAAAGTAGAGTTTGAGGTGAGTCTGACTGATAATGTATAGAGTTTGAGGAGAGTCTGAGATGAGTCTGAGCAATATAAAAACAATATAAGTTACAGGAAAGCGGACGTGGCAGAACCTTAAGACTTTGGTGAGTCTGACTGATAATCTCACCCTAAGTCAAACATTTTACTCCTAGTCTTAAGGCTACTGATGAGAGTACCTTGCTCACCTTTAATAATTTAAAGAAAGTCTTTCCTCCATCCGTTCCAATCACTTATTACCTGATCTATTTTAGAATATCTCGGTTAACATAAAACGAGAAAAGTAATATTTTTTCCTATAAAATCGTCTTATTTATATCTCTATCTATCTATCTATCTATCTATCTATATCTATATTCTATATATAAGTGATGGGGCATATTCTGCACCGCTGACCAAGTCAACACATTGAGCAAGGTCGAGGATATCCACAGCAAAGTCAACGACTTAGACAGTCTAGCCGATGCAACCCATCGGCCTGTCACCTTGGTCTCGGCCGCAACGGCAACCGACCGGTAGGGGCACATACCCGCGTACTCATATCCAAGACCCTCGGCCGGCCTGCCATGGGTTCATCGGCCGAGGGTAGAACGGTCTTTCCACCTGCTAGCCACTTGGCCACTTGGCCACTACGTGACAAAAGGTGGAAGTCTATAAATACTCCTCAACCTTCATTGAGGAAAGGATCCAGAAATTAACCTAAGAATCACTATTCATCTGGTAATATCTCCCTTATCTCTCTACAATACATCCTTAGCCAAGTAACAACAACTTATCCCTATAAGTTTACTGACTTGAGCGTCGGAGTGAGTACGCTTGGCACAAAGCCAAGCCCTCAGTTCGTTCATTGTTGCAGGAGAGGCCGAGGGGAACGTTAAAGGGACGAGGAATCCAACTCAAGACATCATTCTACAAGCACGGGTGGTACCATATAACTGCTCTGGAATTACGCCCGAAACAATTGGCGCCGTCATTGTTGCAGGAGAGGCCGAGGGGAACGTTAAAGGGACGAGTGATCCAACTCAAGACATCATTCTACAAGCACGGGTGGTACCATATAACTGCTCTGGAATTACGCCCGGAACAATTGGCGCCGTCTGTGGGAAGACACTAAAAGCTAGTCACATTCATTCACAAAAAAAAAAAAACATAAACAAAAAAAAAAAACCACCCCAAAAGCCAAGAAGATGTCGAAACAACAAGAGGCATTCGTGACCGACGAAACCGAATTCTGCCAAGATGATACCGTCCACAAATCTGGAGTTGTGCAACCCTCCGCCGGTCAAGTGATTCAACCGGAGTACAAGATGCCAATAATACCAGACACTCCACTGCCTGTCGACCAGGTCACCATCATGGGACATGTGGTTGACGCAGCAAAACTGAAGATGCATGCTCCTGGACCTAATTGGGAGTACGCCGGCTCACACTGTCACATCGACAAGAGCGGCGGAAACCGTCCAGGAGACCAGGGCCCAAAATGTGACCCCAAGAAACTTGAACGGAGCATTAGGAGAAGCTGACCCTGTCAAGACACCGGGGAAGCCCAAAGTGGTCGTGGTAGACCTAAGTCCTTCTCGCACTTGTGAGAAGACAGCGTCGCCGCGGCACGAACGAGGCACACCCCGGAGGAGCGAAAGAAGCCCAACTCGTCAGAGTTGGAGAAGAAGCCCGACTCACCAGAGTCGGAGGAGAAGTCCTTCTCGCTACGAGGAGAGAAGCTGGACTAGGAATGCGAGGAGCCGATCGCCGCGAGTCGTCCGACACGTGGTCAGACAGCCCCTCAGCGCCTACGTCCTAGATGCCCCGGTGCCGACTAAGCTGAAGTTAACACCTATAGCATACAAAGGGGAAGGTGACCCGACCGACCACGTCGAGACTTACGAGTCTCACATGTCAGTATGGGAGCAACCTGATGAGGTTTGGTGCCGAATCTTCCCAACGACACTGCATGGGATGGCACAAAGTTGGTACAAGGGGCTACCCGACGGGTCGGTATACTGTTACGCCGACCTAAAAGACGCATTCCTAGCCCAGTATTCCTGCAACAAGAGGAGGGCCGTGGAGACATCGACCTCCTGACTATCAAACAGGAGGGAGGCGAGTCCCTCCGAAGTTATGTGAAGAGGTTCGACGCCAAGGTTCAACAAATTCGCGAGCTGAACAGCGAACTGGCAGCCTTCGCGCTGATGAAAGGCCTCCCAAGGGGAGACCTAAAAAACGAGCTCATCAAGAGCGGCCCGACCTTGGACGCCGCCAGAAATTGGTCGATCAAGCCATTAAAATGGAGGACTATCACAAAACCCGGGTAGGCCCTAGCGAGGCCAAACCCTCGGAAAAGAAGAGCGCCGGGAGGACAACCGGGAAGGACGCCGTGACAATAATCGGTCACGGTCGGTGAAAGACGCCGTGACAATAATAGGTCACGTCTCGATAAATCTGCCGGGGAAACAGGACTCGACGGGCGCGGGTGTAACACCCCATACTCCAAGTGCCTTACCGTAACCACTCGGGTATAAGGATACTACCATCTCGGTTGCCCGAGGCAATGAATATCATAAGACAATAAAGAAACGTATTTTAAAAGTAATTATAGTTTAAGTGATTACATGTTCAAAACCAAAAGCGATAAAAGGAAATACAAGTTCTCAAAACTATCTACTATCAAAATACTATCAAGCGTCAGACACGGCGGAAGACTTCTAAACCGCAACGTGGTGACTCATCCCGCCTATCCCGTATGCATCGTCTCTACATACCGCTCAATAACCGCTCACCACCCCGAATGGATCACCACAGTTTTTAAAACATTTAAACGGGTCAGTACTAATCACACAATTTATATGATCCAACAACACAACAAACAACATAGCTCAAACAAATCATACACACAATCACACCCACTTCAATCAATCTCCGTCACCGATCGTCCCCGGACCAGACCCGCCGTTGGGGACGCAGCCGTTCCCACCTAAGCCCCTCATCATACCGAGCGATAACCCTGTCCCATTCATGTGCACATCCCCTTCCGTGGCGGGTTCCACGAAGGGCGAAACTAGGGCGTGAAGTCACTCCCGCAAGTGACCCCACTCGGCCGAGAACGCATCTCGAGAACCATCAACAAGAATCACAACCACAAACACAACACAATCATCATATCAAACAACTAACTACAGCACATCACCAATATCCCATTATGGGACTAATACTGAGTAGGAAATCCTACCTGGAAAGCATAATTATCAGACGGTCTCTACTTTTGTATCAAAAGGCTCTTCTACAAAACCTCCTCCTATCATACAAACATACAAACACTACCGAATCACAATCTACACAAAAACCCCCAAATCCCTAAATTAGGGTTTAACCAAATTAAAGGAAAGACAATAAAAGGGTACATAGATCTTACCCTCGACGCAAGGAACTCAACGGTATAAACAACGACAAGAACTGACCGTCTGAACTCCGGTAATTGCTAAGAATGCGATTAAGAAGATGAACTTGTTTGCTTTCTCTCTTAAACAGAAATTTAGGTTTTGTAAAAGTGATTTAGAGTAATGACGACGAAGCTTAAATACCTTAATCGCATAATTAACAAAACCCGAGAAAACTCCCCGTAAAACCGGACACTCGATCGAGTACCCAAGGTACTCGATCGAGTACCCCCCTACTCGATCGAGTGCCCCAGCTACTCGATCGAGTACCCAACAGGTCAGAAACTATTTTATTTCGCAACTTACCCTTACTCGACAGAGTAAGGCCTACTCGATAGAGTACCCCAAAACTTATAAATACGGAGTATTACAGTCTTCCCTCCTTAAAAGGAACTTCGTCCCCGAAGTTCAACCCATACTCTAAAAACAAACATATGAACTCGATCAAGACACAACAACGTGACTAAGAACTCAAAACGAAACTCCAACCCAAACATGAACTCGTAATGCCAACTCCACTAACTATTCCTACCTCCACAACATGGCTCACGATATCGTATCTACCACATATATATATCTCATACGACACTAACTCCATACATAACCAACTACATAAACATCAAACGGAATGTTACATTCTACCACCCTTAAAAGGAACTTCGTCCTCGAAGTTTACTCACACTCATAACCTCATCATCCAACTGTCAACACTATCGAAGTATTCTCGCATTCCTAACCTCAAACTACTATAAGCACGTCCATGACCTTTTAACACTATCAACCACAACATATACAAAACTATACCTTATGCTACACCAACACTCTACTTCCCAATATACTACCATATGTACAACCATCAAAATCTCTTTTATCGCATCCTACTCCTCTTAAGATAAATGTTACGTCCTCGTAACTCACTAATACTAAATTCTAGATATATCTTTCCCTTTTCTCATCACCACCGCATGTCAAAGATAATCACCTATAACCTAAACACTCGCCATGCACATATCCAAGGCTTTCTTACTTAAACATTTTTCATACCTCAACTCATACGGCACACCACCTAATCTATACCATAAAACGCGTGGCAAAAATACCATACTAACTCTCCATTCTTTCTGCAAAACAACATACCTCTCTATGTAAGGCACCTATCTCCCAAAAGCATAACTCACGATCTACACTCGTTACGTACACTCACACTAGATCCTCAAGTTCTTTCCTTCATTACCGCAAAACTCATACACAACTTAACAAGACACTATTTCCTCCAACACCCTACACTCACTGCCTCAACAAAGGATTATGAACCACTTGCATCTATCAGGTCATTACCACACATGTTTTACGAATCACTTGCCATTACCATGTCCACTAAAGCCTTATCTAGAACAAGATCAAAATTATCAGAACAACCTCTCACAACGCGTCTCATCAACAGGATATCACTATACCATGACAACAACGAAAACATATACAACTCTATTTCATACCATACTCTACCCTGATTCTCAAACTTAAACTGGTAAAGAAAACATCAATAACAAAACAACTGTCTATCTGTACAAACTGAAACTCACAGAGAGCAACATCAAACAAAACAACAATCTATGTATCACTGGTATGCACTTTCGAAAACTCGTATCATAATCATCCCGCCTACTCCACCACAACCGGTGACGGCATCACAACACCGCCACCAACAGCCACACCGCAGTGCGAAAATACCCGCATCACAACACTAAATATCGTGCCCGGATCACCACCCGAGGCACAACAACCACATCGATAGACATCACAACTATATACAACTCCCATAAACACTGACTCAGAATAACTTTTCAGACAAGAAAAACTTACTCAAATCCACTTTACTAAATCATAACACAACATATTTTATGAATTAAACAGATAATAACCTCGTGAATATCATCCCCTTACCATATCACAGATTGACATGTATCATGAATACAGACAAGCATAACTAGTCATGCCAAATCAGTCAAATTATTACCCTTTTTAAACATCGTTCCATTACGTTCTCGTATCCAACATGTATTACAGAAAATTCAGATAACAACATTATAACTATCACACCATACCGTTTCTCGTGAGGTCACAACCTCACACAAACATTTATACACATCATAGACCCGTAATCACATCCAACTGGTGGCCCCGATCACGTAAGTTACCACTCAACATAGGTTACCTGCCGCCCGAGCTTAACTCATATGCCCCTCACAACATTTTCCCATATTCGCACAACCATCACTTCTTGTTAAGTATAACCATACCATTACTATTCAACTATTAGCATCCGCCTCATCTAACCACATCTTATACCTTCTCACAACTATACACAACAATTAGGTCCCTACCAAATCAACCTCTTTTGAATTGCTACCTTTCTAATATACCATCACTTTTAACCCTTAGTCACAAACCATAACACCACCATGTCCAGGACATCAAACCTCTTTCACTCATCTCTAAACATCACGATTTCTTTCCTATCTTCGGTTAACATTCCAAATAACTATCATCAAATTCACCAACAAAATTTACATCAACATCATTCCCAATACTGTCTTATTTGTATTGTCATCCAACTCTCCACCAAATATCGCGTATCCTGTCAATACTCCACCAACTTATTACTCCCTTAATTCCTCGAAACTCATTATCAATCATATTGTCCTGAAACTTCTATATAATCATTAGCTAATATCCTCATGATAATATCATAAATCTCGACGATTCCTTACTTCTATATCACATAACTCTGGTCAACATTTTTCTCTCACTTACTTTTATCCTTCTTTTCTCTTTACACTCAACAATAACAATTAATAGCTCAACTCCTTATTCCTTCTAGCTAACTCTTTAGTAATCCAGTTACCCTTTCGTTGCTCCAAAACTCAAATTCCATTATTTTCTACCGACATCATCTCACTCTTTCTTACCATGGATCTTCTCTTATTATGCTATCACTCACTCACACTTATCACTAATTTGCCCATAAAAATCAACGTTTAAAGTTCAAACAATTACATCTCCCTTTTTACATCTCTAGAAATCAAAATTCTTTTTATACCGTTAATTGCCCAAGGAAATCCCACAGTGGTTTTACCTCTTAATAAACCAAATCTCCCCAAACTCCCTCACTGTCTACAAATCCACCTCGCGACATGTCTCCACAAAGTTCACTATATACCCCTCTTCTCAACCCCTTTAAAACGAACTTTCACTATGTATATTCTTAACCCATATGACTCCTAACCATCCCCCTCCATGATTCTTTACACATCTCAAGCTGCCACCATTTGCGTCCCTCATTTCAATCTTTTCATTCTCACGTTCCATAAACTCACACCATCCCTTGCCCACATTCATTTACTTTTACATTACCCAACATACAAACATATCGCTCCTCTCATCTCACAAAACATGCTCTATGTCTCAATAAACCATACCAATCTTCCTTTTCTTTTTCCACTATTTGTCACAACACATATAACTTATGTCCTCCCACCGAACTCCTACTCACCACAGGTGCCACTCACTTCACCATAAGATTGGGTAACTTACGTATCAAGACCAACATACATGTAAAACAATGCATAAAGAAGCAAAATAACATCTTTGAATTAAACATAATATGCAACGAAGTCAAAAAGGTAAGCATATGACCCAAAACAGGGGTCACTAGATCGAGTACAGGCCACTCGATCGAGTAAGGGACTTACTCGATCGAGTAGGTGAAGATCAGAAGCACGTAAAAAAATTCACCAGGGCCACTCGATCGAGTAACTAACGTACTCGATCGAGTGCCCCCTTACTCGATCGAGTACCAAGGATACTCGATCGAGTACCCCAATTCTCAACACTGTCCAGTTTTTCGAAAAAACAGTCATAACTCACTCATTTCTTGTTCGTTTTGGGCGTGTGACCTATCGTTAGAATCGTAAAAGGACAAGCTATCACCTACAATTGGAATCACATCAAAATCATTTATGCATCTCAAGTTATAACAGTTTAAAGACAACTTTGCTGTAATTAGACGACATAACTATTTGATTTTTACTTCCAAACAGCTTAAACAACAACCAAGCAAACAAAACCAGTCCAAAACTCATAAAACCAGTATTCATAATCATATGTTACTATTTTCAAAAGCCAAGCAACAACATTCATCATGCACATAGCTTATCTAACTTGCCAATTATGACTTACCCACATGTTTTTATTCTATCACTTTTCGTAAACAAAATCACAAATACATGACATCAAGTCCCCTATTCACATGTTACTACCACGATGATTCATCTTTTTCCACTAATCCATCCATCATACCACATATTTATCCACCATATTCGTTCAACATATTCACTCAGCACATGTTCAATTCACACTCCCAACCTTCTGTACTTTTACTCAACACGACAACAACAACATGTATACTTACACATCGCTTTATATATATATATATAGACAAAACACTTTTCCCTTACATAATTATAACGTGCCAAATTACATGTATCAATCCTTATACTTTCATGCTTTACAATCAACCAACATACAATTCACGTCATCATCATCTTTCAATTGGATCCCCATCCTCCACATGCATGCATCCATCAATTCATACAACATACTACTACATAGATACACACAACACACATTAAGCACATAACGATTCCGACACATATCCCATGGTGACCGGTTCAAAATTGTAGGGCGAGTTCGCGACTTTAGGACGTCTCCCAAGTCTTTGCATTAGCTCCTACAACCTTTACCCCGGGTTCATTTTAATTGACTCCCTAGACTCATTAGATTCATTGGTTACAGGTTTCAGGATCGTCGCTCTGATACCATTTGTAACACCCCCATACTCCAAGTGCCTTACCAGGACCACTCAGGTATAAGGATACTACCATCTCGGTTGCCCGAGGCAATGAATATCATAAGACAATAAAGAAACGTATTTTAAAAGTAATTATAGTTTAAGTGATTACATGTTCAAAACCAAAACTGATAAAAAGAAATACAAGTTCTCAAAACTATCTACTATCAAAATACTATCAAGCGTCAGACACAGCGGAAGACTTCTAAACTGCAACGTGGTGACTCATCCCAGCTATCCCGTATGCATCGTCTCATACCTGCTCAATAATCGCTCACCACCCCGAATGGATCACCACATTTTTAAAACATTTAAACGGGGTCGTACTAATCACACAATTTATATGATCCAACAACACAACAAACAACACACTCAAAAAATCATACACACAATCACACCCACTTCAATCAATCTCCGTCACCGATCGTCCCTTTGGACCAGCCACGCAGTGGGGGACCGCAGCCGTTCCCACCTAAGCCCCGCTCATCATACCGAGCGATAACCCCCTGTCCCATTCATGTGTACATCCCCTTCCGTGGCGGGTTCCACGAAGGGCGAAACTAGGGCGTGAAGTCACTCCCGCAAGTGACCCCACTCAGCCGAGAACGCATCTCGAGAACCATCAACAGCAATCACAACCACAAACACAACACAATCATCATATCAAACAACTAACTACAAAGACATCACCAATATCCCATTATGGGACTAATACCGAGTAGGAAATCCTACCGGAAAGCATAATTATCGACGGTCTCTACTGTTTGTATCAAAAAGGCTCTTCTACAAAACCTCCTCCTATCATACAAACATACAAACACTACCGAATCACAATCTACACAAAAACCCCCAAATCCCTAAATTAGGGTTTAACCAAATTAAAGGAAAGACAATAAAAAGGGTACATAGATCTTACCCTCGACGCAAGGAACTCAACGGTATAAACAACGACAAGAACTCGCCGTCTGAACTCCGGTAATTGCTAAGAATGCGATTAAGAAGATGAACTTGTTTGCTTTCTCTCTTAAACAGAAATTTAGGTTTTGTAAAAGTGATTTAGAGTAATGACGACGAAGCTTAAATACCTTAATCGCATAATTAACAAAACCCGAGAAAACTCCCCGTAAAAATAGGACACTCGATCGAGTACCCAAGGTACTCGATCGAGTACCCCCCTACTCGATCGAGTGCCCCAGCTACTCGATCGAGTACCCAACAGGTCAGAAACTATTTTATTTCGCAACTTACCCTTACTCGACAGAGTAAGGCCTACTCGATAGAGTACCCCAAAACTTATAAATACGGAGTATTACACCGGGTGGAGTTCGGGATCGTACCACCAGAGGCGATATAATGATAAAACCCCCCTCGTCGTATCGGCCGCCGAGGTCTTCGCCCTGAGCAAAAACGAGGGCCAGAAGTGGGAAAGGCCCCCCAAGCCGAAGGGGGACGGTGACACGAGCCGATCTTGTGAGTACCACGGTCACACCGGTCACCTCATCGACAAATCGCCGCATCGAAGAATGCCATTGAAGAGCCGATCCGGAAGGGGAGCCTCAGCAAGTACGTTGCCAAAGGCCAAAAGACCGACGCCGCGATTCGGATAAGAAATCCGTCTTCAAACGGATAGGAGTAATCCATGTTGTCATCGGGGGCAACGAGAACGGAGGGTCCGCTCATGGGCACAAACGGCACCTAAACGAGCTATATCAGGCCATCAACTTTGTGCCCAACACAGCGACCCCCGCTTCCAACATCCCCAATATGACTATTGGAAGGAAGGACTACGAGGGAGTCATCGCTCCTCACAGCGACCCACTTGTAGTCAATTTGGACATATCTAACCACCTGGTCAAGAGGTGCCTGATTGACACGGGCGCCTACACGAACATCATGTACAAGGAGTGCTTCCTTAGCCTCGGTCTGAAAGCCAAGGACTTAAGCCCCTGCACCAATCCACTGTACAGCTTCTCCAGGGCCGGCCTGGTACCACTGGGGTCAATCAGACTACCGATGATGTTCGGCGAAGGGAATGCGGCTAAGAATGTCCTAGCTGAGTTCGTGGTCATTGACGGCTCGTCCGCCTACAACGTTCTCATAGGCCGAGTCACTCTAAGCGAGGCCGACGCAGTAATGTCCATCCGGGCCCTAACACTGATGTATGTCTCGGACCGGGGGGAAGCGCATAAGCTCGTCTCCAAGGACGAGAAGGACGAGGTGGTCAACGTCCAGATAGCTGCCAGAGGATGCAACATGCAATCCCTCAAAGCGGCAAAGAAGTCAGAGAAAGGAAAAAGTCCGTCCTTACAACAGGAGGGCGACCTCATGGACGCAACTAGCGGCTGACGGGGAAGGTGTACCTTTGATGAGCCATTAGGACGCTGGTAATCTCGGGAAAACTTTGTATAGCGGCGGAGGTGTCCAAGATAGTTGTGGGCACCCCAACGCATGTTTATACCTAATGAAAAATCATCCAAGTCTTCCATCAAAGTGTCCATTTTCCCCATCAGTCATTGACAGGAAGCAGACGCCAGCTCACACTGTCACATCGACAAGAGCGGCAGTCCCCATAAAGAAGCAGGCACCGTCGCAGTCACCCCAAGTAGTAGACGCCACGGCAATCACCCCAAGAGGTAGACGCCGTCGCAGTCACTCCAAGTGGTAGACGCCACGCCGTCATCAAGAAATAGACGCCACTCACACCGTCACATCGACAAGAGCGGGGTCCCCATAAAGAAGCAGCACCGTCGCAGTCACTCCTAGTAGTAGACGCCACTAGCCACCCCAAGAGGTAGACGCCGTCGCAGTCACTCCAAGTGGTAGACGCCACGGCCGTCATCAAGAAATAGACGCCAGCTCACACTGTCACATCGACAAGAGCGGCAGTCCCCATAAAGAAGCAGGCACCGTCGCAGTCACCCCAAGTAGTAGACGCCACGGCAGTCACCCCAAGAGGTAGACGCCGTCGCAGTCACTCCAAGTGGTAGACGCCACGGCCGTCATCAAGAAATAGACGCCAGCTCACACTGTCACATCGACAAGAGCGGCAGTCCCCATAAAGAAGCAGACGCCGTCGCAGTCACTCCAAGTGGTAGACGCCACGGCCGTCATCAAGAAATAGGACGCCAGCTCACACTGTCACATCGACAAGAGCGGCCGTCATTACCAATAAGCGACGCTGGCTCACACCTTTGTCACACCGACAAGAGCGCAATCACCCTCGGAAGCGACGCGCGCATAGCGATTCGACCCGGCAAAGACAGTTGATACTCGCAGAAACGATCAAAACGCCTTAAAAGCGTTTAAACACAGTTGAGATGCGCACTCTAGACTGCCTTGGCCAGGCCGAGGCGGAAACAAAAGGGCAACTCAGACGAAGACGAAAAAAGACCTCGGTCAAGCCAGAGGCAAAGTAAAGACGCTAAGTACAGTTGATACGCTCAACTATTAGCGCAAGGAAACTCAAAGTGAGGTAAAGACCTCGGCCAAGCCGAAGACAAAAGAAACGAACTCTTATTAAAAATGATAAGTTACAAGTGAGGAAAATACAAACGACGGCCGTCCCCATAAGGATAAGCCAAAACGCTACCTACCAAAGTTATACAAAATACAAGGAAAAGAAAAACAAAAGATTACAGGTATCATTTGAAGCGCCAAAAATGGCAGGGAGGGAAGGCTTAATAATTGGCTCCCGAACAGCTGAAGCTATCCGAGACGCCGGCGAGCTCGGTGACGACCGCGATCTCCCTATGCCTCGTTGTTGCTTGCCATCGGCGGTAGCAAAGCATCTTCTTCGATGGGCAACCCAGCAGCGTTCTTAGCAGCCTCAGCTTCAGCAGCATCAACTTTAGCCTCGGCAGCCTCAGCCGCCCTTGCCCACTCGGCTTCCTCCTTGGCCGCCTTAGTCTTCTCAGCAAGGGCTGCACTCTCCGCGGCCGCCTCTTTCTCTATCTTCACCCTCACCGCCTCCTTGGCCTTCTCCTCCACGGCTTTCTCCTTAGCTTCGAGCTTATCGTCAAACAGCTCGTCAAATTTGCCCCACGGAAAGGAACCAGCAAGAGGGAAGAGCTCCTCAATCACTTCCCTGGCAGCTTCTTCGGCCAGATCCCGGAATTCGGTGCACATGTTAGGGAGCATGACGGTTTGGAGCATCTCAATGTCCTCCTCCTTTTGTCTAATAATGGCCTCCTTGCTCCGAATCACCTTCCCCTGGATCTGAAATCTGCCCCTAAATTCATTCCTCTGCTGGAGATAAAGGTCGGCGTGCCTCTGAACAAGGTCACACTTCTCCAGCAGCTTTGCAACTTCGGCCGCAGCAGCCTCGGTCTTGGCTCTCTCAGCAAGGACCTCCTTTTCAGCGTCCTCCCTGAGTTTTCTCTCCGCCAAGAGCGCTTTCTCAGCATCTCCCCTAAGCCCCTGCTCATTGAGGAGATCCAGTTTCGCCTTCGCGGCCACCTTCTTAGTGGCATCAAGCTCAAGAGCGGACTGAGCCACGGCCTTCTCCTGCTCTGTAATACGAGCACCGGTCAGCTCGTTCCATCTCGCCAGCTCCTCGATCAACCTCGCGCTTTCCGCTACAAGCTGGGAGGGGGAAGCCTTCTGGGATGAAGGGTCAATGGTGACGTTATGATCACCAGCCTGCAGCCGGGAGGGGGAAGCCTTCTGGGATGAAGAGTCAATGGTGACGTTATAAACACCAGCCTGCGCGGGTTTCTCCTCCACTTGCTGCTCATTAAGAGCGACGGCCGACAGCGGCTGATCTGCAAAATTTAACGAAAGCATCAGTATCAACATGCATAGACATGCCAGAGAGCCGGTTCATCAGGAATAGATCAGTACCATGCTTGGCCTTCTTGGCCGAAGGACGCGTTTCCTCGCCAGCGGTAGAGGCTGTCTCCTTTCTCTTACGGACAAGGGGAGACCCCTCCTCATCAGAGTCCTCCCCAATGGTGATATCAACGATCTCCACCGTTGCCTTCTGAATAGGGGGAATGGGAGGTGGAACTGATGTCGACGCCATCGCCGCCGAAGACTTTGTTTTTCGCGTGTGGCGCGGCATGTTACTAACAACCTTCGCCTGGGCCTCCACCACATTCAAGCTCTTCAGCTGCTGATCCATGAGATCATTCGGCGACGTCCTGCGGTCATGAGTTAGAGCCTTGGGATGCAAGTTAGCAACGGTTTTATCTTTGTGCAGCCCCATCCTCCGAAGGATATCCTCAGACAGGTCCGGTCCAAAGTGGTCTGCGAAGGAAACAAAGCAAGAGTTAAGTAGAAGAAATGAATCGAAGTTCGAGAAACAGGAACATTGAGAGCGGTGATGGGCCACACACCGACCCCACTCACCCTGTGCTAGGGCCGGTATGAGGCCGACATGGCAGAGCGGCTCATCCTGGAGGATGATCTGCGTTGGGGGAATCCATATTTTCGGCACTCCACTCTTGTCCGCCTCAAAGAGCCTCATCGCCAGCCTCTCATCCTCCTTAAGAGGGACCTTGCTGGCATCCATCTTGAGCTTTTTCCGGGTGACCCATCTGTCGTGCTCCGCCTTAGTCTCACACCGCAGATTAACTTGGTGCTGAAAGAAGCGGGGCAGCGGATAGTCATCCGGCACCTTAACGTACACCCACCGATCTTTCCAGTCCTTGCAAGAAGTAAGTTTGTCAACAGAGACATAACCCTGCTCCATTTGCACACTGTACCATCCGACGCGACCAGAGGTTGACGGCCGGAGATGATGAAGCCGGCGGAATAAATTCACCGTTGGGGCCTCTCCCTTGAAGAGACAAAGCCAGACAAAGCCGACTATGGTCCTCACAGCCAACGGATGCAGTTGGGCAACAGCAACGTTCATGGCCCTAATGATGGCCATAACGTACTCATTCAGCGGAAACCGTAGCCCGTACTCCAAGTGCCGCATGTATACGCCGATGTGACCCGGGGGAGGGCAACAGACCGCCTGACCCTCCTCAGGGATAAGAATTGTGTATCCCCTGCCAAAGAAAAAATGGCCCTCGAAAAATGTCTCGCCGGAACAACTGGCGAACTTATGGGTCCAAGCACGGTCAAGGCGGACCTTACAGGGCCGCCGTGATCCATAACGCATCGCTCCCCTCATTAGGACGAGCCCTTTCAGCATCACCACCGAAATCGTCTGCGTCATGATCGACATCATCGTCATCCTCCCATTCCTCCAAAACTTGAGGATCAACTTCGGGAGAAGGAGACCTACACTACAAGAATAACGCGGGAAACTGACGGAAAAATAAAGCCCATACTGACGGCTTTTCCGTCGGTATTTCACTTTACTGACGGAAATTCCGTCAGTAATAAGGGGTCAGCTTATTTTGTCAGTAAAACACGTGTACTGACGGAATTTCCGTCAGTCTCCCAAATAACTGACGGAACTGTGACGGACAATCCGTCCTTTTTTACAGGTCAATACTGACGGAATTTCCGTCAGTGTTTAGCATTACTGACGGAATTTCCGTCGTTTATGATGTACACGTGGCATTCCACGAGGTTTCGAAATCACATTAACAGAGGGCACCGACGGAATTTCCGTCGATTTTTTAGGTTTACCGACGGAAATTCCGTCGTTTTTTTTTGTGACACGTGGCGTTTCTAGTTAAACTGGAAAATGGGGAGGAAAACGCAGTGACGGAAATTCCGTCGGTATTTTAATATTACTGACGGAATTTCCGTCAGATGTATTAAATAACAGACCAGGAAACAGCAGCCTGCTGCCCAGCCACGATGCGTTTTTTGCATCGTTTCAAATACAGCCACGATGCCTATTTGCATCGTTTCCAATATAAACAAAACCTGCAAAACACATCCAATCGTCGACCGCCAAGCGGGAATCCATTTTCACGTCGACCGCTAATGCGGGAATCAATACACAACAAAAGAGAAGGGGACGCAAATTGTTTTACATAAAAACATAGTCAAATTTGTACATTGTCTTACAAATTAAACAGAGAATTGTTTTACCATGTCTTTCATACTTACTAGACGACAATACTAACTAAACTAAAGTTCTAACCTAAAGGCTCTAACCTAAAGGCTCTAACTTAAAGGCTCTAAGTGTTTATAGGGTCAATAAAACTACCACCAATACCTCCAAACCCGTCATCACCACCCCCAAAGTCATCCCGTCTATGTGGAGTAAATTGTGAACACGTGTTTGGGGGTTGAGATGCTTGCAAATCAGCCCAAGCCTTTCTCATTGCCGCCATTTCTTCAGCCTGTTCACGAACCTGTCTTTCAAGAGCAACTCGAGCGGATCGTTCATCATTCATTTGGGTGGAAAGCTGTGAAATTATGCTAGGAGCATAAGATAAAGACCGTCGGCCAGCTTTGTTAGGAGGAAGATCATACCATATTTGGGCCCCTGTAGGTCCTGTCCCAAACATCCGGTTCTTCTCGTCAAATCCTCCTACAGCCTTGTAGTAGGCCTGAATCTCGTCGGGAGACCGTCCGGTGGCAATGGTCGCCTCATCTCCTCTTGGAAATCACGCTGAAAAAATAGAAAATCGTCAGAAATGATATATATATACCTATCTTTATAAGAAAGAGATTATCGTTCTTTGTAATAAAAATAAATATTAAATTAAATTAAAGAATTTACCTCAACATCAGCCGCTCGAGGGTTAACCCACTCGCCCTTCTTATTTTTCTTCGTCTTCATGAACATCTTGTGGGGGGTGGCCTCTTGACCCTGAAATTATTATGGAAACAAGTAAAATCAAGTATATTTTTGTCAATCATATATATTAACCACTTTTTAAAAGCAATATAAACAATACTTACCAATTCCTTGAAAGCATCGGAGCAACTCTTCCGACCAAGAGTGTGGGTGCCCAATGCTTTCCCATCTTTCCCACCCGACTTCCTGTTTGCCGTGTTGATTTTTGAATGTTTGGCAAAAGTAGCATCATTTGGCCTATTCCTAAGGTTCTCCAACCAAGAAACAGGCACCCACTTTGGCGGTTTCTTGTTATATTTTATTCCATTGATAAGAGTGGTAATCCGCCTCGTTACCCTCGCCTGCCACTCAGGAATAGGATCATACCCAGGATCGATGGATCTTACATGAGTCTGTTTCAAAAAACAAGTGTGAAATTAGTTATATAAAACTTTGGAAAATTCTTATAAACTTAAGAAAATTATTATAAACTTAAGAAAATTATTATTGAAAAACATAATTACCGCAAAGTAATTCCACATCTTCCGACGCTGTGCGTTACTCGCTTCACCCCACCTAGTGAAGTACTCATCTCCAGTGTTACAGGTGAATGACCAAGTAACATATTTCTTGATTGTTTCGTCATCCCACCTGAAAAACACATAAATATTTGAAATTAAAACTGTAAATGTTAAAGTTTTTTTAAACTTAAGAAAAATTAACATAAACTTACCAATAATGATCTGGCCGAGCACGGGCCTCCGAGAGAATCACCTGCATGTTCTCCTGTCTATTTGATGGAAATTCAGGATTTTCCTCATCCTCAACCTCTTCGTCCTCCCGATTCCGTTGAGATGCATTTGCCTTACTATTGCTCCCAATCATACGGCGAAAAATGTTAAGATAATCACCGCATGTTAACAATTCAAATCGTTAGTATATATAAACAATTGAAAAAAACACTATGGAAAATCGTGAACTAATTACCACTTGCCTCTTCTTTAATGCATTTTATTGGGTGAATTGAGAGGTTCTTATAACCAAATCTTGAAAATTGAAACACACTATTGATGTTAAGCTAAAACGACATGTATAAAACAAAAAACCAAATAGCTTAGAACGACAAGTAATAAAAAACGGAGGGCATATTTTATTGAATGTTTAATAATTGTACAATTACAACTAGTCCTCCTCACTATCACTATCACTACAAATCAAAACAGGTTCATCATCCGAAAAAAAGCACTCCCACTTCTTCCTCTCGATTCCTCATTTTCGTATCTAATAAGTTCTTCAACTTCATCTTCATCCCCTTCTTCTTCGACGTCTATGTCATATTCCCCTTGACCTCTTTCCACTGTCACTTCGTATACATCTTCATCATCTGTATCTTCCAACAAAATCGGTGAAATTGAGTGATCGTTCACAACCACATCTTCTTGAAAGACACTTTCTTCAATAGGAGCATCAACTTGTGATCTTGCCTTGGTTTTAAAAACCGCGGACCACTGAATACCTTGATTACCTTTCTTAATGGTTGGATAAGGAGCATAACAAACTTGATCGACTTGAAAAGCTGCCACAAATGGGTTATGTCCACGAAGTTTTTTTTTCTCGTTTACATCTACAAGTCCATAAACCTTATGGATACTAAGTCCTTGTGGGGAATTATCAAGCCAATCACATTTAAACAATATAACCCTATAAACCCTTTGCCCGGCATAATAAGAAAGCTCAATTACTTCATTTAGGGTTCCATAGTAGTCCAACCCTTCAGTTGAATTCACAGAAACCCCATTGCTTAACGTACACTTCGAAACATCAACTCCCTCCTTATAAGCTCGAAACTTATAGCCGTTGATGGAATACCGTCTCCAAGACTTCACCATGTTACTAGGACCCAATGCTAAAGCTATTATTAGATGATCCTTCAATCTATGAACCTATGAATAAAAAAATGTTAATTAAGTTGTTATATTTTTTTCAATATCTAATAAGAAATCTAAATGTATAATTCAATTTCAAAGAAAATGTATTATCACTTACTTGATTTCGGAACCATTTCGGAAAACTTTTCTCATGTGATGCCCAAACATCATCAGAGGATGTGACATCAGGAAAATTGATTTTGATATGTGCCTCAAATTCCCTATAAGTAGGGAAAGCATGTTTTAGTTATGTATTAATTACCTATAAATTCGATCTAATTTGATAATTAAAAAACAATTGAGTAATGATGAAGTATTAACTTACTTTTCATAAGTATCTAAAAAATCTCCACGCTTTCTTAGCACATAAAAATGAGCTTCTTCATACTCTTTCTCAGTTAAGTACCTCTCTATACATTTTCCGGTTGTAGTTCCCATGTCATCATTGAATAACTCGGGTAACTTAGATTTCAATTGGTCATCGGAATTTACACCAACATCTAAATCTTTTGCTTTTGTGTCAATGTGATCTTCGAAATAAAAAGAACAGAAATTTGAAATTTCCTCTAACAAAAAAGCGTTGCATATTGAACCCTCCACCCGAGCTTTGTTGCCAATCTTTTTTTTTATATGATTAAGAAATCTCTCAAATGGATACATCCATCGATATTGAACAGGACCTCCAACTTTTGCTTCATAAGGTAGGTGAAGAGGCAAATGCTCCATGGAATTGAAAAAAGACGGGGGAAATATCTTCTCTAACTTGCATATTATCTCCGCAATGTTTGACTCTAGACGTTCCATAGAATCAACTCTAATCGTAGAAGTACACATGGTCTCTAAAAATTGGCTTATCTCGGTTATTGCATTCCAAGGACTCGTCGGGAGCAACTCTTTCAAGGCAACGGGGAGTAGTCGTTCCATAAAGACATGACAATCATGACTTTTCATGGAATGTAACACCATCTTTTTATGGTCAACACACCGACTCAAATCTGAAGCATAACCATCCGGGAATTTTAAGTTAGCAACCCAGTCACATAGAGCCTTTTTCTCCGCGTTTGATAAAACAAACCTAGATGATGTGGTCCGTTTATAGCAAAGTTCATTAAAGTCTTCTTTACCCTTAGTGTCAAATTTAGTTTTACCTGGTACATCCATGATGGTGTTGATAAGTTGTTCAAAAAATTTTTCTCAATGTGCATAACATCCAAGTTGTGTCGAATCAAAGAACGTTTTCCAATAGGGAAGTTCCCGAGAATATGCTTTGTTTCCACCAACCTTCATTCGATCTTTCAATCTTTTCAATTCTTTATCGAAGCATCAACTATTTTAGGCAAGTCTTTTACGGATTCCCACACTTCATCACCCGTTAGTTTCGATGCGGCTATGCGATTCTCGCTTTTTTGTTTTTAAGAAAATGCTTACAATTGTCGCGGAAAGGATGATCGGTGTTAAGAACTCACGGTGACAATCAAACCAACAAACCTTTTTGATATTTTTAAGCCAAAAAGATCTATGATCATTTTCGAACAATAAGGACAGCACGATATCCACTTGTGGACCAACCAGAAAAGCATGCCATATGCCGGAAATCGTTGATCGTCCACATTAATGCAGCCTTTAATTGAAAATTTTGTTTCTTAGAGACATCATAGGTGTCCACGCCGGTTTCCCAAAGTTGTTTCAACTCTTTGATCAACGGTTGGAGGAAAACATCTAAATTTGTTTTCGGATTTTTAGGACCGGGAACTAGCACAGACAATAACAGAAATTGTCTCTTCATGCATAGCCAAGGAGGTAAGTTGTACGGAGTCACAATCACGGGCCAACAAGAGTATTTCGTCCCAAACTGCCCAAAAGGTTGAAATCCATCCGTACACAAACCTAGCCTAACATTCCGGGTTCACTTGCAAAATCTGGATGCTCTCTATCGAAATGCTTCCACGCTTCTCCATCACTTGGATGTGCCATTGTCCCCCTTTCTCTTAATCGAGAGTTTTTGTAGTGCCAACTCATCTCACCTGCTATGTGCTTGGTTGCATATAGTCGTTGTAACCTTGGCGCAAGCGGGAAATAAGTTATTGGTTTACATGGAATTCGCCTCCCACTTGAATTCTTTTTACCTTTATACCGAGATGCACGACACTTTGTACATTCTTCAAGATTAGAATTTTCCTCCCAGAAAAGCATGCATCCATTGATACATGCATCAATCTTTTCATGGGGAAGTTGGAGTCCCTTCAGAACTTTTTTAATCTCATAAAAATTGCGCGCCATTTGATTTTCCTTTGGAATTATGTCACCAACGAACGACACAAAACTATTAGCGCATCTAAGAGATATGTTGTTCTCACATTTGATTGATAACAACCTAGCAAATTACTTGCAACAAACTCATATCACTTCCCTCAAACACGGTTGTTCAAACTTGCTCTAACATTTTAAAGAACGAAGAAACTTGGGGGTTCGGGGTTTCATAACGCACTTCTTCATCGTCAAGGTCATCAGGATTAAGTCGATCCTCCAAAATTTGGTCAAAAGTATCACGCAATGCATTTTCCACGAACTCACGGTAAGGATTCTCACTAGCATTTGTACTAGGTAGTTTCTCACCGTGATACGTCCATACATAATAATTATCGGCGAAACCATACGACCAAAGATGAATTTGAACATCTGCTTTCCTTTTAAAACCTAGGTTTTTGCATTTCTTACACGGACACCTCATTTCACCTAAATTCTTGTACTCACTACTTCCCTCCGCGAATTTAATAAACTCTTTCACCCCATCTGCATATGCTTTCTTGGGTTTCTTTTTTTCGTCTAATCTTTCATACATCCATTTTCGTTCTAATCTTTTCATGTTATTATATATCTACACATTTATATATATCATTAAAAAAGATAATAACCTAACAATAATCAAAATCAAGCATAATAAACAATAATTTAACATTTTAACCAATAATTTAACATTTTAACCAATTGGGTCCTTATCACTCCAACCTAAACCCATCAATGTACGTTTTAAGTCACTAGCAAACATGTACTTGTGATTTATTAATGAGAAAAAATTCGGCAAAGCAATTCCCATCCGTTCTCCAAATACACAATATAGAATAAATAATTACTCTACATATGCATTTAGAGAACATTAAAGGAATTGTCACCAAACTCTTTTCTCATTAACAAATCACAAGCACATGTTTACTACCTAAGTGACTTAAAACGTACAAAGACAGTCCCAAAACGGGGACTATTCAAAAATTACTCCTAGTGAGTAATTTTTGAACGGGTACTAGGTCAATATGAACAATAATTTTAACAATATTAAAAACAAAACATACAACAATGACTACTTTTTCAATTAACAAAAACTAACATAATTTACTTTTCATTTTACATATCTAGTCTAATTCATATTTATTCTAATTAACATTTAACAATAATCTAATTTTTAATAATAAAATTAAATATCTATCTTAACTCAACATGCATACATTAAAAAAAAAAAATTATAACTAATAATCTAAATTAACAACATACATTACCAACATACATCCGTCACAACATTGGCTTCTATCCTAAGTCAACATGCATCAACACCAACCCTTTTTCAACAACAATTAAAACAATAACTAATAATCTAAATTAATTAAACTAATTAAAAAATTTAAAAAGAGTAATATCCGTCAGTTTTTCACAACTGACGGAATATCCGTCGGTAGAAACCTCTCGACGGATTAAAACAATAACTAATAATCTAAATTAATTAAACTAATTAAAAGGAGTAATACCTAATTAACTTGACCAAAAAAAATGAAAAAGGAAGTGCAGTGGTGGCGGCTGGCGGCGGCGGCTGGCGGCGGCGGCTGGGGGCGGCGGCGGCTGACGGCGGCGGCCTACTATTAACAAAAAAAAAAGATAAATAAGAAAAGGAGAAGGAAAAGGATGAAGGAGAAGGAAAAAGATAAAGAAAATAGAAAAAAAAGATAAAGTTAATTACCTTATAGTGATGGCGACGGCGTGGTGGTGTTGGTGGTGGTGGTGGTGGCGCCGGAAGTGGAGGAGGGTGGTGGTGGTGTCGGGTTTTAAGGAGGTTAGGAGGGTTGACGATTTTTAATTGATTTGGGGAAATTTGGTAAAGTGAGGGGAAAGTGTTCGCGTGTTTCTGTTAATAGGGACATCTGACGGAAATTCCGTCAGTTAAATAGAAATACTGACGGAAATTCCGTCAGTATTCTTATTAAACTGACGGAAAATCCGTCACTTCTCACTTTATCAGAAAAATAATGCAAGGACTGTACACGTCAGTTAAAGTAACACTACTGACGGAATATCCGTCAGTTTTGTCAAAAAACTGACGGAATATCCGTCACTAGGTCAATTATTGTGACACCCTGTCACACACTACCACCAACTAATAATTGACTATGTGACGGATATTCCGTCAGTTTTATGAAAAAACTGACGGATATTCCGTCAGAATTGTATAGTGTTTTCCAGCTGTCATCCAATTTAACGCGCCTTTGACCATTGACGGATTTTCCGTCAGTATTAAAATATTACTGACGGAATTTCCGTCACAGTTCTTTTGGCGCCTTTGACTTGGTCAACGCGCCAATAAATACTGACGGGATATCCGTCAGGAAACTTTACTGACGGAATTTCCGTCACATATCCGTCAGTAACCCGTGTTTTCTGACGGCCTCTTTTTTCCGTCAGTAAGGCCGTCAGTAAGCCGCGTTTTTCTTGTAGTGCTAGGGCCCCCGAACCTTATCGGGATGGCATCTAGTATCCCCTCCCCGTCGAGACGCGACGGGGAACCCCCCGGCGCAGAAATGCTAGTCCCAGCATCAGCAGAAGACATGATAGCAATAGTTACTTAACAAAATAAGGAGTTAGGAAATTTGTTTGTTTACCTTGAGGAAAAGCACTCGCCGGAGCAACAACTCTAAAAATTAGAAGACAAAGAAGCCCTTGAAAGTTTAGAGGAAAATTTTGGAGAGAATGAAATTGATGGCCAATTTCACGGAATAACTGCCCTATTTATAGGAAAAAGCCCATGAAGAAGGACCAATCGGAGAATGACCCATGAAGCGCCACCCTAATCAAGAACAGACACGTGTCGGACATGCAACCATGGAAAGTCAATCGTCGCAACAGTCAAACGTCAATCAATGCAACAGTGACCAAGCGTCTTCAACACGCCCCTTCATATCTCTCTGCCTATTCATCTTCCTCAACAAATTCTTCGTATCCGTTCTCCGCCGGCCACATGATCAACCAAGCTAAGTAGCACGGCACGGGGCAATCAAAAACAACCGCAAGACTCTCAACCCCGGTCTCGGCCGGCGTCACTTTCTCTTCCACATCGGATGCCCTTTATACATCCATGCGGAGGGGGGATATATATGGTACGGCCTAATAAGAACCGGTAGCCGAGATAGAAGAAGCCGTCTGTAAAAGTTTCAGAAATTACTTGCGCAGAATATACGCTCAGCATACATCGGAGCCCATACCACGGCATAGACTATGCTCGGGGCAAATTGATGGGGCATATTCTGCACCGCTGACCAAGTCAACACATTGAGCAAGGTCGAGGATATCCACAAAGAAATTCAACGACTTAGAGTCTAGCCGATGCAACCCATCTACTGTCACCTTGGTCTCTACTGCAACCACCAATGGGCACATACCCGCGTACTCATATCCAAGACCCTCGGCCTGCCTGCCATGGGTTCATCGGCCGAGGGTAGAACGGTCTTTCCACCTGCTAGCCACTTGGCCACTTGGCCACTACGTGACAAAAGGTGGAAGTCTATAAATACTCCTCAACCTTCATTGAGGAAAGGATCCAGAAATTAACCTAAGAATCACTATTCATCTGGTAATATCTCCCTTATCTCTCTACAATACATCCTTAGCCAAGTAACAACAACTTATCCCTATAAGTTTACTGACTTGAGCGTCGGAGTGAGTACGCTTGGCATAAAGCCAAGCCCTCAGTTCGTTCATTGTTGCAGGAGAGGCCGAGGGGAACGTTAAAGGGACGAGGGATCCAACTCAATACATCATTCTACAAGCACGGGTGGTACCATATAACTGCTCTGGAATTACGCCCGGAACAATAATAAGTACTCCCTCCAATTCAGTGTTTTCTTCCCTTTGTTTTGGGGCACAAGAATTAAGGAGGGAGTTAAAAAATGAATAAAGAAATATGGTGGGGTTTGTAGATTGGAGAGAGGAATGAATAATTGGGAATTAAATAAGGAATTGTGAGTTATGTGGGGTATGGTGAGAGGAGAGAGGGATGAATAAAATAAGAGTAAAAGTTAGGTGGGGTTTGATAATGGAGAAATGAATGAATAAAATAAGAGTAAAAAGTTTCCAAAATAAGAAAGGGGAAGAAAACCTGAATAATCCGTTTAAGGAAATAGGGAAGAAAACAGTGAATTGGAGGGAGTATAATAGAAGAACCACTAAAGATCATACTGTACACGTGTCAACTCCTGGTGAATTCTATTCCCGCCCAACTACGCTATTGACTATACCCTCTACCCCTACTCGCCTAAATAAAATTAAAAAACCTAAAAAAGAAAAGTCTAAACGCCACGGACTATAGCCGTCACGGCTTAACATCTTTTTTACCATTCTCTATCCCATGGAGGCTATCTTACTTTCTCCCATAGTCTTTCTCCATATATTAGCCTAGCATTTTTTATGGTAACTCTCTTTCTTTATCGATGCATAAAATATGTTCAAATTCAAATACAATTTTATTTTTTGAAAATTCATTCAATTAATCAAGAGTATAGAGTACTAATTACTGATTTGCTTAAACAAACCACCTTTGATGTAATTGGGTATCGTAATTTTAACATTTCTGAATTATGCATTATGGGATTTTGAATAATCGTGAGCAAAAGATTTCATATTGATTTTAGTTAATAGTTTGATGCATATGTTATCAATATTATGAAGGTTGGGATTATGAGTCATATTTTCCCTTTCCTAGCTGCTTCTTTTGTCGGATCGAAAAAATTACTTTAGATAAATTTTGGTGATAATCTAGCGGTTTATAGTTTTCTGGGTTATTGAGGTTTTCTAGCTTTTTGGTGGATTGAGGGGATGACCGGACTTTGCCAATAGTCTTGAGTATGAAATTTGGCTTTCATACAACTTCGAACTTTTATCCTGTAATTGTAGTATATGTGTTGTTCAAACTCCAACATAAATAAAGAAAGAAATGACTAGATTAGTCTTAGTCCCCTTTTATTCTTCTATGACTTTTTTAAGTTCTCTTCTATGTCATGCATATGCTTATCAATCCAATTGATATTGCAGGTTTTATGAGCTATACAAACAAAAAATTTATCAACAAAAAGCGGTGCCATAGTATTGTGGAAGCGGTATGCTCAAGGAAATAGGAATATGAGCATGGTTTGTGTTTTTTTCATGGCAATTCTTACTCATCTAAAAGACACTTTAATTTCAGTTCGCCGATCCTCATTCTATTCTAGAGATCTTTAATACACATCTATTATTACTCCCTCTCTCTGAGTGAATAGTTTACGTTTGTCTTATTTTGTGAGGAGAAAATAAAGTAAACGTAAACTATTGACTGGATAGAGTTAGGTGTAGTTTTCTCGCTATTGATTTCAAGTTGCGTGTTATACTTATCATGATTAATGATTTCATTGTTGGTTTAACTATGCCAAGTTTTCCTATGTTTTTAGGCTCTAACTTTAATCATAACTGCATACTTGATGCCTATGAATTCTTCTGTTGATAAGCTTCTAAATTTTGACTTAAAAAAAAAACTTTTCTATGTTTCTTCATACTTGAATGAAATAGTTTCTTACATTAGAAAATCTAATCTATCATCACCTCTACTTACAGTGAGTTTATGCACTGTTCACCCCATCATCTGCGAATTTCACGATGTAGTTGATCTTTTGTTTTGGTCATACACCTTAAAGGCAAGATGTCCTTTTCATTTGTTGCATCTCATTGTCAAGTTAGATAAGAGGAAGGGTTTTCTAGGTATGAATCAACGGGATATTATGTAAGGTTAGCCCCTCGTGATTTTAATAATCATCTAATTTTTGATACAGAATTTGCACCTTTTGCTTGCATCTTTTCTATATTTCCCAAGTTCGAGTTCAAATTTAGTCGCACCAAACCCTCATATCCGTGGTTTATTCTTTTTACTTGAAAAATCTATTACCAACTTTAACAGGTCTATAATACTTAAATCTTCATTTAAAAACAAAAACCTGAGAATTTTCAAAGATCGCCGCCAAACACACATGTGAGATACCATTGAGTAGAGCTGGCAAGTCTGACCCGACCCGAACCCGAGCAAACCCGACCCGACCCGAACCCGAAAATATTGTAACCCGACCCGACCCGACCCGACCCGATGACGACCCGTAACCCGACACGATCCGATTATCAGTGACCCAAACCCGACCCAGACCCGACCTGATATTGACCCGACCCGATACTGACCCGATTAAATTGATGACCCGACAATTATTAAGCTTAATTTTGATCAAAATGAAAGTGATTTTTTGTTTAGATTGATATGTTTGACTTAGTAATGAATTAACTAAACGAAATAATAGTTTAAAAACTAAATTTAATGGTAAAAAATTATAGTAATGCGATTAAGTTACCGGACCCGATAATGACCCGACCCAAACCCGACCCGACCCGACCCGATACATCATTTGACCCGAATTGACCCGACCCGATAACGACCCAAAACCGACCCGAATCGACCCGAAAGGGTATGCTGACCCGATATGACCCGACCCGACGTGACCCGACCCAAACCCGACCCGACTGACCCGATTGCCACCTCTACCATTGAGTAATCTATCATTTTTCTTGGTTTTACCCTTTTTTTTTGTTAATTTCTTTGGATGGTGCAGTAATGATCATTTACAACATGCTTGATTTACCAAAAAGTTGTTTCTTAGTCCAATTTCGTAAATTTTGATTCATTTAGTTGACACTTACATTATCTGTATAATGTACCACTTCAACTACCATTACAGTTTTGACATTCTTAGATAAGTATCTTAACAATAGGTCTTGCTTAACCTGGTCTTAAGTTAAGACCTCTCACAATCTCCTTTTCATTCTAACATTATTTTAATCGATTGTGAGTACGTCTTAGCTTAATACCGTCTAAAACAAGAATTTGTGGTACCTTAATCTTAAATGATTCTTGTCATTGAGTAGGTGCACAAGGAGCAAACCATAGCCATTATTCATTGACTTGATTCAAATCCAAGACAATTAGTTTGAAGGCATGTCAACATTTGTGGTAGACGGGTAGTTTTTTTCGGGGACACTCCAATTTATTTATGATTCATCAGATAATCTGAGTTGTATTGTTTTTCTGTGTACAGCTTTGATTTTAAACCGAGGTGGGCATGAACTTTAACGATTTGTTTAGTTGTTGACGACCAGTTTCCTATGATATTGGAGCCTCATCATGGTAATTCTCCTGATTTCCCTTCGAACTATTACAGTTGTATTATTGTTATTTCCAATTTACCTGTAAAGTGTACAAGTGAGGATTCTAAAATGCATCTTGATTGTTGTGGCACTGTTTACAATATAGGTATGTGATGATTGACGATTGAAGAATAAAAAAATGACTTTTCTTGGAGCATTGGAACTTTATAGCTTATTTTAGAGCATGATTGTACGAGTGATGATGTACAAGTCAGAAATTGAAAAGTGTGTATTTCATTCTTTGGTAATTGCATGTCATGAACTTGCATAACACGAATTGTATAATTGGTGGCAGGTTTCTACTTTCTAGGCGTCCCATTCATTTGGAAGTACAAGTTATAGCACGGCTACTCTCCTTGATTTAGATATAAAACGCGAGTTTCCGGACAAGAAGATGCTAAAAACGACTTCCGCTATCTGTTTTTGGTTAACACTATATTTATAGTTAACACTATATTTATGAAAGAGATGTTATAAATGCTGTTATAAATGCTTTTGTAAGTAATTTATAGTGATATTTGTCGTGTTAGTTGGAATAGTGATGGACAAACACTAAGATAGGAAAAATTATTAAATCCAAATGACAGAATGCTACTGATTATTGTAATTGCGTACATAGTACATATTTTGATTTTTGCATGTAGTATAGAAAATTTTACTCAAAGCATTTAAACCTTATTTATATATACTATCTACGCATGCCCGTGCAATTTTGCACGGGTTCTAAACTAGTATAGTTTATATCAGTGTTACCCTGACACGTCACATCTCCGGCGTATTCCGTATCGACACAATATGATATGGAATACGATACGGGATACGTGTCTGACACGCCGGAATCAGACACGACTCGGGTACGACAAAAATGAATGAAAAAACTTACCTATGTTGCGCGTGTGAAACACTTTAAGTTGTAATAAGATCTTGACCTTCACCCAGATCTGGTTACATCGGTGGATGTCATCAGTGCTAGGAGAAGGAGAAGACCTTGTGAAGAGGAGATACGAAGAGAGAGAAAGTATGAAGTACAGAGTGAGTATTGCGGCTAGTGTGTAACAACAATTAGGGTTTTATTTGTGTGTAACAACAATTAGGGTTATTTTTTTAGAAAAAGAGGGGTGTGTGAGAAGTTGGTGACAGCTCTAAAGTGAATATTAATTATTATTATTATTATTATTATTATTATTATAAGCAATATTTTAACACTTCTTTTCTCACTCTTTGATATTGTCTTGTACTATAGCCGTGTCACTTAGTAAAAAAAAACAGAAAATATACCATTCAAAGTAGTATATTTTTCAGTTTTGTCAATTTCTTACTCCCTCCCATCCAAATCAAAGGTTACATTTGACTTTATTACGCTTGCCGAGGCGTGTTTTGTAACGTGAATATCTTTAGTTACACATTATTAAAAATTATAAAAACTTGATATTCTTATAACATTCATGACGATGAATCAAACAAGATCTTGCATGACTATGTTTTCTCTTAAACATTACTGATAATATCAAATATTCTCTACAATCATGAATAGTGCCAAAAAGTCAAATGTAACCTTTGGTTTGGATGGGAGGAAGTATATCTTATCTTATACTTCCTCCATTCAACTCCACTCTACCTATTTGTGTTTTGCACAAATATTAAGAAGGGTGGGGTTGGGTGTGGGGTATGATGTAAATAAGTAGGGTATGAGTGGAAAATGGTGGAGTTTGATGTAGAAGTAGTGGGGTATGAGTGACAAATATTGTAAATAAGTAATTGGGTATGAGGGTAAAATGGTCATATGTTATTCTCTTTTAGGAAATAGGTAGAGTGGAGTTGAATGGATGAAAAAGGAAATATGGTAGAGTGGAGTTGAATGGAGGAAGTATCTTATAGGGGATTGCCGTCTGACACAACTTTTAACCTGCTTCTATCCTTCTATGACATCATTATTTACAAAAAAAGCCACTCCCTAATGCTTCCTCCTATATTTTTGTAATATCTTTCTCATCCGACGCCTTTACTGATTATTAAACTTTCTCATAGCTCCACTCCTGCTTCTCTCTGCTGCCCTATTACCCAATATTTTGGGGTTTGAATTGTAGCTGAAAGTTGAAGGCGTCAAATCAAATGGCATGAAATGGGTTTGAATTATCGTTCCCCAACAATCCATGGAACATTCTGTACCTCAAGTCTATCTTCAGTAATGCTTTAGTGTCTTCCCTACATGTATATCCTTATTAAGTCCGTCTTCTGGTTTCCTAACCTAATCCCATTTTCTTTCTACTGTTTTTTGTTATGTTAAAGTATAATTTAGGCTTACCTAACTCGGAATACTACTGTCAAAAGAATTAAATGATTTAACTTATTCAACTCTACGCCTTCGCCGTACTCAAGTTGCCTACTAAGGTCACTTTCTTAGTTTCTTGCGTTGCTATTTTTGTTTCATCATTTGCTGGTATGCCATAGATTGCATCACAAGTTATAATGGTTTTTGGACATTTGATACAGACATTTTCTTAGCACGACTCTATTTTCCACGTTTGCTCATCAGGTGTTCGATGAATTGTCCCAATTAAAACTGAAATGCTCTTTCTTTCAGGCTCCCTGTCATTTTTCCCCCCTCATTCCTCTTCTATCTAATGGTAGTTCAAGTAACTATTTTAGGTTGGTTTAGTGTATGTTTGCAATCTTTTTATATTAAGTCATATTTTCATGTCCATGGCTTAGAAATTATCACATAGCTTTGAATTGATTATAAAGTTGACCTAGCTTTGTCGAAAAAATTGGTTTCTGTACTAAATTAGATACAAATGTAGAGTTATGAGCTTTTACTCTAATAATTACTTTGCGATTTTTTTTCAGTCGGCCTTTCTATGAGTATGTGTTAGCTTTGTAAAGCTGTTGAATTGCGATTCTATGACTATGATTTGGTCTTTTGAATTGTTGTTGAATATACATTCAACTCGAAATTCTCTTAGGGAATGTGTGCAAAACATGTGAATTAGGATTTGGAAGTGAGTCAATTTGGAAGCTCATTCAAAATCCTTTTCTCATGTATTACTGCGAAAAATAGAAAATTGTATTCCATATATCAAAAGTTAGTTTATGTCTTTTATGTGAAGTATTTCGAAATAAATACGACGCTGTCTTCTTGGAAACGCTACTTTCTCTACTGAATTGGTAATAGACCAACATGAAAATGGCTTGTATCAGGCCATGATAATTCTCATTTCCTACTTTTTAAATGGAGTACATGAATATCAGGTACTATGTAAATCTGCTTAAGAAGTGGATTTAATTAGCTTAACCTTTTTTTGGTGAGACATCGTGTTCCCCTAACTTATGTCGTCGTTTACGGATTTTTAATCGTAGCTTTCTTCTGTCTACCATGCACCCCTTATGCTTTATCATATTTTTAGTGCTCTTTCTCTTTCTTGTGCTATTACCAACCATCATAATCGAACAAATTTGCAGGAGTCACTGCCATGGTCGATGACCCGATTTCATACCTCTGCCTATTAGTGTTCTCTTTTGATTATCAATGGATTCCAACGACAATCTCGTACTGATTTCCAATGGTAGTTCTCCATTACTCTATTTTTTGGTTCTCCAATTTTCCACAACGATCTTTTATCTTCTACATGTTTTCATTCTTATCTTTTGAATGTCAGTAGACATCGTCACCGATCTCGCTGAGATTTCCAATGGTATTTCATTTTGAACCACAGAATTTAGAGTTTTGGGTCAGTTTCTTTCATTTTGTGTTTATGTTTGGTCTCCTCTCCTTTTCCGCGCTTTCTTTAATTGTTAATTTTTCCTTTAATTTTTACGTAAACGGATGTATTATAGGGTATGTATTGGTTTGGTGTTTCATCGGACAATTTTTTTTTGCATTTGCATACTTTATTGCATATTACTGTACTTCAGTTCGCTATATTAACGAGATAAATCGACTACTTGGTTTACTCACTTCCACCATACAGTAATTATCCTTGGAAAATTGGCAATGCAATTCAGCTTTTGCCGCTTCGATTGGGGTAGTCTACTTGCTTGCCTGATAGCTGGGAAGATGTGTAAAATATGTAATGTCTGATTTTGAGTAATTTCCTGCTTAATATAGGAAACGTAACGCTGCATTATGAAAGTTTCATAGAGACAATTGTTGGCAATGGATTATTTACGCTCACAATTTTTTCTGAGAAAGATTTGTTTAGATTTTGCTGGTTTTATTGAGTTCTCTCCCAACTAAAACTTTGTTGATTTTCTTGAGGACGAACACCAAATAGTCAAAACTAATAATTGTGATCTTTTTATTTTTGTATCATTATGATGAAACAAAAGGAATCATGGAAGCAAGCTAAGTTGTCGGCTTATCAAACCTTTGGGAGTAGTATATGGTAATTTAAGTACAACTCCATTTGTGTTATATGTATATGTGTGCATTTGTTGAAGACATTGAGCATTCAGAGACAAATGAAGAGATATTTTGGGTTTTATTTTTTAGACACTTATATTGATACCTTTGCTTAAATATGTGTTTATAGTACTTGGAGCTGATGATAATAGTGGAGGAGGAACAGTTTCTCTATATTCCTTGCTGTGTCGACACGCTCGCATCAGGCCGCTCCATCAGTAGCTTTGATGTTGCGGAGTTGTATAATAATAAGAATGACGTGGTTATTCCCCAACAAACAACTCTTGGTCCAAGCTTAAATCAACTCAGTATCATTTTTAGTATGAATAATAGATTGCTTATTTTTTTTTTTTTGTCGGTTTACAGTGTCTTTGACGAACCATCTCGTATGGACCTATCTTACAACTCTTTCACAAATGGATATCAATTTGGTGCTATCACAAATTAAGTTTTGGAAGGACACATGAGAGTCATTGTTGTGGATGGTTTTATATGTGGATGTTTTTTGCGTTTTCAGATGCTATGATCCTGAATTTTTGATTGCGGTTAAACATGTTTAGGTAGAAATAAAGATATGTGCTCCACACTCAGCATTCAACTTTTCTCACTTGCTGTGTTAATTGTTGCTAATTTTAAAATTCAAATTATTATTTTACTGTGTGTAAATAAAATGGGTAATGTTTAAGCATTAAATATCTTATAATTTGGATATTAATTTAGAAATTAAGAACTAAATTACACATTAACCAATACAATTAATGCATATTTTAAGAATTTATTTTCTCTTTTGGTTTCTTAAATACAACCCAATGGATTGTATTTATCATTACCCAAAATGGATACGCTCCTCAATTTTTCGTATCAAATGCTAACAATTTCCTTATAGGTTATATCGTTTAATTACTTAAAACAATTTTAGTATAAGCAACCGCAAATAGTACCGTTGCAAGTAAGAAAATGTAAATACCGCGTGCGGCGCACGCGCATTTCCATCTAGTATGAAAAAATATATATAATAACACGTGTCGTATCCGTGTCTATAAAATAGTCAAAATACTTCTTTGACCGTATCCCTGTATCAATCAAATTTCAAAATCACGTATCCGATACGTATCGGATATGATACTTCCCCCGTGTCCGAGTAACATAGGTTTATATCACCCATTTCACAAAAAAAAAACTGGTGTACAACGGACTTTATTTGAAGTTTGCGTAGCATGTAACAAGGGATGGAATTTGGATTTTAGAAGCACATATGAAATTGATCATTTTGATCTGCATCAATAAGCCACGTTGAGTTGATGAGACACAAATCATAAATAAAACGACCCATGCATGTTGTTGCATGCACTTGAATTCGACTCAAATTGTTGTCACCCCTTTTTATCCAACGCGTGTCTTTTCCAATTTCCACCGCATTTTCGCATCTCCTAAACAAAATGGGCCATGATTTTGCTCTTCAATCTCATCATCATCATCTGCTAAAAACCCTAAACCCTGCAAAATTGAAGCACAAATTATCATGAAACCAAGTTTGGATCAAGTCATTGACAGGTGTGTTATTTCACAAATTCTTGTTTAATCCGGACATATCCGTCTTAAACAATAAAACATGTCCAATAACAAACTCTTGTTTCATCCGCCTATAAGGGTAGTATTTGACCCGTTTCACCCTTAAGACCGACGAGACCAACAACTGTTTATTTACTTGGGTATCAACGATTTTTTGTGTACAATTACTCCTTGATTGTATTTCAGTATTTGTATTAGTGTGTTATGAAATCATATGAAACTGTTAATTTTAGTTGGCTTTGTGATTGTATGATTGTATCTATGATTGTATCTATCTGTCTTGTGAATTTGACTGTTACTCTTTCATCATATCATGTTATGTTTAATGATGTGACATTGCAAGCAGTGACGGAATCAAGTTTTATAGTTAGGGTTCAACTAGTAGTAATGTAAGAATGTAAACTAGAGAAAAATTCAAACATTTTGAGTTTTGACACAAAGTTTCGAACTTTTAATAGCCTATGAGGATTGAGGAATGACCGCCCTGTTACCCCCCTCGATCCCCTCGTTCCACCACTGATTGCAAAGAACATGTGTTTGTTAGGTTGATTTCAATTGCAAATTTCTAGGTGGTGGAGGGGCTGTGAGAGGTCTCTTTGAAGAGACCATCACAAGCAAGAGACTCTTTGTACTCCCTCTGTCCAGGTCATTTGTTGTCCATTTTCATTTTGGGTGTCTCAGTCATTTGTTGTCCTTTTTATTTTAAGAATGAACTAAATAAGCAATTG
Organism: Silene latifolia; assembly: GCF_048544455.1. NCBI lineage: Eukaryota > Viridiplantae > Streptophyta > Magnoliopsida > Caryophyllales > Caryophyllaceae > Silene > Silene latifolia. The sequence continues at coordinate 84,388,228 of NC_133530.1, read as the reverse complement.
GCCCCCTCCTCTTTCGTTTTTGTGCCAAAACCAAAGGATGACAATTGACCAGGATGGAGGGAGTATTTGACAAGCTGTTCTGTATTTGGAGATTTTACTTTTTTTTTGGTTTTCGATACCTGAAATTTTTATTTGTATTTTGCTGTCTCAAATAATAAAAGGGTACAATTGAAATTGTAAATTGATTGTGCAAGGAAATTTTGGGGGCTTGATTTCCCGGAAGGAAAATCACGTATTGACCGAATCTGTGAGGATGTTTTTTGACATTTAAAAAAAAAACATTTAGACCAGAACTATGACAGCATTGTTGTAATCCTGTTTTCCTTTTTTATTTCTCATGTTACGACGGTTTCAGACGGTTTCTGATGATGAATCAGGTTGGCAGACCTCATATCATTTTGGGATTGAGACAGTGTCATTGTATTAGTAGGTTTCCGGCATCCCGGTTATAATTATTGATTAGTAAAAGTTTAAATGTGTAGTGCTAGTAGCTAGATTCATTTTGATTTCGTGATAAAGTGTTGTTTTACAAGTGGACAGTAGTATGTTGCAATGCACTAATTTTAGGAAGTTTCTGTTATATAAAACGGAGTATTGATAATTGATGTATTATTAGGAGTAATTGTTTTACCAGGATGGAAGAGCTTGTTGATGAAGAGCACTGGAGGGCTGAAGATTTTGAGGATTACTCGAAATACTATGAGAATGAAAGTAAGATGAGGTCGATATGGAGAAAAGGGGTAAGTTTGGGTAAAAAGATGGTGTTCACAAGCTTAGTAGTCTCGTCCACCCCATTTCTTCTTCCTCCTTTGGTGGCCTTATCTGCTATCGGCTTTGCTCTCTCGTTGCCAGCAGGGTTTGTGATTGCCACCTATGCGTGCACCGATAAGCTCATGAATACTTTGTTGCCTATGCCTTCCAAACCTCTTTATCTAGAGTCTGGGACGATGTCGAGTGATGAGGAAGAGTACAAGCGTTATGATGATGAGGTTGACAAAGGGTATGAAGAAGATGATGATGAAGATGTTGGTGTTGGAGTAAATGAACTCGAGGAAGATAAAAGAAAGGAACTTGAAAAGCGGATTGAATTGACGAAGGAAGATGATAGAGATATAAGGGATGATCGTCGTCTAATGCCCTTTCCTAGAGATGAACAAGATACGCGGATGGGAGTGACCGAGATTGTTGAAGAGGGTGGGTATGAAGAAGATGTTGCCGAGTACATGGATTCCGAAGAACAAATTTTAGATTCAACTGCAATTCCTGCTATAGTGGAAGGGATTAGAGAAGCAGAAGATGATATATCTTTAATGGAGAGGGAAGGGATTGAGATGCCAAAAGATTCTTTGCGCGCATTTTTAGTAGAGGTAGGTGGGAGAAATGAGGACAATGTTGAACAGGTAACGGAAGAATTGGTGTTTGTACCTCCAAGGGATGCGAGGGATGACGATTTGAAGAACAAAGATCTTGCTAATATAGATCAAGATGAACTAAGAAATGAGACCACGGGGCTACTCGAGCGTATAAGAGATGAGGGTTGCAATGAACTTAAACAACAAACTAGTTCGGAAAAGGGAAAATCTAATGAAATTGAGCAAAATGGCGGAATTGAAATAAAGGATATGCGTAAAGAGAGGGGAGACAAAAAACTCTCCGTCATTCCCGAGGAGGTAAAGCCTGTTGCAGGCGTTGTAGGAGGTGAGGGTCAAACAGTTTACGAGAAAAATGAGAAGGGGAATGAGGCTGGAATTTCGCAAGCACAACTTGTAATTGAGAGAACAGTAGTGGTAAATGTGAAACCATCCGGAGACCATACTACCACTGACGTTCACCAAGGAACTGGCTTAGATGAGAAGATAGGTACTCTAATCTTGTCCGAGGTAGATGTGATGGAAGTGGCTGATGAGAGCGGGTTTAATGAGGTTCCAGATCAATTAGTGGACTCTTTCAACAGAGGTAAATTGCTGAATCACAATTTATACAAGGAATCTGACTTATGGAGTTTTCTGTGCTCTCGCGCTTTGGCATCCATACCAAAATTTGAGCTAAAATAAATTGTTCTTTTTTTACTCTCTACGTCTCGCTATACTGTAAGTAATCTGTTGAATGTGCAGGGGAAGATTTAGCACCAGAAGGTCCCATAGATGTCAGCATTGATTACCATGAGATTCGGATCGAGTCGATGCCCAAGTCTCAGCATGATGAAACCGGGGTGGATCGAGAAAGCACTGCAGACATAGACAAGGTAAAGGATGCTGGAGAATGTTCTTGTGCTTAGTGTAATCGATTATACATTAGTCCTGCATTCCTGATACTGTTGAAAGTCTGTATCGTGCCATATATCGACTGTCTACTTGACTGTCCATATGGAGCTTACCGAGCTTTATCTTGTTTTCAATGTTTTAGCCAAAGAGTTTCTACTTTTTTGCTTAGGTAGATGATGCATTAGGTACTGGTTTTAAATTGTCGGTGTTTCTTATACTGTCAAGTAGTAGTCAGTCAATATAACATGTGCCCAAATTATCATTTAGTAAATAACATTGTCTTTGCAACAAGATCGACCACATGTGGTGCATGATCGCGTGGTATAACTAGCGTGCGCTATAACAAGTCTATGCTAATGCTATTTCAGGATTCTGTGAACGAGGAAAAAATATGGGAGCAAATCCACGCTATAAGAACAATAATTGGGTACAAGACTACTCCACATGCATCATGTGTGGACGAGCTCGAGGCTCTATATGTGTTCACTGGAATAGAGTTACCTGACTCATCTAAGGATGCTGTCGATCTCGGAGATGTCAATGAAAAGCTTCACTTCTTGATGTCTGTTGTTGGTGTCAAGTAGAGACATTTGTCCATTGGTTATGGTTAATCTGTCTTGTATGGACATTCGATTGTGCTTTTAGGAACCAAGTAGTTCAGAATTTGTTGTTTGATTTGTGTGTATTTTCGCTGAAGGTGAAGAATCAAGGCTATTTAGGGAACATTTGCGGTCACTGTAATTAAGCTGGTGCTGGTCATTTCACTATTTGCTCAAAATGGCTAGCCTTTTCATTGCTTGTATTTTCGGTATTTGCCTTTTCTTTCTTGTGTAAGCTGTGTGCTATGATCCTGCTCCATTGATCCTGTGGCCAAAAGCTCGGAAGCATTGCTGTCGTGAAGTTATTTGAGTTATAGTGCGCGAAATTAGCTAGCGCTTTTTAATAATCACTGGGCCTTCAGCAACTACACAATACAAGTGTCTTTGGCGATGAGTGCTTGTAAAACGTGAAAGATTGTCGATTGTGCAGAAACCGCTCAAAAATTGTAGTTTCGCAAATGGTTTTTTTGTATGGTTTAGCTTTCCTCCTGTAGGACAGTACTACGCCAACTTTGGAGGGGTCATGCTTTCTGGTCTCTCTTTGACCAGTGTATCGTGTTAAAAAAAAAAAACCGGCCTTTTGTGATAGCTGAAGTTTTGATGAAGATGAAGCGTTAGAAGTTAGAACACTTGGGCAGTGTCGGCTGCTTCTCTTCGTCGTATTTCTTTTCTGGCAACATTTTGAAATTTTATCACCCCGTCGTACCAATTCTCTAGGCCAAATGTGGTTTTTCCACGGGTCGGCTCATCGTTCAACTCCGCTAGTTACGGAGAGATGTTGAACAAAATTGTTCGTTCATTGACATTTAGTTCACAAATCGGATTTCTCTTATATCAGGGTCCGATTTAAATTTGTAGTCACAGTATCATCTTCCAAGTTAGTGATGGTATAGTCCGTACAGAAAGTGAGAGCGGAATGACAAAAAGTCGAAAAATAATACTACCTCCAATCCAATGCAAACTACCCACTTACTTTTGGGTGGTCTTTGAGGCGACACTTTGACCGCGTTTTTCTTCCTTTGTATATAATTCCTTTGTATATAATGTACCACGTGAAAAATGGCAAAGTTCGAGGGCACCACGTGAATTTTCCGTAATTTTTTTTTTGCAAAAAATATAATTTATGAAAGATATTTTCATAATAAAACTAAAATGTAAATTTTATCGTTCAAAGTTTTATATTTTTATGTGGATTAAACGTCAAACTTTTCAAAATTTGACCTCCAAAAAGCAAGTGGTTAGTTTGTATTGGATTGGATGGAGTATGAATAGAATACTTTTAATAAAAAATAAAAAGATAACTTTAATAATAAAGCTTACTTCATACACCCTTCTTCCCACAAATGTTTGAGACCGAGACCGAGCCTTTGTATCAGACATCAGTCATTTGTTTATCTGTGACGAATTAATAATTGAGACTGAGAGATTATTTATTAGCGCGACCGTAACCGAAAAAGAAAGCAAAGGTAACAAAAACGAGACGAATTGAAGAGGGAAAGGGCAGAGTTCACGGAGAAAGAGAGGTGTGCGTTAAGTAAAGAGCGTTACCAATCACATTCCCACCCCTCTATTTCGGATCTACGCCTTAATTGTGTGTCACGCTAAATTAGGGTTTGTAAAAGTGACTCAAAATTCCGTATAAATGTATGATTTATTCAATTGAATGTCAATTAATCCCCCTTCTTTGCTTTCCCTAACCCTTGATTCCGCTATTCTTCATCTGTCATCTTTTTCTGATCTCTCTCGTCTTCCTGATCATATTCTTGTTGATCTCTTTCGGGTATTATATTCTTCCCTAATTCCTCGTCTCTCGTTTTGTTCTGATTATCTTTGCTTGATTTGATTGATAATTGTTTGAATTATTTTGGGTTTTGTTTGTTTTGGCGGTTGTTTGATTGCTTGATTGGCGATTCTCGGCGCAATTATCATTTTTAGTCATCCGGAAATAACTCGTGTGTGTTGTTAATTTAGGGGTTAGGCTGCGTACATCCGACCTTACTGCGCAATTTGCAGGAGCCCTTGTTGCTTGTGTTTATCTAAATGCCAAACAGAAAATATGATTGAATCTAATTGTTGATTGTTTTCATTATTTGCTGTGATTTAATCAAATGCACAAATGAGGGGTTGTTGCTGTTTTTCTGATTGGATTCATTGCGGTGGTTTAATCAAAATCACCCTTATCCGACGGGTTTTACACGTTTATCCAGTGGTGGAGCGAGGGAGCAAGCAGAGGTTGCCATCCCCCAAAAGAACGAAAAGAAATGAACATTTTAGTTGTTTTTTTAATAAGATTTTTATATATTGAAACAACTCTATTGCATTATTGATTCGTTCTCTTAACATTTGTACACTGTTTTAATCCCTGAACTTCAAATATTGGATCCAATTTCATAACCAAAGACTATGCCCTGCCCTTTTTGGTGCTTTGTGAGGTGAATAGTTTTAAGAATCGGGGAAACTTGTTCGTAGTTGCTTTTGGGCAATCACGAATTTTATTATTTTATTGTAGAAATGTTTGGAGAAATGGTTTAATAGCTATATGCGTGTTATGGCTCATCTGGCCAAGCGGTTTTGAGGTTGAAGTTACTAGGAAAAGGGGAGGTTCTCTGGCAAATTGTACCTAATTGCTGATTATGCAGGGAAATTAGTTAGTTCATTTACTTAGCGGTGCCCTTTTGTAAACTTTAACCTTGAGATTTAATCATAGGCTTTTTCGTATTTGATATTTTATATTTGCCCCATAAATTGTTGTATTATTTCTCCTACATCCCTCTTATGGTCTACTGTGCATACCATGGTTACCGGATTCGCTATGAATACGTCCTTACCGATTCGCTATTCGCTCTTATAAAGTGTGTGTTATATGTATTTTCAGTAAGCAACATGATAGAATTCGCTTTTAACGATTCGCGATTCGTTGGATACCAAGCGAATCCGGTAACCATGGTGCATACTGTGCACCCCATTTAGAAACTTCTGTTATGGATTGTGACTCTGCAGAAACACAACTTAGGCCTTGCATGGATACCAAAAATGGAGGGAAAGGGAGGGGAGGAAGAAAGAGAAAAGGGAAAGGGAGGTAAGAGAAGGGGAGTGGGAATGGTGGGTGAGAGTTTCCCTCTAAATCTTTCCTTTGTTGAAGGGGAAACACTTTGCCTTGTAGGAGGGAAACGGAGGGATCCATTTTCCTCCCCTCCAAATTTCTCCACCCCCATTTAGCTATCCAAACAATGGAAATTGCCTCCTTTCGAAACCCTTTCCTTCCAAATCCCCCCATCCAAACAAAGCCATATGTAAGGCTTTTGGAGGTGGCTATGTCAGTGAGCGTGTGATATGGAATTTCATATTTGGATGATGATCTGTGTGAAATTATATTCATGTCGGTGATAACATGTATGCATGGGTGGCTCTTTGCAAATTTAATTGTTGTGTTTGAAAAAAAGTGTAGAAGTGAGATTAAACATGTTAGGCCTTATGTTCCAGATAGCTAGCTCAGAAATATGCTTCCTTAGTCGCAGTTCTGTAATTTTCTATCTGATACCTTTCCCCTATTAAGCTCCTTTTTTCTGCTTGAAAAACACGTCTCTATTACGGCCTTTGTGGCTGCGTTGACTGGATTTCATATCAATCTCCCTTTTGCATGTTACATTTTTGTATTTCTGCTGCTTTTGAGACTTCTCTATCATCTCACTTAGAAAGATCACATACTTGAAATTCTCTGTATTTGGGAGTACATTATCCTCAGCTTTGGATATTTGTTTTGGACAGAGAACGTTGAAAGCTGGAAAACTGAACGAGAGGATCCTAAAATTGTTTATAGCTACTGGCCAAGAAGAACTTCTGTCCTTCATCCAGGAGCTTAACATTCAACCAATAATTACTCCAATTATTCCTACCCGTAAGTCCTCTGTTGACCTCAAGGTTCTCTCATTTGTGTTGGAAAATTGTATAAACTTCTATCTTGATAGATCTTTGATAATGCTTTCAGGGTGCTCTGGACGAATGTTCTGATCCTGTCTATGCACGATCTTTTATAAACTGAATACGAGTTAACTATTGAAAGATTACAGTTCTGCTTGTAAATACTTTGGTCAAGCTATAAAAATGGCCCAATTTCACATCAAAGATGATGAGGTGGACATTGTTATTGGTGCATTGCAGTCTGATCTCACATCCTTTATGAATGCATGGAAATCTATATTCTCTCGGTATCACTTAATCATAGTCAAAGACCCTGACCTAAAGGGTGATATAAAGATTCCAGAGGGTTTTACTAATGTAGAAGTTATCACCAAGGCTGATATAGACAAGGCTGTCGGTTCTTCATTGACGTCCAAGCTCTTCTCTGGCTATTCATGCCGCTACTATGGTTATCTAGTCTCTAAAAAGAAATATGTCATCTCCATTGATGATGATTGCATCCCAGCCAAAGACAATAATGGTGACCAAGTCGACGCTGTGGCCCAGCATCTCATCAACCTTGGCAGTCCCTCCACTCCTCACTTTTTCAACACTCTTTATGACCCATATCGTAAAGGGGCAGACTTTGTCCGTGGATACCCATTTAGTATGCGTGAAGGGGTGCCTTGTGCTCTCTCATGTGGACTTTGGCTCAATTTAGCAGACTTGGATGCACCAACTCAAGCTCTGAAGCCCGAGCAAAGAAACACAAGATACGTGGACGCTGTCCTTACTGTTCCGGCCAAGGCCATGATGCCTCTTAGTGGAGTCAACATTGGGTTCAACCGTGAGTTAATGGGTCCCGCCTTATTCCCCGGATTGAAACTAGCCAAAGAAGGAAAGTTCCGGTGGGAAACCATGGAAGATGTGTTCTCTGGAATGTGTGCCAAGGTCGTGTGCGACCACTTGAAGATCGGTGTGAAAACTGGGTTGCCTTATGTTTGGAGGGAAGAAAGAGGGGATGCAATTCAAAGCTTGAAGAAAGAGTGGGAAGGCCTCAAGCTGATGGAAGATGCAGTTCCCTTTTTCGAATCCATTAAATTGCCAGCTGAAGCCGTCAGAGCCGAGGAATGTGTGTTGGAGATGGCGAAATTGATCAAGGAAAAGTTTGGAGCTGATAAAAATTCTCTGTATGCTCAAGCTGCTGATGCCATGATAGAGTGGGTTAAGCTATGGAAGAAATGAACATCACTATTCGACTAGATTCGGAATAGATGTACTGTTGCATTAGTGGTACCGAAAAATATTAGAATCCTTGTTTTTGTGTCATTTACTTTGAGAAATGTTGTTGGATATTTTGTACTGTATGTTGATTGCCAATCTTGGCTTCCTGTCAATTCTGTGTGTATCATTAGGAGTATGTTTTAGATGTCTCGGGTAATTATTTACGGTATATGTTTTTGCTTTTGGCAAGTATTTGTGATATAAATGAATCGAGCCTTTTTTTTTTTACAACGGTCCAATGTTTGCAACTTGATTTTTGAACTTTTTAGGATTCACAATTTCATTTTCAATTTTCAAGTACTCCGGCTCGAATCTTGGTACTCTGTATTTGTAATAAAAAATGTGTTAAATTGTTGATGAGATTTTTTGATCTTGGTGTGACTCTGAGGGGGTCACAAAGTGATGACGATATTTGAATTCTGCTTATGAGTAACATTTTCATGACTTTAGCAAGTAAGATAGCTCACTTTGGCAAAATATTGATGGATTTTTTGTTGTTAGTGTGAGGGGAGTCGCATCCATTCTAACACAGTGTGAACTTGTATCATGAGTATCACTATAACACCCCTCATGACTTTACCGTAAGATAGCTAGTGTCACGTGGTCTTGTGAAATAACAATATCCAATTACGTTACTTTCCTCTTTATACCTTAAAGTCACCCGTGGACTAGCAATATCACCGTGGCAATAGGGAGTACCAAAGATATACGGAGTACGTAACAATCATTTTCTGTGGAAAGAAATGACTTGGGAGGAGATGACGTGTATTTTCTGTGGTGAAGAGTTCGAGACCGTCAGGCACCTATTTGTGCCTATTTTTGCATTGTAGTTATTATACTTGGAAGCTATGGACGACTATTTGTGATGTTTGGGATATGACGTGAATTTGTCCCATTGAGATTGATGACGCTTTTCTAGTTTGGTGTGATTCTTACTTTGTTGGGTTTGAGAAACGACTTTGGGAAGTATTCTCCATCGCTATAGTTACTATTACTTGGGAATTACAAAATGAAGCGATTTTTGAGAACAAAACTCCTAACTGGCCATGTATAGTGGACACGTTGTTTTTAAGAGTTGGGTTGTGGATTTATGGTGCAAATTATGGAAGGAAAATTTACCTTATACCTTGGAGGAATGGTTAAACAACTGGAAAACATTTAGAGCATGGAAGCAGAAAAGGATAGGGTAAAGGACGACTCATCGACTTGATTTTTTATGCTGGCACTTATTAAGGGTTTATTTGTTTTAGTTTTTGCAAACTTGTTTGGGACCCTCCTCGTTTTAGGTCTCGAGTTTTACCCCGTCTTTTTAATTAAAAAAACATAACAATCATTACTTTGGTGAATTAGTTATGATATTGAGTTCCTTTTTCAATATTGTATTCTGGGAGTAAAAACAATTTGTGTATTATGTATCTGTTAGCGTGTAAACTCATATCCCACATCGGTAGAATAAAGATGAAAGATCATCTTTATAAGTCTTTACAAAATATAATAGTACGAGGCCTTTTGGGAAGGAGCCCAAGAGTAAATTCGTGAGGGCTTGGCCCAAAGCGGACAATATCGTACTATTATGGACAGTGCACACAGGTGCAGCAGAGGCCCGACACAAGGTATTCACGCTTCCGCACAATCAAGAGCCCAAGGTTCGATTGGGACTAAACACGAGGATGTAACTATAAGGCATGGAACTCCTAGCTCGGGGTGAGTCCTTGAGCAGACCTGGTCCAAGGTTAAATGCAGTATACACAGGTGCAACAGAGGCCCAACACGTGGCTTGTGAATTTGTGATCAATGTACTCACTCACTATTTTGAGTGTCTGCAGACTCTGCACCCTCCATTATATATGAATAATAGAAATTAAGGAGTAAGAAGTAATGCTACCCATCTATCGTACTTCATTAAATTCGTTGTTTCAATGTTACTAATTACTCGAATTACTGTAACATCTAAGTTAGTAAGTCAGGGAACCCTCTGTAGTATGATATACAAAGTTACTATAGAGTACTATTTTAGCCAATGGCATTGTTGTTATTGGCTTTGCTTAAAAATTGGAATATTAACTTATACGGAGTACAAAACATAAATTCGTGTCTATATTTTTACTTTTGCACCTAAAATAAGATATAAGAAAAATAAAATAAGACTAAGAAAAGAAAAGAATTGTCATGGCCATAAATTAAACTACCCCTAAAAAAAAGGATCACAAAACATCCATCTAAAGTTCGTTGCCCTTCTCCTATAAATTATCAAAGAGTTCATAAAGGATTCCTTAATCTATTTCAAGTTATTTATCAATCACAATACAAAACAAATATAAAATGGCAACCCAAACATTTTCCTCTATCGTCTCAAAAGTCGCTATTAGACGCACCACCGTCAATCCCGTCTCGGCTGTTACCCGTCGATATGCCCAATCGGTATGTTCGTCCTTGAACATTTGTTATTTTACACAATTTTATATAGACTCATTTATTGTAAATAGTTTCGCCCTGAACTCAATGATGCTGATTAGTTTGTTTTAGAGCATTATAAAAAAAAATTCTACGACATAATGACATTTTGATCAATTGGTTTAGAATATTTCTACGTACGACACTACGATATAGCGACATTTTGATCGATTGGTTTAGAAATGTAAACTTTCGGAGTTTTGGTATGTTAACGAGCAAATTAAGCAAAATATATATTTGCATTTTTACTAATAAATGTGATATTTTAATTAATTTAAGGGATCGGGATCTCACACACATCAAGATGCAGCAAACACGGCCAAGAGAGGAATCGATGAGGCAATGAGAACTGGAGAGAATCTAAAAAATAAAGCCGCTTCCACCACTGAGGATGTATGAACTATAACACTACTATAAACTCCATTTTTACATTTTATTTCTATATATATGGACACATTTAATTTGTTCGATATTTATTAAATTTCGAATAACCCAATCATGTTTTTAAATGGATGTACCTATTGAAATCGGATTGAGTTTTCAAAACTTCTCATTTGCTCGAGATTTTTTCTTCACGATCTTATATTAACTTAATCATTGCTATCATTGAATGAAACGTATAGACTATTAAGGATTGTTTTGTTTAGTGGACACTTGACTAATTTTGTTTCATTTTTATTTGAATTTAGATAGCATCAAATACAAAGGAAACAGCACAAAGCATAGCCGAGAAAGCAAAACAAGCAGCACAAGGAGCATGGGAGTCGGCCAAGGAAACCGCCCAAAAGACCAAGGAGACTGTTCTCGGCAAGGCCGATGAGGCTAAGGAAACCGTCAAGGAAACCGCTAACCGTAACATTAACACCCAAAACAAACCTAAGTAATTGTTTAAAGTGATCAGTCTATGACATATTGACATATACTATATTTTTACTAAAATATAAATAGGCCAACAACAAATCAACAATAATACCAATTAATAAAGTACTATATCGCGAATAATACTATGAAAATAGATACAATGTTTAGAGCAATTTAGTTGTAAATCTTGTGACTTAATTAGTTTATAAAGTCCATGATTTATTTATAGATATATTACTTGTATAAAAACAAGTCATAGTATATAATAGTGCATCACTTTAAATAGTGAGCATTTTCTCGTCACTTTACATGGTTATAAAATGTTAGCCAAGATGAGTAACTTTATATAAAATATATTAAAATTTGTATCGAAAATTTGTCGTTGTAATCATATGGCTCTACAGTTAATTATCGTATATTCTCTCCATCACAATTTTGTGGTCTCTTTCTCCCTTTTCTCAGTTTAATTTGTCTTCTTTCTAATTTAGGTAAAAGTTAGTAAAAGTATCGCAATAAAAAGGATAAACAAAATGTATTTCGATCATAGACTTTAAAGAATACACATTCTTAAGTAGTAGCTACATAATAATGATGTAGGAGTTTTTTCGATATGCAGATGTGTCTTGAATTTCGCAAAACTCGCCGTGTTTTTTTTTTTTTTTTTTTTTTTTTTTGAAAAAGCACCTCAAGGATGCACTAAATTAATAAACGATCAGCTACAACGGCAGTGTTCGCGCTCGGAGGTAACTCATCCGACCACACACGCTTGCCAACAATTCTAGGAAACAAATGAGCCAAAGCATGAGCGACACAATTGTTCACTCGACGCGTATACACCCAATCAATAGACGTAAAATAACTAGCTAACAGCAAAATGTCATTAACAACTAAATAGAAAACATTTCTTCCTTGCTTCTTCCGCTTTAAAGCTTCGATAACTTGTATGCAATCGCTTTCGATGACCACCTTGTCATGCCCCTTCCTCTTTGCCTCTTCGAGCCCTTCAAGCACAGCTACTGCTTCAGCTAAGCCCGGATCCCATTCCTCCTTCCAACCCCGAGTCATCCCCCATAACACCCTGCCCTCGCCATCTCTGCAAACTGCACCCACCCCTACTCCTTCCCCGGCCTTGACTCCCGCATCAACATTCACTTTTACCCATCCTTCCGGAGCAGCAACCCACCTGTCCTCCTTTGTACCGGCCTCTGCCGTGCCCCCCTGCCCATCCTCCACTCTCTTGCCCAAGCACCCTCCTTCAATCTCCGCAACCACATCCTGAACCCGTCTGATAATACTATCCGGGTTCGTCTCCACACCCTCAAAGACTACCTTGTTTCGATGCTCCCAGATGGCCCAGCAACACACCATGAATCTACCATGCTCCACCACCCCCAGCTCCCTCCATCTCCCTTCGACCCAATCCCGTACCCTTCCTCCCTCAATCTCACCCTCACTTTCCCAACCCATCCATGCCCAGACTCGTTGAGCCACCCAACAATCCCGTATTAAGTGAAGACTCGACTCAAAATGAGAATGACAAAAGGTACAAAAAGGATACTCACCTCCAATTCGAGTTGCGATGTTCGCTTTCGTTGCCAATGCCTCACAACACAGTTGCCAGAAGAAGAGCTTGATTCGAGGCCAAACCGGTACCCTCCAAAGACGATTCCATAACCACTTCTCCCGCTCCCAATCCGACGTTTCACCCATGTCAAAGTTTTCCCCTGCAAGGCGACAATAAGCTGACTTCACCGAGTATATTCCATCTCGCTCACCACACCAATACCAAGCATCCGGTGGTCGATTCGAACTAAGCCTTATGCTGGCCACCCTCTCGCATTCGAACGGTAAGAGAACACTCCCAATCTTCTCCGTATTCCACCCCTCTACCCCATCATCCAAAAAGTCCGCCACAACCCAATTCTCGCAACCTTGCGGGCACGGGGATATGAGCTTACCTGTGTGAGTGTCCGGGAGCCAAGCATCCCCCCAGACCCGTGTGGATAAACCGTTCCCAATTCGCCTGCGCAGCCCACCTTGGATAGCATTTCTCGCTTCCATAATGCCCCTCCACGTGTAACTTGGATTCCCTCCAATTCCAGCCGTCATCACCTCTCCATGGGGATAATATTTAGCCTTCATAATACGAGACCAAAGACACTCCGGCTTAGTGATCAAGCGCCACACTTGCTTACCAATAAGGGAGAGATTAAAAAGCCTAAAATCCCGAAACCCCATACCTCCCTTGCACTTAGGTTGACATAATTTGTTCCACGCTACCCAAGATATACCACGCTTATCATCTCCATGACCCCACCAAAATCGGGACACCATTGATTTAATGTCGTTGCAGAAATTAGCGGGAATTTTGAACATACTCATAACATAGGTAGGAAGCGAATTGGCCACAACCTTTAAAAGAACTTCCTTACCTGCCCTAGACAATGTTTTCCCTCTCCATCCCTGCAACCTCTTAGTCAATTTATCCCGTATTATGTCCGTCAAAGCCTTCTTCGAATGCCCTACAACCGTCGGTAAACCAAGGTACCTCGCCTGCTCCGCCACCTCTATCATGCCCAGGCTGCCAGTTACACCATCCCTCCTCTCCCTAGATACCCCCTTACTGAACGAGACAGTGGTCTTCTCCAAATTCACGAGCTGCCCGGAGGCCACCTCGTATCTCCGTATAATATTAGTTATCACCTCAGCTTCCCTCACATTTGCTCGTAGGAAGAATATGCTGTCATCTGCGAAGAATAAGTGCGAGACCACCGGTGCTGATTGTGATATCCGTATGCCATGGAGTGACCCATTAATCACAGCTCGGCGTATGAGATTAGATAGGGCCTCCGCGCAAAGAATAAATAAATACGGGGAGAGTGGGTCACCTTGTCGCAAACCTCTCGAAGGCTGAAACTCCCTCGTCGGCTTCCCATTAATGAGGACAGAGAAGGATACAGTCGAAACACACTCCATGACCCGCGCAATCCAGCTCCTATTAAAACCCATCACCTCAAGAACACGTCGTAGAAAGCACCACTCAACCCGGTCGTAAGCCTTTGCCATGTCCAATTTTATAGCCATGTATCCCTCATACGATCTAGAGTTTTTCATGTAATGAAACACCTCAAATGCCGTTAGGACGTTATCCGAGATAGCCCTCCCTGGTGTAAAAGCACTTTGATTCTCCGAGACGATATTATCTAAGAAGCTTTTTACCCGATTTGCGAGAACCTTTGAAACAATTTTATACGCCACGTTGCATAAGCTGATGGGTCGGTAGTCTTGTATCTTATCCGGAGCCTTCTTCTTTGGTATGAGAACTATATTTGTCTTGTTTAGCTCTCTTGGTGAGCGTGTTCCTCTTAAAATTTGAAGCACAGTGCGAATGACCTCAGGGCCAATCATACTCCAATAAGACTGGAAGAATAATCCGTTCATTCCATCCGGGCCTGGTGCCTTGAGAGGATTCATTTGATGGAGCGCATCAAGGATTTCATCTTCACTATAATCTCGTTCCAGGGCCAAATTCATTTCCCCCGTCACACGCCCCTCTAGCCCCTGCAAAGCATCGTCGAAATCAGTTGGGTTGGCCGAGGTAAAAAGACCTTCGAAGTAATCAGTCGCCACCCTAGCCACCTCCTCATTACCCTGCCTCACCACCCCATTGTCATCAATTAATTTCCCAATCCAATTCTTCCTTTTACGCTCACTCGCACAAGTATGGAAAAACCTGGTGTTTCGATCCCCATCCTTCAGCCATAAAGCCCTCGATCGTTGTCTCCAGTAAATTTCCTCTTGTCGCATCAAATCAGCCACTTCCGCCACAAGTTTCTTCCGCCTATTCACCTCATTAGCTCTCCGGTTGCCCCTATTAATGCCCGCAATTTGACGTCTCTTCTTCTCAATCAGCTTCTTAATTTTATATATGTTCGTTTTCTTCCATTCCTGAAGCTCACTAGCACATTCTCGCAACATACTGACAAGCTCCCCATGGCCTTTCTCCACTCCCCTTATAACGGCTTCCTCACACCCTTCCGTCCCAACCCAAATTTGCTCAAATTTGAAAGCCCTTCCATTCCCTGTCGACATCTCTCTGTGATTAAGGCACAATTTGATTGGTGCATGATCCGACCACTCGCGCTCCAGATAGAACAGTTTAGCATAAGGAAACACTTCCAGCCACTCATTTGAGCACATTGCCCTATCGAGCATGCATTGCCTATTATCATCTCCTGCTTGCCCATTATCGAAAGAAAAATTATACCCCTCCCAAGCTATGTCACGCAATCCACAATCATCCACCGCTGCCTGGAAATTATTCATCTGCCATTGGGGCCGGCTCCCACCTTTCATTTCTGTTGAAAATAATATCTCATTGAAGTCTCCAATGCACACCCATGGTAAATCAGACTGCCGAGCAAGAATACGTAATAACTCCCATGACAAATGTCGATCCGTCACCGCAGGCCAACCATAAAACCCAGTCACTCTCCATGCCCCTTCACTAGTCTTCACATGGAAATCCATGTAATGAATAGACGCCGACACAAACGAGCACTCTATCTCCTGCTTCCACATAAAAGCCAAACCACCCGATCGCCCAACACTATCAACCTCAATCCCATCATACCCCTCAATTTTCTCCCTCACTCCTCTCATTTCACGGCCACTAAGCTTAGTTTCGCATAAGAACACTAAGGCCGGGGCTTCCCTCCGTATCAAGGAACGGAGAGCTCTAACACTGTCGAGGTTGCCCAGGCCTCGACAGTTAAGGCTTAAGATATTCATTGGGCCTGGCGGGGTTGAGCACCCTCAACCACCGCCTCAGGTATTATGACGCCCCCGTCAGACACAACAGTAACCCTAGCTCTCTTTTCGCCCTCCCCACTCCCGTCTTCTACACGCCTCCTTTTGCCCCCCACATCCACCTGCCCCTGCTCCATTCGCTCGCTTTTACCATCACCCCCTCTAGGAAGCCTCGCCCAACCCTTCCCTGACTTGGCAAAGCCCCCACCTCCCTTCTGCCCTCCTACTTCTCCTCCATTAAACGAGCTGCTTGCACCCCCACCAGTTCCCTGCATTGACTCCATAACGTCTCCCCCTTCCACCGCTTGGCTGATTATACCTCCTTCCTCACTGGTCAGTCTATTCACGATTTTTGGTCCCTGGTTCCCTTCTTCCTCTTCTCTCTCTCCCCCACACACTGGATGAGCACCCCTCTGTTCACCCTCCCCTCCTTCCCTACATCTATCCATCTCCCTCCTTTCACCCCCATCCTCCCTTTGTCCCTCCTTTTTCCGCCGTAGATTAATTGCAATATTTTGCAACTTCTCAATCATCTTGGATATATCAGCATCATCGTCCTCCTTCCTCGCCCTATCAAAACTCTTACTGAGGTCTCTCGCAGCCATTCTCCCCTCCTCTCTGGTTGTTTTGACAATCTTCCACGGGGACGCTCGCAGCCAATCCCCAAATTTGAGGTCCTCTTCTTCGTATGGCCCTTCCTCGCAATCTCTCTCCCCGTGTCCAATAACACCACACCCATAGCAATAAAGAGGCAGTCTCTCATATTTCACCCTAAACTCAATCATCTTCCCAGTCTTCATCTTGATAGGTATGGCATTTTTTAAGGGCACCCGGACATCATGTAAGTATCGAATTCTGATGGCCCTGTCCAGTTCCGTATTTGGCCCTACCTCAAAACTGATAAACGACCCCAGGCTGTCACCCATTCTTTTAACATTCGAAGCGTTGGTACGACCCGCTATCGGTAGGTCATAAACCCTTGCCCATAACGGAAAATGCGTAAGAGGAACATCAGTGAGTTTACCTTCATTATTCGGTTCATTGAAACACCAAACGAACTTATCGAAATGCCACGGTTGCCCTTCGAGAACCCTTGCTTTGTCACGCTCCGTGCCAAATCGAAACACAAACGTTTTCTCCTTCGCATCGACAATATTTCCCAAAATTGGCTTTGCCGGGTTCCAAAGCTTGACCATAGTTTCAATCGCGGCTTTAACATTCGTTGCCCTAGACGCCCAAAGTTTCCCAACCAGCATTATTTTACCGTCACCCTCATCATCCTCCCCACCTTCATCCCATTCGAATGATAATGGATCATCCTCATGAGTTTCCCCCATCGGTCCTTTCCCATACCGGTGTTGGCCTCTCCTCTCACTATTCTCCTGTACCTGCATTAGAAAACAACAAAGCAAACGAAAAACGAAAAGGAAACCTAACTCACGATCGAAATCGAAAGCTAGAGCCTTGAAGAGAAGGATGAGACAAAGAAAATTTTGACAAAAAACCCTAGGAACCCTAGACCAGTATTGGACATCACTAAAAAAAAAAACTCGCCGTGTTTTAATTAACTTGCCAAGTTTAATTTATTATCATGTACGAGTATTTATTTTGACGGGTTACATATTTTGTTATACTACTTAATTCGAAGATAATTTAAATGAAATAAATTTAAATAAATCGTAGGGAGTATAAAAACTAAAGACTTAAGCTTCAAAAATACTCTTGAGGACTTGATGTATGCCAAATGTAATTTTTTTTTAGAGAAATGTATGACAAATGTATTGTGGATTATTATAGTTTGTAAATAAGTACTCTCTGTTTTTTTTATACTCCGTATGTGTAATTCTCATTTTTCGAGATGCTTCTTTCTCTCTTTAATATCTTACAAAATATAAGAAAAAATATCATAAAATGTATACTCAAATGAAAAATCTTTTCACAAGGAATTTAATAATGTGTTTCTTTTATAATTTTTGGATTACTTTATTTTTATAAAAATTAAAGTCAAAAAGTCACCTCGAAAAATAAAAACAACAGTAAGAGGATTATACATCTGATGTACTAACTCCAATTCTATAGTTTCTGACCATTATAATAAAGTTTTTGAGTTTTATTTTAAAGTTTCTGGGTTTCACTATAAAGTTTTTGAGTTTATTTACTTAAACATTAAGCTCTAAAAAATTACAATAAAACTAAAAACATTACATATAAGTTTAGTTAACTTTTAGTTTTGACGGAAAAAATATTAAAATCTAACTTATAAACTTTAATATGCTAAAAAAATACACATATGCTCAAAAACAAATAAAGTTTGAGGTAATAAGCTAAAAAAAATACATATATGTTCAAAAAACAAAAAGTTGGAGGTAGTACATCCGATGTATCTTCCTTTTTCTCTAAAAACAATCATACACACAAAAACTGAGGGAGTAAAACCGTTGGAATTAATAAATACTTAAGAAAAAGTAGTCTTGAAATAATTGATCCCAATGTCAAAAATATCAGTTTCGCTTCTATTTTTCAAAATCTATTTTCTTCCTAACTTGTTCTATTGTATAATCTGTTCATTTATTCTTTTATAAGACGGTTTTTTTCGTGTTTTTTTTCTTTCCAAAAAGCAATCACTTTTGGATAAATAGTAACTACTTTAAAAAAAATGCCATTTTTTAGTCCTAAAAAGTGGTCACTATTTATCAAAAAGTAACCATTTTCTCCTAATCGCACATACGACCGTTACAAAAGAGAATTTGCATAATTTGTTTACTTTTTTGACATTATCAAAATCATATCTGCAAGATTTCTTGCTAGAATAAAACGCAATTTTGTTATAAATTGTGAAATTCAGTACTAGAATTTGTTGTAGACGAATCTTATTTGGATTTCTATACGTTTTTGCAAAGAAATCATGTTAGAAGCAATACACTTGTGCATCCTATCCAACATCACACTATATATAAATCATTTAACCAAACCATTTTTTTAACATCGTATTAAATACTATTACTATTATTATTACTAGCGATTACAATTATCGCTAAATTCTCCGAATTATTGTACAATTTTCTTAATCATGCCTAAAGGGACGAAGTTAAAACTCATTAACGACGAGCTTCGAAGGCAAGTAACTTATGCTAAGCGAAGAAATGGACTTATAAAGAAAGCGTTGGAATTATACTTAGTATGTGACGTTGATTCGCTGTTTATATCGTTTTCTCCGTGTGGTCGTCTTAGCTACTTTTATGGTGCCGAAAGGTATTTTCCAGTCAAATCTCTTATACTCGAATCTTTAACTAGATACGAGTATATTTAATTTTTCTCGTAGTACTATTAATTAATTTTACATATTTTTATACTCTCCGTATACATATTTATTTCATAATTTGATCCAGGGTTGAAGAAGTTCTTGCTCGCTTTATTGAACTACCTGAACATATTCGTCGAGTGTAAGATCCGTCTAAATCGATTAATATTGTGTTTATTTTGACCCATTCGAAAATGTATGTCTACATTCTGTTTAATTTGTTATTGATGAATTTACATGTATAATCATATATAATATAAGGGCTCTGTTTGGTAATATATTAGTAGAAGCAGATTGGTCAAGCAGATTATAAATGACAGATTGGATTAACAGGTTTGACTAGTATATTTCAATTAGCAGATTTAGTAGAAGTGTTTGTAATTAGCAGATTTTGGTTAATAGCTTGTTGTATCTATGTGTAGATTGTTGACGGATTCATATTTCACAATCTACTAATGTGAATATCTTTGGTAGAAGAAGATATTGGAAAACTTGATGAGATTGAGCTCCAATCTACTCTTTCAATATGCCATTTACCAAACACTCAAAATAGTAGATTGGTGAGTCAAACATGCTAAAAGCCTTGAATATGCTGAAAATTTCCCAATCCGCTGTTTACCAAACACCCCCAAGGTTACATTACGAGTAGTTACTGTGAATAAAACATCTCAACCAAAAGTTTGAGCTGATAGGTTGAAATCCCATGATCGGTTTATATTCTAACAATTACTCCGTACCACTTAATAACGCTCTCTTATTTGTACAAGAAATAGACTTGGTTGAATTAATTAAAGTGTTCTTCTTGTAAATTGTTGCAGGCATTTTACTGAAGAAGAGGTAATTAAGATTTTAAACTTTAATGATTTCTTAAAAAAAAAATGAGATTTTTTTTTTTTATATTTTTCTCCTCAATTTCTGTTGATCAAGTATTGTGGCCAATTATAGTTTCAGGAAATACATGGTATACTAAAGGAACTCAGGGAAGAAACACACTATGAGCTCCTTCACGACCGGTAAATAACCTTCGTGTAATTATGTACGGAGTAACGTCTAATAGGGGAAATCTATGGAGAGATGATCTTGCAATAAGTTGAGGAAAAACAACACATTAATGTAGTACCGTTTATACGGTTATTGACGTATCTTATAAACTAGCGGGTATTGGATAAAAATACACGAGTTCTTAATTTCTTATACAGGGATTGGTATGACGTGAACGCCACATCAATTTATTAGGTATCTACGACACGTATCTGATAATATAAATTGCTATTTTTCGACATTAATATGTCATAGATTTAAATTTGTCGTCATTGTTAATATGTTGTTTTGAGTGTAATATATTTGATTTTTTTATGTATACTAATTCTCTTGATTACTCGGATGGCGCCATCTCATTTTTCCAGCACTGTTCAAGTAAGTCGAAATTCAAAAGTTCCCTTTGAAAATACTTTTCTTGTAGAAACAGTGTACTAATGATGCATGCTACTAATAATGTAGGAACTTCAGCATGAAATTGACAGGGTGAAGGCAAAGCTTGACAAAATGACATCTGAAATAAGGTTGCCCTTAGTTATAGGGTGATAGGGTCTACTTAGTCGATTTTTCGACATTAGAAGATTCGGTTTTTAAACAAGTTCGGGTTTGTTTTTTGTGCATGTAATAGGAAATATGAACCCTCACCGGAATCAATCACGACGGTTGAGGAAGCAGATATTGCTGAAGCCCAACTCGAGGAAGTTCTTACCCAAGTCCAAGAGAGAATGGTACTAATACTTGGTTATCACAAATTCTTGTATAATCCGTCGAACAAAACCTGGTGGTAGTACATCGGATGTATAATCTACTTACTGCGTGAATTAAGTATTGGACTTGACCTGACAATAACTCATATCGTAATTAAACTGTAATTCAAGAGACTTACTGTTCATTCGACAATTTTGAAAATCCTCGCACTATTTAATTCTATGATTCCGAATCTATAATGATGATTAATATTACTAATCATAATTAATTGTGTCTAAACAGAAAGAATTATCGGTAAATGAAGGCAATCCTGAATCTCTACCCAATGATTTCATGGTATGTATGTTGTCTTGAATTTGTTTCCTAGATAGTTATTCACAAACTACTTGTAAACTAAATTGGGTGTCATGTTAACAAGACTGGATCCGAGGACTCACTCGCGGATTCTCCAAACCAAGCTGAACTGGATGACGACTCTGACGAGGACCAAGCCGAGATGGCTAACCAGGTTGCTGTAGCTGCTGCAAGGTACCATTAAAATACCAATGTTTTTTTTTTAACTCGGTTCAGTCAATCCTGCATATGATCTGATAAGGTAACTTGATAACATTGCAGCAGCGCGGTAACAGCTCCTGAAAGACACGGGTCTCCAAACCCGTTTCTAGAATTGGCTATAACAGATTCATTTACCAGCCTGCTATTGCAGGCTGATCAGGTTGATCAGGCTGATGTACCTCAACCCCCGTCTCCAATAAGGGTAAGATATCGAAACTCATTTAACATCAAAGATTCATAAACTTCTAGAATGACAAACATTGGCAAAATCGACAGGAAACTGTTTCTCAGGCATCTGTACAGAACCTCTTCGGCTCAGTCTATGACAACCATCTCAAACGTCTTCAAGACTGTCTACTGAACACATCAAACACTCTGTAAGACAACAATAATAATGCTGCAGCATTAAATCTAATCACCTTATGTTACGGAGTACTAATTTTCAGGGCTTGTCTGATTTTATCTCTGTTTATATATGTTACAGTAATGCTGATCAGACAACAGAAGTCATTCAATCATCAGACAATATTGAGACTCCGGACGATTTCATCTTTCCTTCTGCAAATTTACCTTCTCTTGACTATCAACTACCAGTAAATAACATTTGCCTTAATCTCTTTATAATTCTGTTACATTTTTTTGCAATTTTTCGATGCAATCTTACCTTATAATTTGCGGGAGTCATTGAGACAGTGAGGTATAAGTCACTATGATATGCTAATTCATGTTCATCCATGGCCTAGCCTCAAACGGAATTAGGAGAAAGCAACAACAATGCCGCTATCAATAACCCACAGAGGCAAGCAAATATAACTTCTACCTGGTACAATCTGGTTTATTTACTTAATACTTCGTAATATTTTCAATGTATTGTTTCCGAGATTTGTTTCTGATCCTGTACTTTTTTTCTCAGGGAAATAAATGCTTTTCGAGATTTGCTTACTAGCATTTCAGCTACAAAAAATCCCCAGTTTTCTCCGGGCTTTTGGTATATGTAAGGCCATCTCTCTCTTACTCACCGAAACCAATTACTACAAGATTTCCGGGGGAATTAACTGGTTTCTTAATTTGGATCGTTTTACACTATCTTACTGCAAGGCGATCTCTCTCGCTAATTAATCAAGAACTTACTAAAATTTCCCTTATGATTATGTTTTCAGGCCTCCACCAAATGAGCTCTACAGCTCTGCATTTGAAATGATGGGTTTAGCTGTTGACCCCCATTTTCGGTATTACGAGGATATCACCGGAAAGGGTAAAAAACCAGTAACTCAATTTGTAGCATCTTTGCTCTGTGGTTTTTCACTTTCTGTAAATCAGTAGACTAAGAATTTGGTCTTTTATTTGTGACAGGTGCACGCCTCAACAACCAGCAGTGAAAACCATCAGTTGATCCACAATCTCAGACCTAATAATTTGCTATATCGAAGCAATCGCAGTTCAAATAAAGGATTAATATTGGATTTTACTTTTGTACTTCGTTTTTTAAGCTGGTTGCTTAAAACATTTGGATTTTATTTTTGTACTTGTGAAACGATTTAGTCGTTTATCTTATGAATAAGATCAAAACTATATGAAGAAGGAGCTAAATAGCTTAGCTCCTTCCTCAGTGGACTGGAAAACTATATGAAAAACCGATACTTGCATAGAAATTACTGAAAGAAGCCTCACGTATTTACATGTGTTTAATCAGTCGTGTTATTCATATACATCACAAGACGACCACGCAAGAATCACTAACAAACAATTACTGCGCGCCCAAAAAACACCCCCTTATGGATAGATGTGACCTGTGTTGCTTATGAGGCTCCGGAGGGTCTGACTCGACTTTCTTCCGAGGAAACTGTTTGTAAAAAGCCGCCACTGCTCCTGTGACCCCGTCTTCAGTCCCTAGTTCCTCTGCCAGTATGACAGCACGTTGCTTCACCTACATCATGTCATCAAGGATTCAAGGTACTGAAGATCAAGATTTCAGGACAATCGTAGTTGGTGAAACACACTTACCACAGGATCCTGCATGAAGCGTATGGCAGCAACCAGTTTCTCAAGAGAGAATTCCTCTATAGGAATCGGTAGGGGCCCTACGCCTTTTTCATGCACCCGTTCTCCCCAGAAGGGTTGGTCACCGAAAAACGGGACAATCGTAGTTGGACACTGGTGAAAACGTTCCATTAAATTAATTAACTAACAGTAGACTAACATACTACAGATGCATGAAACATCAAGTCCAAGCAATAAACAGATCAACATTAATACAAGAGCCAATTACCGCAGCTTTAAGACCAGCAGAAGTTGTACCTGCACCACCGTGGTGCACCTGAAATCACAATAGAAATTAGCTCTTTAGTTTAGGCAAGACGGAAAATTGGTAGGGATTGACGAGTATAATTCTGGAACAAATTTTGATGCTCATCCCTTGCAGTTCCCCTCTAGGGCCCTTTAGGGAAGTCGGCATTATATAAACATTATCAAGAGAATTCAGAAGACTAAGAAACCACTATCCAGGAAATC
Source organism: Silene latifolia (assembly GCF_048544455.1). Lineage (NCBI taxonomy): Eukaryota > Viridiplantae > Streptophyta > Magnoliopsida > Caryophyllales > Caryophyllaceae > Silene > Silene latifolia. The sequence continues at coordinate 84,363,944 of NC_133530.1, read as the reverse complement.
TTACCACGGCTGCACACTGCAAGAACAGCCAGTCATGAGGGACATTGTCCAACAAGTACACGAAATCCTTAGGCTCGGCCACTGTGAATTATGAATTAGTGAGAAAAGAGACTTATTAGCAATAACTTAATTCCATTTTTTTACAGCTCAATCAGAGTTGAGAGAATCACTACATAATTAAACCGCCGAATAAAGAGCACCATGAAAAGCATTCATTCTTCAAAGTTCAAAAGAGGAATAGAATGCTGGAAATGGTTCACACACAAGCGATATATGCAGTTTTCTGGACATGAAAATTGAAGAAAATAATAGATATTTTTTATTATCAGAAGACAGATTTACTATGTCAAAGAAACTAGTTTGGTCTTTGAGAGTGCAAGAGAATGGGAGGACAGAGGAAAGGATTTTCCAGTTCTAAAAGAAACGAATGAGTATCGAGAAAAAGAACATCTTACAATTGCCAAGACCACCCCAGCCTTTATTTATAATTCCTCTTTGTTCCGTTAATTCTAGAGCTTGTACAATTGTCTTCGTCATTTTCTCTGGTTCTTGGACAGGCTGAAATGATTTCAGAAAGGTACAAATTAATATACTGCATCCAGGAACAGATCCATTGACTAAATATTCTTATATCTTCAAATGTATGTGGTAACAAGAAGTTGAGAAGCCACCACCAACAGCTATTAAAATCAGGAACATGCATTGATTTTTAAATTATTGAATCAGAAACTGAAGAACAGACAAAATTAGACTTCAATAAACATCCTGAGAAAATCCATTCCTTTAGGAGACAGATTCAGTAATTTTAAGTGACAAAATTTGACACTTACCAGACTTCCGAAACCAATATAAATTGGTCTTTGGCCTTTTCCAAGCCATGCCACCAGATCTTCTGGAGGTTTGTAATTAGAAGCCAGGTCGAGGAAACAGAAACCAACTACATCAATTTTGGGTCCCCAATCTGCAGATCAATAAGCATAACATATCAACAAGGTCCATTCTGAAGCAGATTAAAGCATGTATCCAAGCATTCAGCGCTCTAGTTGATGGATGACAAATATATCACAACATTATTTCGATGCAGTACCAAATCATGAATCCCCAGCAGGAATCGCTGGAGGGGAAGACCTTATCAAGCTAACAGGTACTATGAGACTGTGAATACTCTCAACGTGGACGGACCAGAAGACTAAGACTAATGACCAGTGACGAGTGACTAGTCTATACTCTATAACCATTTTTTTTAAGGCAAAAAGGAATGGAAAAGAATTACGCAACCACTAATTCTTCAGATGAGCAAAGGGCTACAATATTTTTTTGTCGGCTGAGGGCTAACTTCGTTGAAAAGACTCAGACACAAAATGGTAAGAGACGATCAGAATACTTGAGTTCTAAGCCCATTCCCTGCAGGTTTAGCAAGGAATTGCCTCGCCACAGAGAGAGAAATGTATGTGACAACATATGATTAAATTGTCTGAGAAGCAAGGATTTAGTATAGAGTAACATGTTCTAGACGACAAAATAATGTACAATTTGCAATTAAGAGGGACGGTGAATCATATATATCAGCACAAGACTACATGAACACTTCAGTTTATCAAGTCTTGCAATAACCACCAGCTCTTGGGAATAAAGATGCGACATAGTCACATAGCAGAAATACAGGTCACTAACCTTTGGGTTTAGGGACAAGATGAGGACTCCAAATATATCCATACGGAATGTCAGAAGGAGAACTATTAGGACTTAAGTAGGTAACTGGTCTCAGCTTCAGTTTTTTCTTCCTGAATTCGTTTATCAAGTCCCGTATTCCAAGCCAAATCATTACATCAACAACTTGGTATGAAAGCTGAAAGTATATGACGAGTTAAAATAAAATCCTAACAAATGTCACCAATAGGTGCAGATTGTGTTGGAATTGGCAAAATCATTACTTACTCGGTAAGCAACGTGTTGCTTCACACGGGACAGAGGATGTGGGAATTCACTTGTGGGCCTGAAAGGAAGAAACAGCTTCATGTATTCTTGATATGTAATTCAAAGAAGCAGCAGTCAAGAATAAGCATCACCCACAGCAACAACAACACTACCCTTGTGGCTCAGAAGCCACCGTCTAAAGTGATATAAGAGGGCCGAAAGGACACAATCTTACCATATGTTGACAACAAAAAAAGGTGTTTCCAGATTTGTGACTTACTGCTACTTCACAGTAACAAGCGCGGAGTCAATTTGCTTTATTTCATCATACTCAGAAACCAAATAAAAAAGGATCATAGCCAATAATACAGATGAGTCTCTAAGATTAATAACTCGTCATGGTAGAGATGTAATTAACCTGACACTCTTACAGGAATGATTTAAACAGATTAGATCTTAGTTTCGATACAGCATCCAGGCACAAAGAAATGTTCAAGCTATCTACTGTTTTTTTATTCAGCTACATTCCAAACGCAACTAAACCAAAGATAGGGAAACCCTCTTATTCCCAAGTTCCCGACAAGCAACACCAAAAACATGAAGACAATATGAAAACCTAGATGTTCTACACTGCATTGTGTAATAATCTACACCACAATATTAGATACGATAGATACTTACGTCCAAGGCATTGTAAAGAATATATGAATTGGTATTTTGAGTGCCTCGGCAACATGAGTATGTCCTGAAAGAGAATTTTAAAATGTGAATCTAGCACATTTTGAACAATAGATTACAACAACAACAACAACAACATCAGAGCCTTAATCCCAAAATGATTTGGGGTCGGCTGACATGAATCATCCTTTCGAACCGTCCATGGGTGCACGCACGCCTCAAAATGCGAATAAAAAAGGGAAGATAAAAAACAAAAGGGAAAACGAAAATGTAATGGAAAGTCAAGGTGAACTTAGGGGTTTTAAAATCGAATTCCGTCTTTCTTTTATAAAAACTTAAAATTTAAATCGAGAGAAAAGATTAAAACGATTTTTAAAAACCGAAATAGAGTTAAGGATCCGGAATGAACCAGGTAAAATCTATAAGAAAGTGGTTGTTGAAAAAGTGTGTAATAAAGGGGAGAAAAATAAATAAATTAATTTCTTTAAATTAAATAAATAAATAAAAGCACTAAATCTGTCAAAAAAACATCAAATACTAAAAATCCACATGTATCCTTTCCCTCCATTGTGCCATCTCCGTCACCATACTCTCCTCAAGCCCCAGAACTCTCATATCATGCTCTATCACTCTCAACCATGTCTGTCTCGGTCTTCCTCTGCCTCTAGGGACCTTTTCTGTTCTCCAAGTCTCCAGCCTCCTAACTGGTGCGTCCATAGGTCTCCTTCTCACATGGCCAAACCATCTTAGTCGGTTTTCCATCATCTTGTCCTCTATTGGCGCCACTTTAACCTTTTCCCTAAGCACCTCATTCCTTAACCGATCTTTCCTTGTATGTCCGCACATCCACCTCAACATGCGCATCTCCGCCACACTCATCTTTTGAATGTGACAATGTTTCACGGCACAATGTTGAACAATAGATTACAATTCAATAAATTTTAATGCACAAGGAAACTATTCAAACCATCAATTCAAAGGTAAGGAAAATGTAGTGTGAATCCTAGTAGCATGCCGTATGCCCATATGAATCCTAATAACTTGACCAGCCTCTAAGTTCTAAGCATCGACAGATAAGAACCCGTTTAAGGTACACTCAAGGGGAGTATTGTGCATTATGCTCACACAAATTCAAAATGATCTATCTTTTAAGCAACAGAGACCACTTGTAATCTTCAAAGGAGAAGCCATTTGGTTTGTGATGAGGTCATGAGGCACCCGAGTATGAACTTTTATAACATGTCTGCTCGCATATGTCAGTAGCTTTGGCTGCATCATTTCCCTTGGCATATGTAAGTAGCTATAATCTCCAATTCCAAAAATGGCTGCGAAATTCCTTTTTGGAGCAAGGACTGAAAATTCTTTTAAACCTAATAGGGCTTCAAAATTATAGATGGAATGCTGAGCACACATGAGTGGAGTTGGGAATCATGCCAAAAGTCGCAGCTATGATGATGGGGGGAAAAGGAACAAAAGCATATTGGAATACTATCAAGTCTTAACCGACCGCTCAGGAACCATGAAATTGCCAAAGAAGAAGGCTTCAGTTGGTTTCAATCTTTCAAAATGTGTATATAAATGCACCTATGCATGTATCATGTATGTATAAAAGAAACCTCATAATAGAGAAGAAAACTTAGTCTAACCATACGCTGGTGGATTTGCAATTATTGCTTCAGCATCAAAAGGAATCTGAGTTTCAGGATCAGGATGCTTGCAAGCCCTTAGTAAGGAAAATATAATTTCTCTCATCTGATTCCGCTGAATGGGTATCTCGGATGGTTCTGAAGGCAAAAAGCCCTTGTTTTTCACCATATCTAAACAAATATAAATGAAGAAACTGTGAATAAAATGCAGCTAGATGTTATAAAGAGCATATGACAGCTGAACATTGAAGATAAAGAGTAAAAGATATTGTATAAGGTTAAGACGCCACCAATCCAATACCACCACACCCACCAACAAAGGATGACCTGAAAGTTTGATAGACCTGGATAAACAAAACCACAGCAGCAACATCCCAGCAAAGACCACCCGAATAGGAGGGTCCATGCCTGGGTAGATAGATTATATACCATTCATTTAAACATCGATTGACGATGTTTCATTATTAAAACACAGAAAGGAGAGTTTGTCGCCTTTGTTGTCTTACCTTACTCGGATCTTAGTTAATATGGATCATGCTATCCATAAACACAGCCCTACTGAACATGAAATAAAATTTGACTACGCCCTAGTACTTTTCAACAAAAATCTCAGACCCATGCTCCCACGCCCTAGTAGCATGCTAGTTTCTACTGTTCAAGGACAGTGTAGTAGTGTACTCTAACTTCGTACAACAAGACACAATGAGACATCAGTCTTAAAAGAGCCAAATATGACTTACAGCCAGCAAGAATTTTCGGGTCCCCTCCTAAAGGAAAGAACTCCAGCCCAGAACTCAAAACAAACTCTTTGAAATTTTGGTGAGTTGCTAACCGAACCCTATGTCCATATTCCTGCAAGGAAACACACCATGAAACATTGTCAAGGGTAATCTCTAAAATGGGAATATTCCAATGAGAAGTTAAAGTAGATAAGCAACTGATGAAACACAAATTCACAAACAGGAGTAGACTAGTTCCACCAAGTGGATGATAATGGAAACAGACACCAACAAGGCATAATTCAGGCAATATGTAACCAGATCTTTGTGGTGGTATCTGTCTTGTCCCTCATGACAGTACATTGTTCTCCATAAACATCAAGTCGATATTCCACGAATGAAAAATTCTAATAAGCTCAGTCACTATCCTTAAATTCAAGAACTTCAAAGAAGCACCACCAAATATCAACAATAGTTGAATGCAAGCACAGATACATAAAATAAGACGAATACCTGCAAACGTTTCCCAATAGCTACGAAAGGTTGTACATCACCTCTTGTTCCAACAATTAGCATCACAATTTGCATTGGAGGTAGATCTTGGAAGTCGGTTGAGTCATCGTGTTCCCCATCTGTGGTATGACCAGAACCAGAAACAGATACAGAACCAGAATCCGAAACAGATACAGATACAGATCCCGAACCAGAAACAGAAGCAGAGGCAGATTCAGTTCCAATGTCAAAGTTTGGCATGTTGATATCTCCAGGCACATCAACTTGTACGGTTCCATCCTTTTTAACAGTCGCAACACGGTTCAGCCATTTCAACTGGACGTACATGCAGAGTCAATGTCAAGCCAAAGAAGATAGAGTCTTTCTATTTTATTGTTAATAGTCTTCACTCTTCACAGAGTACTGGAAAGGGGGATATTGCATCTTGCACCGAGAAGAAAAATAAAAATGAAAATAACATTAATCTATCTTCAAACAGTTTGCTAGATGTTTTGGCTTGTCAAAAGGTTGCATACTAACAGAAATAGAAGAAAGAAAGAAATGAGATAGAAACAAAGTTGAGGCAGGGAAAGTGGCAGACAGTACTAGAGTAGCAGGATGACAATCAGCTAGAACAACAGCAATAAGAATAACCAGTTAAAGTGCACACATGACAGTGAAAATCCTAGCTGGCCTTTGTATTTTGCGGGTATTATTGAAAAAAACCAGGCGAGTGCAAATGTAACACACATCAGTGTAAACTGAGACTTGAAAATGATTCATAGCATCAGAAAGTACATGTCATAATCTATAATGGTGTCTGATATAATTGTTCTTGAATTTTTAAGTGTTCTCTCGAAGAAGCTCATGGAGAAACCTGTCAGCGGGAGGATAGCAAGAGAACTTGAAGACTTGAAGTTATAGCGCCACATATTAATTTTTAATGGAAATGCTTTAGATTTAAATAAAGAAAAACAATATGAGTACTTGCGTCAGACACAAGAGAGAATCAAAGGTTGGCAGTGTTAAGGAAAAACAGAAAATGAACAAGTGTAACCTTTTTCGTCAAAGGAAGTTTATCATCAAAAAGTTTTGCTGCTAGAAAACTAAATGGACAAAATTTGGATCCGCCAGATTTCGCAAGACGATTAGAAGTAGATAGTTCCTCAGTAACATCGTGCTCATTCGACCATACCCTGTCAATAGAATCTAAGGACAGCTTCATAAGTAACTGAATTGCTAGAGAATCGGAAACATAGACCAGTTATTAAAAAACTAAACATCAAAATGTAGACACCCTTATGAAGAAAGTAAGATATATGTAATCACAACAATTAGAGAACCTTCAAAGGGTAATGTATGTATGTATGTATGTATGTATTTTATTAGAAACCTCATAATATATCCCTCTGTTGATCGTGATGTGCGCATTCTACCATCCTAATTGTCAGCACTAAACATAGGTAGGATCTCACATCATGCAGTAATCTAGTATCCCGTGACAGACAAAACCTGCTTTCAATTCACCCGTTATGACATTTTACACATTTTGTTAATTTCATTGCGACTTTAACTCCTCGCCTCCATTTGAAGTGAATGAGTCAATCTGAGTCCCCTGCGACAACTAGCCACCCACACTACGACAACAAATAACCAACCCCGCATACTGTTCTTGGACAGCAGTACAGCACCTTCCTAGCTTCATTAATCACTATTTGAATTCCTAAAAAGTAAAAACCCAAAAATACGCGCTTTGCCTTGAATCCTTGATTAATGTCACTAGGCCATCAGTACATTGTCCAAGAAAAAGGTAAGTTGAATCAAGAAGCCGCCATATTCGATCCATTTCAGCAATTCTACCACCCAGATAGACTCCTGTTGCGCTAACTGTCGGACATCACATTTCATCACAATAGCTCTTTCTAAAAAGAGTGAGTCTTGTATAAAATCGTCTCACATAACTCAAACATATGTACTCCCGTCTTCTTGTAGGATTAGACCGTCTCATATCAGTTTTTGTGTTCCGCCAATAGTCTCTACGTATAAACATTTCTAGGCACAGTTATCAATGGCTAATTATTCGACAACAACAACAATATTACCCCGTGCCTAAAAGCTCGTCTCACCCATGTGTTAGCAACACAATGACGTATTTTTACATAACAAAAGATAACATTGTCAAGAAAGTACATCGACTACTATCATAATCCAGAACCGAAAAATACCGAATCACACACAAACATAACTATAAATTTACCGCAACACTAGGGCGACAAAATCAACGATATTTATAATAATAAAATATTACCTGAAGAGTTATTTATGGGACCAGCAGAAGGCGGAAACTGGAGAGTCAACTCATTCTTAGGATCACTTTCATAATGACCGTTGCGGTTATAGTTACCGTTATCGTTTAAATTATTTGTATCGACGTCGATGTGATTGGGAATATCGCCGGAGCTGCCGGAATAAGCGCTTCGGAAAGAGTCATCGCTGCTGATCGTCATTGTAAATAATGTTGGGAGAATTATATTGAGGAATTCCAAGATTTTAAAGAAACTAGGATTGGTGTCCGGGCTACCTCTACTTACCATTAATTTATTTTTATTTTTTTTTTCATTAAATAAAATTACTTAAAGTTGCATAATTCTTAAATTTATTATTAATATATTTTTAAATGACCTATCTTAAAATTACGATGAAATAAATTTTGAGACAAATTCACTACTCGCGCTATTAATATGTTTTTTTAATGAAACAATAGTAATAACATTTTACTACTTGCCCATTTCTATCTTGAATAATGATAAATACTGTGAGAAAATACCCTATTTCTACCGGTGATATTAGTACTAGGTAGGAGGGAGGCCTTAGCTTTTTTTTTTAAGATAGTTTCTTGACATTGCTGAATGACTTGAGAACGAATTAACATAATATTGATCCGAATTAATCTAAAATAACAATTATTTTAAATAATTTCATTTAAAAGTAAAATAGGTACACTGCAAGGTCGTTTTTACAATACCATTTAAATAAATAAAAATATATTACACATTGTTAACCATATACAGTCCTAAATGGAGCCCAAACTGAGTTATCACTAGATAAGGACCCGACAACCCAATATAAATTATAACCGATTTGAACCAGTTACTAAGTCGGCACAACTAAAAACCCCATACGAACCACCTATAATCGATTCCAGTAAGCCGATTGTGACATAATGACATATACTCGTAACTTAAAGAAATTTTTTTGTATACTCTGAAAAGACACTATTTCTCACACTTCAACCTTTATAATATTTTATTTGATTGGATTACCTCTATCTAGAGAGGATGGTATTGCAAAGGACACCTGAATTTTTCCGTAACTCATAGGTAAGACTCGGCGCCGTTTATAATAATGTCATATATATCCGCGGAATCTGGTGCATGTCACACGCATCACTTAAAATCTACCGTTTGCAAACACGTCATATTTGTTTTTAAGTCGGTTATCTTTTTCGAATCTAATCCTAGTTTGCTTCTCATCTTCTTCTTATATAAACCCTATTAAACCATCAACACCACCACCTTAAGCATTAATTAATTACTCATATTGAAAACAAAAGTGAAGAAATAATGGAGCAGCGATCATTAGACCTTACAATCCTGTCAGCAGACGATCTCACGAAAGTTGGATTTCTCTCGAAGATGCAACCCTACGTCGTCGTTTCGCTCCTCGATTCCACCTCGTCGTTTCACCAACAGCGGCAAACAACTCCTGTCGACAAAACCGGCAATAAAAACCCTAGATGGAATTTCCCGCTCAAATTCACCCTAAACAACGCCGCTTTACAAACCAACCGCATCACTCTTCACTTCCAGTTATTCTCCCGTCGCACAATACTGCCCGACACCCTCATCGGCCAAGTCCACGTGCCCGCCTTCGATCTGCTCTCCTCCGTCGAAAAATCCTCCAGCGTAACTCACGTCAGCTATCAAATTAGAAGAAAAACATCCGGCAAACCCAAAGGAGTCGTTAATTTTTCGTACAAATTCGGCGATAAATTCACACCCGCCGCGCCTCCTGCCGCAGGAGTGGGACCCAGCGTGGGGTATCCGTACCCGTATCCTCCTTCAGCTGCGCCGCCAACTGGGACGGGGTATGCATACCCGTATCCTCCTCCTGCTGCGCCGGCCACTGGGACGGGGTATGCGTATCCGGGTCCGATGAGTGGATACGGGTACGGGTATGGGGCGCCGCAGCAAGTGGTGAGACCGGCGTATGGAGGGAGGAGTAATTACGAGATGGGGTTAGGAACAGGGTTGTTGGGTGGGGCGTTGGCGGGTCTTGTGGTTGGTGATCTGGTGTCGGATATGGGTCATGACGGTGGTGATTATTATGACGACGATGGCGGGTATGACGACGGTGGTGGGTATGACGACGACGGTGGGTTTGATTTTGGTGGATTTTGATTTTGCTACTGCTACTTTGATGGTAGTTGGATTAGTTTTATTTATATATATACTCCAACTCACAGTTTTTTTACAACTTACAAGTTCTCTTCTAGGGTGAATGGTTGTCCTTTTTATTTTAAAAACTAGTATTGGTGTCCGGCTTCGTCCGGGCTACCTCTATTTACCATTAACTAGATTTTGTGCCCGTGCGTTGCACGAGTTTTAAATTTGACTCTCTTTTAATTGTTGTGGACCTTTTTAATCATTTTAAACCGTGTTCACAATAATGAATTATCCTTAATACTATAAAATTTAAGGCAAATAAAATAGTCAAAGGGAATAAAAAAAACATTAAAATCAATTCACATGGTACAATCAAGTCTCCCATATGAGAAACTACATTATTACTTGCCCCGTTTTTTCGCCGACTAAATAAAAAACTATTATATTCTTCACAAATACCGTAGATTTTAAAAACCTAAAAAGAAAAATAATACGAAATAGAATTTGGCATGGCCATTAGTTATTTACTCAAGTGGGGGCAATGGTTAATATACTTCCTTTCTGACAACATAAAATTAATTTGGCATGGAATATGAAATAGAATTTGGCATGGCCATAAATCAAAATTGTAAAAAATAACTCTAAATAAACTTAATTCGACATAGAGACTCCAACTTTTTTTTATCCTCCTAATTAAATTTTAAAATATTATTATATAAAGTTATCCCCAAAAGTTATATATTTATTTATCTAATTAAAACAAATTCTATCTAATTAATAATTTCACTATCCTCACGTTTCTAGTAACGTGATCAACGAAATGGAGTTGAACAAATATATGAAACGTAGGTAGACAAATAATTGGTGTATAACAACAGATCTTTATACATGTTCTTATAATGGAAATATATACATGTTGGTTGGTTAAAGTACGATTTTTTTTTTAATCTCCTAGAGTTCTATAATATTATTGAAGACCCGAAAAATGATAATACCACCACTTTATTAATTTTATTTATTTTGAAAAATCCAAAAGATAAGAGTAAGTCTTGTATAAGGTGGTTTTACACTAACACAATTATAAAATAAATCCGTACATAATTAGGTAGAAGTGGTTAATAAGGATTTCATTTTACGTTAATTTGTTTAAAACCTCCCTACACAAATATTTATAAATAGCTGAATTGTTTTGGGATTTGCTAGTCTGCCATGCATCACATATTCACAATTCCTGTCGTACTCCTAGCTAAATTGCTTGACTTTTTTCTGAAACGTGATCTTTCTACCTTTTGTGGCCTCTTCTTATATCTAATTTTGTTCAACTTTCAATGCAGCACAGATGAACCACAAATAACATTATACCTCCAGTGGTATAACAGCATCATACAACTAAGTTATATCTTATCGAGTTTATGTGTGATTTTTTTGAGCTTTCTTAAAGTTAATTTTTTTTATGTTTAAGTGTGTATTTAAATTTTAGGTATATAACCACTTTTTAACAAAACTCTAAAACTTTATTATATAGCTCGGGTTCTAGAGCATACAACTGGGTACAACTGGTTGTAGGATCTATTAACTGCAGATGAACCAGTTTGGAACTCGGTAAGCTACTCTTAAAATTCACTTCCTATTTGCTTTCATCATGATAGTTATCATCTAAATATAATATAAACACACAACTGTAACATATCTTTTTCCCGGTTTGGAGAGGGAAGATATTCCGATATTTCAGTGATAATTATCATCTAAATTAAATATAATCTCATTTGGGCCTGGTATACCCTTATGATTACACAAATTCTTATTTCAGACGGAAGTTATGATTAAGGGTATCTTACACACATGTTATTGTTCCTCTGTAGACCAGATAAAGGGTCGTATTATATACAAAACGTACTTTTGTCGAGTTGCTTGCTATTGCTATCGCTGTTGTTGCTGCGATTGTTAAATAATGCTAATATTGTCAAATTTATATTGAAGATGTTTTTAACTATTAATCAAGACGAAAGTGCTATGACATCTTAATCAAAACTGCTCTGCTAAGTATTACTTCCTTTCTTCAAATCCAAACACTCAAATCCTTTTTTTTTTGTTAGACTGATTTTGAAATTATATGGCATGTGGATTTTGATCACGATTAAAGTCGCATGATATTGCATATATGCAAAATTGTATAAAAATAAAAGTAGAAACAACTTAAAAGGTGAACACAATTGATATTTAAGAATAATAATCTAATAATCTTATGCCTGGTAAATGTTGCCGACACACTTGAAAATTCTCCCTGTTTATGCATACGGTGCATAATAACAATGTTTCGTAATACTACTTTTTCACCAAAGAAAGACAAATAGATGAATATAATAATATCGGTAAAAAAAACCTCGCTTACATTTTATAAATTGTGCATGCTGCGAATTGAAGGATATATTGTATCTGCAAAAATAAAAACATATATTAGATAGAAAGTAAAACCAGCAAAACCATAATAAGGAGAAGCAAACTAAAGCTGGAAGAAGGATTGTAATAAAGGTAGAACACAATACGATGGTTTATATACATATACCCACAATTAATTAGTTGTATCTAATAAGGATTCTAATTAACACCAAATAATAATTTATTGCTTGCTAATAATGTAGAAATTTATCATAGGTAAAAATCTACACCGTAATGTTTTTTTTTTTAAATTTCTCTTTTATTTATTTATGTTTATATTTATTTATATTAAAGTGTTTCATAAAACTTGGAGTCTCTAGAATTGCCTGAAAAAAGCCTCTTTTATATATATACTAGATTTAATGCCCGTGCGATGCACGGGCCACTTGTAATATTATATTTTATAAGCAGTTGTTGAACATTACGTTTATTATCTCGATGCTTGCATGAGTAAAAGTGTATGTAGTTAACAACTAAAAGGCCATCTCAATAATAGTTAATCATAACCTTATTTTTATAAAATGTTGCCAGAGTTATATCAATTACTTATTACTTATATAATATTGAAGTTAATTTATTTTATAAAATGTTGTCAGAGTTATATCAATTAGTTATATAATATCGAAGTTAATTTATTTTAGGGAAATGATAAATACAACCCACTGGGTTGTATTTAAGCATTTAATACCCTTCCTAATTTGGTATTAATTTAGAAATTAGAGTATAAATTACACATAAATTAATACAATTAATGCATATATTAAGTATTTATTTCCCTTTTTAGTTTCTTAAATACAACCCACTGGGTTAGTGGGTTGTATTTATCATTACCCTTTATTTTATTATTAGTTTTAATCTTTTGGATACCTGTTTTCTTTTAGCTACCTAACTTGCAAAATAGTAATTGTAATTACATAAAGGTCTCAATTCCCGTGCTAATCAAGCCATATTTGCTAATAAATTCTCTACCTTCATTTTAGGAGTGTACTAAGTCAGGCATCGCGCCGTGCTCATTTCTAGATTGTTAAATCGGTTTTTGCTCCTAAACTTATAAGATCATTATATAGTACCTTTTCTCCATAAACAAACCGAGTACACTTGACATCTTATTATAAGCTATAATCGAGATAGTATTATCTGGTTAAGCTAAAACTCCATGAAAGTCGTATTTGGTATTCTTTTAATAAATGAACATAAAAAGATGATCCATATATTATTAAACAATTTTATCTTGTTGTTATGTTTTTTTAACATTCTCGCTTCCGCTTCAATAATCACCAACTCGCTATTATCATCAAAACCTGCTAAAATTTTTGCCTTGCTCACAAAGCCAATTCAATACCATAGACTAATAACTCATAAAAGTGACTATATCATCGATGATATATATATTCTTATTATATACTCAAGTACTCAACTCGATCGTATTGAAGCATTATATTCGTATAAACTTACTCTAAGTCTGACTCGTTTTGGCTTCTAATGCACGTTAAGGTCAACTTTTTCATTGGACTCAAAATTCACAATCTATGCTTAAAAATTTGATTTTCCATCCGCTTAATCTATGTTTTTTTCGAGCGCAAGTTTTATTAATTTGAAATTCTCATCTTCGTATTAGAAAACGTACTTATCACTCAATACATATTGCTCATTCTCGAGCATAAGTGATTTTAACAACTAATATACAACTTGGCGTTATTAATCAAATCAAATTTAAAACAACGCAAACTCTGTAAACTGAAACAAAAAAAAGACAATATATAGCATAGGTAAAAATATATGTGTGAGAGAAATATTTTTTGCAAGTCTTTTATCACATAGTGTAGAATTGATGTGGGGATAAGATAAAGAAATATATATATTTATATTATTTGTTAAAATTTAAACTTATAAGTTTAGGTAGTTTATAATAACTAAACTTTTTAATATTGCTTGTAATCTCAACTTTCAATGAGAAAGCTCAAAGTAGCTCGTGACCGTTGGACTCTATATAATTGTTCGAAATAATCATCGTTTATGTATATAATAATAACAATTTTCTTGAATATTACCTCGCATGTATTAATCTATGACCATTGATGAATATTCATTACCCTTCACAAATATTAAAGGATAGGAGTATATAGTATTCTGTATAAATAATCTTCATTGAAGTGGAGTGTGATAATAGTCCTGATGGTAGCTAATAATTCCGATGTAAGTTAGCTTATCTCCGTCTCAATTATTTGCTGGCGTTTGATTAAAACATCTTTACAAAAAATAAAAAGACAAATAAATAATTAGGACAAAAGAAATAATAAGGTAGTAACGTCAACTGGGGTAATAATTCTTATCTTAATTACTACACTATACTAAAACTTTGTCTTATTGATAAAGAAGTCTTATTTATTTTAAGTGTACTGTTGTAAAACTTAGATTTTTCCTTTCTAATTCTAATATCGTTCAAAACCCCAACTTTTAATGTAAAAAAATCTCAAGTTGGTTTATGCCGGACTGTAAAAGTCTCGCTTCTCCACACAGATTTAATAGTCAGAAACTAAGTAGGATCGTCACGAGTCTTCTAAACTTGTAATCTGTTAAAAAAAGGTTTTCAATGCAGATTCTTCCCACATGTACCGTAAAATAATAAAAATTTTAAAAATGAAACATTCTACAAAATTAAGCATGATAAAACAAATATTAGGTCGAATTTAAAAAATCATCGGTTAATTAAGATATTATTAACGTTTGTTTATAAATACCACTAAATATAGATGAAATAATATAACAGAATCATTATGTTATTAGATGTTCAAGTGACAAAAATTGTCACGTAGTTCTCTCATATAAACTATAAAAAACGCGCTTCTGAGATCTTTCTCGCATATAATTACCTGAATCCATTAGTTTGCAAGTCTATTGTTGTATCTTGTATGCGGGCTTTAAAAGTAGAATCATGAATTCACCAAGTATTAGTACCTTGTACCTACAAAACAAAAACAGATGGTACTTAATTAGAGAACAAAAACATAAGAAGAAAAAGAATCAAAAACATACAGACTAATTATATGTTTTGATAGACGGTGAGGCATGAAGATTTATATAAGCACATGGAGGTTGTGTTTGCTTAGGGTTGTTAATCTAATGATAGAATTTTAGTTGGTAAACAACTCAAATACGTAC
Source organism: Silene latifolia (assembly GCF_048544455.1). Lineage (NCBI taxonomy): Eukaryota > Viridiplantae > Streptophyta > Magnoliopsida > Caryophyllales > Caryophyllaceae > Silene > Silene latifolia. The sequence goes on along the minus strand of NC_133530.1, from coordinate 84,348,446 downwards.
GTATATGTAATCAAATTGTATCTTAATTTAAATTTAAATAATTTTAGGTAGTTCGTAAGAGTTGGACTCTCTGTAATCACTCGAAAAAAGCTTCCTTTATTAATATAGATAGATATTGATTTTTTTTCATTAAATAAAATTACTTAAAGTTGCATAACCCATAAATTTATCATTAATATATTTTTTTATGACATATCCTAAAACTACGATGAAATAAATTTTGAGACAAATTCACTAATCCCGCTATTAATATTTTACTCTTATTATTAATGAAACAATAGTAATAACATTTTACTACTTGCCCGTAATTATTGTTACTTCTACTACTCCCGCCGTAATTATTGTTACTGTCACTACTGCCGCATTTATATTGATAATTTCACTACTCCCGCCGTAATTATTGTTACTTTTACTATTTTAATATTGATTATTTCACTACTCCCGTTGTTGTTTCTACCACTTTCACTAATCTCGCTGATAATATTGTTACTTTTACTATTCAAATGAGTGATTACTATCATATAACTATATCCAATGTTACTACAATTCTTTTCTTTACTGACGAAATTACTTTTACTATTTAAGCATGCAATTTTAAGAGGACTCTATATTTATATAAATATATTACATATATACATTAAATCAAATCGAAATAATTATGCAATATTATAAATTATGGAATCTAACTTGAATTATTTATAACCTACTTATATTATATTTTTTGTATGTTAAATAATTAACATCTCTATACATCTAATAAACTATAAAGTTTAATAAAATTGTATAGATTTTAAATTTAATATATAATTTTATGATGATAATAATTAATACCATAAGTGTACATGTTTATACTAATTAATTATTTTATTTTAAGGAAATTGACCATCTTCTAGTTTTATATAAATATTTAGGAAAATTATCAAGCATAAGTGATAACAAAACTATCACTCTTACTACTTAGAAAGAGTCAAGAAGCTATGTGTCTGAACTTATATAAATGCAATTTTCCTATGTCAATAAACTACTTTTACTACTTAGAAATGCAATTTTAAGAATCATGCAATATTAATATATTATATGTTATGAAATCTAACTTGAATTAGTTATAACCTACTTATAATATATTTTTGTATTTGTATGTTAAATAATTACCATGCATCTACATCTAATAAACTATAAATTTTAATAAAATTACATAAATTTTAAATTTAATATAATAATTAATACCATAAGTGTGCATGTTTATACTAATTACTTATTTTATTTTAAGGAAATTGACCATCTTCTAGTCTTCTATAAATATTTAGGAAAATTGATATAATTATTTATTTTATTTTAAGAAAATTGACCGTCTTAATTAATTATTTTATTTTAAGGAAATTAACCATGTTTTAGTCTACAAATGTTTAGGAAAATTATCAAGCATCTATACAATTTAATTTTAACCCAAACTATATAATATTTGCATTGAGATCCCTTAATCGGGTCCATCACGCGGTGCTAGTAATTTAAAACTATATAGTATAATTAATTTGTATAACTTTCTGTAATTACATCAAAGTCCCTTGGTTTCTTGATTTAATATATAGTACTAGCAGTATTGGTGCCCGGCTTCGCCCGGGCTACCTTTACTTACCATTAATTTTTTTCATTAAATAAAATTACTTAAAGTTGCATAACCCATAAATTTATCATTAATGTATTTTTCTATAACATATCCTAAAATTACGATGAAATAAATTTTGAGACAAATTCACTACTTCTGCTATTAATATTTTACTCTTATTAATGAAACAATAGTAATAACATTCACTACTTGCATGTAATCATTGTTACTTTCACTACTCCCGCCGTAATTATTGTTACTGTCACTACCGTCGCATTAATATTGATAATTTCACTATATCGCCGTAATTATTGTTACTTTTACTATTGCCGCATTAATATTGATTATTTCACTACTCCCGTTGTTGTTTCTACCACTTTCACTAATCTCGTTGATATATTTATATAAATATATTACATATATGCATTAAATCAAATCGAATGAATTATGCAATATTATATATTATGAAATCACTCTTATTAATGAAACAATAGTAATAACATTCACTCCTTGCCCGTAATCATTGTTACTTTCACTACTCTCGCCGTAATTATTGTTACTGTCACTACCGTCGCATTAATATTGATAATTTCACTACTCCCGCCGTAATTATTGTTACTTTCATTATTGCCGCATTAATATTGATTATTTCACTACTCCCGTTGTTGTTTCTACCACTTTCACTAATCTCGTTGATATAGTTATATAAATATATTACATATATGCATTAAATTAAATTAAAGAATTATGCAATATTATATATTATGAAATCTAACTTGAATTATTTATAACTTACTTATATTATATTTTTGTATGTTAAATTATTAACATCTCTATACATCTAATAAATTATAAAGTTTATTAAAATTGCATAGATTTTAAATTTAATATATAATTTTATGATGATAATAATTAATATCATAAGTGTGCATGTTTATACTAATTAATTATTTTATTTTAAGGAAATTTACCGTCTTTTGGTCTTCTATAAATATTTAGGAAAATTATCAAACATCTTTTTTCTTTTAGTCTCCTTGAAATTGACCATATTAATTAATTATTTATTTTCAGGAAACTGGCCATCTTAATTAATTATTTTATTTTAAGGAAATTAACCATGTTTTAGTCTCATACAAATGTTTAGGAAAATAATCTAGCTTCTATATAATTTAATTTTAACCCAAACTATATAATATTTTCATTGAGATCCCTTAATCGGGTCCATCACATGGTGCTAGTGATTTAAAACTATCCAGTATAATTAATTTGTATAACTTTCTTTAATTATATTAAAGTCCCTTGGTTTTAATATATAGTATTGATATACTCTGTATGTAATTATTGTTTAAAGATGTGCGAATGCATATGTGACTACAATATCAGATACTCAACGAAATGGTACAAATTCTTGTACGAGACGGTTTTATGCAAACGACGTAAAAGGGGGCAAATTTGAGTTATTTAGCCGGGAAAGAGAGGGGGGGCTTTAGAGAGAATGAGAGAATGGGTCTTTATAAGATGACATGGTCGGGGAGTAAAATTAACGAATTGTGTTGCCACGAGTCAAGTAGGCAAGTATATATATTCACTGTCTTCCGATCAATTATTGTTCTTTGGTTTTGGTATAAAAACCAAAAATATAGGAAGAGGTCAATTACTAAATGATAAGTGGAACAAATTAAGTGTACTGATTAAATTGCTCATTAAATTTATTCTTAAAATAGAAAGGACAACAATTAACTGAGATATCTAAATATGAAAAACGATAACAGATGACGAGGACGAGGCATTTGTGCAAGGAAATGCTTCGTACAATTGACTTTATTCAAGGATGATGTGTTGGGCGTAGTCTTGTGGCTGGGTTTGATGGTTTATTTGGATTGGCTTTAGATCGGATCAAATTATTTACAAAACTTTATTATAGACGGTATATATTCGTCTATAACTAAAGACGGGTCAAATATAATACCACATTCCTAATAGGACAAGCAATAAGTGGGGTGGTGGGGGCTAAAAATGTCATCACTTTCAAGTTATTTGACGCGTCTTTAGCCATGATTAGTTGCAAATTATTTTAGTTTTTTATTATTCTGAGCGTGCGTTCACCCATGGACGGTTCGAAAGGATGATTCATGTCAGCCGACCCCAAACCATTTTGGGATTAAGGCGCTGTTGTTGTTGTTGTTGTTGTTGTATTATTCTAGTATATTTTATAAGTATAGGTAATTTTTTGATTATGTTATTATGAGACTGTTTGGGTTCAAATTAAGAAATATATTAAGTCACATCGAGTCATTTCAAATCAGGTTATTATGGGTTTGGGTTATTTTGAAATGGATGTCTTTCGATTAGCTTAAATTTGGTTCACTTGGTCGAATTAATTCGAATCATGACAGTTGGATACGGGTTAAGTTACGGCAAATCATTTAGGAGATTATGATTAAGGCTCTGTTCTTTTGATCAAATTGTCAAATCGAATCGAATCGAATGAATCGAACTTAATGGAGAGTGAATCGAATGAACTAAACTTAATAGAGTGAATGAATGAATCGAATCGAATCGATCTTCAAATCGAATGAATCGAAATAAAAATAAAAGATTATAATAATAATAAAATTAATACCAATAGTAATAATAAATATTATTATTTATTATTATTATTATCATTATTATTAATATATTAATATAACATAATAATAATCTAATAATATATATAAAAAAATAGTAATATAATAATAAATATAGTAGTAATAATAATAATATATTAGTAATATAAATGATAACATTATTAATAATAATATAATATTAAATGATACAATATATTAATTATTGATGGGGCATATTCTGCACCCGCTGACCAAGTCAACATATTGAGCAAGGTCAGAGATACCCACAGCAAGTCAACGGCTTAGACGACCCTGCTCGGCGCGACTGTCGGCTGTCATTACTTGGGTCCCGGCCGGGGCAACCAGCCAGCCGGTGCACACATCCGCGAACTCATATCCAAGACCCCTCGGCGGCGAGTCAACTGGGCCCGCCGGCCTGCCATGGCCCCTCGGCCGAGGGTAGCTCAGTCTTTCCACCTGCTAGCCACTTGGCCAATTGGCCACTACGTGACAAAAGGTGAAAGTCTATAAATACTCCTCAACCCTCATTGAGGAGAGGATCCACAATTTAACCTAAGAATCGCTATTCATCTGGTAATATCTTCCTTATCTCTCTACAATACATACTTCGCCAAGTAACCACAACTTATCTCTCTAAGTTACTGACTTGAGTGTCGGAGTGAGTTCGCTCGGTCCCAAGCCGAGCCCTCAGTTTGTTCACTGTTTCAGGAGACCGAAAGGAGAAGCCAACCAAAGACGTCATTCTACAAGCACGGGTGGTAACAAATAACTGCTCTGAAATTACACCCGGAACAATTGGCGCCGTCTGTGGGGAAAGATACTAGAAGCTAGTCACATTCATTCCCAAACAAAAAACAAAAACCCACCAAAAAAGTTAAGAAGATGTCAAAACAACAAGAGGTATTCGTGACTGACGAAACCGAATTCCACCATGAGGATACCGTCCACAATTCTGGTGTTGCGCAGCCCTCCACCAGCCTAGTAATTCAGCCGGAGTACGGGATGCCAATAATACCAGATACGCCGCTACCCGCCGACCAGGTCACCATCATGGGACATGTGGTCGAAGCAGCAAAACTGAAGCTGCTCCTGGAACTAATTAGTAGTACGCCGGCTCACACTGTCACACCGACAAGAGCGGCGGAACCCGTCCAGGAGACCAGGGCCCATAATGTGACTCCAAGAGACTTGAACGGAGCACTGGAAGAAGCTGGCCCTGTCAAGACGTCGGGGGAGCCCAGAGCGCTAGTGGCAGACCTAAGTCCTTCCCACACTCACGGGAGGACGGCGTCGCCGCAGCACCGACGAGGCATTCCCCAGAGAAGTGAAAGAAGCCCGACTTACCTGAGTCGGAGAAGAAGCCCGACTCACCAGAGTCGGGGAAGAAGCCCGACTCACCAGAGTCGGAGAAAAAGCCCTTCCCGCCACGGGGAGAGGAGCCGGACTAGGGGTGCGAGGAGTCGATCGCCGCGTGTCGTCCGACACGTGGTCAGACAGCCCCTCAGCACCTACGTCTTAGAGACCCCGGTGCCGACTAAGCTAAAGTTGCCACCCATAGCATACAAAGGAGAAGGCGACCCAACCGACCACGTTGAGGCTTACGAGTCTCACATGTCGGTATGGGAGCAACCCGACGAGGTTTGGTGCCGAGTCTTCCCAACGACACTGCATGGGATGGCACAAAGTTGGTACAAGGGGCTACCCGACGGGTCGGTATACTGTTACGCCGACCTAAAGGACACATTCCTAGCCCAGTATTCTTGCAACAAGAGGAGGGCCGTGGAGACTTCGGACCTCCTGACTATCAGACAGGAGGGAGGCGAGTCTCTCCGAAGTTATGTGAAGAGGTTCGACGCCAAGGTCCAGCAGATTCGTGAGCTGAATAGCGAACTGGCAGCCTTCGCGCTGATGAAAGGCCTCCCGAGAGGAGACCTAAAACATGAGCTCATCAAGTGCGGCGGCCTGAACTTAGACTCCGCCAGGAAAATGGCCGATCAGGCCATAAAGGTGGAGGACTACCACAAAACCTGGGTAGGCTCCAGCGAGGCTGGGCACTCAGAGAAAAAGAGCCGCCGGGAGGATAACCCGGACGAAGGACGCCGTGACAACAATAGGTCACGGTCTGACAAGTCCACCAGAAAGCAAAACTCGGCGGGCGCCGGTGGGAATTCAGGACCGTACTACCAGAAGCGGTTCAATGGCCACACCCCCTTGGTCGTATCCGCCGCCGAGGTCTTCGCCCTGAGCAAGCACGAGGGCCAGAAGTGGGAAATGCCCCCCAAGCCGAAGGGGGACGGTGACACAAGCCAGTACTGTGAGTACCACGGCCACACCGGTCACCTTACTGACAATTGCCGGCATCTGAAGAATGCCATCGAAGAGCTGATCCGGAAGGGGAGCCTCGACAAATATGTCGCCAAAGGCCAAAAGACTGATGCCAGCGGCTCCAACAAAAAATCCGTCTTCGAACGGATAGGAGTAATCATAGGCCGAGTCACTCTGAGCGAGGCCGATGCAGTGATGTCCATCCGGGCCCTGACACTGATGTATGTCTCGGACCGGGGGGAAGCGCATAAGCTCGTCTCCAAGAACGAGAAGGACGAGGTGGTAAACACCCAGATATCCACCAGAGGGTGCAACATGCAATCCCTCAAAGTGGCAAAGCAGTCAGAGAAGGGGAAGAGCCCATCCTTGCAGCAGGAGGAAGACCCGATGAATACCAACGTCGGCATGGTTGGAGAAACCCCGACCGACCAAGAAGAACCGCATCCCGGCATATGGGAAATAACTACTGACGGGCCCCCTACGGCGAACAGCTCAGGAGCCGGCATCCTTATCACCAGCCCAAACGGGGACGTGTTTAAGCACGCCTTGAAATTTACCTTCTTGGCCTCAGACAACGGATCCGAACACGAGGCGGTGATAAAGGGAGTCGAGTTAGCTAGGGCTGCCGGGGCGGAGCACGTCGTGGTAAAAACATGCTCACTATTGGTGGCCAACCGAATCAGGGGAGAGTATGAGGCTCGAGACGATGGGATGGGAAGATACCTGGAAAGGATAAAAGCCGACACCGCCAAATTAAAGTCCTTCCAGATACAATACATTCCCAGGTCCGACGCTCTCTCAAGACACACCGGCTGACAGACATGGAGGGTGCGCCTTTGATAAGCCATTGGGACGGACAATCTCGGAAAAATTTTGTATAGCGGCGGAGGTGCCCGAGACAACTGTGGGCACCCCGACGCATGTTTATTTCTAATGAAGAATGGTCCCAAGTTTTCCATCAAAGTGTTCATTTCCTCCCATAGTCACTATCAAGAAGCAGGTGCCGTCGCAGTCACCCCAAGAAGTAGACGCCACGGCAGTCACCCCAAGAGGTAGACGCCACGGCAGTCACTCCAAGTGGTAGACGCCACGGCAGTCACTATCAAGAAGCAGGTGCCGTCGCAGTCACCCCAAGAAGTAGACGCCACGGCGATCACCCCAAGAGGTAGACGTCACGGCGGTCACTCCAGTGGTAGACGCCACGGCAGATCACTATCAAGAAGGTGCGCCGTCGCAGATCACCCCAAGAAGTAGACGCTACGGCAAATCACCCTAAGAGGTAGACGCCGCAGCAGTCACTCCAAGAGGTAGACGCCACGGCGGTCACTATCAAGAAGCAAAGGCAATCGTTAGCGGTCACCCCAAGAAGTAGACGCTACGGCAGTCACCCCAAGAGGTAGACGCCGCAGCAGTCACTCCAAGAGGTAGACGCCACAGCAGCCACTACCAGCGTCTACTGATACTCGCAAAAGCGATCAACATGCCTCAGGAACGTTAAACACAGTTGAGATACGCATTCTAACTGCCTCGGCCAGACCGAGGTAGAAACAAAAGAAGCGCTCAATTAATAACATAAGAAGACAACTCAGACGAAGACAAGAAAAGACCTCGGCCAAGCCAGAGGCAAAATAAGCAAACTCTTATTAAAAATGATAACGGGTTACAAGTGAGGAAAATACAGACGACGGCCGTCCCCATAGGGATAAGCCAAAACACAACCTACCAAAGTTGTACAAAATACAAGGAAAAGAAAAGCAAAAGGTTACAGACGTATCATTTAAGCGCCCAAAAATGGCAGGGAGGAAAGGCCTAATAATTGGCTCCCGAACAGCTACAGCTATCCGAGACGCCGGGTGAGCCTGGTGACGACCGCCCGTCTCCCTATGCCTGTTGCTGCTTGCCATCAGCAGCGGTAGCAGCACCATCTTTGATGGGCGACCCAGAAGCTGTCTTGGCAGTCTCATCTCTCTCAGCAGCCTCAGCCTCAGCTTTCTTGGCAGCCTCAGCCTCAGCTGCCTTCATCCTCTCGGCTTCCTCCTTGGCCGCCTTAGTCTTCTCAGCAAGGGCTGCCTTCTCCGCGGCCACCTCTTCCTCCTTCTTCACCCTTACCTCCTCCTTGGCCCTCTCCTTCGCGGCTTCCTCCTTAGCTTCGAGCTTGTCATCAAACAGCTCGTCAAATTTGTCCCACGGAAAGGAGCCATCAAGAGGGAAGAGCTCCTCAATCACTTCCCTCGCAGCCTCTTCGGCCAGGTCCCGGTATTGGGCGCACATATTAGGGAGGAGAACGGTTTGGAGTGTCTCAATGTCCTCCTCCCTTTGGGCGATGATAGCATCCTTGTTCCGGACCACCTTCCCCTGGGCCTGGAACAAGCCCCTAAATTCGTCCCTCTGCGTAAGGTAAAGGTCGGCGTGCTTCTGAACGAGGTCACGCATCTCCGCGAGTTAGCGGCTTCAGCCGCCGCGGCCTCGGCCTTGGCTCTCTCAAAGAAGGACCTCCTTTTCAGCGTCCTCCCTGAGTTTTCTCTCGGCACGGACTGCCTCCTCTGCCTCAGCCTTGGCCCTCTTAGCCTCCTTGTTGGCCGCGTCGAGTTCAAGCCTTAGCCTCTCAAGCTGTGGTGCAGCTTCAGCCATGGTCTTCTCTTGCTTCATAATAAGAGCACCGGCCGTATCAGCCCACTTGACCAATAACCTGGTCAAACTTAGGCCCTCCGACTTAATCTGGAGGGGGGTAGGCTTCGAGAAGGAGGTGACAACGGCGGTATCTTGACCACTCGCCCGCAAAGTCTTCTTCTCGGTATACCGTTCAACATTGTGTCCGGTGGATGGCAGCAGCCGATCTTCAAAAAAGCCAATCAAATCATCCATGTCAACATTCATGGATAAACCAGAGAGCATGTCATCAGGAACGCCCAATGAACCGGCTAAGTCTGAGCCATAGGATAGATCAGTACCAGGCTTGGACTTCTTGGTCGGAGGGCCCATTTCCTTGCCGCCCTCGGTAGCAGCAGCGGCAACAGCAGCAGCAGCAGGGGTAGACCTTTTCCTTTTAAGGACAAGGGGAGACCCCTCCGCATCAGAGTCCTCCCCATTGGTGATGTCAACGATCTCCACCGTCTCCTTCTGGACTGAAGGGATGGGAGGTGGAGCGGACGTCGACGCCGTCGCCGCCGAAGATTTTGTTTTCCGCGTTCGGCGCGGCATGTTACTAGCAACCTTCGCCTGGGCCGCCTCCATATTCAGGCCTTTCAGCTGTTGATCCAGGAGATCATTCGGCGATACTCTGCGATCACGGGCTAGAGCCCTAGGACGCAAATTTGCAACGGTCTTATCCTTGGCAAGCCCCATTTTCCGGAGAATATCCTCTGACAGGTCCGGTCCAAAGTGATCTGCAAAGGAAACAAAGCAAAAGTTAAGTAGAAGAAATAAATCGAAGTTCAAAAAACAGAAACATTGAGAACAGAGATGGGCCTCACACCGACCCCACTCACCCTGTGCTAGGGCCGGTATGAGGCCGACATGGCAGAGCAGCTCATCCTGGAGAATGATCTGCGTCGGGGGAATCCATTTCTTCGGCACCCCATTCTTATCCGCCTCAAAAAGCCTCATCGCCAGCTTCTCATCCGCAGTAAGAGGGACCTTCTTTGGCGTCCATCTTAAGTTTATTCCGGTGACCCATCTCTCATGCTCCGCCTTAGTCTCGCAGCGCAAATTAACTTGGTGCTGGAAGGACCGGGGCAGCGGATAGTCATCCGGCACCTCAACATACACCCACCGATCTTTCCAGCCCTTGCAAGAAGAGAGCTTATCAACAGAGACATAACCCGACTCTATTTGCACACTGTACCATCCGACGCGACCAGGAAACGACGGCCGAAGATGGTGAAGCCGACGGAATAGGTTAATCGTTGGGACCTCCCCCTTGAAAAGACAGAGCCAGACAAAGCCGACTATGGTCCTAATAGCCAAGGGGTGCAGTTGGGCCACAGCAACATTCATGGCTCTAATAATAGCCATAACATATTCGTTCAATGGAAACCGGAGCCCGTACTCCAAAAATGCGGATGTATACCCGGTGCGGCCGGCGGAGGGCAACAGATGGTTCTGACCTTCCCCAGGGATAACAATTTTGTATCCCCTGCCGAAGTAGAAATGGCCCTCGAAAAGTGTTTCGCCGGAACCACTGGCGAACTTATGGGTCCAAGCACGGTGAGGGCCGACCTTACAAGCGTCGCCATGATCCATGACGTACTGCCTCCCCTCATTAGGACGAGTCCTCCCAACATCATCACCGTCATCGTCACCGTCATCATCATCATCATCATCATCCTCCCAGTCCTCCAAAACTTTTTGGTCGACCTCGGGAGAAGGAGACCTAGGACCCCCGGACCTTAGCGGGACGGCGGCCAGTGCCTCCTCTTCATCTAGACGCGACAGGGAACCCCCCGGCGCACGGTTACCAGGTCCGGCCTCAGTAGAAGACATGGTAGCAACAATTATTTAACAAAATAAGAGATCGAGAAAAGTTTGTTTGTTTACCTTGAAGAAAAACACTAGCCGAAGTAACGACACTGAAGATTAGAAAAGAGAGAAGCCCTTGGAAATTTGGAGAGAAGAAAATTTTAGAGAAAATGAAATTGGTGCCCATTTTCAAGGACTAACTGCCCTATTTATAGGAGAAAGCCCGTGAAGAAGGACCAATCAGGGCACAGCCCATGAAACGTCACCAATCAATCAAACAACGGACACGTGTCGGACATGCAACCACGGAATGTCAATCGTTGCAAACGATTGAATGTCAATCAATGCAACAGTGACCAAGCGTCTTCAACACGCCCCTTCAAATCTCTCTGCCCATTCACCTTCCTCAACAAACTCCTAAGTATCTGTTCTCCGTCGGCCACATGATCAACCAAGCTTGTCAACACCGGCTGGGGGCAATCAAAAGCACACGGCACTCACAACCTCGGTCTCGACCAGCACCACTTTCTTTTCCACATCTGATGTCCATTACGCATCCATGTGGAGGGGGGATATGGTACGGCCTAAGCAGAGCCACGCCGAGGTAGAAGAAGCCGGGGCAGAATTATTTTGTCTTACGCAGAATATACGCTCAACGTACATCGGAGCCCATACCACGGCATAGACTACGCTGGGGGCAAATTGATGGGGCATATTCTGCACCCGCTGACCAAGTCAACATATTGAGCAAGGTCAGAGATACCCACAACAAGTCAACGGCTTAGACAGCCTAACCGGCGCAGCCTGTCGGCCTGTCACTTGGGTCCCGGCCGGGGCAACCAGCCAGCCGGTGCACACATCCGCGAACTCATATCCAAGACCCCTCGGCGGCGAGTCAACTGGGCCCGCCGGCCTGCCATGGCCCCTCGGCCGAGGGTAGCTCAGTCTTTCCACCTGCTAGCCACTTGGCCACTTGGCCACTACGTGACAAAAGGTGAAAGTCTATAAATACTCCTCAACCCTCATTGAGGAGAGGATCCACAATTTAACCTAAGAATCGTTATTCATCTGGTAATATCTTCCTTATCTCTCTACAATACATACTTCGCCAAGTAACCACAACTTATCTCTCTAAGTTACTGACTTGAGCGTCGGAGTGAGTTCGCTCGGTCCCAAGCCGAGCCCTCAGTTTGTTCACTGTTTCAGGAGACCGAAAGGAGAAGCCAACCAAAGACGTCATTCTACAAGCACGGGTGGTAACAAATAACTGCTCTGGAATTACACCCGGAACAATTATAATAAATAAAAAATAAATACGATAAATATAATATAGTATAATATAAATATTATAAATAATTTTAGCAACTAATATAAATAATAATAATAATAAAAATATGTAATAATAAAAATAATAATAAATATTAATACTTTATACTACTAATATTGCTATTAATCATAATAATATAATAATAAATAAATATATTAAATATAAAAAAAATAAAAAAATAAATAATAAAAACAATAATAATATAATAAATATATATTAATATAATAATAAAAATATTAAATAGATTAATATAATAATAATAATGATAACACTAAGAATATAAAATAAGAATAATATTATTAATGTCGAAATAACCTGAACTGAACTGAACTGAACTGAACTGAACTTAATAGAGCTGAACTAAACTGAACTGAACTTCTAAGAACTGAAATTAAGTCCAAAATAACAGGGCCTAATTCGATGATGAATATGCTTAAATTTGCAATAATTTGGATCATGTCTAATAGAGACATATGAACTACAAAAATACTCAAGATCATGTAACGTAACTTTGCATTATTTAGTAAAGGATGTTGTCATCTAGACTTACATTGTATCTCGACGATCCGAGATGTTCGGCTATCTACCAAAGTTAACTTTGACCTTCTCGGTAAAAAATTTATTGTAACAATATCTAGATTATCCGGTCAAATTGGTCGAATTCAAACTTTTGAATACTGACTGTTTGAGTTTAATGAATGCAAACTGTTTGTAAATAAATATTACTATATTGAATCTCAATTAAATTAAGAGGTGAGAAGGAACAAAAATGATTGAAGAAGATTTTAGATAACAGAATTTGAAAATGTAAGAACGTTAGATATTGTTGTCGTCTAACAACACTTAACAGAAAATGCACCAATTCAAGACAATCCTATATTAAAATCATGGCTACTCGTCAAACGTTAATTAAGTTAAAAATTAAGTAAATCCATGGCTATTATTAGTCAAATATTCAACCTTTTGTTGCTTGTCAACTACATTATATTAGACTATCAATGAACGAGTTACTTTGATGGTTGATTATAAATCGTGTTTTTTTATATACCTTCTGAGTTATGTGAGGTCGTTTTTGGATCTGACACGGTTTTAAAAGGTACGAATTTTATCTAGTCTAATCGCATGTACTTGAAATTTAAACAACAATTACAGATGGCAGCACTTTATGAATAACTAAGCGTCAATCTTCCACATACTCCTACGAATTGTATGAAGTCCACCTGTTGTTGGAAAAGTAACTGATGGGGCATATTCTGCACCGCTGACCAAGTCAACATATTGAGCAAGGTCAAAGATATCCACAGCAAGTCAACGACTTAGACGACCTAGCCGATGCGGCCCATCGCTCGCTGCCAACCGGGTCCCGTGATGACAACCCGCCACCGGAACACATACCCGCGTACTCATATCCAAGACCCCTCGGCGGTGAGTCACCGGGGCCCGCCGGCCAGCCATAGGTCCCTCGGCCGAGGGGTAGATCGATCTTTCCACCGCTAGCCACTTGGCCACTTGGCCACTACGTGACAAAAGGTGAAGTCTATAAATACTCCTCAACCTTCATTGAGGAAAGGATCCAATCCAGAAATACACAACTTAACCTAAATACACTATTCATCTGGTATAATCTTCCTTATCTCTCTACAATATATTCCTAGCCAATTAGCATACAACTTATACATCTAAGTTTACTGACTTGGGCGTCGGAGTGGGTACGCTTGGCTCAAAGCCAAGCCCTCGGCCTCGTTCATTGTTCGCAGGAGAGGCCGAGAGGAACGATTAAGACCAAGGAGAATCTAACTCAAGACATCATTCAACAAGCCACGGGTGGTAACTATACTTGCTCTGGAATTACACCCGGAACAATTGGCGCCGTCTCTGGGGAAAGATACTAGAAGCTAGTCACATTCATTCCCAAACAAAAAAAAAAACACACAAAAACCCACCCAAAAAGCTAAGAAGATGTCGAAACAACAAGACGCGGTCGTGACCGACGAAACCGCGTTCTACCAAGATGATACCTTCAACAGTGGAGTCGTGCGGCCCTCCACCGGCGGGGTAATCCAACCGGAGTTCGGGATGCCGATAATTCCAGACACGCCGCTGCCGCAACCAACCAGGTCACCATCATGGGGCATGTGGTTGACATAGCAAAGCGAAAATGGTCTGGACCTAATTAGTAATACGTCTGCTCGCTCACACCTGTCACGCCGACAAGAGCGGCGGAAAGCGGCCCGAGGAGACCGGGGCCCAAAATGTGACTCCGAGAAATTTGAACGGAGCACTAGGAGAAGCTGACCCAGCAAAGTCGCCGGGGGAGCCCAAAGTGGGCGTGGTAGACCTAAGTCCTTCCCGTACTCGTGGGAGGACAGCGTCCCCGCAACACGAACGAGGCATACCCCAAAGGAGCCAGAGGAGTCCGACTCAGCAGAGTTGGAGAAGAAGTCCAAGTCGAAGAAGGAGCCCCTCCCGCTACGAGGAGAGGAGCCGGGTTAGGAATGCGAGGAGCCGATCGCCACGTGTCATACGGCATGTGATCGACAGCCCCTCGCGCCACGTCCTAGAAGTCCAGGTGCCAACTAAGCTCAAGTTGCCGCCCATATCATACAAAGGGGAAGGTGATCCAGCCGACCACGCTGAGGCTTTCGAGTCTCACATGTCGGTATGGGAGCAGCCCGATGAAGTGTGGTGCCGAGTTTTCCCAACAACGTTGCATGGGATGGCTCAAAGTTGGTACAAGGGGCTTCCCGACGGCTCGGTGTACTACTACGCCGACCTAAGGGACGCCTTTTAGCCCAGTACTCTTGCAACAAGAGAAGGGCCGTGGAGACATCGGACCTCCTAACTATCAAACAGGAGGGGGGCGAGTCTCTACGAAGCTACATGAAGAGGTTCGACGGAAAGGTCCAACAGATTCGAGAGATTAATCCCGAACTGGCGGCCTTCACGCTGATGAAGGGCCTCCCAAGGGGAGATTTGAAAAATGAGCTCATCAAGTGCGGAGGCCACGGGGCTTGGATGCCGCCAGAAAATGGCCGACCAGGCCATCAAAGTAGAAGACTATCACAAGACGTGGTTAGGCCCCAACGAGGCCGAGCACTCAGAAAAGAAGAGCCGTCGGGAGGATAGCCCCGATGAAAGACGTCGTGACAACAACGGGTCACGGTCCGACGAAAGACGCCGTGACAACAATAGGCCACGGTCGACAAATCGCCAGGAGACGGGACTCGACGGGCGCCGGGGAGTTCGGGAGCGTACTACAAAAACGGTACAACGATCACACCCCCCGGTCGTGTCGGCCGCCGAGGTATTCGCTCGAGCAAGAGCGAAGGCCGAAGTGGGAAAGGCCCCTAGGCCGAGGAGTGACGGTGACACGAGCGATCGTGAGTACCACGGCCACACCGGACACTTAACCAACGACCGCCGACATCTGAAGGACGCCATTGAAGAGCTGATCCGGAAGGGGAGCCTCGGCAAATATGTTGCCAAAGGCCAGAAACCGAATGCCGGCGGGTCAAACAGCAAATCCGTCTTCGAACGGATAGGAGTAATCCATGCTATCATCGAGGGCAACGGGAATGGTGGGTCCGCTCATGGGCACAAACGGCACCTGAATGAACCGTGCCAGACCATCAACTTTGTGCCCAACACAGCCACCCCCGCTTCCAACATCCCCGATATGACCATTGGGAAGAAGGACTACGAGGGAGTCGTCGCTCTTCACAGCGACCCACTTACGGTCCACCTAGACATAGCCAACCACTTGGTGAAGAGGTGCCTGATTGACACAGCGCCTACACAAACATTATGTACGAGAGAATGCTTTCTCGGCCTCGCCCGAGAGTCGAAGATTTGAGCCCCCGCACCAACCCATTGTACTGACTTTTTCGGGGGTCGTACCCTGGGGTCCCGGGGTCGGCCGATCGCCGGTGAGGTTCGGCGAGGGAACTGCAGCCAGGAATGTTATGTCTGAATTTATAGTCATCGACGGCGCATCTGCCCACAACGTGCTCATAGGTCGGGTCACTTTGAGTGAGACCGACGCCGTAATTTCCATCCGGGCCTTGACATTGATATACGTCTCGGACCGGGGGGAAGCGCATAAGCTCGCCTCAAAGAACGAGAAGGAACCCGGCGTATGGGAGATACACACCAACGGCCCTTCCACGACGGGTAGCTCGAAAGCCAGCATCGTTATTTTTAGCCCAAACGGAGACGTGTTTGAGCACGCCTTAAAACTTACCTCCGTAACCTCAAACAACGAATCCAAGTTCGAGGCAGTAATAACCGGAGTCAAGCTAGCCAGAACCGCCGGGGCGGAGCACGTCGTAGTGAAAACAGATTCGCTCCTAGTGACCAACCAGATCAAAGGAGAGTACAAGGCTCGGGACTATAGGACGACAAGGTATCTAGAGAGGGTGAGAGCCGGCGCTTCAAAATTAAAATCCTTCCAGATACAGCATACTCCCAGGCCCGAGAACGACCGAACCATCAGCATGGTCGAAGGAGCAGAGACCGAGGAGGTGGAGATTGATCCAGGCCGCACCATAACCATCGGTGTCAACCTGGAACCAAAGTTCAGAGCCGAACTCCTGGACCTGCTAAGGAAAAATAAAGACGTCTTCGCCTACTCGGCGGCCGAGATGCAGTGTGAGCCGGGAGGTAATTATTCACAAGCCGAACGTACTCCCCACCGCTCGCCCTGTCAAGCAAAGGATGAGGAACTCCTCGGTCGAGAAAGATGAGGCCATCAAAGCCGAGGTAGATAAACTGCTTACGGCGGGCTTTATTATGCCTTGCACTTACCCTGAGTGGTTAGCCAATGTTGTGATGGTAAAGAAATCATCGGGGGCATGGAGAATGTGTGTAGACTTTACCCAACTTAATAAAGCATGCCCCAAAGATTGTTACCCCTTGCCTCGGATAGATAGCTTAATCGACGCCACGGCAGGCTACACCATCTTGAGCCTGCCGGACGCCTTCTCGGGATATCACCAGGTTTTCATGGCTGAGGAAGACATGCCTAAATGCGCATTCATCACCGCTAACGGCACATACATGTACAAAATGATGCCGTTCGGTTTGAAAAACGCCGGCGCAACGTATACAAGGCTGGTGGACAAAGTGTTCCAAAATCAAAAAGGGCGAAACATTGAGGCCTACGTCGACGATGCTATTGTGAAAAGCAAGTCCGACAGCGAGCACCTGGCCGATTTACACGAAACATTTTGTTCACTAAGGAAATACAAGATGAAGCTCAACCCAATGAAATGCAACCGGGGTCCGGCAGGAAAATTCCTCGGAGTACTTGTCGGTGCGAGGCATCGATGCAAATCCGGACAAAATCCAAGCAATCCTAGACCTGCCGGAGCCAAGGAATCGAAAAGAGGTTATGATGCCGACCAGGAAGAATGGCGGCTCTCGCCCGTTTCATCTCTCTCGGTCACCGACAAGAGCACCCCATTCTTCAAAGTGTTGAAAGGGAATAAAGACTTCAGCTGGGGGAGGAACAGAGCACGGCTTTCAAACAAGCGAAAGCTCATCTTCGACTCTCCCAACTCTGTCCGGCCGATCTGCCGGGGAGACGCTATACCAATACATAGCGATTACCTCGGCCACGGTCAGTGCAGTGATCATCAGGGAAGAAGACAAACAGCAACACCCAATCTACTTTGTCAGCCATACGCTGTTGCCCGCCGAGAGAAATTACCCACTAATCGAAAAAGCAGCCTTCGCCGTCGTCGTTGCCACGAGGAAGTTAAAACCCTACTTCGACGCGCACCCCGTGACGGTCCTAACCGATCAGCCGTTAGAGAAAGCTTTGGAAAAATTCGAACAATCCGGCAGGCTCATCAAGTGGGCGGTGGAACTCTCCCCGGCATTCAAGTACAAACCAAGACCTTCGATAAAGGGGCAAGCACTTGCAGATTTCCTGGCCGAATGCACGTATCAAGAAGAGCCAAACCCAGGCGTATGAGAGGTTTACACCGACGGCTCCTCCACGACGAACAGCTCAGGAGCCGGCATCCTCATCATCAGCCCAAACGGGGACGAGTTCGAGTACGCCTTGAAATTCACCTTCTCGGCCTCGAACAACGAATCCGAATACGAGGCGGTGATAACCGGGGTCGAGCTAGCTAGGGCTGCTGGAGCAGAGCACATTGTGTTGAAGACGGACTCACCGTTGGTTACTAACCAAATCGAGGGGAGTTTGAGGCTCGGGACGACGGAATGGTAAGGTACCTAGAAAGGGTAAAGGCCGACATAGCGAAATTGAAGTCTTTCCAAATCCAATGTGTTCCCAGATCCGAGAACAACCGGGCCGACGCTCTCTCCAAACTTGCCAGCTCAACCATCAAGAACGTCAGCCGAACCGTGCTGGTAGATATCAGGAATGCGAAGAGCATCACTGAGACCGACGGCATGGTGGGCAACGTAGAGGCCGAGACAACGTGGATGACTCCGATAATGAAATACAAACTTACGGGTGAATTACGGAGGGCCGCAATCCCTCGGCCAAAATAAAACGGATCGCCGCCAGGTACTTAGTGTTCGAAGGAGAACGTACGAGAAGGTCCGTAATAAGACCACTCTTGAAGTGTGTCGGTCCGGCCGACGCAGAGCGACATCTTGAGAGATTCACGAAGGCATCTGTGGACACCACATGGGGGCAAGAACGCTAGCCCACAAAGCTCTACGAGCCGGCTACTACGGCCCACCATGCTTCAAGATTCGGAACAAAGACCAAGAAGTGCACGAATCGGATGCATGCCCGTGTAATACACGCTCCCTCCAGGACCTACAACCGGTGCTTAGCCCTCTTCCCTTCGCACAGTGGGGGATGGACATGCTAGGGCCATTCCCAACAGCCCTCCGGAGGAAGGAAGTTCTTGATCGTCATTTGTTGATTACTTCACCAAATGGGTTGAAGCGTAGCAAGCGATCCGGCGAAGACCACGGCCGTCGTAAAGGTAATCTGGGAAAATGTTATAACTCGTTTCGGATTACCCCAAGTTATAGTATTTGACCACGGCCGAGAGTTTGGAGTGACCGATAATGAATTGGTTAGAAGAGCTTGGTATCAAGTTTGCATACTCCTCCGTCTGCCACCCACAGAGCAACGGACAGGCGGAGGCGGCCAACAAAACGATCCTCAACGGTTTGAAGAAGACAGTCGAAGACCTTAAGGGAAGGTGGGCCGATGAACTACCCGGCGTCCTATGGTCCCTTCGAACCACGGAGAAAGAAGCAACGGGGTACACCCCTTTCCACCTAGTCTACGGTTCCGGCGATCCCGCAATTGAAGCGCGGTGCCAACATTCGAACGGCTACCTTTAACTTGATTGAAAACGAGGAAGGCCTGAGAGCTTCCTTAGACCTAGTCGAAGAAAGCCGAGATACAGCACGCCTCAACTTGGCAGTATATCAAAACCGGATGAAAAGAACCTACAACCGAAGAGTCCACAAAAGGGACCTAAGAGTGGGAGACCTAGTCCTAAGAAAGTCGGCTGCCACTAACAAGGGAAACATTCACGGTAAGTCGACGGCCAACGGGAAGGTCCCTACAAAGTGGTTGAAGAGATGAGGCTGGGTACATACCGGCTGACGGACATGGAGGGCGTGCCTTTGATGAGCCATTGGAACACCGACAACTTAAGAAAGTACTTTGTATAGCGGCGGAGGTGTCCAAGCCCATTGTGGACACCCCAATGCGTAATCATAACAAATGAAGAATCACCCAAATTTCCCATCAAAGTGCTTGTCCCCTCCATAAGTTGCCACCGGTCAGTCACCCAAAGAAGAAACGTATACTCAGTGCAGTTGAGACGCAAGTCTGGCGGTCAATATGCCTACAGTTACGAATGCTATCGAGCCATAACCCCGATTACCTCGGCCCTAGCCGAGAGCGACGGGGACACAATGATCGACGTCGCGCTTATCGAGCCGTAACCCCGATTACCTCGGCCAAAGCCGAGAGCGACGGGGACACAACGACCGATATGCTAGAAGAAACGTATACTCAGTGCAGTTGAGACGCAAGTCTGGCGGTCAATATGCCTACAGTTACGAATGCTATCGAGCCATAACCCCGATTACCTCGGCCCTAGCCGAGAGCGACGGGGACACAATGACCGATACGCGCTATCGAGCCATAACCCCGATTACCTCGGCCTTAGCCGAGAGCGACGGGGACACAATGACCGGTATGGTAGAAGAAATGCTAAAGACGTTAACACAGTTGAGATGTGCATTCTAACTGCCTCGGCCATGCCGACGGTAAAACAAAGGCACTCAATTAAATAACGCAAAGAGACAAGTGAAGAATGATGATCAAAGTCCCGGCCAAAGCCAAGGACCAAAAGATAAAACTTTATTAAAAATGATTACAAGGAGAGTACAGACGACGGCCGTCCCCATGAGGATAGCCTAAACTCTACCTACCAAAGCTTTACAAAAAGCAAGGAAACAAAGAAAAACAAAAGGTTACAGACTTAGGATTTGAAGCGCCAAAAGATGGCAGGGAGAGAAGGCTCAATAGTTGGCCCCCGAACAGCTAAAGCTATCCGAGACGCCGGGTGAGTCTGGTGACGACCGCCCGTCTCCCTATGCCTGTTGCTGTCCTCCATCAGCAGCAGCAGCCTCTTCGGTGGCCGGCTCGGAAGAGGGCTCTACACTTTCAAGTGCCTTTAGCACGTCACCCTCCTTCACCTCTGCATCACAGACGGCCTCCGTCTTCTCCGCCGCCGCTGCGTCCGCAGCCCTCGGCCATCTCGTCCAAAAGTCGCTCAAATTTATCCCACGGGAAAGAGCCCTCGGGGACGAGCTTCCTTATTGCCTCCCTGGTCGCCTCCTCGGCCTGGTCCCGGAATTGGGCGCACATTTTAGGGAGAAGATCATCTTGAAGCATGGCAATATCCTTCTCCTTTTGAGCAAGGACGACTGCGCGTCCCTAAGCGCCTCCGCCTGGTGGTGGAACTGATTCTTCCACTTTTCACCCTCGGCGACCACGGCGTTATGAGCGTCCTTGTACCTATCCCGCTCCTCCATCATCTTGGCAGTAGCGGCATCAGCTTGCTCAACTTTGGCCCTCTCGGCCCCCAGCAGCTTCTCAACCTCCTCCACGCGCTTCTTGGCAGAAAAGAGATCCAGTTTAAACTTCGCGGCTTCCCCCTTCGCGGCGGAGAGGTCAAGTTTAAGCTTCGCCATCAGCGGCGCAGCTTGGGCCATGGTTTTCTCCTGCTCCGCGATATAGGAGCCGGCTTGTTGGGTCCACTTCGCCAGCCTCTTATACATTTTCACACCCTCCGCCACAAGCTCGGAGGCAGAGATCTTCTGAGCAGAGGAGTCAACAATGACATTTCCGTCACCCGCCTTCTCGACAGCCCTCTCTCTTCGATCGATTGCCGTCAGAAGAACGACGGTCGCCGAGGGAGGATCTACAAAAAATTTACACAAAGCATCCATGTCACCTTGAATTGACACATCGAAAGCGGTCATCCGGGATATCCGGCGAACCGGCTAAATCCGAACCATAAGTTAGATCCGTACCAGTTTGGAACCTCTTCGCTCGTGGGCCGATTTTCTCCCGCCAACGGCGAGGTAGATGGCGGATCTTTCCTCTTCTCCCGACAACGGCGGAAGCAAGCGGTGGCTCCTTAGCAACGGTCACCGACCCCCGGTAATATCAACGACCTCCACGGGTTCCTTCCGAACCACCGAGGTCGAAGAGGGAGTCGGGCACGCACGCCGCCCGACCCGGACGCAGACTTTCTTCGTTCTCTTTGGCACGCTCCGAGAACCCTTGCCGGGCCGCCACCGGATCTACCCCTTTCAATCGCTTATCCATGAGCTCGTTGGGGGACGGTCTACGATCGCGCGATTTAGCCGTAGGATCTTTGCTCAACGACCTTCCCGTCCCGATCAAGGCCTAACCTCTTCAAGGTACTCTCGGACGGACCACTCGGCCAAACCGGTCTGCAAAAACCAAACAAGAATTACACGACAGGAATAGAACATAGCTCTAAAAAACAGGAGCATAACAGGCAAAAATGGGCCTCACACCGACCCCACTCACCCTGGCTGAGGGCCGGTATGAGGCCGACGTGACAGAGCAGCTCATCTTGAAGAATAATCTGAGTCGGGGGCAGCCATCCCTTCTCAGCATCGAACAGCTGCATCGCCCGCTCCTCATCCTCAGTAAGAGGAACCTTCGAAGCGTCCATTTTCACCTTACCCCGGGAGGTACACTCCTCATACTCTTCCCGGTTCTCACACCGCAAGTAAACAGGGCTCTGGAAAGACCGGGGCAATGGGTAATCCTCCGGCACTTGGACATACACCCACCGCCGTTGCCAGTCTTTGCAAGAAGTAAGCTTGTTCACGGAGACATAGCCTGGCTCCGTCTGTACGCTGTACCACCCCACTTTACCGGCAATTGACGGTCGAAGGCGTGGAGTCGGCGGAATAAGTTGATCGTCGGGATCTCCCCCCTGAAGAGACAAAGCCACACAAAGCCAACTATCGTCCTCATGGCCAGCGGATGTAGTTGGGCCACCGCGACGTTCATAGCTCTGATAATGGCCACGACGTATTTATTCGGAGGAAACAAGCAGCCCATACTCCAGATGCCTGATGTACACGCCGGTGTGACCCGGTGGAGGGCAACAGACCGCCTGACCCTTTTTAGGAATAACGATCTTATACCCCTCACCGAACGAGAAATGGCCTCCGAAAAATGTCTCGCCGGAACAACTGGCGAACTTATGGGACCAACCACGTTCAAGACCGTCGTGCGGGGCTCGCCATGATCCGGGACAGCATGACCTCCCACCATCGAAGGGGTCCCCTCATCCTCATCAAGCATCCTCACCCTCATCCTCCCGTCCCTCCGGTGGTGGATCGACTACGGGAGAAGGAGACCTAGGGCCCCCAAACCTTATCGGAATGGCGTCTAGTATCTCCTCCCCATCAAGACGCAATGGGTAATCCTCCGGCGCAGAAGTGCTAGTCCCGGCGCCGATAGAGACATAATAGCAACAATTATTTAACAAAATAAAAAGTGAAGAAGTTTGTTTGTTTACCTTGAAGAAAAACACTCGCCGGAATAACAACTCTGAATGTTAGAAGACAGAAGCCCTTGAAAGTTTAGAGAGAAGAAAAATTTTGGAGAATGAAATTGGTGACCAATTTCACGGAGCAACTGCCCTATTTATAGGGAAAAGCCCATGAAGAAGGACCAATCGCAAACAAATGACCCATGAAGCGTCAACCAATCGGCGTGCGGACACGTGTCGGACATGCAACCACGGGATGTCAATCGTTGCAACAGTTAGACGTCAATCAATGCAACAGTGACCAAGCGTCTTCAACACGCCTATTCATATCTCCTTGCCTATTCACCTTCCTCAACAAATTCCCAAGCATCTGTTCTCCGCCGGCCACATGATCAACCAGGCCGACGGCGCCGGCCGGGGCAATCAAAAACTACCAAGACTCTCAAACCCGGTCTCGACGGCGTCCCTTTCTTATCCACATCGGATGCCCAATACACATCCATGTGGAGGGGGGATATGGTACGGCCTAAGAAAGACCAGGCAGAGGCAAAAGAAGCCGCCGCAGAAGAAGCCGATGCAGAAAATTTTCTACAAACTACTTGCGCAGAATATACGCTCAGACGTACATCGAAGCCCATACCACGGCATAGACTACGCTGGGGGCAAATTGATGGGGCATATTCTGCACCGCTGACCAAGTCAACATATTGAGCAAGGTCAAAGATATCCACAGCAAGTCAACGACTTAGACGACCTAGCCGATGCGGCCCATCGGCTGCCAACTCCGGGTCCCGCATGACAACCCGCCACCGGAACACATACCCGCGTACTCATATCCAAGACCCCTCGGCGGTGAGTCACCGGGGCCCGCCGGCCAGCCATAGGTCCCTCGGCCGAGGGGTAGATCGATCTTTCCACCGCTAGCCACTTGGCCACTTGGCCACTACGTGACAAAAGGTGAAGTCTATAAATACTCCTCAACCTTCATTGAGGAAAGGATCCAATCCAGAAATACACAACTTAACCTAAATACACTATTCATCTGGTATAATCTTCCTTATCTCTCTACAATATATTCCTAGCCAATTAGCATACAACTTATACATCTAAGTTTACTGACTTGGGCGTCGGAGTGGGTACGCTTGGCTCAAAGCCAAGCCCTCAGTTCGTTCATTGTTGCAGGAGAGGCCGAGAGGAACGATTAAGACCAAGGGAGAATCCAACTCAAGACATCATTCAACAAGCCACGGGTGGTAACTATACTTGCTCTGGAATTACAATTTAACAGTAACTAACATATCTCTGCGCATAAATGGAAAGTAAACTGACATATCTCTGCCAATAAATGAAAGAAAATCTCACACCATCAAAGTAGAAATAACGAGTTTATATTGTTATTCTAAACTCTAAAGCTCCAATCATCAAAATATAATTAGTTTAACTCTAAAAGTAACGAAATAAATGTGGATTTCCCTTGCAAAGAATACATTCATGGTCAATGTAGCTCTTAACAATATTTGAAATTAATAAATGAAACAAGGAGAATGTGCCTTTAAATTAGAGGTGGCTAACTTGCCTGATCCGAAACCTCAAGTGATAGCCCTTTGACCCCGACTCAGACCCGTCTTTAATCAAACCGAACCTCAAACCGTTGAATTTTCTATTTCTTTTACATGTATACATTCTCTCCTTTAAAAAGTTTTAAAAATACTACTTGTAATATTTCTTAAATCTAAGCCGATCGACCAACCTTCAACCCATCCACAGGCTAGTCTGAGTCGGGCCTTAGCTAACCGAACCTAACACTCTCCTAAGGGACGTGTCATGGTTGGTCCATCCAACTATAACTCATGAGTCGAGACTCGAGACCGAGTCGAGGCTATCTCGGGCTATGGTCACCTCACCTCTACTTTAAATTAAAGGACATTTGATATAGTAAAAACTAGTATAGATCCCGCGCTAATGCGCAGTTTTTAGATAAGAATATTAAAGAAAATAACATTTATACAACTGATATTTAACTCAATTTGAAATTTAATTGTAAAATTTCCTATTGTTAATGTTTTGTATTAATCGGTGGAAAAGGAAAAATTCAGTGTATTCCAGTTAGAGATATAATATAATGAAAGTACAATTACAGATATGATATAATAAAAACTCAATTACATATATGATATAATAAAAATCCAATTATAGCAAAATATATTTAGGCGGGAAAATTTTGAAAATATCTTATTCTTTTAGTATAAGAGGGATTTGTGTACACGAAGTATATATTATAGGGAACAAAATCTTAGGGTTAAAATAACAAAGTAAAGTGTCCATGTCAATTGTCATCTAGACACTCAACGTCTCAACCTCACCATTTCCCGTCTCTCTCCATTTTTCCCCAAATCTACTACTGTTACTCAATCTTCTCTCTCTAGATTTCTGGGGAGAGGTAGATACACCAATTCAATTAAATCAAATCCAGGGTTTACACTTTACACGCTCCCAATCACAAACCCTAATTAAAAAATGGCACAACAAAATTTGATCTACAGTTTTGTAGCAAGAGGTACAGTGGTATTAGCAGAGTACACTGAATTTTCTGGGAATTTCACAAGTATCGCATCTCAATGTTTGCAGAAACTTCCTGCTACTAACAACAAATTCACTTACAATTGTGATGGACATACTTTCAACTTTCTTGTTTCTGATGGATTCAGTAATTTCTCTCTCGATTAATCTCTTCTTTTCGGTTGTTTTTATTGATTTGTATGTCTGTTTGTTTGTTATGTTTTGTGAGTTTTGATCTAATTAAAGTGATTTGTGTTAGTATGTTTGATTTTTGTTGATTTTGTGATCGTCTTGCTAATACCGGGTTAGGGGTAAGGCTGCCGACATTCGACCTCCTTAGCTCGCAATTTGCTGGAGCCATTGAGGCACTCGGGTAATGTTTGTGATTGACGTTCTCGTTTTTCCGGGTTATTACGTTGTCATTTTAACCCGGATTTTCGATTTGGGTTTGATTGATGTTTTAGTTCCTAGTGTGAAATTATTGTTTATGCAATTGATCCTTGTTCTTTTAATTTAAAAAAATAAATAAATTAATTAAGAGGTAGATTGTGTTTGGTGGGGGGTTTTGTATAGAATGATGTCACATTTGCTAGTGTAGGACGGTGTCACAAGGCACAACCGGGGATGTTCTTGTCTAGTGTTTGAGACTGACAAGGGAGGTTTTGTGGACTACTTTAGTCTACAGGTTAGAGGCGATGTTACTCTTATTCGGAGCAAGGGTTGAACTACACAGTGTTTGAGGGTCGGGGATACGATTATTTTCCGCCAAGTTTTCAATTTTTTGATTAAAGTGAAGTGTCGTGTTGTGTTTGACACTTTTTTAGTGTCAGACTCAGACACGCTCCCAAAGTGAAATGTCAGAGGTTAGAGGTCCAAACCTCCATCCCTATTTATTGCTTTGTGGCTCCTACCGGGTTTATGGGTTAGTCTTATATGTAAGACGGCCTATGTTACTCCGACACTTCGCTTTGGTGGCGTGTCGTGCGTCCGATACTTGAAGTGTCCGACACGACACTTCAACACTTCCTTTTAGACCAAAAAATTGAACATTTTGCTGAAAACAAACGTCTCCGACACTCGGACACCGTGTCGTGTCCGACACTTGAAGCCGTGTCAGAGTAACTCTAAGACCGTGTCACGTAATTTTTTGCTGTGTGTGAGGTTTGATGTTTAGTAAACCTTTGCTTGTTTCAGTGACATTCTTTTTTGAACATACATTCGGTTTTCTAAATTGTGGAATCAGGTGTTTTATTTGCGCCTGGTTGCTTGAATGGGGTTGTAATGCTGACCAACCTGGTAGTTATAGGGGTTTCTTACAAACAGTGCTCTTCTGGAATGAGATAAGAATTTAGTCTCTATCCAACACTATTCCTTGGAACCTCATAGAACTTTCACCTTTCACCTTGTTCACTTTTGTAGAATATCATTCGGCCTTTTTTACATTGGTTTAATTTTGTTACATGGTGTAGAAGGTGTCTTCTTTGAGAATTGTCCATTACCATTGTCAATGTTTTTTTCTTTTTTTTTTTTTTAACTTGATGGTGCACCTTGTTCGGGTGCGTACATGATGTTACCAACTACTCGGCACGTGAACTAGAAAAGATTCTCATAATGTATAGATTTTCATATGCTCACCCTTATCCCCTTTTCCGTTTGTATGTGAATTTGTAGAGGGTTTAGAAATATAAACTTCATTTATTATGTGTTCCCTCCTACTCAATCTCACTAACCAACTGAAAGATGGCACGTTTAATTATCATGTGAAGCACAGTATGATCCAATGGCCTGTTGCCAAAATATGACCAACATTTATAGGCCACACTTCACAGGTCTGCATATTGGGAATCAATTAAAATCATTAGATGTTTGTAAAATTGGTGACCTGATTCACCAAACCCCTATCAGATCGCAAATCGGTTAGAGCGTACTCTATCATGAGCCATGCTTAAGATACATATATCACACGCTCGCGAATCAGATGTGACTTATTCATAACAAATTCGGTAACCAACTCTGTAAATTACCTACATCCCATTATCTTCCTTTAAATTACTGTTTAAGGTCTCAAACAAATAAGGGTTTTGATGCACTTGTAGCAAGATTTTAGGAAGTCTTTACTCCCTCAATTAATTCAATTTGAGGCTAAATTTGTACAATCGCCTCATTGATGACTAACTGACTATATCTTGATCCTATTACCTCCTCCCAGTCTTGTAATTTTATAAGTACTTGGATGAAATTCGTTGGAAAGTCCTGAAATGTCAGTGGGCTTTTCAGAGGACCTCATAGACTCATACACAGTATCCTGGTATGGAATAAATTATCCTTCTGAGCATTCTTATTTCATAACATGGATACTGTTCACGATTATCAACAGAATAACTGTCCCACTTCCAACAGTCCGAACTTCACCTCTTTTTTTCTTTCCCTCACTTTTTGTTATCTCTCGTTTGGTAATCTGTTGTATGTGGCATTTAGGAGCTCGAGATATGGTGGATTTTAACCTTTCCCCTTCAGTGTTAAAGGGACCATATACTAGGCCTCTGAGATGTGTCTTTTAGTTTTGGAGATTTTTTAAGTTTGACGTAATTCCGGTGAGTGCTTGTGGAGTTGTGGTCTGTGTACGTCCACTTTAGGTACCTTAGATTTGAAGGATGGATTGTTTATGTGCATAAGGTTAACTACTGTTTCTTGCATATTTTACACAGTTATTTTTCGTCAAGTTGAAAATTTTGTAGGAGAAGACTAATGTTTCCCTCCCTCCCTTTCTCTTTGGCTCAATCTTACTAACCAAACAAAAGAATTTGTTCCACTCTTTTGCACTTCCCTCTATTTCCCTCCATCCAAACAAAGGGTTCAAGAGTCTTGGTTCCAAGTAACATGTCAGACCTCTGCTTTTTTTTTTTTTTTTTTTTTTTAAAACTTAGTCCAGCTTTTAATTTCTTCTTCTGAACTTACTTCCCCAAGTTTAAGTTCTCCCACCAGTGAGAGGCATCTCTTCAATTTTGAGGCAACCTTTGTTTGTTTCCCTACCTGTGGTTGTTTCCTTAAAAGATCAAAAAAGTTCTGTGGAATGTAGTTATGTAACCTGTCTGTGGATTCTTCAAGCTATATTTTGCTTTCAAATTCAAGAATATATGTAGGTATTTCATCATATGTTGCTTTCTGCAGCCTATTGTGTCGTTGCAGTTGAGTCTGTTGGTAGGCAAATTCCAATGGCTTTCTTGGAAAGAGTTAAGGATGACTTTAACAAGAGATATGGAGGTGGAAAAGCTGCTACTGCTGTTGCAAAGAGCTTGAACAAAGAATTTGGGTAGGTTACATTCATCTGAATTTGATATCCATTAAATTGCTGTGTGGGTGTATGGATTCTGAACCTTCTTATATGTCTTTTAAGGCCTAAACTCAAGGAACATATGCAGTACTGTGTTGATCACCCGGACGAAATGAACAAGCTTGCCAAAGTTCAGGCCCAGATTTCTGAAGTCAAAGGAGTTATGATGGAGAATATTGAGAAGGTATGAAATTTCAGGGTTCTTTGTGTTTGTATGAACTTGTTGATAACATGGAAGTCTGGAAGCGCTTTGTCGTGGTGTATCCTCTTTTCTACTCATTATTGAGAAGTTATGAAATTTTATGTGCTCTCATTACATGTGCTCGCTCTCTACTCAGGTTCTGGATCGCGGTGAGAAGATTGAGCTCCTTGTTGACAAGACAGAAAATCTCCGCTCACAGGTTTCTGATACTACATTTTTCATGTTTATCCATTATTCTGGGAATACAAATATCTTCTGCATTACTCTAAATTATACCCCCTTTATCTCATTGTCCCAAGTTGACTAGAGATATTTAAGATTTAGGGTCCGTTTGGATTGAAGGAATTGGAGAGAAGGGGAGGGGAGGGAAAGGGAGGGATTTAATTTCCTTTGTTTGGATAAAAAATATGGGAGAAAAGAAATGGAAAGAAAGAGAAATGAGAGGACTTATTTTCCCTCCTATAGAACAAACTATAATCTTTCCAATGGTGGCAAGATTTAGAAAGAAAACTTTATTTGGACTCTAATTATACCACCAACATCCTTCAATCCTCCATCCATTCTTCATCTCCCTCCTTCCTCCCCTTCCATTTCCCTTCATAATTTTTGTTATCCAAATACCCACATCCCATTTGCCCTCCCCTTCTCTCCCCTCCCTTTACCTCCCCTCACTCCCCCTCCCCTCCCCTTCCCTCCTAAAATTGTATCCAAACGGACCCTTAGGGATGAAAAATCATTATTGCCATTTGACTCAGAGTTATATGGAAAGATACCATAATGCCCTCATCTTTATATTACTTAGCTAAGGAAGTCTATGTTACTCCGACTAGACTGTAAGTGTCAGAGACACGATACACAACACGCAACGAAAGTGAATTGTCGGAATGACATAGAATAATGGTTTAGAGAGTTCACTTGTCTATTTTACTCGATATTATGTGGCCAATTATTTTGGCATGGACCTAAATAAATAATGAGACTATATGTATGGGATGACAATTGGTTTTCCTTAAGACGGTCATCTGTCTTAAATTTAAAACGGGTCAAGTATTACCATATATAGATAGATGGGACAACTTTATTGTCATTCCCAAGACATTTTACTTGTTTTTTTTCGTCCCATCTATCTATTTGACCCGTTTCATGTTTAAGACGGATATGTCCGTCTTAAACAAGAATTTGTGATGGGATGGAGGGAGGCATGAAATGTAAATAACACTGACTGTGAGTAATGTTGATGTGCAAACGAATGATTAGTTTCTTTACTGTATTTATAGGCACAAGACTTTAGGCAACAGGGAACAAAGATCAGGAGAAAGATGTGGCTTCAAAACATGAAGATCAAGCTCATTGTGCTGGGTGTCATCATCGCACTGATCCTCATCATAGTCTTGTCAGTATGCCATGGGTTTAATTGTTCGCACAAGTAGTATCCTGGTGGAGTTTGGTTTGGAAACATGCGTTAAATATATATCACTATACAAGCCTGTCATACGCCCATCACGTATTTGGTTTGTCTCGTTTTAATAGCTCCCTGACTCTTGATGATTCATGGTAGAGTTTCATATATCTTGAGTAGTGCTTTGGGAAGAGAATGCTTGTTTCGAATTCTGATGTGTATAGGCGACTGTATAAAATCTGGAATTTTCTGTCATGGAAAATGTACCTTTTTGTACTTTGATAATACTCAGTTTGAGACACTCGTAACTGATGATTACGGCTTCTTTGGAAATTGAAATGGCCACGAGGATGGTGGACGTATTCATGTTATTTGACGTTGTTTGCATATTGCAGTCATCCTTCTTGTATGACAGATTGACAAATTAAGTCCTGTTTAGTTGCGTTTTCCCCCCGGACGATAATGAAATCTAGTCTGGTAACTAGTCGGGTAATTACATGGTGAATTTGCGACATATCCAGATTCAATTTGCAATGGACCCTTAATTATCTCATCTTCAAACAGCACTCTTTTGAGATAAAGTTATATTTTAAAGTGGACACGGAAATCAACACCGAGAAAGTCACG
The DNA here is from genome assembly GCF_048544455.1 of Silene latifolia. Taxonomy (NCBI): domain Eukaryota; kingdom Viridiplantae; phylum Streptophyta; class Magnoliopsida; order Caryophyllales; family Caryophyllaceae; genus Silene; species Silene latifolia. Next base: position 84,316,931 of record NC_133530.1, on the reverse strand, counting down.
TGTAGTAAACAGGTATGTAGTGTAACGCATTTGGCCAAAACAGTGTAAGGTCCAAGTCAATGAGGACAAATACACTCACAAACATGCTAAAGAAGAAAAAGATTTTTTTTTTTTTTTTTTTGGCAGCCGTAAAGGAAGAGTTTTACATTGTGGCGGTATGGCTCACTAAACCATAACAATAAACTACAACATAAAACACTAAAGTATTATTAGAAGCATAAACTACAACAAGGTAAATGCATCGGCTCGCAGCATCGTGTTGATGGCAAAAGAAAAAGATGAACTCTTCAAGCCCGTGCATAGCAGAAACTTCGGTTACCCGCCATTTTGATCAACATGGGCATCAATACATAACTATTCTTCATCTGGAAATCATCTGGAGTCATTTGGTCATCTGGAGTTTATAGCCTGGGAGCCTAACACCCTTGTAGCCAAACCGAAAAGTTCCATATTCATGTCCAAATTTGTTGCAGACGCAATAATTGAATTTCAGGTGATGCAGAAGGAAGTCCCGCTTGAAAGAGTAAATAACATCATGTTCACCTGCTCCCTGTACATTCAATTGCACAAGTAAAAAAGTATACGAAAACTTCAGCAAATGTATAATATGTTATTGATTCTCAAATATTTTTCTGCTTCAATTAATTTGGCTACAATTGGATTTAGACGTTTACAGAAATCTGGAAAACAAAGTTTCAAGTTACTTTCAGACTAACCAAGTCAAAGGGCAGGATGAAAGTCAAAGGGCTCAACATTTTATCACGGCCATGTCATCATCAAAACACTGCATAGCTCATCAGCTGCAAGTGGCAAGACTGGCAACAGCGTCGAGAATCCAATAATATTTGAGCACACAATTATTGCAGCTAATGTTATCAGAACTGGGAAGCCAAAGAGCTGCCGTAGTGGAACCTTTTATTTGCATCAATGTTCATGATAGGTCGCCAAATGTGGAAGCCAAGTCCAATGAAACAGCTTCCAAATAAACTACAATCACGACAGCTAAAGAAGCCAACCATCGCGGAAATGGAGATACACAACCATTACATCTCCACCATGTCAATACATCACACTCTAGTTTATGCGCACTGATGAAATCACTAGTGAGTCCAGTGACTAACAATCATCAAAGCATTCTCTCAACTCATTCATAACACTAATAACCACCACCACCATCAAAAAACATTTCTCAACACAGGAAAATGGCAAACAGTTTTTGTTAACAGGGAAGCACTTTAGTAACTTACACTCATTTGTTTGTCAATCACATTTTTTTTCTCAATTTCCAATCACAATTTGCTTCATCCAAGCCCTTCTCCTCTAGTGACAAGCAAACAAGCTATGATCACTATAAAGTCACCAATAACTCAGAGCTAATAGTAAAAACTTCAACATGGAAGAGAAATTTAACCCAACAAAATATACAGTTTATAAAAGGGCATAGCTTTTGCATTTTAATCAAAGCATCAGTCACCTAATTGATTTGTTAAACAAAGAAGAAACAAATTATATTTGATGAAATTCCTCAGTTTGAAACTTTGAATATGTACAAATAATTTAGAATTCAGATACACATATTAGAACGGCAAAAAACCACAACTTTAAACTTATAATTAAAAGTATCAGCCAATTTAGAAATTCGTTAAGCAACGTAGACTTAAATATATGTCAGTCCATTCTCAAAACATTGATATCAAAATAGCAAAGAGTTGACATACCGTTTTACTCCAGAAAATACTTTTGAACCAAAGCTTTGTCTGTATCACTAACATTAGGAGCAGTGAGTAAGCCAAGAAATAAAGACGCAGTGCCGGCATGAGCAGCAAATCCATGGCTCCTCATGTTGTGAAAATGATCCAAGGCTCTAGCAATATCATTAGCATAGAGAAATCCTTGAATAATGGTATTGTAGGTGCCTTCGTTTGGAGAACATCCACTGTCTGCCATCTACTTTAAAAGCTTGGTAGCATCATCTAACAACCCTTGCCTACATAAGACTTTAATTTGAATATTATACGTAGTTGCATTTGGCTGCAAGCCCTTGGCTACAAGATTAGAGAACACCTTTCCTGCTTCAACTAATCGCCCAGCTTCACAAAGGCCATTAATTATCGTATTGTATGTGATAATATTAGGGGCCACTCCATTATTCTCCATCTCTTTACGTACTGAGATTGTTGTATCAATTTGTGCATTTTTTAAAAGGCCGTCAAGCAACGTATTGTAAGTGAACACATCCGGTGCCACACCTCGATCTTGCATATCTTTAAAAAGTTGGACTGCAAGCCGGTGTCTCTTATTCTTGCACAAGGCATCTAGAATAGTGTTATAGGTGACAACATTTGGAGTGATATGTGTTCCCTTAAGATGCATATCGTGGAACATCTCCAAAGCTTTGTCCACCTTTTTAGACTTGCAATATCCATTAATTAGGCTGTTTAAAGTCACAACATCAGGTTTGACATCATTTTTCACCATAATATCCAGGAGCTTTTCTGCCTCCCTCATCTCTCCACGCAAACAGTAGCCATCCAACAAAGCATTGCAAGTAATAATGTTAAGGTGCACACCCCTCTTAGTCATAAATTCAAAAATAGCCCTTGCTTCATCAACATTTCCCTCTTTACAGTACATGTTAACTAAGGTGTTGTAGGTTTCAGTATTGGGAGCAATGTTGTTGTTCAACATCTCAATCAACAATTGTTTAGCATCATCCCAACACCCTAAACTACAGAGTCCTCGAATTAAGGAAGTATAAGTTATTACATCGGGCAAAATGCTCTTGGCTTTCATCTCCTTGAAAAGGCCAAGTGCTTGAGGTAGCAAATGGTCTTTACAAAGACTGTCAATGATGGTGCTATAAATGACAATGTTGGGTTTAAAAGGAGCCGTAGACTCCATATTTCGCAGCAAGCGGAGAGCGCCAGCATTGTCGCCAGAGCGGCAAAGACCTCTAAACATAGAGCCATAAGTAACAAGGGAAGGGTGTATATGAAGCTTGACGATTTTATCCAATAATTGAACAGCTTGGTGTAATTTATGAGAATCAATTAAACCATTGAGTAAGGTAGTAATGATGATAATATCAGGTGAATAGCCAAGCTTAAGGCGCTTACCAAGGAGAGAGAAGGCAAAATCAACACGGCCAATGGAAGAATAACACTTGGCGAGAATACCAACGGAATGCATATTGGGGCGGAGACCGGACAATTCAAGCTGATTAAAGAAAGTAATGACGGTAGAAAAAGGGGGATTGGGTTTAATCTTAGACATAGCAGTAAAAAGCTGATTGAAGACGATAATAGAAGGAAGAGGACGAAGAGAGTACAATTGATGAAATATCGAAACGGGGATATCAATACCAGAAAACCCTAATCGGCATTGTTCTCTAACGGAATCCAGAAACAACCGGGGATCATCAACAACATGATAAAAACGAGAGCGAACAAAAAGGGAATGAAATCGAGAAAGAGAATAAAAATGAAAAGGAGAGACATGAACAAGGTTACCGGGTATGAATCTGAGCATGTTAATCGTCGTCCAAAATAATTAGGGTTAACAAATTGGGGATTTTCCAGTAGAAGGTTGCCTGCCACACTTGAAGAGTATTGAGTGCGGGGATGTAGTAAATTACCCATAACTTATCAACCATGCAAATCATTTCTTTAAATTTTACTTGTAACAATTTAGCTCCATAACTTAAAAAAAAATGCAAGTATAAATCAAGTTTTTTACCATTTTTTAACCAAAATCTATTGTTTCTATTATAAAAACTTTTATAAATATAACTCTTAAATAATTAAATATTTTCTCCAATTTCATTTATTGTTCCTCTTTTTATTTCCATCCATTTTTCTTATTGTTCTCTCTTTCCTTTTTTGGACAACTTTGTGTGGTCCAAAATCAATTTGATGTGAGGTCATATGTATTGTGTGGTCCAAATTGATTCCCTTATTTCTTACCAATCAATCAATCAATACTATATATTAATTCCAGAAACCAAGGGACTTCAATGTAATTAAAGAAAGTTATACAAATTAATTATACTATATAGTTTTAAATCACTAGCACCGTGTGATGGACTCGATTAAGGGTTCTCAATGCAAATATTATATAGTTTGGGTTAAATTAAATTATATAGAAACTTGGTAATTTTCCTAAATATGGTCAAATTCCTTAAAATAAAATAGTTAATTAAGATGATCAATTTCAAGGAAACTAAAAGAAAAAAGATGCTTAGTAATTTTCCTAAATATTTATAGAAGACTAGAAGATGGTCAATTTTTTTAAAATAAAATAATTAATTATTATAAACATGCACACTTATGGTATTAATTATTATCATCATAAAATTATATAATAAATTTAAATTTATGCAATTTTATTAAACTTTATAGTTTATTAGATTAGATGTATAGAAATATTAATTACTTAACATACAAAAATATAATAATTAGGTTATAAATAATTCAAGTTAGATTCCATAATATATAATATTGCATAATTCTTTCGATATGGTTTAATGCATATATGTAATATATTTATATCAATATATAATATATAATATTGCATAATTCTTTCGATATGGTTTAATGCATATATGTAATATATTTATATCAATATATAATCCTCTTAAAATTGCATGCCTAAGTAGGAAAAGTAATTTCACAAGAATAAAAGAATTGTAGTAACATTGGATATAGTTATATGATAGTAATCACTCATTTGAATAGTAAAAGTAACAATATTATCAACGAGATTAGTGAGAGTGGTAGAAACAACAACGAGAGTAATGAAATAATCAATATTAATACTAAAGAAAGAAAGTGAAAGTAACAATAATTATGGCTGGAGTACTGAAAGTATCAATATTAATGCGACAATAGTGACAGTAACAATAATTATGGCGAGAGTAGTGAAAGTAACAATGATTACGGGCAAGTAGTGAAATGTTATTGCTATTGTTTCATTAATAAGAGTAAAATATTAATAGCGGGAGTAGTGAATTTGTCTCAAAATTTATTTCATCGTAATTTTAGGATATGTTATAAAAAATATATTAATGATAAATTTGTGGGGTATACGACTTTAAATAATTTTATTTAATGAAAACAAATATTAATGGTGAGTACAGGTAGCCCGGGCGAAGCCGGGCACCAATACTAGTGTCAAAAAGAAAGGGGAACAATAAATGAAATTGGAGGGAGTATAATATTTACATATTCAAACAAAAAATGCGACCCCATTTTAGTATAAACAAAAATTTGGTCATCTAACTTTTCATTATAACATCATTGACAATTCTCATATTAGGAACATTTTTGGCCAAAAAAAAATTTGAACATGTTTTTAATAATCAAGAATTTTAGGTTTAAAATTTTATCAATAATTTTGATTTTCAATAATAGTAAAATATTTAATTAGCAAATTTTATTCTTAAAAATAAGATATGTAGTTAATTGTACATTAAAAGAAACTTATGAGGTTGATTTGCTACATTTATAAGTTAAGGGGCTTAATTGCACAGAGTATCAAACTTATGGGGGTGATTTGCTATATTTCCCGTATCGAGCTAAGCGTGAGCCTACAACACGAATTTGAAAAGCATGGAGCTCAGGCTCGAGTCAAGCTAGCATGATCGGGTTTTCTCGTTTTGTTAACACTCGTAATCGGAAAAGGAATGGTAAACTTTTACAAGTAGACGGGCTCAGACAAGTTTTTTGCCATTGAATTAAATGAAAAGGATTCTCAAGGTTCTGTCATTGAATTATACAATTAGTGGATTACTAGTTTAGATCCCGCGCAATGAATGTGCAGTATTTATAGTGTTTTTTTTAGAAAAAAAATTGAGCTATAAAACTAATAAAAAAATTGAGTAATGTCAAGAAATATATTTATATTTTAAACAAAATTAATGAAATTGTTTATAATTTTTTTTATTAGTATATCTTTTAGTTACGATTTAGCATACAAAGAACAAATTTTTTATCACAAAAATCTTAGAAAAAATAAATAAATAAGGAATTATATCAAAATAGGAAAGTAAATAAAGATTTTATCAAAATAGGAAATGTGTTTTAGGCGGAAAACTTGAAGCTTTTCCTATTCATTTAGTATATAGGGGATTCTTATATTAGACGGGCTCAGACAAGTTTTTCGCCAAAATGAACTTATCTGAAGTCGGACTAAAAGAGTTTTATTAAAACATACGAAAGAAAGACAGATTAATAACTGTCCAAGACACCCAGCAAAATCTCCGGGTTAATTACCCGCCATTTTGATCAACATGGGCATCAATAACGCAACCATTCTTCATATTGAAATCGTCAGGAGTTTTGTTGCCTGGGAGCCTAACACCCTTGTAGACAAACCTTACAGTTCCGTAAGCATGTCCAAATTTGTTGCAGTAGTCGAGTTTGAGGTGATGCAGAGGGAAGTCGCGCTTCAAGTAGTACATAACATCGCTGTCATCTGCTCCCTGTACCTTCAATATCACATGAGTTTCATGCTTGATTTTGATGGTTCCGTCACTATTGATGCGTTCAATTGGTGGCGGTGTTAATAGTACCATTTTGTGGTTCTAATGTTTTACGTCAATTATAAATTTTTACGTAATTTTAAGAAGTGATAGAGTTTACTGAAATTTACACTTCAATTGCTGATGAAGTTGATCCAATATATATACTCCCTTATATAAGAAGAGGAATGCGAAAGTTTACAAGTATCAGTAAGTTTTCCTTGTGACGGACATATTCGTTATAAGTTTGTGACGGGTCAAGTACTATTCATGCGGATAGATAAGACAAAACAGACTGTTACTCTCTAGACGCTCTGCTTTTATCTTATCTACCACATGGTAGTATTTGACTCGTTGTAAACTTGCGACGAATATATCCGTGATAAATGAGAATTTGTGTAAAAGTATATGAAGTTGAAGCCCCTTGGGAATTGGGATACTTGAGCATCGTGCATATTTATTGACAATTAAGTAACTCCAATGTATGGGGAATACGATTAGTGACTAGGGAAATAAATTCGAGGACAAAACAAATACGGAGTATAGAAATCATAAAATAATACTTCCTCCACTTTTTTATATATATATATATGACGTTTTGCATTTACGAGGTAAACCTTTGACTTTAATATTTACAAAAATATATTTGTTCAAAAAATATAAAAATGATACCATTAAATTCCTTACGAAAAACTCTTTCATATGAGTGTACATATCATAATATTTAGTTTTATATTTTAAGAGATATTGAAGAGAGAAGGGAGTGTCTCAAAATGTGAGAAAGTCATATATAAAAGAGGGAATACTGTTTTGTGAGATCACCATTTCCTTAGTTTAAACATTTATTTATTATATTTATTGCCGTTTATATTACTTTTTTGGTATCAATTATATGTACATTTGATTAAAATTTTGCTTATAATAAAAAGATAGACAAATAATTGAGACGAGAAAAGGTATCACATCTATCTATCTACTTCCTCCATTCAACTCCACTCTACCTATTTCTATTTTTTACACTATTCACAAATGCACATTCAATCTAGATTTTCTCTCAATACATAAGTGAAAATATATTCATGTGGGATCTTGTTTGATTCGTCTTTACGAGTACATTAAAAATATTTAACTTTTATAATTTTTGCAAATACGTAGCTAACGATATTTACCGCGTAAAACACGCGTTGGCGAACGTGAAAAAGCAAAGTGGTAGAGTGGAGTTGAATGGAGGAAGTATCTATCTATCTATATCTATATCTATCATCAATCATATCATATAAAAGTATAATAGAAGAACCACTATACAATTTTCTAGACACGTGTCGCTCTATCATACATTATTTTCCCGCCTAACGCAAAACCCTAAAATAATGCTTGCTCTGAATCAATTTTTTGCCGTCATCTTATTTACTTGCCTTAAAAAAAAAGTTGCCATATTGTGAGAATATAATATTGTAGGCATAAAATATCTAGCATAATATATTGTATGATATTTAGTAAATATCTTATTTAACTGATGTATATAATTATATGATAAAATATCTAGCATAATATATTGTATGATAAAAAATCTTATTTAATTGATGTATTTTTGGATTTCCCAAAAGCTTACTCTAAAAATGAAAACATATACAGAGTTTTTTGAAACAGGAGTAAACGTACAGAGATTAGCTGCAGGGATTGAAAATGAAAACATATACAGAGATGTATATAATTTTTGGATTTCCCAATTGAATGTAAACTTTTAGTTTTTTATGGTGTAGTTTTATTTTTTATTCCCTCCACGTTTTAGAAACTGCAAACTATATTTATTTATTTTTTTTTCTTTTTTTTTTTTTGCCAAAACTCTAAGATTAGCTGATTTGCTACAATTAGATAATTGGGCTAATATTACTAATTGGACCCGCCGTATGCTATAGAACGGTCTCAAGAGTAGCTGATTTTCTATTTATTTATTTATTTTTAAAAGGGAAATAGCTGAATTCAATACGGTAATTCTTTTGATTTCAAGTAGGAAACAAAGTAAAGAAATCTTATAAAAAGAGAAACAAGGGAACAGCGAACAAGGAACAAGAGTCTGAGTTTTTCTATCTGTTGTCTCTTCTCTCTGCTGTAGACACCATCGTTCATCTCCATAGTACTCCGTATGTTTTTATGTTCTCTTTTTATCTTTTCCTTTTCGCCTTCTTCAATAATTATTTTGATTTCATGTTGGAAATAATTGATTCAATAAATTAATGTTAGATTTGATTATACTCTCTACCTATCTTACTTGTTTGTAAGTTAATTGTTGTATCTTACTTGTTTGTAAGTTAATTGTTGTTTGATAATCACTGCATATGTTTATTTACAAATCCATATTAGATTGATTGTTATAAATTAGTAATCATCTCACGAGTGGTAATAGATTGATTGTTATCTTATAATTAATTAATTTGGCAAGATGTCTGAGTGAAGGTTTAGATTGATTGTTATCTATTCTGGCTTGTGACACCCTCTCTTGTTAATATTTTTACGGTATTGATATATACAGCCCATAGGGCTGCATCTAAGCATTAAATTCTATCAAAATTTCTATTTCTGTTTTCAATGTAAAGTAGAATCTCAATTATCAATTAAAACAATAAGTGTATTCATTTACTCCATTAGATAATTCCTTCTTAAACCATCTTAAACCATTGTACTGATAGAAATTCCTTCATATTGTCGCCAACTACAAACAATATATAACCTCCATTATTGAATTTTCATTTTACAGTAGAAATTTCAGAACTTAATTTTCAAGAGAGACATATTACAAATAAGTTTTTTTCAATTATTTATTTATTTATACTATCTAAAAAATTGTTATTATGCTTGATTATTTTTGCAATTGAACAATAAAATTGCTGATGTATGTATGATGCATTTTGCTGATTAGCTTGTATAGGTGTTGAATTAATTTTTAAAATTATTAGAGCAAATTTAGTAATTAGGGCAGATTAGCTTATTCTTTTTCTGTAGAGGGACTTTTTTTTCCAGATTAATTAGCTTGATTTTGATTGAGGTAATTATATGTAATCTGAAAATTTTCGTTTTTTTTTTCTGTAATTAGGGCAATTATTCTTTTTCTGATAGAAACATTATACTTATTTTGTATATTATGTGTTTTTTCCCTCCAAAATTAACCATGCTTGATTTTGCTTGAAAGAACAAAGAAGAAGCATATATTTTCTATAATATTGAAGATTTAGATGCTAATATTGATCTCAATTATCATTGTGATATATAATTTGGACTTTGTGGAGTAAGTTTAGATTTTGTAATTTTGGATTCATTCCCAGTAACTTTGGTGCACTGAATGATATTGTACGATTTTATGGCATTTACTAGATGAATATTTAGTTATTAATAAACTTTAATTTAGATTCCCTTGAAAGATTAAATTAGCATTAATTATAAGAATTTACAAGTTCTTATGTACAGCCCTATGGGCTGTATCTATCAAAACCGATATTTTTATTATTATTTGCCTATTGCAAGACATCTGATTATCTCTAGTCTCTATTGTAGGCCAGCGGACATGAATGTTTTAGCGGTAACAAATGATAATAATCTTGTACGATATAGCAGCTTATCTCCTTCTTTTGGAGGTGATATCATCGCAAAAAACGTAGAATCTACCCTCTACACTTCTTGTTCGGTTTCCCAGGTCGTGAAAAATCGTTACGTATTTATGGTGGGTGGGGCAACTCACGGTCTTCCAAGCCGAGATGTTTTTTTTTATGATCTCCATCAAGTTGGGCATGGTGGTTGTAAGCGCACACCCGGTCCTCTACTCCATGGCCCTAAATCTCATCCCACCCTCATCGTAATGGGCTCTAAACTCTTTGCCTTTTCCTATATCCTCGGTGACTCAAACCCTGATCATATTTGGCAATCCCGACCTCCTTATGAGGTATTGGACACTGTTTCTGACTGTTGGCAATGGTGTACACCACAACCTTTCCCCGAGTTTCCCCCTCCATTCGATGATAATGCCTATAATGTTGTTTCGTATGTCGCGGATGAATCTATTGATACTCTTTACCTAAGTTTAGGCAATTTCACTAGACGTAATACCCAAGGGACTCTTTGCATCACTTACAATACTTACCTTGACAAGTGGGATACTCGTACCCATCTACCACTCCCCTTTTACGGTGAGGGTAAGGTTTTCGATAATCTTTTTTATGGCTTCCCTTGTGGCATGAGTGCTGGCGATTTCTTTTGTCTAGGCGTATATAAGTTATATACTGATTCCACCAACCACAACTCCTTTTCTTCGTGTTGGGTTGAGCTACGTAGATACTCGCTTGATTTCGGTGTCTCTGGACCATTCCCTTCATATTTGGAGTCTCTCTATGTCCTAAGAAAGGATGTTGTCGCTATTATTCGAGCTAGAGCCACGGGTTTATTGGAAAAGTTCAAACCACATTTGCTCGAATTTGATGTGGTTAAACTTGTGGACACAGAAAGTGACGTTCAAGCCTCGTTTGGGTCTATCATCATTGATCACCACTCCTCTTACAGGCATAATCAAGGCTTTGATGGTAATTTTCGACAGCGTTTATTTCTTTTGCTGCTTTGAGACTTCTTTTAGGTTTGCAGTTTACACAATGTTGATGTTATGTGGCACTTGTTCTTCGTGGACAAAATTTTGCTTGCTATATAAATTTATTTCCAAACCCATGTTTCCAGTTTCTTCTTTTAAAACTCGAATTTATTAAAAAAATCTACTTTTTTTGTACTTAGTTTCACATTGTCTTTGATAGGCCTTTGTGTTGTATACTATTGTTCTTGTATGTTTCATGTGATTAACATGGATAAACAATTGCAACTAAAAACTCGTGTTTCAATTGTTTTTCAGCTATTGTTGGTGTTTGTTGGGGAGCAAGTGAGCAACAAAGGTTATAAAAAAGAGTGGTGGGATTCGAACATGGTAGTTGTTGCCCAACCTGTGGCACTGCTCACCAAAAGAAACAGTACTTCGATATGCTGCAATCTCTATTAATCCATTGTTCCCTCGCCGTACACTGCTTCTATTCTGATAACAGCCAGCCATGTTACATAATTGCCATGTTGATTATAGAAGTTGCAGTACCATCTGGTTAAGAGTTAAGACTGATGCATTCACAATACCTATCCGATCATTTAAAAGCAATGAACTTACAAGAACTCAGCCACTTCCTTTAAATGACACAAAACAGATTAAGCAATCACTGCAACAAAGACAAAGGGGCAGATCCTGAAGGTGATAAATCAATTAGACATCATCCATTAATCCGTTATGTGATGAACGTAATAAGATGCAAGCACCGGCCGTGAGCTACGATAGAGTGAACCAGACCAATGAACCTAAAGGCGTGTGGGGAGAAAACAGTAAACTACTATAGCTGGTTCATAAAAGTATAAAACACAAGATTTTGTCAACCTAAAATGAAACTATTCAATGAAATTAGCTATTATATAATTATTAGTTAACAATAATATGAAATTAGCTGCCAAAAAAAAAACCATAATATGAAATTAGTAATATAACATAAAATGAAACTATTCTATGCACGCAACAATCTCACACAAGACTCCATTGCGCGACAATAATTACTGACTTGCGCAGTTCAATCATTCGAAACTTTTCCTTTTCCTTCTCACATGCATTTCACATTATTACTGTTCTTACACTGGCAAAGAGCTTGAGGTTTAGGAGGGCATAAAAATACAGGGGGGAAAAACTTTAAAATACAAGCTTTCATATCATTAGGCTGCAAGAATTTCATCATATTCTTTTTTGCGCTGGTAACAGCCACCCTCCACCCCTAGTTACCATAAGACAACAACTAAAAAGAATGGTGACAAAATTTAGCAAAGATATAGTACCTTAAAGCTAAAGAACATGATCAAGTCTCAATGTGAGATCGTCTCCCCCTTTATCCCTTCTCCCTACACCATGAGCCCTAAATCTCCTGACCCCACCCCATCTCAATAAAAGACTCCCGGCATGCAGCTCGTGTATTGGGCTAAATAAATTATCCCAGCTAACGTATTACTAGATAAATTATCTCAGTTACCTATGCATGACGTCCGAAGGATGTATTAATTTTCTCCAACCTTTTCATCACTAAACGCCAAATCATATATTTCAGAATAGCCATCTACAAAGTGCACGTCTAGGCCTTCCTTCACATTTGATGCGAGTTCATCAAAGTCCCTTCGGTTGGCAGCGGGGAAGATAATGGTCTTCACACCACTCCTCTTAGCTGCTATAGTCTTTTCCTTCACCTGATTTCACAGAAAAGAATGAGATTCAACATTTTGAACAACAATTTATCACAAAAGAAGAAGAGACAATCAAGAGTAAAAATTATCGGGATGCTGAATTGCCAATTCAAGCTACTAATATTGCTACCTAATAAATCGTAAATGCTGAATTGACATAACATAGATAGAAATAATTGGTGTCCTTAAATGGCAAGAATTTACCGACACAAAGTAACAAGGATGAAAGCTTTCGCTCAGAAATTAGAGTCAGGTATTAGATGTTCTATTTTCTGACAGTGCGAACACCACACAAGTTTCATGTAATGTGAACTGGACAAAATAACAATAATTAAATATAATTACCTCCATCAACATTGACCGTTAATTTGGTGGTCAACAGATACCAACATTGACAGTTAATTGCTCCAAATTCATGTATATATATATGATGTAAAGTGTCGTGTTTGATTTATGAAAACTAACTATTTTGATATTGTTATTTTTGAAAAGTTGCAAATGTTGTGGACTGTGAAGAAATATTGGTGTGGAAGTCTACATTATTTCGCCACCAAAGTCAATGGATACAATACAAGCTGGAAACATAGCAACAAGCATTGAAAAGTATTCAGCATCTTACCCCGCCAATTGGAAGTATCTTCCCAGTAAGAGTTACTTCGCCAGTCATTGCCAAATCCTTCTTGACAGGCTTCTTCATAGCGAGAGATAACATGGAGGTAATCATTGTGCAGCCAGCACTAGGGCCATCCTTAGGAGTGGCTCCAGCTGGAACGTGGAGATGAAGCTTGGTATTAGCAAAGAAATTGTCCGTGGGTTCCTTAGTAAGCAGTATTGCCCGAGAAACTGTGAGGGCAATTTGTGCACTTTCCTTCATCACGTCCCCAAGCTGTCCAGTTAGATTAAGTCCCCCTTTTCCTTCTCCTTCTTCAATCTGGGATGTCTCTATGTAGAGAGTTGTTCCTCCCATCGCAGTCCAGGCTAGACCCATCACTACTCCAACTGGGGTATGATCATATATACGATCTGCCTGGAAAACAGGCTTCCCCACATAATCAGAAAGGTTTGCTTGGTCGACCAGAACTTTCTCTATGACCTTGGCTTCCTCTTGAGTGCTATTGACTTCGATTTTATCCTACCAAGAGAAAAAAAATAAAAACACACCGTAAGTTAGAGCAGAAATAACGTAGTAACACCCAAAACTCTCCGTTTACTTATACAAACTAGCTAGTTGAAGTAAACCTAGAGCAAGACTCATTTACTCGTGTGCAGGGATACAATTGGAATTAACAAATTTGGATTGTAATCAAAATGCCGAATTAGCAGTACGGCTACGGAATTTTGTAGTTGTTCCAGAACACATGGCTACATGCTCACATATAAAAAACTTCCTTTTGACTACAATTCCAATTTCCAACGATCCGTATAAATTGAAACTTGTGGGTCTGTGGCATACCATTGTCACATCTGGACTAGAATCATTTGTTTGGGGTTGCCCTTGCCCAACATCAGTCTGCAAAATTACATCATCTGAGCTGATCTTATCAGACTGCTCTTCATCAGTAGAGACTTCTTTTTCAGGTTTATCTTGGTTATCCACCCCCATCATAGTTCCAGTTGAGTCAACAAGGCTATCAGGTTTGTTCTCTCTCGAGTCCAATGTTGGTGATACAGACTCGTTTACAGCACCTTGCCGCACAAGATGCAGAGCAATCTGGAAGAAATAGTTCATTGAATAAGTACAGTATGGGAAACTGTCCATTTCAGATGAAGTCATCAAAACATGCTCATCACGGAAACAAACCGAACTAAGAAATAACCTTGCGGTAAATCTTTTCAATTTGTTTCTGAAGATTGCGCACCCCAGCTTCCCTGCAGTAACTCTCAATTAAAGCAAGCAAAGCTGCATCTGTCAAATCAACCTGAAATAAAGGTATCATCATATGTTTATACTTTAACAACTGACAATAGAAGGAAAGCAACCAAACAAATTCAACTCTAAGTCTCTGACACAGATCACATAAAGTGCTGGAAGCATTCGGTATTCATTCTTCACCTGCTCAGCCTTGATACCACATGTTTCACGAGTAGTCTTTTCCAGATAGTCGCGTGCAATGTGCATTTTCTCATCGGTAATATAGCCTGCAATAGAAATCACTTCCATACGGTCCAAGAGAGGGCCCGGGATCGTTTCAACGACATTAGCAGTGCAAACAAACAAAACCTGCAGAAGTTTCAAAAGGAAGAAGTAATGTGTATGAAAACAAAAACACAACGCTGTGAAATTAATAGTAAGAAGATTATACTGGAAAGTGGAAACCACGCTATGGCTGTATCAAAGAAGACAATTCAAAAGGATCACAAGGAAACTTCAGATTTCAGAATAGAGTGGAACAGAGCTCATTTTGTAGACCACTAAAATGTCCACCGCAAACAAACGCCAGGGTCCTCAGAAACAAGTAGAGCATCCCCATCCCAATGCCATTAAAAATACAAGAAAGAAATCCCTTTCGAAATTCATCCACTGTGAACGTGAGAGATCATCTCACACTTGTTACGCAAATTGAAATGGGAGACAATGTTACCATTTTCCCAAATATAACACAAGACTCTTTCGAGCAAGACATAAACACTTGAGGTTAGCACTCGCGAACTAGTGAAAATACAAAAACTGAAAAAAAAGGCAGTTGAAGATTGACGAAAAAAGAACATATGACTAACCTTTGACAGATCAATCGGGACATCAAGATAGTGATCTAGAAAATTTGCATTCTGTTCAGGGTCAAGAAGCTCTAACATAGCACTTGCTGGATCACCAGCATGCCCTCTTCCAAGCTGCAACAAGAATGAACGTAATAGGGAAGCTTTAAACTTTCATCTATAGAAATTAGTACAGGTACATCAAACTTTTACATGTGGAAGGGTAGATCTCTATGTTATAACTAGGAGACCAATTTGAAAGACTCCATCGCACATTATTATTTAATACATCCTCCAACAACAGTTACCTTATTACACGCTTATCATCCCTCACAATTTTATCAATAGAGATATAAGCTTGCACACAAGGACACTCTCCGCTCAAGGTGAAGTCCTAACTTATATACAGGAGTTATACGACAAGCTAAATCAAGAAATACAGAGTTACAGACATATACTAGAGACAAAAAAAATTAAATGCGCATATCTGTATGTTTTTACATATGTATCATCGAATATTCATTTATTTATAAGACTTCATAATTGAGGGCAATAAAAAGCTAAAACATTCTTATTCTAGACAACGACCAATACAAGGTTGACCATGACATTCTCAACAGTTACTGATTAATACACTAGTTTCCACAAATAACACCAGTAATTTTTTTGTACAATAGCTGAAGCCAAAACAAAAGAGCGGGGATGTCACAAATCCATCCTAAGGATAGGTTCAGAAAAAAGCACAAATGCATGCAAGGATGCAACTGAGACTAACAAAGTAAAATGCCATTTTAGCATGGTTCATAAGTCTAGCCTGAACACACCCAAAAAGGAAGAGCGGACAAAATATAAACATGGCAAGAACAGCAAAGCACAACAAAAAAACAAGTGTATACCTTGTCGATTTCATCAATTAAAACAAGAGGGTTAGCTGTGCCTATGCTTTTCAAACATTGAACCAGCTTTCCAGGCATAGCTCCAATATAAGTACGTCGGTGACCCTGCGTTCATTCAAGCAAATAAAAAAAGATAACACGTTTATTTACAAGGATCGTATAAAAAAACTCAGAGCAAGCAAGGTGCTCGTTATACCTTGATCTCGGCAACATCAGACAATCCTCCGACTGAAAATCGGTAGAATTTGCGATTCAAAGCACGCGCTATGGAACGACCAATACTAGTTTTCCCTACTCCGGGAGGACCAGACAGGCAAATAATTTTTCCTAGGAAGAAACAAAGCACAAACACCAATTCAGGATACTAAGGCCTCTAAACAATGTGTAAAACTAAAACCCCATGAACATTGCTATTTAGGTCAGTTGAAGCCGGATATCTACTTTACTTTCTTAAACATGATCTTGCGAAATATAAAATGACTAGCTCATTAAAAAAAAATTCAGCATTCACTTCCATATCCAAACATCAGGTAATAACACTCTTCTTCCTACATCAAAACTATACCTACCAACAGCCAAGGCTAGAAGTTGGCTGATAAAATCACACCTAGGCAGATGGTTCAAATGTAAGATGAACTGATGAAGAAAATGAATTGCGCTCATACTAAATTTTGCATACAGTTAACACAGCATGAGACAGCTTGGCAATTAAGAGTGTGTGCTCACAACGAGCAGTTACTGAAATAAAAAATCTACAAAAATTAAGAGAATAACATTCGATTAACTGGTATAGAAATGAGGAACAAATGGATAGCTAAAGAATGTTTAGATCAACCTTGTGCTGTTCCTCGGAGCTTTCCAACTGCAATGAATTCCAATATCCGTTCTTTGACATCAGTCAAGCCATAATGATCTTCGTCAAGTATCTCTTGTGCACGCACAACATCAAAATTTTCATCACTGCATCAATACAAATAACAGTAAGTACAAAGAACAAACTTGGTCAAACAAACATAAGATACAGTTAACAAATTTACCATTAGAAGAAGAATCCTTTACACGAGCCTAAATCATACTGAACCAAAGATAAAGAGTAGTGCAAATAAAATTAATTTCTCTTGGGAACTAAAGACCAAATGCATACTATCAAAAGATTTGCTCAAAATTTTCACAATAAACAATCCAACAAAAGCAATAAAGACATCATTTCAAGTTAAATGTGCCAACATAAGTAGCAGCGGATTTTCAAAATTCCACCTCAAATAATGGAATGTCATTATATGTAAAAGTGAAGTGAGAAAAATATTAAGTAGAATATACAGGTATTTTCAGTTGAGAGATACTTAAGAGCGGAGACAAAATAAAAGCCCTAACCAGCGAGCGAGCACTCCAACACTAACCTGTAATTTCCCCAAGGCAATGCTGTTAGCCAGTCAAGATAGTTGCGAGTAACATTAAATTCACTCGAGCTGGCCTCCAACAGCTGAAGTTTTGTAAGTTCTTCTTCTATAACTTGTAATACATGCGCTGGGATTTTTTCTTTGTTTGGTCCAATCCTTTCCTTAAACTTCCCTGAAAGAAAGGAACATTGCTAAGGAAACAATATCTCAAACACTACGATTCGGCGAACCAAAACATGGGTTTCCAATTATAAAGACGTATTAATCTTTTTGTTTAGGAAAAGTAGCAGACGACAAATCGACAACATTACACACAATCTTTTTTGCAAAGAACCAATTAACCAGCATTCCAACAAATTTGTGATGGACACTGATGATGAACTTTGATCAATCATGGATTAATTTAAGCCAATTTTCAGTATATTACACAACAAAATTGGTTTTCAAAAGAAGATTTCTGTAACTATCTACAATATACATATTTAAAAGGTGGGCTATTGCAATTTTTCTTTTTCTAATGATGATAAGGGTACATAGACAAGTGAGGAAACTAAATAAAATAAATAGCCAACTTAAAACAAGATGCATGCTCTACTGCAAGGATATTGGAATACGCCAATACGTAATACTAACCAGTAAGTGCAGTTTTGTCATCTGTTTCAAGTCCCAGCTCCTACAAAGAAGAAAATGAATAGGCATTACGGGCCAACCATAGCACGCTGACACGACAACACTAGCATTACCTTGACGCCTCAGAGGCTCCCATTTATGGCGGAGCTAGGGGTCGGATGTACATAATAAATTAATCCTTCTTAAAAACAAAACAAAAAAAAAAAAAAAATTACTGATTCACTCAAGAGGGAAGTTGCATTGAGAAATGCATCAATGGACTGTTGATTCACAATATAAGAAGTGCGAAGGATTTAGTGAGTAAGTTGGCTTTATTTGATCATCTTCGAAACACAGATCCATACAGAGCCCAAAGGATACTGAGACTTTTAGAAATGGAAAAGTAAGCTGCCACAGATATAGACAGTGATAAAAGGGAAATTCATTGGGTGTCCCTAAGATTTTGCACTGTCCAAATGTTCGAGTGTAATATTCATGAGTGTACCCTTAAGGAAAAAAAAATTGTATATAATCCGCCCTAACCTAATTATGAACTTTGAGACACTTGAAAGCTACTAGTTAATATATTTTTTTAAAAAACTGGTCAATTTTATCCCTTAAACCCCCACCCATCACTTCCCACCATCTCCAACCACTCTATCTCTCTCCTATTTTTCTCTGTCTCTACCAACTCCCTATTTCACTTAGCCACCCAATTAACATGCTCTCCCGCCTCCACTATCAGCGCAGAACTCTACGCTGCATAACCTCATACCTATGGCCACAACTCTTTATCATGTTCTCCACCATGAAATGGTCAGGTGATTAATGACGATCATGCCAGGCTAAATTTTTATCAAGAGTTTGATTATTCAGCTTGCCTTGACTTTAACGCTATGTTACTCCAACACTTCACTTAGCTGCCATGTCGCGTAACCGACACATATCGTGTCCGACACAATATCGATACTTCGACACTTCCCATCAGACCAAAAAAATAAAAATTTCGCACAAAATAGCCGTATCCGACACGACACCCGTGACGAGTCGGGGTACACGGCTTTAACGTTGACAGTGAGTGACTGTAGTGACATGCAGTGGAATGATGTTAAAACATAACATTTTGGATTTACTTATGATGAATCAGTAATATGTGGGTGGATGCGGGAGATTTGGATGAGGGATTTTGTGGAGTAATATATTGTAGGTGTAACATCGATGCATGTGCAATGATTCTGAAGAAAACCCTTAGGAACACCAAATGGAATTTTCTTATAAAAGAAGAAAAACAACTGTAAATAAATTAACATTGAAATTTAATACCTTCTTAATGGCCTTTAGTTGCTCATTTAGAAGATAACGGCGTTGTTCACCGCTGATTTTCTCTTCAATTGCTTTCGCTATGGTTTCCTAAATGTAAACGAATGTATCAGAAAGTCTCAAACAAGTGTAATAAGTTTAAGAATGTAGCAGTACAGAACCATCTGAGGCAATACCTGAATTTTACTAATTTCCATTTCTTTCTTAACTAGTTCAAGGGAAAGTTGTAAACGCCTTAGCACCTGAAATATACGGTTCATGATATGAGTTACCAGGCGAGTTTGTCAGCAGATTCATACATACATGATTTGGGATGATTTTTTAGCTTATATGCTACTTACATCAAGCTCTTCAAGCACTTGTTGACCTTGTACCCTATTTGCCCCAGAAATAGCAGCTCCAAAATCTGCTAATCTAGGATAATTGAATTCACCAATATGCTGAAAGGTAACAAAGAGTAGGCAGGGTAAGCATGATTACATCATAAAGGGGGGTTTTGTCACTGCACCGATCTTTCTGTTGGAAAAGTGGAAAAAAACACACCAAAACATCTATAGTATGGTGGAGAACTTCCACTGCTAAGTGCCAATGTAATAGCTAGGGAAGAACGGAATTCTCAATAGTTAAATGCCCAGGTGATGAATGAGCATGAACGAGTCACAAGGACTATTTTAATTTGGGCTAATATTCCACCACAATGACGTTTTCAATGCAATATTGTAAGATATTAAACTTTTCATTGATAGGTCCATGAAATCACCAAATAAAAAAGTTACGTAAAACTTGATGTACAAGGGAAATGTGTAAGGCCCACATGAAATATATGGAAAGTCATTCTCACAGCCAAACCAATTGTGAGGTTATCATCTACTACAAAGCTTTGCACACAACGCTTACGCTGATATCCAATAGACAATTCCTACAGTACAATAAGAATTAAAGTAAACCACGTTAATAGCACAGTACATGACTTTACCTTAGTATATGTTTGTACGTGATCCCTCCAAAGAGAACTTTTCTGCAAGACATCTCTCACAGTTGATATAACCTCAAACGATGTAGCTTTTATGACATCATCGTCCTTGTCATATGGTAAATCCTACATTAGAAAGAATAGTTTAGTTGACTGCAAATCACTTCAAGTAATTGACCATCTACTACGTGGAATTTCTAAATATCTTGCCTTCAAATGATCAACATTGACAGTAAGAGGATCTTCCTCCACCTGTATCAACATAATCATGTAAACAATAAGGTTTTCCCTTAAGAGACAAAGAGTAAGAAAAAAAAAAGACAGGAGGCGAAGTAGTTGAAAAGTACATAATGTAGAGCAAAGTTTATGAAATAAGTCTAAGCTTTGAAATAAAAATGCCGCCTAAGCCTGTCAATTTCTTAACAAGCTTTGAGGTCTATAAGCTTACCATCTCTGTTATTCGGAGTCTGCGATGACCAACAAGAATGACCTGTTCACCTTGGATGGCAGTAATCTAAAAGGAGAAAAATGACGAATGAATAACTTTCTAGAAAACTAATAATTTTGCTCAACTAGAAAGTGATGATCATCCCCAAAAAATAAAGAAAATGAATATAGTTCAATGAAAAGAATACCCGTGCCAGTGTCCCAACTTTATGCAAGCGATTCAACAATTCTTGCCCTTTATAGTCATAGATGTTCTTCTCAGGATCAGAATCAGGCTCATCTTTTACAAGAAACGCACCCGCAAATGGGGCTTGTCTCCTTTGACTCTCTTCCAGTGCTGCTAGCACTTTGGGATCCTATAGAAACATATATTACACGCCAAACAAACCTCCGAATGAAACTATACTTGCAGAGTTGCAGTAAACCTTAAAGCCTATTATGTACACACGAAATAGGAAATTTCCCCTTTTCCTAGGCCAACTCTCTTGTCAATAGGCCTCACAAAAAATAGGATGACAGAATAATAACCAGAAATAATCAAATCTGTTTACTAATAGGTTCATCTCCAATTTCTATCGCAATGCCACCTGTGGACGTTTAAGCAGTGTTGCCATCTCGCCAACATAGCAGTCATCAATACTATGAATTTCCTTTGTCTCAACCCTCAACGTACAAATTATTCTCGCAACATCATTATCATCTTATATAAAGTTGTTTTGAATCTGGCATAAATAACATAGAAGTAGACATTGAACGGTCAAAAGCCTAGATAAAAACGGTGTGTAGTGGAGGAGCACGGGGCTAGTAAGCCCTGTCGCCCCTTAAGCAGTCAAAAATATTATTTTGCTAGATTAATTTTTTCCAAGTAATCTATTGCTTTCTATATTTCCCCCTAAAATCCTACATAAAATGGTGTGTAGTGGGGGGACGGGGGCTAGCTGGCACTGTCGCCGTCTTAGGCAGTGAAAAAAATGAAAACTTTATTGTTTCCCTAAGTTACTCTATTGCATTCCTGATTTGTCCCCCTGATATTTTCGATCTATGCTCATCCCCATAACTTCGAATCCAATCTCCGCCCCAATGCAGTTAATCAAGTTCTCAATAAATGTGAAGACTTTCATAAGAAAAATTGTTCCTGGTGCAGAAAATCACAATATCCTATTCACATGTTTGCAAAATGATCACTTCTGACTAATATCATAAAGCAATACGGAGTTCTCGCAAATCAAATACTTCTTTTGTTCCAATTGACTGTACACATTTTCGAAACTCTCCCACACATATTTGAAACACGTAAACAATCAAATCCAAAAGAGGAGGTACAATTCCTTCTTCATACCTTGACGTAGATTGGCATGTAAAATCCAGGAAACAACGGTCGATGCGTAAGCGGCAACGCCAAAACCTACATCAACAAACACAAAATTCACCTCAATTCCAAACAATCCAATCACAACAACATACATAAGTCCCGTAAAAACGACGAAACGAACCGTAAAACAATCTTCAGGGCGAAAAACCGTAGGAAGAATCGCATTAACCGAATCATCTTCGTCGGCGGAGTCCACCTCGGATGCGGCAGCGGCGACCTTTCCGGCATCTTCGCTAGCGTCGGAGGAGGAACAGAAGAACACACGGCGGTGTAAATTAGGGTTCCGGCGAAGCGAGTAGAATACTCGGCCGAACGCGGCGGAGGAATCGGGAATTGGACGAGCTAGCTTGGGGGAAAGCGGAGACTGTGAGGCGAGTCGACATAGGAGCTTCAACATTTGGGGGAAATCGATTTGGGAATTGATAAAAATTAGGGTTTATTGAAATTGAAATTTGGTTGGTGATTAGAACATTGTAGATGAGGAAAAATGGGATTTTGTGAAGTCTTAAAAATGTCTAAAGCCCTTCATAAACCCTTTGGTTGGTTTGTACTAGAAGTAACTTCTTTTATGTTGTTGTGTGTCTATTTCCATTATCACAAAATTTCACTCCAGACCTATCCGTCTAAAGTTATAGACCGATAGTGTCACTCTCATAAAATGAGGGTGGATAGTGCAAGTAGGTAGAAAATGTATCGTCACTTACCCTCTCACTTGTATTTTGTGAGAAAATCATTATCCGTCTATCTACAGCTTTAGATGGATAGTGTTCGTCTACCATGAGACGGATTGTTCCATTATTATCCTTGTGTCCATTCTCAAAAATATGTTCAGTTTAGGGATGTCGCTTAGACAGGTTAAGGATATATCGAATCGTAATCACTTTTGCTCGGGGTCTTGTGAAGAAAAAGTAAAATTAAAATTGTTGAGTGTTTGAAGAGTCAAGGGCGAGAACACCTAAGAGGGGGAGGGGGTGAATTAAGTGTCTATTTAAAAATTTAAGCTTAATGAAAGCTTTTTTTAAAACTCTTAAACACTTTAGACCACACTTAGATGAAAAGAGAAGTTGATACTTAGAACTATAGAGTTATAAATATTCAACAACGATTCAGCAAGCAGAAGTCACTGTGTACTCGACTGTTGATTCTGACTGTAAACCTCGAGTTTAGAGTGGCAGCGGAAATAAAACGAAATAGACACGACTAACGATGTTTTTAAAAACTGGTTCGGTCACTACTCTGCGACCTACATCCAACGCTAATTTATTAAACGTCTTAGAAGTAAACTCATACAAACTAAGACCACCCCGAATAATAAAACAACTCCCCAACCTACTCCGGTTGCTAATGCTTAAAAGCTACTTCGCTTCCAAGACTTTTGCTTTGGGCTACTCCGCCGAAAGACTTCATGCTCAAAAGCTACTCCGCTTCGAAGACTTCGTGCTTAAGATAACTCTATCCTAAGACTTTGGTTTGGTTCTACCTGGTTGTTACAAGACTTCACTTATCTCAATGTTATTCACACAATTGAACGGAGGAGATAAAGTTTAAGTACAAAACACGGGATTCTCGAACTCGACTAAACGACTAAGTGCAACACAACAAACTCAATAAAAGACTCAAAGAGAAAAAACAAACTTGCAAAATGTGACTCAATAATTTGTAAGTGATAAACGATTTTGCAAAGTTAATTTACTCGATAAAGCATAAGTCTTTTTCAGTTTAAAACTCGTTTGTTGCACACTTGTAAAAATGAATTAAGCAAGGTATTTATAATGTCCAAGTAGTATACTTTACACATTAAAATATCTCACACTCATTAGCACAAGTGATTAAAATAATGTAAATAGTTTGCTTGGGCAACATGCACAAGACAACCAAATTCTTCCTCAAGCAACCGAGTATTCTTCCTCAAGAAACCGGTCCCTAGGAATGCAAGAAATCAGATTGTACACACACAAATATGGGTAGGGGTGGGCATAATCCGGTCCGGACCGGAAAAATGGACCGGTCCGGACCGGAATCTAGTGGACCGGAACCGGAATTAAAAATTCCGGTCCGGTCTCTGGTCCACCATTTTCCAAGATTCCGGTTTCCGGTCCGGTCCGGGACCGGTATTTTCCGGTCCGGTCCGGGACCGGAATGCCCGGAATTATTGTTATTTGCATTTTTTTTCTTAAAATTGTATTTTTATTCCGGCCCGATCCGGTGCAATGGACCGGAATTTTTGGACCGGAATTTGAAAAAGTGGGTAATTCCGGTCCAACCAGTCCGGTCCGGTCTTGGACCGGAATTTTTCCGGTCCGGTCCCGGTCCATGAATTTTGTCGATTCCGGTTCCGGTCCGGTTTTGGACCGTTGCCCACCCCTAAATATGGGTTGGGTTTTTCATCAAGAAACAAACATAAATGGTTGTGTTTATGAGAACCATAAACATTTCCATAAATGTAAAAAACAAACAACGCATTTATAGAAAGCGCTTATTGTGGAAGCAATAAACTTTTTAGCAAGACATTGAAAGCTCTATTTTCTTCAAAGAGATCAAAACATTTTCAAAAAATTATTTGTGAACATTGAAAGCATTTTAACAATAGTTCAAATATTTTCGAAATAATTCTTTGAAGGACGAGTCATAAGTAACAGTTGACTTAACTGGTGTTTTTGCACCTAGACATAAATTCGAGTTAAATATCTCCTTACAACACATGACTTTAACAAAATTGACAATCTTCATCTTTGATCTTCATGATGTCTTTCTTGATAACCTTGAACTGATAATTGAAACTTCATGCTACATGGTTAAAACTTAATAGGCACACAATTAAATAACAATGAGATTAATTTGTCTTAAGGCATCATCAACATTAACTCAATCAAATTGGGTTTCTTCAATGTTGCTTAGTAAATTATACGAGTATACGAATTAGGTAAAAAAAAACAACACTAAAAAAAAGCAATTTGATTACTGGCTAGTATAAATATAGGAAGGACAATTATCTTACGATAATGATCATCTTTTCTCACGCCGCGCAACTGCACAACTTAGATGGTCACCGATGGGTCATAGGGATGTCAAATTGATAATTGAGAGTATGAGACTAAATTCAAATAGTTCCAAAGGTTAAAATATAATCAAATTCACTAGTAGAAAACCAGAAAGAACATGGCCAAATTCACTATTAGAAAACCCGAACCAAATCCAAACCTGATCCACTCATACCCGAACCCGACCCAATAATTTTTCCCCGAAAGTTAAGACTTTACTAATCTTGAAGTTCAATTCTCGGCAATAGTCAAATTAAGTTTTGGGTCGAATCTTTAAATTATATTGCGGATCGTGTTTGGATGCGAATGGGTGATTCAATAAGTAAATGGATTAGATTTAAACCTCGCAAAACCTGATCTAGTTTGATCCAGTACCATCCCTACAAACACGAAGCAAAAATGAGAAGTTAAGCAGTAACTAAACACACCATCGTGTTGGCATTTCTAACTGACAATCAATTTACTATTCCAGTACCTTATTAGCTACTCTCAGTATCAACGATAATGGTATGAATCGTTAGAAGTAACCTTGTTCGCCTTTATTCTTCTCACTCTCTTTTTCACTTTCATTTTCGAATCGGGTCAAATTATTTCGAGTTTCAGATTAGTTCAGGTTATTTTAGGTTAACGTCCTTTTCGGGTCAACTATTATCGAGTTATTCGTGGACAATAATCAGTTTGCAACAATAAGCATTCGGGTCGGATTATAGTGAATCAGGTCAATTCGGGTTTGAGTCAAACTCGAGCTTGTGTGCAAGTGTCAGATCGGTTTTTTCGAGTTGGGTCGATTTATTCTGATCTAATCTCACTCACTTGAGTTGATTTACTTACTAAAAGATAAATGTAAGCTTGAAATACTCAACAAAGATAAATGTAAGCTATTGACTAAAGAGAGGGATGAAATTTATGAATCTCTGGACTCTAAGCTCACAAAAATAGAAGTACATGGCTATTCTCCTTCAGTGTAAGAGCATGTGCACTCATGGGGTGCCCCAAATCTTCTCTCTCATTTCCACATCATTTTCCACTAATTATTTAATCTACCCTCCACATTTCACAATTACATCCTACATCAATGGGGTTCCCCAAAGTCATTTTTCTACCTTTTCATGGCCCACCATAAATTTTTCGACTACAATATTCGATAATTAAAATACATTTTTCTACCTTTTCATTTGTTCATATGCATGACTTTTGCATTTGGGAACCTACCCTATATAGTGGGCAACCCCAATAGTTGGGACACTAGAAGCATTCATGGGGCTCCCCATATTAGGAGAGAGGTAGCATTTGGGGAACTAGAATCCCACCGATGCACATGCTCTAACCCTTGTTCGTTCCCAATTTGTTCACCAAATTCAAAAAATTAAGAAAATTGTTTCCCCTAATTACTCCTTACGATCATGGTGAGATTTCTATCTGGTAACATTCTTCATCTCTCTCCTTTCAATTGTTGTTCTCCATTTCGATTTTATTCTCATTTTGTTCGCCCTTTTTCTGATCCCCAATTGTTTCTCGATTCCGTTAGGGAACAATGTCGATTAGGGTTTTCTGGAATTGATGTCCCCGTTTCGATATTTCATCAATTGTACTCTCTTCGCCCCCGTCCTTCTATTATCGTCTTTAATCAGCTGTTTACTGCTATGTCTAAGATTAAACCCCACCCTCCTTTCTCTACTGTCATTACCCTCTTCAATCAGCTTGAATTATTCGGTCGCCGCCCCAATATGCATTCCATTGGTATTCTCGCCAAGTGTTATTGTTCCTTGGGTCGTGTTGATTTTGCCTTCTCTCTACTGGGTAGGCGCCTTAAGCTTGGCTATTCACCTGATATTATCATCATTAATACTATACTCAACGGCCTTATAGAGTCTGATAAATTACACCATGCTGTTAAATTATTGGATCGAACTGTCAAGCTTGGGATACAACCCGACCTTTTTACTTACGGTTCTATGTTCAAAGGTCTATGCCAATCTGGCGACAATCATGGTGCTCTTCGCTTGCTGAGAAATATGGAGAATAAAGCCCCTTTTAAGCCTAATCGTGTCATTTATAACACCATCATTGATAGTCTTTGTAAAGACCAATTGTTGCCTCAAGCCCTTTGCCTTTTCAAGGAGATGAAAGCCAAGACCATTTTGCCCAATGTTGTCACCTATAATACCTTAGTCCGAGGACTTTGTAGTATAGGGCGTTGGGATGATGCGAAGGAATTGTTAACTGAGATGTTGGACAACAACATTGCTCCGGGCGTTGACACCTACACCACCTTTATTGTGATTCTGTAAAGAAGGAAATGTTGAAGAAGCAAGGGCTATTTTTGAATTCATGACTAAGAATGGTGTGCACCCTAACATTATTACTTATAATGCCTTGTTGGATGGGTACTGTTTGCGTGGACAAATGGAGGTGGCGGAGAAGCTCCTAGGTATTATGGTAAAAGATGGTGTCGTGCCTAATGTTGTGACTTTCAGTACCTTAATGAATGGATATTGCAAGTCTAAAAAGGTTGACAAAGCTTTGGAGATGTTTCAGGACATGCATCTTAAAGGAACACATATAGCCCCTGATGTTTTAACCTATTCAAATCTTATAGATGCCTTGTGCAAGGATAAGAGACTCCACCTAGCAATCCGTCTTTTTAAAGATATGGAAGATCAAGGTGTAGCACCTAATGTGGTCACTTACAATGCATTGCTTGACGGCCTTTTAAGAAATTCACAGATTGATGCGGCAATCTCCCTACGTAAAGAGATGGAGAATAATGGAGTGGCACCTAATATTGGTACATATAATACCATAATTAATGGCCTGTGTGAAGCCAGACGACTAGTTGAAGCGGGGGAGGTGTTCTCTACTCTAGTAGCCAAGGGGTTCTGACCAAATGTAGCTACCTATAATATTCAAATTAAAGTTTTATGTAGGCAAGGATTGGTTGGTGATGCAACCAAACTTTTAAAGGAGATGGTGGATAATGGATGTTCTCCAGATGAATGCACCTACAATACAATCATTAATGGATTTCTATGTGCTAATGATATTGCTATGGCTCTGGAACATCTTCACTATATGAGGAGCCAAGGATTTGCCGCTGTTGCCAGCACTGCATCTTTGTTTCTCGACTTACTCACTTGTCCTAATGTCAGGGATGCAGACAAAGCTTTGGTTCAAAAATATTTTCTGGATAAAAATGGTGTGTAGCTCTTGCTATTTTGATATTTGATATTTTGAGAAACGACTAATGAAGGCTTTGACATATTTTTAGCTCTATTTTGCTTAACAAATTAGTTAAGCGGCTGATACTTTCCTTATAATCCTAAAGCTGTTTTTTTTTTGTGTTCTAATCTTGTGTTCAATTTAAAGTTTTTTTTGTGATTATAAAAGGTTAGGGATTTCATTTTATCTCTATCTCGCACGATGTTTTGTTAAGTGGCTGATTAGTATAAAGTATATAAACCTTATATTCTATTGGGTAATTTTTTTAAGCCCCAAGCAGTCATTAGCGAAGTTATACTGAATATTTCTTGTTTCTTGTTTAATTGTCACTAGGGGAGCAGGAGTAGATAATGGATGTAGCAAATTGCAAATGCTAATTGAGAAGCTGGTGATGCTCTGACAAGATAAGTTGAACAAGGTAGGTAGGTGACTGAAATTGCAATGTAGAGACGCAAACAAAGCTGTCCTGCTGTTGTTTTTTGGCAACCTGAATTGTGTTTGCTTCTGAGTTCTAACTTGTTTGTTTTATATTTTTAATGACCCTTTTGATAAATTTAAAGCAAACAGCTTTTCTTCCATCATATCCGCAAAATGTTTATGTTGTTATCCATTAACCGTAGAGATATGAATGGTGAAAAGAATCTTTCTGTGTACGGTGGCAAATGTGTTACCAACATGGATTCTCTTTTTATTTGGGATGATGAAGCTGATCGTTTGCGAATTCCGAGTTGAGTCTGTTTGAGTTATAATTGCTGTCATAATCCTCTTTTACTAATTTTCCCATTTTTTGTCAAATTTTAACAGCTTTGGCGGTAAGCTTTTGGAAACCCCTCTCTTCTCTTCTTACTTTGTTGGTCTTGGTTTTTCTCCTAGATTTTGGATGTTTTTGCTTTCTTTGCAGAATGCCAATCATTACTGGCAGATAAGACAAGGGTACTGTCAATTTGGTAGGACTATGACAGGGCTGGCTCACAGTCAATTGTGCAAACGGGCCCGTCATTTCGAATATGGAAAAATCCGGGTTCAGTCGGGTCATTACGGGTATGTTATCAAGTTATTTAGAGACAATGGTCCGTATGCGGCAATAAACACTATTGTCCGCACAGATGAATTAGGATCAAATCGGGTTGCGGGTCAAATTAAACTACGGTCCGTTTGGGTCGAGTGAGTTTTGTCAATTCTAATCTATAGTATATGTTGTTGATGTGTAGTTACGGTCGTCAGGTGGATCGTGGATGTATTGGCAAATTCTTTTTACATTTATGCCTGTTCATTCTTACATTTATGCTTGTTCATTTACGTTTTTACAGGAGTAAACAGTTTTTTTCTGGAATAAAGTTTTCTCGAAGCTGTTTATGTGCAACAAATAAGACATCACCAGGGCATTGGCATTATGGAAGGGAAAACGGCTGCATTGGGACTGAATACTGATTATGGCAAGGCAAATGGGGCAGCAATTGATGATCCTAGAATCGGATTTGGTGAAGCTCATGAGTCATGACGTTGTTGAATGCTTGGAATTTCCCGACAAGCTATTTGGGGAATGTTGTTATGGAGATCCTTAAGTGAACGTTTTGACTCAATTCTTTTGCTTTGTATAACAAACTGGTAATCGGGCGACTCATGACAAGGCACATTACATACCTGATACCGCTTAGATTTCTCAGCGATGGGTTGATGATATGTACCCGGAGCCTATAACTGATATTGTTTCTAGCGATATTATATCGGAATTCACGTGATCAATAAAATTCATCGACTCATCGTCAAAATACTTATCACTACTTCCAAAATTGAATCGAATGGAGTGTTGTCAAACTTGACAAGTCGATATCTACACATATTGTACCCGATTAATTGTTTAGTTGGATGTCGTCATTTATATTAATTTTCATTATGTCTCACCTATATTTATTAATTACGTAAATTAGAATCACCTTTTAAGTATTTGTAATTTTATCTCTATTTAATCCCACACATTTAACAACATTAAAAATTTGGACGCCATCATCAACAACTCGAATACTTGGCTTGTCTCTATATTCCGATATTGAGACTTGAGAATCACAGGTTTCCTTCATCGGTGTTCCCATTATTATTATTGTTGTTATTTTGCATATGCCAGACCTCGCTGTCTCAATGATGATCTTCTTATTGACGATCCCCAATTATTTCTCGATTCTGTTAGAGAACAGTGCCAATTAGGAATTTTTGACCTCGTTGTCTCAATGACCGGTCGAAAATTACTGGTTCGATTCGGTCCAAGTCCGAATTGTTTAGGTCCTTTCTTCAATCCACAAAATTTTATTTTATTCGGTCATTTATCCGGTCTG
Organism: Silene latifolia; assembly: GCF_048544455.1. Lineage (NCBI taxonomy): Eukaryota > Viridiplantae > Streptophyta > Magnoliopsida > Caryophyllales > Caryophyllaceae > Silene > Silene latifolia. The sequence continues at coordinate 84,285,810 of NC_133530.1, read as the reverse complement.
GTCAGGTTTTGGACCGATGCTCACCAGGTCACCCCTCCTCCTGAAGTCCTTAGAGCAATGACATCAAAGAGGTGAAATATTTCCCTCCTATTTTTCTCTTTCTTCTTATATTTTTTACACCTCATCTTCTCTTTCCTCTAACTCATTTTCCACAATCCCTTAAAGTTTTTACTCATTTTTCTCTACAATAGACAGGTTTTCCTTTCCCTTTTATTTGACCCCACTATATACTATTTATTTTTACTTAACACAAATTTTCATTTAAGACGGTCACTATCCGTCTTAAGCAAAACTTATTAAATAAATTATTTCAAATCAATTTATTACACAATTATCATTTAAGACGGATATATTAATTTAAGTGTTGTAACCTTACGGGTCAAAATAGACGGACATATTATTCACCATTTACTTTTACCTAACACTTTTATAACAAATTTAAGATATATTGAAAAGAGAATGAGTGTCTCAAAAGGTGAGAATGACATATATATGTTCAACGATAATTTTGTCTTATTGGATTGGTTAACATTTGTAACAACATTTGACATTGAGGATTATTGAGAAAGTTTTGATCAAGTGGAAGATTATTTAGGTTGAACTGATTATTTTGATTGTTTTGAGAATATGGGTTATTTCCATAATTTCGATTATTGTTATCCATTATAATAGATAATATTATTATTGTGAATATTTTTGTTTATTAATTAGAGTAATACAAAATATTAATAATTAATAAGATAGAGAAATTAACAATGAAGACCAAGTACTAAAAATATGTTGAAATTATACTCTATTTATAGAGTAAAAAAAATGAAGATTTTTTATAAAATTATTTTTTTAATAAAAAATCTACACAATGGATAAAAATAGGTTAAGATATTATGGTACACATTTCAAAAAAAAAAAATGCAACAACCAAGATGTACACATTTCATCCGTAAATTGCATGCAAATTTGGTCAAAAAGCTAACTTTTAAGGCACATAAGCCTAGGTAAATACACCTCTTTGCAGAGAGGTTCACTTGAGGAAAGGGGAAAACTAGTAGTTGAACACAATGAAGAGTCTCCCTTTTACATAAAAGATATTCTAAAAGGTGGATAAAAACTCTTTGATGCCATTGCTCTTAGTCCTTTGCACAAATACAAGGCAATAATGACTAACTAAACTGTACTGTATTATCTTCTCCCCTTATTCATTCCCAAATTTATCAGCCCTAATTATTTTGAACGACGATTAACATGCTCAGATTCATACCCGGTAACCTTGTTCATCTCTTTCCTTTTCATTTTTATTCTCTTTCTCGATTTCATTCCCTTTTTGTTCGCTCTCATTTTAATCAGGTTCGTGTTGACGATCCCCAATTGTTTCTGGATTCCGTTAGAAAACAATGCCGACTAGGGTTTACTAGAATTGATGTTCCGGTTTCGATATTTCATCGATTGAACTCTCTTCGTCCTCGCCCTTCTATTATTGTCTTCACTCAGTTGCTTAATGCCATGTCTAAGATTAAACCCAATCCCCCTTTTTCTACTGTTATTACTCTCTTTAATCAACTTGAATTGTCCGGTCTCCGTCCCGGTATGCATTCAATTGGTGTTCTTGCCAAATGTTATTGTTCCTTGGGCCGTGTTGATTTTGCCTTCTCTCTGATGGGTAAGCGCCTTAAGCTTGGCTATTCACCTGATATTATCGTTATCACTACCTTACTCAATGGACTAATTGATTCTGATAAATTAATCCAAGCTGTTCAGTTATTGGATAAAATCGTCAAGCTTAAGATACAACCCGACCTTCTTACTTACGGTTCTATGTTTAGAGGTCTTTGCAAATCTGGTGACAATGATGGTGCTCTCCGCTTGCTCCGAAATATGGAATCTAATGCCCCTTTTAAGCCCGATGTTGTCATTTTTAACACCTTAATTGATAGTCTTTGTAAAGACCGTCTCTTACCTCAAGCCCTTAGCCTTTTCAACGAGATGAAAGCCAAGAGCATTTTGCCCAATGTTATCACCTATAATACCTTAGTCCGAGGCCTTTGTACTTTAGGGCATTGGGATGATGCTGAACAATTGTGGATTGAAATGTTGCACAACAACATTGCTCCCAATACTGAAACCTACAACACTTTAGTTGACATGTACTGTAAAGAGGGAAATGTCACCAAAGCAAGGGCGACTTTTGAACTTATGACTAAGAGAGGTGTGCAACCTAACATAATTACTTACTCTGCTTTGTTGGACGGTTACTGTTTGCGTGGAGAGATGGAGGAGGCGGAAAAGCTCCTGGATATTATGGTGAAATATGGTGTCATGCCTAATGTTGTGACTTTCAACAGCCTAATTAATGGATATTGCAAATCTAAAAAGATTGACAAAGCTTGGGAGATGTTCCATGATATGCATCTTAAAGGAACACATATAACCCCAAATGTTATCACCTATAACACTATAATAGATGCCTTGTGCAAGGATAAGAGACTCCAGCTTGCACTCCAGCTTTTTAAGGATATGCAAGATCGAGGCGTGGCTCCGGATGTGTTCACTTACAATGCCTTGCTTGACGGCCTTTTAAGAAAGGCACAAATTGATGCGGCAATCTCCTTACGTAAAGAGATGGAGAATAATGGAGTGGCTCCTGATATTGTTATATATAATACCATAATTAATGGCCTTTGTGAAGCCGGCCGACTAGTTGAAGCAACAAAGGTGTTCTCTACCCTTGTAGCCAAGCGGTTGCGGCCAAATCTATCTACCTATAATGTTCAAATTAAAGTTTTATGTAGGCAAGGGTTGGTAGGTGATGCAACCAAAATTTTAAAAGAGATGGCGAATAATGGATTTTCTCCCGATGAACGCACCTACAATACAATTATTAAAGGATTTCTTGGTGCTAATGATATCGCCGTGGCTTTAGATCATCTTCACACTATGAGGAGTGAAGGATTTGCTGCTGATGCGGATACTGCTTCTTTATTTCTCAGCTTACTCACCTCCCCTAATGTTCGTGATGCAGACAAAGCTTTGGTTCAAAAGTATTTTCTGGAAAATAATGGTATGGGGCACTTTCCTATTTTCATTTCAGTGTATTGAGAATGAAATAGTGGAGGCTATGACAAATTTTAACATTACTTTGCATTAATAATATTAAATGCTGCTATTTTTCGTTATTACCTTAAGCTTCTGCCTTTTCGTCTGGTTTTTATCTATTCTGTCATATTATTTGTGCATTGAAGTTTTGATGATAAGTTATGACTTGTGAGCAACAATTGATGAAGTTAGGTTATTTTCAGGGGAAGAAAAAGAGAATGAATGAGGCAAGGTGTGACTGGAAACTGAGAAGCGGTGTGATTCCCAAATAAACACGGATAAATGTTACTCAGATCGATGGCCTATTGCTGCATAGAGAAATAGAGTACAGTGCAGTGGTCCCTGATATCTCACTTACATTATCATAGCTGATCCATGTACTCATTTTGGCTACATTTGGATGGATTCCTTTCAGGTCCGGGTTGGAATCAAGTGTCAACTCAGGTATGGTCATTTGTGTCTAATCAGTTTTACTAGATCTACGTCACACTACGTATTGCAATTTGGACCGTTGGAATTGGATTTCACTTGGATAATCCGAATGATGTTTTGTGCAATAAAACATTATCATTAGGCATCCAACTATCCTTTTTATCCATAATTGTGATAATGTTTACTGCTCTGGTAGATCTAAGGACAGTTAATCATTCGAATGTGACGTGCTTTGGGTAACAGGAATGTTTTCACACACCTTCCTTGTCAATCAAGGATCAAGACGGAAGGGATTGGAGATCTGAATTCGTCCATGGCCGGCTTTCGTCCCCACCATTTCCGATGACAAGCTATGATAAGTTGCTTGTTGGGTTCAGGTTTGTGCTATTGAGGAAGAATGGACAAAAACACCGGTTTGTGCTCTGGTAGATCGAAGGACAGTTTCTTTTTACACAAGAGTTCCTTAAAATACGCCTTCCTACGTCTATCCTCCAGTCCCAACATCTATTTTTATGCAAGATGGACCAACAAATGCGGCAGAAGCAACGCTTAACTGGCAATCGGAAAATGCAAAATTTCATAATCATCTCTTGAAGCGCATCAATAAGAAGGTGACGTAAATTGATTTTTTTTGTTGTATGGGCTGATTTGGATTTTTTTTTACCAACCTGAATTGTGCTTGCTTGTTGCTTCTGACTCTTTTGTTTTAACTTCCTAATGTCCCTTCTGCTTGATTTAGCAAACAATAGATCCATTCTTTTTTTTGAAGACAGTATCTTGGTTATGAATGTTATCATCGTTAGCTATGAACATCAGTTAATTTCTTATCTTATTGATAATGCATTGGAAAGGCTCTAATGTTTACAAGTGTCAAAGAAACAGACGACAGGTATATTGTCTGTATCTGGTTTTGAATGTTGTCGAGTTTAAGATTTCTTCTGTTTACGATGGCAAATGTGTCGCTGACATGGATTCTCTTTTTATTTGAGCTGATCAAGCAGATTGTTTTTTAGTTGAGTCGTGTTTAGTTAATTGTTGTCCCGTTCTCTTTCTAAATTTCGAATTATTCGTCAATTTTTAACAGCTTTGGCAGTAAGCCTCTGAGAACCCCTCTTTTCAAAACTCTTTTTCTGCCATGTATATTCTCTGCCTCCATGACTCTGTGCCCACTAAATCAATTAATTATACACGTATTTTTCAGTTAGTCATTTACAAAAGAGTTACTGCATTCTAGCAGCCTTTTGTGCCCGGTGATGCTATATTAGATTTGAAACATATTTCAGATGAAGTTGTATCGAAGTACTTCGTAACAAACAGTTTATGAATGCAGATAATGCATATTGCAACATATGAAATGAAATGAAACTCAAAGGAAGCTATGATAATACGACTAGGAAGAAATAACAAGTTGGATTGAAGATTGGAACGATACATAGAAGATTATCAAAGGGGTTTCGACTACACTTCCATCAACCCCTATTAATCCTCACAGGTCATACTGAATTTTTAGCTAAATAGCAGGTGGCCAAGCCTGAAGGAAGCATAAGCATCAATACAAGCATACTGAATTTGTTCCATACTCAGCACCTCAGCTTGCCAATCAGTCAAAGTCACGCGCTTACTCTTGTCCATACGAAGTCCCAGTAAATCAAATGCCAAATCTTTCAATCCAGGACGCCTAAACCTGTACGGCCACTTAAGCATAGCAGCAGCCCTAACATCATCAGTCATGTTACACTCCAGCCCGTACTCCCTCTTCAACTTTTCAGCATCGTCTGCCACCTCCACACCAACAAACGTGAAGGCCAAGCTTGAAAGGAATTTCTTCAAGGACTGAGGGATGAAATCGACGTAAAAGAGCTGAACAATCAGGCACTTGTTGTCAACACAAAGCTGCAGCGTCGCAGTTGTGTTGCTCATTGATCGGACTGGATGGGGCCTCCACTCTAGGTCCAAACCAACAACCTTGTTGGTTGCCGCCAATGAAGTGTCTAAGGTGATCTCATTAACCCATTCAGTGATAGTTGAAGCGCTTTTTGTGACAGTCGTTTCGATGGTTTTCCCGGCAAATGTAACTTGAAACTTATCAGTCGTGGGGTTGTATGTGATTGAGCCAGACATTGCCGAGTTTTTTTTTTTTTTTTTTTTTTTTTTCGAAAGTTTAAGAGGTTGTGGATTTGTTGTTTGTCCATGGGGCTATAAATAGGTGAACAAAAATTACCCAACTGTAACTAACAACAGTACATTTTAATGGAATTAATTAACTTTACTTTATTGTTTGGGGAAAAGCAAATTGAATAAATTAGCTTGTATTTACGAGTAAACATTAAACTATAACATGTACCATTGAATACTTGAAAATTGCATAGTCAGTTTAGGTGTATACAGTACTGTCTAGCATTCGAAATAAAGCTTCCGGCTTCGAGGCCTAACAAAACATTCGTTTACTACTGTTACTGTCTAGGTAGATCGGAATGTGTTTACGTGTTTCACGTAAAATTTCACCCAATAAACTCCTAGTATATTGTTTCTTCTTCAAGGACTCAACATTAAACTGTAACATTTGTCTCATATTGCTTGCTCCATCCCTATGCTATCGTGTTTCGCACTTCTTCTTTCCCAACAATTCCAACTGTTAACCCATTTCAATTGTGTCTTAATTATCCAACTCATTTACTTGGACTACATTGCCTCAAGAACTTCTAACGTTCGCATTCTAAATTTGTGCTCAAAACTTGGAACTGTACGTAAATGTTGAGCACAAATTAGCAATGAAAAAATTGAACCTTTCTCATTCAATCTCGAAACCATAAACCATTATGGCGTTAATGTGTTTCATCCAATTTATAGAGTTATCGTTGAAAAAGAAACAATATACTAGGAGGCTATCGAAGGGATTTATATGTTTGAATGTTTTTTTTTTTTTTTTTTTTGAAAAAACCCCGAAAAGGGATTACTCACTATTAAGCCGATCAATAAAACCAAAGTTCTCGATACAGCGTGGAATCGTCGTGGCGTCAAAAACCATCTCGCTACCAATAGGACAAAGCTGCGATAACTCATGTGTTACACAATTACAACTTATACCGGTAAAAGACCAAACAACCTTCCGTCACATAGCTTAAGAATCTCCTCTATCACTGCGAAGAACTCATTTCGACTCGTCTTCCATCCTAAATTGCAATGCCTCGACCGCCTCCTTGCAATCCGTCTCCATGATAATGTGTTGATGTCCCTTCCTTCTTGAATGTTTTTTTGATTGCTTGTAAGTTGTAACTAGACTTGTCAAACGGGCGGGTCAGAATACAAGGCATGCCAAAATATGGTAAAAAATAGTCTTTTTTTTACAATTTTTTTATACGATTTTTTTTTAAAAAGTAAAATTGTTCCGGGTGTAATTCCAGAGCAGTTATTAGTCACCACTCGTAGCTTGTAGAATGATGTCCTTGCTTGAATCCTCCTTTCGGTCTCCTGAAACGATGAACAAACTGAGGGCTCGGCTTTGTACCGAGCGAACTCACTCCGACGCTCAAGTCAGTAAACTTAAGAGATAAGTTGTTGTTACTTGGCTAAACGTGTATTGTAGAGAGATAAGGAAGATATTACCAGATGAATAGTGATTCTTAGGTTAAAATGTGGATCCTTTCCTCAATGAGGGTTGAGGAGTATTTATAGACTTTCACCTTTTGTCACGTAGTGGCCAAGTGGCCAAGTGGCTAGCAGGTGGAAAGACCGTTCTACCCTCGGCCGATGGACCCGTGGCAGGCCGGCCGAGGGGTCTTGGATATGAGTACGCGGATGTGTGCCCCGGCTGGCTGGTTGCCATGCCGAGACCCAGGTGACAGGCCGATGGGCTGCATCGGCTAGGCTGTTTAAGTCGTTGACTTGCTGTGGATATCTTTGACCTTTGCTCAATATGTTGACTTGGTCAGCGGTGCAGAATATGCCCCATCAATTTGCCCCCAGCGTAGTCTATGCCGTGGTATGGGCTCCGATGTATGTTGAGCGTATATTCTGCGCAAGTAATTTGCAAAAATTTTTCTGCATCGGCTTCTTTTTCTGCATCGGCTTCTTCTACCTCGGCCTGGTTCTGCTTAGGCCGTACCATATCCCCCCTCCACATGGATGTGTAAAGGGCATCCGATGTGGAAAAGAAAGTGACGCTGGCCGAGACCAGGGTTGAGAGTGCCGGTTGTTTTTGATTGCCCCCGGCCGGTGCTACCTAGCTTGGTTGATCATGTGGCCGGCGAGGAAATGCGTCCTCCGGCCAAGAAGGCCAAGCATGGTACGGATCTATCCTGTGGCTCAGATTTAGCCGGTTCATTAGGCGTTCCTGATGACAGGCTCTCCGGTATGTCCATGCATGTTGACACTGATGCTTTACTGATTTTTGTAGATCAACCGCTGCCGTCAACTGGTCACACTATTGAACGGCGTGCCGAGAAGGAAACTGCGCAGGCAGGTGGTCAAGATGCCACCGTTGTCATCTCCTTCCCGAAGCCTACCCCCCTCCAGATTAAGTCGGAGGGCGTAAGTTTGATCAGGTCACTGGCGAAGTGGGCTGGTACGGCCGGTGCTCTTATTGTGGAGCAAGAGAAGGCCATTGCTGATGCTGCCCCACAGCTCGAGCGGCTAAGGCTTGAACTCGACGCCGCGAACAAGGAGGCTAAGAGGGCCAAGGCGAGGTCAAGAGGCGGTCCGCTGAGAGAAAACTCAGGGAGGACGCTGAAAAGGAGGTCCTTGCTGAGAGAGCCAAAGCCGAGGCTGCGGCGGCTGAAGCTGCCAAGCTGCTGGAGAAGTGTGACCTTGTTCAGAGGCACGCCGACCTTTATTTTCAGCAGAGGAATGAATTCAGGGGCCTGTTTCAGGCCCAGGGTAAGGTGGTCCGGAGCAAGGATGCTATCATCGCCCAAAGGGAGGAGGACATTGAGACGCTCCAAACCGTTATCCTCCCTAACATGTGCGCCCAATACCGGGACCTGGCCGAGGAAGCTGCCAGGGAAGTGATTGGGGAGCTCTTCCCCCTTGATGGCTCCTTTCCGTGGGATAAGTTTGACGAGCTGTTTGACGACAAGCTCGAAGCTAAAGAGAAAGCCGCGGAGGAGAAGGCCAAGGAGGAGGTAAGGGTGAAGATAGAGGAGGAGGCGGCCGCGGAGAAGGCAGCCCTTGCTGAGAAGACTAAGGCGGCCAAGGAGGAAGCCGAGAGGATGAGGGCAGCTGAGGCTGCTGAGAAAGCTGAGGCTGAGGCTGTTGAAGCTGAGGCTGCTAAGAAAGCTTCCGGGTCGCCCATCAAAGACGATGTTGCTACCGCTGCTGACGGCAAGCAGCAACAGGCATAGGGAGACGGGCGGTCGTCACCAGGCTCACCCGGTGTCTCGGATAGCTTCAGCTGTTCGGGAGCCAATTATTAAGCCTCTCCTCCCTGCCATCTTTTGGCGCTTCAAATGATATGTCTAACCTTTTGCTTTTCTTTGTATTTTGTACAACTTTGGTAGGTTGTGTTTCGGCTTATCCCTATGGGGACGGCCGTCGTCTGTATTCTCCTCACTTGTAACCTGTTATTATTTTTAATAAGAGTTCGTTTCTTTTGCCTCCGGCTTGGCCGAGGTCTTTACCTCATTTCTTTTTCTGAGTTGTCTTCTTGCGCTAATAGTTGAGCATCTCAACTGTATTTAACGTTTTCACTTTGCCTCTGGCTTGGCCGAGGTCTTTTCTCGTCTTCGTCTGAGTCGTCTTCTTACGTTATTAATTGAGCGTCTCTTTTGTTTCCGCCTCGGCCTGGCCGAGGCAGTCTGGAGTGCGTATCTCAACTGTGTTTAACACTTCTAAGGCCTGTTGATTGCTTTCGCGAGTATCAACTGCGCTGGTATTGACTGTTGTGGCGTCTATCACCTGGAGTGACTGCGATGGCGCCTGCTTCTTGATGGAGACTGCCGTGGCGTCTACCACTTGGAGTGACTGCTGCGGCGTCTACCTCTTGGGGTGACTGCCGTAGCGTCTACTACTTGGGGTGACTGCGACGGCGCCTGCTTCTTGATGGAGACTGCCGTGGCGTCTACCACTTGGAGTGACTGCTGCGGCGTCTACCTCTTGGGGTGACTGCCGTAGCGTCTACTACTTAGGGTGACTGCGACGGCGCTCTGCTTCTTGATGGAGACTGCCGTGGCGTCTACCACTTGGAGTGACTGCTGCGGCGTCTACCTCTTGGGGTGACTGCCGTAGCGTCTACTACTTGGGGTGACTGCGACGGCGCCTGCTTCTTGATGGAGACTGCCGCTCTTGTCGGTGTGACAGTGTGAGCCGGCGTCTGTTTCTTGCTAGTGACTATGGGGGGAAATGAACACTTTGATGGAAGACTTGGACGATTTTTCATTAGATATAAACATGCGTCGGGGTGCCCACAGCTGTCTTGGACACCTCCGCCGCTATACAAAGTTTTTCCTGAGATTACCAGTGTCCTAATGGCTCATCAAAGGCACACCTTCCCAGTTAGCCGTCAGTTGCGTCCATGAGGTCGCCCTCCTGTTGTAAGGATGGGCTTTTCCCCTTCTCTGACTTCTTTGCCACTCTGAGGGATTGCATGTTGCATCCCTCGCGGATATCCGGACGTTGACCACCTCGTTCTTCTCGTCCTTGGAGACGAGCTTATGCACTTCCCCCCGGTCCGAGACATACATCAGTGTCAGGGCCCGGATGGACATCACTGCGTCGGCCTCGCTCAGAGTGACTCGGCCTACGAGAACGTTGTAGGCGGACGAGCCGTCGATGACCACGAACTCAGCTAGGACATTCTTAGCCGCATTCCCCTCGCCGAACATCACCGGCGAGTCCCGATTGACCCTGTGGGTACTAGGCCGGCCCGGAGAAGCTGTATAGTGGACTGGTGCAAGGGCTCAAGTCCTTGACTTTCAGACCGAGGTTGATGAAGCACTCCCTGAACATGATGTTCGTGTAGGCTCCTGTGTCAATCAGGCACCTCTTGACCAGGTGGTTGGATATGTCCAAGTGGACTATGAGCGGGTCGCTGTGAGGGGCGATGACTCCCTCGTAGTCCTTCTTCCCAATAGTCATATCGGGGATGTTGGAAGCGGGGATCGCTGTGTTGGGCACAAAGTTGATGGCCTGATACAGCTCGTTCAGGTGCCGTTTGTGCCCATGAGCGGACCCACCGTTCTCGTTGCCCCCGATGACAACATGGATCACTCCTATCCGTTCAAAGACGGATTTCTTATCTGAACCGCCGGCATCAGTCTTTTGGCTTTTGGCAACATACTTGCCGAGGCTCCCCTTCCGGATTAGCTCTTCAATGGCATTCTTCGATGCCTAGCGGTTGTCGATAAGGTGACCGGTGTGGCCGTGGTACTCACAAGATCTTGGCTCGTGTCACCGTCTCCCTTCGGCTTGGGGGGCCTTTCCCACTTCTGGCCCTCGTTTTTGCTCAGGGCGAAGACCTCGGCGGCCGATACGACCAGAGGGGTTTTATCATTGTACCGCCTTTGGTAGTACGTTCCCGAACTCCCCCCGGCGCCCGTCGAGTCCTGTTTCCTGGCAGATTTGTCAGACCGTGACCTATTATTGTCACGGCGCCTTTCATCGGACCGTGACCCATTATTGTCACGGCGTCCTTCATCCGGGTTGTCCTCCCGGCGGCTCTTCTTTTCTGAGTGCTCGGCCTCGCTGGGGCCTACCCAGGTCTTGTGATAGTCCTCTACCTTGATGGCTTGGTCGGCCATCTTCCTAGCGGCATCTAAGCCCAGGCCTCCGTACTTGATGAGCTCGTTTTTTAAATCTCCCCTCGGGAGGCCTTTCATCGGTGCGAAGGCCGCCAGCTCGGGATTAATCTCCCGAATCTGCTGAACCTTGCCGTCAAATCTCTTTACATAGCTTCGTAGAGACTCGCCCCCCTCCTGTTTGATAGTTAGGAGATCCGACGTCTCCACGGCCCTCCTCTTATTGCAAGAGTACTGGGCTAAAAAGGCATCCCTTAGGTCGGCGTAACAGTATACCGAGCCGTCGGGAAGCCCCTTGTACCAATTTTGAGCCATCCCATGCAAGGTCGTTGGGAAGACTCGGCACCAGACTTCATCGGGTTGTTCCCACACCGACATGTACGACTCAAAGGCCTCGGCATGGTCGGTGGGGTCGCTATCCCTTTTGTATGTGAACGCCGGCAATTTTAGCTTGGTTGGCACGGCGGTGTCAAGGACATAGGCACTGAGGGGCTGTCTGACCACGTGTCGAACGACCCGCGGCGATCGGCTCCTCGCATTCCTTGTCCGGCTCCTCTCCTCGTAGCGGGAAGGACTCCTACTCCGACTCGGGCTTCTTCTCCGGCTCTGCTGAGTCGGACTCCTCTGGCTTCTCTGAGGCAGGCCTCGTCGGTGCTGCGGCGACGCTGTCCCCCCGTGAGTTCGGGAAGTACTCAGGTCTACCACTAGCACTCTGGGCTCCTCCGGCGTCTTGGCAGGGTCAGCTTCTCCTAGTGCTCCGTTCAAGTTTCTCGGAGTCACATTTTGGGCCCTGGTCTCCTAGACGGTTTCTGCCGCTCTTGTCGGCGTGACAGTGTGAGCAGGCGTACTACCAATTAGGTCCAGGAGCATCTTCAGTTTTGCTGCATCAACCACATGTCCCATGATGGTGACCTGGTCGGCAGGCAGCGGTGTGTCTGGTATTATTGGCATCCCGTACTCCGGTTGAATTACTTGGACGGCGGATGGTTGCACAACTCCAGATTTGTGGACGGCATCATCTCGGTAGAGTTCGGTTTCGTCAGTCACGAATGCCTCTTGTTGTTTCGACATCTTCTTAGCTTTTTGGGTGGGTTTTTGTGTGTTTCTTTTTTTTTTTGCTTGGGAATGAATGTGACTAGCTTCTAGTATCTCTTCCCCACAGACGGCGCCAATTGTTCCGGGTGTAATTCCAGAGCAGTTATTAGTCACCACTCGTAGCTTGTAGAATGATGTCCTTGCTTGAATCCTCCTTTCGGTCTCCTGAAACGATGAACAAACTGAGGGCTCGGCTTTGGACCGAGCGAACTCACTCCGACGCTCAAGTCAGTAAACTTAAGAGATAAGTTGTTGTTACTTGGCTAAACGTGTATTGTAGAGAGATAAGGAAGATATTACCAGATGAATAGTGATTCTTAGGTTAAAATGTGGATCCTTTCCTCAATGAGGGTTGAGGAGTATTTATAGACTTTCACCTTTTGTCACGTAGTGGCCAAGTGGCCAAGTGGCTAGCAGGTGGAAAGACCGTTCTACCCTCGGCCGATGGACCCGTGGCAGGCCGGCCGAGGGGTCTTGGATATGAGTACGCGGATGTGTGTCCCGGCTGGCTGGTTGCCATGCCGAGACCCAGGTGACAGGCCGATGGGCTGCATCGGCTAGGCTGTCTAAGTCGTTGACTTGCTGTGGATATCTTTGACATTTGCTCAATATGTTGACTTGGTCAGCGGTGCAGAATATGCCCCATCAAAAATATATTTAAATTAATATTTTAATAATATTCAATGTTTACATTAGTTATATTGACATATTTATAAAAATAATTTTTTTATTATTAAATGTTATAAAAGTTATAGAAAACTGATTTTTTAACTATATTTGTAAGTAATAAAAATAATAATTTTTTAACTATTATTTTAAATATAAATATTAATAATTTTTTTGGGGGAAATGTAAGCTTTCATTGATGCACAAAACAAGCTATTCCAAGCTAGAAAACATTTTTGAAACATAAGATAAAATACAAGCGAATAGAGAATTAACTAGATAGACTATTGCTCGAATCCAATCCTGATCAACTTGGGTCATACAAACAAGAGGCAAAGCTTTGATCTTTATCAGCACTTGTCTCTTAATGTCCTGCACGACATTCTCATGTCTCAGAATCAGATTATAGACTGGACCTATTCCTTTGCATCCATATGCTATAATGAGCAGCCATGAATGCACACAACGCAACATCTTTTTTTGTACCAGTCCACGACCTCTCCTGAATCCATTCTAGAATGTTGACAAAAGGGATCTGCATCTGAAGGAAAGCAACAGTTCCTGCAACAATCTAGTTGCTGTAATGACATTCCTGAAAAATGTGATTGTGAGTCTCAGAATGTAGTCCACACAGCATACCCAAATCATCTGAACTAATTTAGCATGTTTTGGTACACTACTAAGAAGGTCAAGTAGAGGGATGTTTACCTCCACCTTCCGAAAAATTTCATAGAGGCTTGAGGTCTTCTTATCAATGACCCTTGTGTCATTCAAAGCAATTGGAAAGGGTGCTTGTGGCTCGTATTCCGGAAGTGGTTCATTAACCCGCACTTGCTTGGGTATAGATGCTTTCCCATGTTCCACCACTACTTCATTTCATCTTCAATCACATCCTCTACTTCATGAACAACCGGCAAAGGTTTAGATTTCTTAGGAGCCTTGGGTGCCTCTACCAACTCCCTACCATTCCTCAAAGAAACCGCTTGAACTTGTTCCTTGGTGGGTGGAGGAATTGTGTGAGAAGGGAGGCTCCCTCCTTGAGTGGGTTGTGTAGTGAGTGTGTTGAGAATTTGACCAACTTGGGTCTCAAGGTTACCAATCATAGAGTCGGTGAGTCGATTTTGTTGAAGCACGGCGGTTTGGAACTCCTTGGTATTGTTTAGCAAGGCTTGGCTTTCTTTTTGCATTGCCACTTGATTCATAGCAAGTGTCTTCATCATCTCTTCCAAGGAATTTTGTGATTGGTTTTGATTTTGATTTAGCTTTTGAAATGAGGAGTTTGAGGGTCCCTTTTGGTTTTGATTTTGATTTCCACCCCAACCCATATTTGGGTGAGATTTCCACCCTTCATTGTAAGTGTTGGAATATGGGTCAAACTTCCTAAACTCAAGGGCCTTCACCGCTTCAATTGCCTCCTCCGTTTGCAAAGATGGATACCCATCGGTGGGATGATTTGGATCATTACAAAGACCACAAAATTTCACATGAGATATACTCCTATTCCTTTTTGCAAGTTCCTTAACCAAATTGGTAAGAAAATCAACATTTTCTTCCATATGGTTGGAGCTTTGCCTTGAAGAAGATGCCACACTTGCCTTCCTAATTCTCCTTCCGAAATTCCTAGAACTTCCTACCAATCTTTCAATCAACTCATTTGCCTCTTGGACCGACATGTATTCAATCCCTTCTTGTGTAGCGGCTTTAATCATCCTAGCGTCATCCTCAAGGAGACCACCATAAAAGTTCAAGAGTAGGTCGTGGTCGGTATACCCATGGTATGGACAACTAGCAAGAAGTTGTTTGAACCTCTCTCAATACTCATACAAGTTCTCTCCGTCCATTTGTTCAACATTACTTATTTCTTTCTTCAATTGAGAGGAGAAACTAGCGGGAAAATACTTCTCTAGGAAGGCCCTCTTCATTTGGGTCCAAGTAGTGATGCTCCCGGTAGGGAGATAGTAAAGCCAATCGTTTGTCGCGTCCTTGAGTGAGAAAGGGAAGGCTCTTAGTTGAAGTTGCTCATCGGTAACCCCATTAGGCTTCATGCTTGAGCAAACCACATGAAATTTGTTTAAATGCTTATTGGGATCCTCCGTGCTAAGTCCATGGAATTGGGGCAATTGGTGGATGAGCCCGGACTTGAGTTCAAAGGTGGCATTTTCCGCTAAGGCCGTAAAGGAGATACACAAGGGGACTTGTGTAAGGTCCGGTGTGGTGAGTTCTTTGATGGTACTAGGCCTTGGTGGATCCTCATGTGGGTCATGTCTTGGTTGTTCTTCGGCATCCCCCATGATGATTCTTATGGGTTTTGGCTCGGTTTCTAGAACAAAAGCAACGGTGTTATCTTCCTCTTGGTCTTGTTGAGCAACGAGATTAATTTCTTCAATAGCGGGGAGTCTCTTCTAATACCTCCTCCTATCCAAGCAAGTGATCTTTGAATCTCCGGGTTGAATGGAAAAAGTGGCTCACTTGAGTTCCTAGTATTGACCATAAAAAAATTCTACACAAGAACACACAATCAAAAAGGTTCACACAAGTAATGAACAAGAAAATAACAATTGTGAAATGAAAGTTAACTAATACAACTATTCTAAAAACACCAACAAAAACACTTTGCAAAACCGTTACCTTCCCCGGCAACGGCGCCAAAATTTGGCCGTCTTAAATAGCAACGTTTTAGGTGTGTCAGCTGTCATTCTATCAGTTGGGACATTTGTGGTATGTTATAATTCAATACTCGAGCATGAATTCATTGATTAGTATAAAATTGATCAACTGTGTAACAGTGTGGCAAGTATCAAAATTTATTGAGCCTTGGATATTTGGATTTATAATTATTTTTTTGACAATAATAAACCGATTATATTAAAGGAAGAAACTAGTACACATAGTTAGCCTGTTGCCAGGCTTACAGACCAGTAAGGATAAATTACAAACAAAGCACGGATTTCTCGGATGGAATTCCGCACACTAATTGGGACTGGCAAAGAGGTTGCCAGAACTGCAGATAGTTTACAACAAGTTACCTGAAAGCAAACAGAACACATGCTCACTGAATGGGCGTAGCGCATAGCTCTTAAAAGAGCTCTAGTAGATGCATCCAAATATGAACTTGCCCGTACAACACTTGAGTCGGAGAAGTCCAAATCGGAATTGTGGATGCAGCAGGTGAAACAATTTGTTCTTGGGACATGGCGTGGTGAAACAGAGATCGAAATCGCTTTCCGTGGAAGTAAAGATTGACCCAGATCATCAGAGGGTACAACTAATCCATAAGGGGATCGCAAATGTGTAGAACTTACCTCGGAAAATCGACTATGTGAGTGCAGTAGATCTTCAATAATTCGACAGGTAACCGCAGGGTCAACAATAGTGTTTCGAAAAAGCACGAAGTTGCGAGTAGTCCAGATGGCTTGAAGAACACAACAGAAGTAAAGCAGCAGCCATTTTTGATCAGACGCCAAAGTTTGACGATGAAGATATGACACGAAGTCTGCAATCCAAGAGATGAAGGGAATAGATGGGTTAGCTATGGTGTTGATCTCAGCAAGGGCGGATGCTTTCCAGATATGCTGGCCAATTACACAGGACCGAAATAAATGCTCTGCTGTTTCAGGGGAAGCCCGACATAGTGGACATACGGAGTCAACTGGCACATGTTTTGATATCAAATTATCGGTTGTTGGCATAATGTTTTGAGCTAACCGCCATAACATAATTGAGATTTTTAGCAGAATTCCTTTCCGTCATACATGCTTCCAAGGAAAGGTATGGACAAATGAGCGGATACAACTGGCAGCTAGAGACTCTGACCATAGGAGGGAATAACCAGATCTAGCCGAATAAGTGCCATCTTCCGTATATTTCCAGTAAAGAAAGTCATCAAAGTTCGGTGCAGGTGGTTCCAAAGCAATAATTTCCTTTGCACAGTTGGAGGAAAAATATCGGAAAACCATGTTAGGATTCCAGTCACCCGATTCCAGTAAGAAATCAGAAAGAGATGGTGCAGGATCTGGAACTGGAGATGTAACAGATGGCAGTTTACCATTAATCCAACGACTGGACCAAATGTCTACTAAATTTCGATTACCAAGCTTCCAACAAATACCGTTTTTAGCCGCACAAACAGCTTTGCAAATACCAGACCATATAAACGACGGTTGAGAAACCCGAGATTTAGCTAAAGGGATAGGCAAATCTCGGCCATACTTTGGAACCATATATCTTGCCACTAGCGCTGTTGGTTGTGAATGGATACGCCAGAAATTCTTAAGAAGCAAAGCTTGACTAAGTAGGTGGGAGTTTTTGAAACCAAGACCTCCATATTCTTTCGGTGCTTGCAGTACACTTTGGGAAGCCCAGTGTATAGACTGCTTATTCCAATCATTACGCCACCAGAAAGCCACCAGCAAGGCATCTATTTTACGGCACACACATGGAGGAATAGGTACCACGGAGAAGACATGATTCAGAGAAGCAAGCAAAATTGCCGAAATAATTATCAATTTACTTGGTTGGCTGAGATGGAGAGCAGACCAGGATGCAATGCGAGTAGTCATTTTATCAATATAAGGGAGAAACAGTTCAGACCTTTTGCGAGGGATATCAATCAGAACTCCCAAATAAGTACCAAAAGTGGGCACATGAGTCATCTTCAAAATAGAAATCAGATGCTCTCGGTAGTCCGCAGGTGTATTCAGGCTAAATTTAATAAAGGACTTATTAAAATTAACCATTTGACCCGAAGCCGCTTCAAAATCCTTGAACAGATCCCTTAAAGTCTCAAAGGCCAACGGTGTTGCTTTGCAAAAAAGAAGTGCGTCACCGCATAGAACAAGTGCGAAAGAGTAGGTGCATATCTCGAGATCTTAATGCCGGTTACGGAGCCAATTTTTTCAGCTTTGATTAGCTGTCGAGACAAAACTTCCATACACATAATAAAAAGATAGGGAGACAGTGGATCCCCCTGTCCAAGACCACAATATGATCGGAAAGATTCAGAGGGTTCTCCATTAATAAGCACTATGTAAGAGATCGTAGCCACACATTCCCAAATAATGTTTTGCCAGAAAGTTGGGAATCCCATACGTTTCATTATCAGCATGAGGAAAGTCCATGAAACACGATCAAAGGCCTTGTTCATGTCAAGTTTAAGCACAGCGTAACAGTTTGTACCTTTTGTTGTCTTGTTAATATAGTGCAGCACCTCGTGGGCAATAAGACAACTATCAGTCATCAGGCGTCCAGGTACGAAAGCTTGCTGAGAGTCGGATACAATTGATGGTATCACAAGCTTAAGCCTATTTGCAAGACATTTTGACGCAATTCGGTAAATGACATTGCAAAGACTAATAGGCCGATACTGAGTGACCATTTCTGGGTGCTCCATCTTCGGAATGAATATAATATGTGTATGATTCCATTCCTTCAACATTACCCCAGAATTGAGAAACTGTAAGATGGCCGCAGACACAAGGTGGCCAATCTGAGGCCAAAACACCTGATAAAAACGGGGTGTAATCCCATTCGGGCCAGGTGATTTTGAGCCATCCATACTACAAATCACTCTTAGAACATCATTCTCATTAAATGGAGTAGATAGAAGAGAGCAGTCAGCGGATGAAAGCGAAGAAATATCCAGGTCCGCTAGAAAATCCTCAGTAGACTGAAATTTATGAGGTTGAGCCGAATGATGATCGCCCACAATAGAACGGAAATGAGAGAGAATTTCTGCTTCAATTTCATTTGGGTCATTAATCCAGGTTCCGTCAGATGTGCGAAGTGAAATCAATCGTTGCTTGGAAGATCGTTGCTTAACACGGTTGAATAAAAAGCGACTCGGAAGGCCGTCCATAATTTCTTTCCTTGTCTTAATGCGCTGAATCCAGTAACTATGTTGCTTTGATATGAGTTGAAGATAAGACGATCGCAGGTTGTGATATGTAATGGCAGCAGCAGAGTCCGAAAGAGAAGTAGATGCTAAATGAAGTTCATTTTCAATCGACGACCAATTTATACCATAGCAAATGCGGTGTTGAATAACCCAATTCATAATAGCAAATCGAGCAGCTGCTAACTTGCGGGATAGAACATAGGAAGTGGATCCATAAGCTGGAGTATTCCATGCATTAGAAACAAGAGCTATTACTTCCGGTAGTTGAAGGCACCAGTTATCAAGACGGTATGGTCGTTTGCGCGATTTTGGTTGCGGTAGAAAACGTAACATAATTGGCGAATGGTCGGAAATAAGAATAGGTAGATGTAGAACCGAAGTAGATGGAAAAAGGTCCAACCAATCTTGAGTTGCATACGAACGATCAAGACGTTCCATAATACAATGTTCATCAAGTTGGCCATTCATCCAAGTAAAACGAGGGCCAAAGAACGGAATATCCACGAGATTGTTTTAGAATTTCCACGCAGTAAACTCAGCTTGGCCCCTAATTGTTAACGAACCGCCAAGTTTGTCTAAATGTAGTTCCACTTGATTGAAATCGCCAATAACCAGAAACGGAGAACAACCAGAGATCTCATCAGAAATATTATCCCATAACATAGACCTATATTGGAAAACAGGTTCCCCATACAGGAACATTACATACATACTATTAGAAACACCTTGATTTACATTTAGGCCCAATTTACAAAAAATAAAACGAGGGCAACTACTTATAACTTGTATATCTACAGAGTTATCCCAGTACAAAAGGAGACCACCACTACGACCAGTAGAATGTAATCCGAAATGGTAGCTGCAAGGTATCACAATTCTTTTCCTGCTATGTAATACTACATCATCAAGGAATGATGTAATCTGACAGAAAAAATACAGTGATGCTGATGATTCAATATTATTACTCCTTTTCGTTTCCTGTGTAATTTGAATTTTTATGTTACGTTTCTTTTACTCGTAATAGTTTCCGAAAAACTATGTCATTAGTACGTCATGAGGATTGTTGATACTCCAGCAAAATCGGACTGGTCGGACCTAACAGATTTGAGTGTTTGGTTCATAAAATTGTGGAAAAACTCACAAGCACCCGTTACCGTATACGCTTTCAAGGAGAAAAAGGTTACTTGTTTTTGAGCATTTTTATATTTTTTCTGAGCTTATTACCTCAAATTTTAAGTGTTTTTTAGCATATGTGTATTTTTCCCGAGCTTGTTAAAATTTATAAGTTAGATTTTAATTTTTTTTTCCACGAAAACTCAAATTTAAGTAAGTTTGTAGGTAACTAGTGTAGATCCCACGCAAATGCGCAGTAAATATAGGCATTTTAATTTTTAGTGCATTAGTTATAGATTTTAGATTTATATCTCACGAATTTTAATAAAAAATAATTAATATTGAAATAAATCAAAAGAATTGAATAATTCCATAAATTGTGTTTTTTATGAAAATATTTTAACTACATCAAATTATTTTAAAAAAATTCTTTTTTCGTCACGAAATTAATAATAGGATGTAGATACCTCATTTCTGCACCTCCCGCAAACCACCCGGTGATGATTGGGCCGCATGTTTGGTACGCGGAACGATTTGTGACAGTTCGTAAGTTTATCGTCAAGTGATCGCTCAAACATTTACGTCTACCTCTTAAATGTCATCTACGTGCTGATACGGTCGTTTTGGCAGTAATTAGAGTACATTTGGAGTCCGAGCCTAAAACCGTCTTCATTTTCTGACAACCATTAAAATGCTGAGTCAGAATATTCTGGAATGTTCCGGATATTTCTATTCCATATTTTATAAATCTTTTAATCTTTGGTAAACAATTTCCCGTAATATTCACACAAAATATTAAGGAAAACCAAATTATTCCGTTATTCCATAAACTAAACACGGAAATCTTTCTTCCGCAGGAGGAAACCACTTGGGAATAGACGCAGCAAGTCTTTGCGCCTCTTCCAAGAGACGCTTGATGCTCTGCTGCGCCTCTTCCCAAGTCCTTTTCTGCGTATTTTTCGTATCTTTTCATATCTTTTCGAGATTCACTTCCAAAGTTTCTCCGAAAACCCTACTTCCTCCACGTGATTAGAATAAATAGAGACCTTCGGTCTCACATATTTCTCACGCGAGTGTCCACCCTTCTCTTCTCCCTTTGCATTCTAGACCACGTTCTTAATTTTTGGCGTCTACGTGCTTGAACTTTCGACCACGTAAGCTCGGATCCTTCTGAGTACCAGCCTCGTTTTGCATGACCGACCAATTTGACCAACTCCACCATAATCAACTTTAATCAATCTGTTTTAATTCCTCTTACGAGGGCACTTTCGTCTACATTCGAGTCGAGCATTACTAATCGTTAACTTAGTTCATCTCGTTTCGTCAAACATGTAAGTTTGAGGGTGTAAATCTCTCTTTTATTCATTGTTATTCATTTATTGCAATCATATTGTAAGATTTATGTCGAAAATACAATTAAAACCGATTTCTAAAACCCTTTGTTTAAAACCCTTTTTACGAATTATCAGACGACAACCGTCGAGAAAGGACGCAGCAACTGTTGCGCCTCTTCGAAGGGACGCATTACCTGCTGCGCCTCTTCGTGAAGCTGCCGCAGTTCCTGCTTCCTTTCTTCTTCCTTCGTCTTTCGTTGATTCGTTTGTTTTTCTTTTGTTTTCATTTGTTCCTTGTTTTAATATAACAATCTGAACATAATAATTTGACATATAAGTTGTTCATCATCATTAACATATAATTCATCTCATTAATTCCCGACTTAAATCCGAAGTAATTAATATTTGCGGGTTTTCGTCACTAAAGTCAAACCGGGTTGTAGAAATTCGATTCATTCATATTGGGTTTCTGGAATTCGATCTCTGATATATTCTCACCTGTTTATTATCATATTTATCATTAGTCCGTCATTAATTCATCGTATTTAACCTAATTAATTAGTTAGTTCATTAATTTGTTAATTAATACGTTGAAATCTTGTAATTAATTCGTTCTAATCGATTTCATCCATGTTTATTGCTTTCATGACCGTTAATCGCATGTAAATAATCTGATAATCACTTTCTGTGACACCCCGCGATAAAGCGGAAAATATAACTAATAAAATGCGGAATTTTAAGGAATTTTTAAAACTTTTAAAATTTAAAGCGCGGGTTCACCAAAATCTAAAACATAAATAAAGAATGCGGAAAGAAAGTTTAAATTATACAAACGTGATAGTCGAGGTGAGGGAAAATATATCCCTCGAAAGACAATACAATAAAAGGTAGGTCTAAACAATCCTAATAACCAACTACTAGGCCGAAGTGCTCGCTAGCTCACACATGTCTTCACCCCATGAATGCATCACTAATACCTGTCATTCATGTAAACATGAACGCCACAGTCAGTGGGGAGTAACTCAAGGTTCTCCCAGCCACAAAATGTCAAAACGAACATAACAAGGAACTAAAACAGGTAAGTCATATAAGATACATACCAAAGATAAGAATATCAAGTTTATATGTAAACATGGCAAATAATTGAGATGGAACAAGATAGGTCAACCTTAGCTTAATAAAGATTCAACTGATCATGTGAAACAATTAAATAATATGAAAGACAGGAATATGGTCATTTATACAAAAGCACGCATTTCAAAGAAATACAATATAGATATGAGATTAGAATCCGAATCATGTGAAGCAGTTAAGTACGGGATCAACCAGTGCAAATTACAAGAATAGAAACCGTAGCCATTATTTGAAAAACCACTTAGCAAACATTGCACGGGACGTGGCTACTAATGTCACATTCATACTTATGGCTTGCATCTCACCATAAGAACGGATGGGAACATCAATCCCGACGATCATGTCGCAACTAGAGGGCTTGTAGCTCACCCCTAGTATCCGATAGGACCAAGACAAACAACACAAGGCACAATTCTTACCTTGAAAGACAAATACCAATATCTATAACCAAGCAAGACCTTTACTACTCATATATCAAAATATAATTCCCCTGGTAGGACGACAATGGTACTCCCAAGACTCAGTCCTAGTCTAAATCGCGCAGACTCTCGGGCGAGAACGGTCCCCGATTCGACATGCGGCGAACAGTCCGCATCCAAGACTCGATCGACGTAACGGAAGTCGAGAACCCACAATCGGCAGAACAGTCCGAAAGAGGCGGAAAAATATGAGCTAAACCCACAATCGGCAGAACAGTCCGAAAGAGGCGTAAAGATAAGTCAAGCAATACGGTATAGTATAAAGGCACTATCATAAGAATAAGACTCAACCAAGCGATACGAATCAACTTGGAAAGAGACTACTACGTGTAATGAACCGATGATAATCCAAGTGAGACATTTCATGCCAAATCATAATCATAAATATGAATAAGTAACCCATTTCTTCAATATTTGTCACTTGAATAAAAATGTAAACAAACGGAGATGAACCATTTACAATAAGCAAAACAAGCATCCAATTATAAATGACTCAATTTAATCGAACAAGTAGAATAATTCACTCATATTGGAGATACGATAAATAAATGAGAATGAACGGATTAAAAATTCATATTATAGGTAAGTGAGACATTTCATCGAATTTTGACTTGAATAAATAATAAATTCCACTTTCATGATTAATGTGAGAAAAATAAATGAATGAACGATATTTAACGAATTAAGTTATATAAAACACGAGGCGGCATTTAAACATTTCAAATGACTCGGAATTGACACCAAAACACCCATAACAAGTGTGGCCCAAAAAAACATAAAATGTAGACAACCCAATCAAATAAGCATTACAAACCCAACTAATAAAACCTAACAAGCCCTATTAATGAAACATGACAAGTCCAAAAGATTGAGCATGACAAGCCCAATTATCAAAACCAAATAAATCACTAAGTGGTGAAAGAAGGGGGAAACAAGATGGCTACTCACTACTCAACCCGTGATCACCCTAGCACGGCCAGGCCGTGACCCTGCTGCACTCACGGCCAGCCACCTCGGTCAGCCCCACCGTGACCCATCCTCCAAAAGCAGTCCAACACACGACACAATCCCTCATCCAAAGCACCCATTCAAGTAAGCGATATAAGAAGCCTTTTAAGTATAATCGAGACGGAAATTTACGACGACAATACGACTTAAAACAGCCGCACTCAGCCCCAAAACAGAATGTAACCCTTCCAAAGTTCGTCCCGACAACCTCTACCACAACCGTCCCAAATCAGTCCCAAAAGACCACAAAAAAAATCGCTCCAAAACAGAGTTCAAACAGCCCTAACACACGCTCTACTCCCGTCCCAAAACAGTCCCCATAACATCATAATTTCGTGTCCCAAACAGAGCCCAACTCAGCTCTGTCACAGCTCCAAAGTCGGGTCCAAAACAGTCCACACGGGTCAAAATAAGACGGGTGTGTAAGCAAGGTTGAGACGGACATACTTGACGGGTGGAAACGTACTACCCCTGTTTCCTTTCCTTACCACCACCCAACTCCTCCCACCTAAGCAACCAACTGTCGGACAGAGCAGAAAACAAAATAAAACAGCAGGTTCTTCAACAAGTACAAACCAAGCATCATACAAGATACATGAGTGTATACGGTAATCTTCTCAGTGACAACTTCAATTGCTCCTGCTTCCATGGATACGGAAACAAGGCACGACTCAATATGAATGTCAACCATTTAAATTATCATATCAATACTCGAAAAATAACATGTAAAACGGGTCATTTCTAAGACGAAAATTTACCATACACAAGAGGCAAGTAAAGAACCAAACTTAATCAGAAACAAGGCATATGAAACGACACAACAAGACGGAGTTTCGACATTTGTCGAGTAACCTATCACCGTTACCTGTTTATGACCTCTTTAACGTCCAAGGAACCATCCAAGGGTGATTCTAAACCCAAAAATGGAAGATATTAGCCCAGAAACCGCGTCCTTGAAAGATGGCAAAAATGGAACAGACGAAAGCTTGGCTCTTTTTTATATAGGAAGAAAGAGAATGAGGAGGGGAGGCTAAAGGTGCGAAAATAATGGAGTTTGGTTGAGAAATAAGGGAGAGATCTTGGTTTTGGACGAGGCGATTTAATGGTGTACGGCTCTGCATTGTTTTCGTGTTGCTGCTGCTGTTTTCGAAAAGAAGATGAAGGAGGAGTAGTATGTGGGTGTGGGGACGAGGCATTAGGACAACAAGGAGTATAATATTATTAATAATAATAATAATAATAATAATAATAATAATAATAATAATATATATAGATGTGGGGTGTGAGAGAGTGAGTCAAAGAATAAGATATTTGTTGAGTGTGTGTACGTGTTGTCGGGATCGGATTGGTTCAGATTAATTCTAGTCTTATCAAGAGAAATGTGACGGTCCTAAGTTAGACGGGAATTATTATTACTGTCACTATTGTTATTGTCCGACTAAAAGTATGTATACATATGAATTAAGTTTTAGAGTATTCTTTTTACAAAATTCGTGCTTAAAATGAATTAATTAAATTAAATAATTTAAAAAAATGTAAAATAAATTAATTAAACGGTTAAATAAATTTTAATTGTCAAAATGAGAAATTCGCGGGTGTTACACTTTCATCCGAGTCAAATAATATAATATCGATCATTAAAATCACCAACGAATATTAACGACTTGCAATTCCGGCTTCACAGCCAGAACTGAGCCAAGGAACAGACGCAGTGACTGCTGCGCCTCTTTCAGAGGGCGCAGCTCTGCTGCGCCTGTTCCTGGTTGACTTCTGTCTCTGAACTCCCGTTTTGCCTTGACCTAATTTATTAGTTTACGTATTTAATTAACTATTATTCGTATTATCACATGATAATCTGTTCGTTCATTCATTTATTCTTTCTTTTCTAAGTTATCCATTTTAGATGTATTTTCGACATAAATCATTAAACCCGATGTAATTATTGTAATTTTCATTATTGTAATTTCCTTTATTGTATTTATCATTGTACTTTTTATTGCTTGTATGCTTTCACATGTAATTGAACTTAAATCTCGATTCGACCTAATTGTATGCTAAATTAATTGTTTACCGACTTAGTATTAATTCTCACATGTTAAGATTAAAACGTTGGATGTTGCATTGCATGCATATAATCGACAATATATCGAGTATAGACGATTTTCCTTAATCATTAGTAGAGGCCGCTATCGAGGCGGGCGGGATTAGGTGTTCGATCAAAAGAGCTTCCTAATACGTACCCTCACCCCTTACTCCAGATCTCTGTGAACATCCGTGTTCATTGGCATCCACGAGAGTCATTCTAGACATAGAATGCTAAGGGTAACGAGTTCTTGGTGTTCATGTCACTACTTTGTGTCTTGACATGGCACGAGGTATTCGAACGGTTTCCAATTTTCCACAATAAATTGGTGGCGACTCCATAAATGCAAACACGTGTTTCCCAAGCGCCTCCGTGGCCCATGTCCACAGTTTGGCGACTCCGCTGGGGATAATACACTTACGTGTAGCCAAAAGGGTGAAACTTGAACAAGGTTAGGGAATAGTTTGTACAACACAATTGTCGGTTTTCATAACTCGGTCTTCCTAGATCGTTTCATTCGGCCTTCCTAGGCCCAACCCAACCCATTCGACCAATCGTCCCGTCTAAACGGTCCTAATTCTTATTTGGCCTAAGGATGGATAACGATTGACGCCATCCATACCATAGTACTTACTCTTGTTTGTATCAAAGACTTTCACTACTTGAGGAAATGGAGTAGGAATCGGCCTTACTCTTGTTTGGTACGAGCCTCTCCACAGACCTCAGGTTTGATTGTTCGGTATGGCAACCCACCCTTTAAACCAAAACCCTTTTAAATGCACTCAGCATCCCTTTATAATGCCTGTATATATGTTTGTATCATATGTGATCACCATTTTGTAAACAAAACCATTTTGTAAAATGAAATCCTTTTCAAAATATAAATATTTTCAAAATAGCGCAAAATAAGCCTAAACTCTGTCCATATATCGAGTCAAACTTCGGGCCTAAAACCCATTTCAAAACCAAATACAAAAACAAAAACAAACAAAAAAAATCCAAAAAACAAAAAAAAAGTCCAAAAAAAAAGAAAAAAACAAAATATTTTCCAACATGTAAATGTAAATGTGTAAATTCAATTGGGCTAAGTTAGAGTCAAAATTCAAACCGGCTATGTCCTAGGCGGAACTCTGTCGAGTCATAAACTCGTCTTCCTTTACATTTTGGGTCTTTTCAAATTCAAGTCAAGTCCTAAGGCGTCACGCCGTCATTTTGGACCCCCTACCCCATTTCAGTTATGATCTAAACATTTCCACACCTCGACTCACGCACTCGAGGCTAACACATCAAGTCATTCCAAAATCGGTCTCTTGAATTCTCCTAATGACACGTTCGGGACACACATACCCGAACCTCGAGTCAAGTCTGTCTTAAACAACACAAATTAGAATTAACACGTGTCATCATTTCCGTCAATAAAGTCAATCATATGAAGGTCACTCCGTCAAAGTCAACACTCGAGTCTAAAATTATAGTCAAGCACCGTGAATTCAAACACGAGAAGTCGCTCACGACATTTCACGAATTCATAAATCAAGTCTAGATTTGTCAGCTTGTCCCTTCCTTTTGATGGGGCTTATTTTGCACCCGCTGACCGAGTCAACATATTGAGCAAGGTCAAAGCCAAAAGACAACAAGTCAAAGGAAAAGCGACCTAACCGACGAAGCCCGTCGATTCATTCACTGGTCTCGGCTCAAGCAACTAGCCGACCGAGAAGATATCCGCGTACTCACATCCAGTCCCCTCGGCATGGAGTCAACCAGGCCTGCCGGCCTGCCATGGGTCCCTCGGCCGAGGGTAAGACAGTCTTTCCACCTGCTATGCCACTTGGCCACTTGACCACTTGGCCACTACGTGACAAAAGGTGAAAGTCTATAAATACTCCACATCTCTCATTAAGAAACAAACTGGATAATCTGGTATAAACTCCCTTATCTCTCTACAATATACTTTGCCAAGTTAACATACAACTTATCTCTCTAAGTTTACTGACTTGAGCGTCGGAGTGAGTACGTTCGGCCCCAAGCCGAGCCCTCAGTTTGTTCATCTTGACAGGAAAGAGTGAAAGGAAGAGACGAGCAACGACATCATTCTACAAGCTTAAGTGGTCACAATCTCGCTCCGAATTACAGGAACAATTGGCGCCGTCTCGTGGGAATAGATACTAAAAGCTAGTTACCTACATTACAAAAAAAAAAAAAAAAAACCATCCAAATGAGCTAAGAAGATGTCAAAGCAACAAGAAAGCGTGATTGAAGGAACCGCATTCTTCCAGGATGACACGTTCCGCACTCGAGATCGGCGATCCCCCCACCCGAGTCACCGAGCGGTGATGTTCGGGATGCCGAAAGAGCTGTAAACACCGCCGCCACCGACCAAGTCACCGTCATGGGACATGTGGTCGATGCGGCCAAATTGAAGCTATTCCTGGACCTGATGGGTAGTACGCCGATCACCCCTGTCACGACGACGGTGACGGCAGCGCATCCACAGGTGACCAGGGCCCATAAAGTGACTCCGAACAACTTGACCGGAGCGATACAAGGAGTGGGCATGCTAAGACGCCCAGAGCCCGTGGTGCGTGGCGGGACCGAGTCCTTCCCCCACTCGCGGGAGGACAGCGTCGCCGCGGCAACAACGAGGCCAGCCCCGAAGGAATGAGAGAAGTCCGACTCACCAAATTCGGACAAGAAGCCCTTCCTGCCAGAGGGAGAGAAGCCGGGCTAAGGTTGCGAGGAGCCGATCGCCGCGTGTCATTCGACACGTGGTCAGACAGCCCCTCAGTACCTATGTCCTCGAGATCCCTGTGCCGACTAAACTGAAGCTGCCGCCCTTATCATACAAAGGGGATAGCGACCCGACCGACCATGGCGAGGCTTTCGAGTCGTACATGTCGGTATGGGAGCAGCCTGATGAGGTGTGGTACCGAGTCTTCCCAACGACCCTGCATGGGATGGCTCAGAGTTGGTACAAGGGGCTACCTAATGGCTCGGTATACTTTGTTATGCCGACCGAGAGACAATTTCATAGCCCAAAGTATGCTTGCAACAAGAGAAGGGCCGTGGAAACATCAGATCTCCTAACTATCGACGGGGAGGACGAGTCCCTCCGGCTACGTCAAAAGATTCAACGCTAAGGTTCAGCAGATACGTGAGCCGAACACCGAACCGGGCGACCTTCGCGCGATGAAAGGCCTCCAAAGGCGAGTTCAAAAACGAGCCGATCAAGTGCGAAGACCTCAACTTAGACTCCGCCAGAAAGATGGCCGACCGAGCCGTAAAGGTGGAAGACTATCACAAAACCTGGGTAGGCCACAGTGAAGCTGGGCACCCAGAGAGGAAGAGCCGCCGGGACAACGTAGATGAAGGATGCCGTGACGGGAATAGGTCACGGCCTGAGAGATTTAATAGGAAACAGCACTCGGCGGGCGCCGCGGGGAGTTTGGGACCGTACAACCAGAAGCGGTACAGTAGTCTCACCCCCCTGGTCGCATCTCCAGCCGAGGTCTTTACTCTAAGCAAGAATGATGGCCAGAAGTGGGCAAGGTCCCCCAAGGCGAGGGGGGACGGTGACACAAGCCAGTTTTGCGAATACCACGGCCACACCGGCCATAAAACTGACAACTGTCGACATCTAAGGAACGCCATCGAAGAGCTAATCCGAAAGGGGGCCCTCAGCAAGTATGTAGCTGGAGGCCCAGGAGCAACCGCCGACGGGGCGAATAGAAAACCTGTCTTCCAACGGATGTGAGTAATCCAGGTTGTCATCGGGGGAAACGAGAACGGTGGGTCAGCTAATGGGCACAAACGGCACCTGAATGAGTTATACCAAGCCATCAACTTTGTGCCCAAAACAGCGATCCCCGCTTCCACCATCCCCGATATAACCATTGGAAAGAAGGACTACGAGGGAGTCGTCGCCCTCGCACAAATGACCCGCTTGTCGTCCACCGGATATAGCCAACCACTTGGTCAAAAGGTGCCTAATTGACACAGGCGCCTACACGAACATCATGTTCAGGGAGTGCTTTCTTAATCTCGGTCTGAAGATTGGAGACCTGAGCCCCTGCACTAACCCGCTATAAAGCTTCTCTGGGGCCGGCCTGGTACCCCTGGGGTCAATAAGACTGCCGGTGATGTTCGGCTAAGCGGATGCGGCTAAAAATGTTTTATCTGAGTTCGTGGTTATCGACGGTTCGTCTGCCTACAACGTTCTCATAGGTCGGGTCACTTTGAGCGAGGCCGATGCAGTAATGTCCATCCGGGCTCTGACATTGATGTACGTCTCGGACCGGGGGGAAGCACAAAAGCTCGTCTCAAAGGACGAGAGAGATGAAATAGTCAACATCCAAGTGTCTGCCAGGGGGTGCAACATGCAATCCCTCAAAGTGGCGAAGAAATCGGAGAAAGGGAAGAGCCCATCCTTGCAGCAGGAGGGCGAACCGATGAATACTGATGTCGGCATGGTCGAAGGAGCCGAGACCGAGGAAGTGGAAATTGACCCAGAGCGCACCGTAACTGTCGGTGTCGACCTGGAGCCAAAATTCAGAGCTGATCTCCTAGACCTACTGAGGAAGAACAAAGATGTCTTCGCATACTCAGCTGCCGAGATGCCAGGCGTGAGCCGGGAGGTGATAATTCACAAGCTGAACGTACTCTTCACCGCTCGGCCTGTCAAGCAGAAGATGAGAAACTCCTCGACCGAGAAGGATGAGGCCATCAAAGCTGAAATAGACAAATTGTTAGCGGCGGGCTTTATCATGCCTTGTACTTACCCTGAGTGACTAGCAAATGTTGTAATGGTGAGGAAATCGTCAGGGGCGTGGAGGATGTGTGTTGATTTTACCAATCTTAATAAAGCGTGCCCTAAATATTGCTATCCCTTGCCTCGAATAGATAGTTTAATTGACGCCACGGCAGGCTACACTCTACTAAGCTTGCTAGACGCCTTCTCAGGGTATCATCAGGTATTCATGGCCGAGGAAGACATGCCTAAGTGCGCATTCATCACCATTCACGGCACATTCATGTATAAAATGATGTCGTTCGGTTTGAAGAACGCTGGCGCAATTTACACCAGGTTGGTGGACAAAGTGTTCCAAAA
Organism: Silene latifolia; assembly: GCF_048544455.1. NCBI lineage: Eukaryota > Viridiplantae > Streptophyta > Magnoliopsida > Caryophyllales > Caryophyllaceae > Silene > Silene latifolia. The sequence goes on along the minus strand of NC_133530.1, from coordinate 84,254,649 downwards.
TCAAAAAGGGCGAAACATCGAGGCTTACGTCGACGATGCTATTGTAAAAACCAAGTCTGACAGCGAGCACTTAGCCGATTTGAGCGAGACATTCTGTTCACTAAGAAAATATAAAATGAAGCTTAACCCAAAGAAATGCAACTTCGGTGTCCGGGCCTGCAAGTTCCTCGGCGTGCTTGTCAGCGCCAGGGGAATTGATGCCAATACGGAGAAAGTCCAAGCGATACTAGACCTACCGGAGCCGAGAAATCGAAAAGAGGTTATGACGCTGACCGGAAGGATGGCGGCTCTCACCCGCTTCATCTCTCGGTCGGCCGACAAGAGCACTCCGTTCTTTAAAGTGCTAAAGGGGAATAAAGACTTTAGCTGGGGGGAGGAATAGAGCACGGCTTTCAGGCAACTAAAAGCCCACCTTCTGACACTGCCGACTCTGTCTAGGCCGACGCTGGGGGAGACGCTATATCTATACTTAGCAGTTACCTCGGCCACGGTCAGTGCCGTAATCGTCAGGGAAGAAAATAAGCAGCAATACCCAATTTACTTTATCAGCCATACACTGTTGGCCGCCGAAAGAAATTACCCACTAACTAAAAAGGCAGCCCTCGCCGTCGTCGTTGCCGCAAGGAAGCTGAAACCCTACTTCGACGCACATCCCGTGACGGTCTTAACCGACCAGCCATTGGAGAAAACATTAGAAAAATTCGAAAAATCCGGCAGACTTATCAAATGGGCAGTGGAGCTCTCCGGCTTTGGCATTCAGTACAAGCCGAGGCCTTCGATAAAGGGGCAAGCGCTTGCAGACTTCCTGGCCGAGTGCACATATCAAAAAGAATCACATCCCGGCGTATGGGAAGTGTATACCGACGGGTCCGCCACGGCGAACAGCTCAGGAGCCGGCATCCTTATCATCAGCCCTAACGGAGACGAGTTTGAGTACGCCTTGAAGTTTACCTTCTCGGCCTCAAATAACAAATCCGAATATGAGGCGGTGATAACTGGAGTCGAGTTAGCTAGAGCTGCCGGGGCGGAGCATATTGTGGTGAAAACAGACTCGCTCTTAGTGACTAATCAAATCCAAGGAGAGTATGAGACTCGAGACGATGGGATGGTAAGGTACCTGGAGAGGGTAAAAGTTGACACCTCAAAATTGAAATCTTTCCAAATACAGTGCATCCCCAGGTCTGAGAACAACCGAGCCGACGCTCTCTCAAAACTTGCCAGTTCAAGCATCAAAAATGTCAGTCGAACCGTGCTGGTGGATATCAGAAATGCTAAAAGCATCACTGAGACCGTCGGCATGGTGGGCGACATCGAAGCCGAGACGACGTGGATGACTCCGATAATGAAATACAAGCTGACAAAAGAGTTGCCGGAGGACCGCAGTCTGTCTCAGAAGATAAGAAGGATCGCTGCAAGGTACTTAGTGTTCGAAGGAGAATTGTACAGAAGGTCCGTAATAAGACCACTCCTGAAATGTGTCGGCCCAGCCGACGCAGCTTGAGCTTTATACCGACAGAGATTCACGAAGGCATCTGCGGACATCACATGGGGGCGAGAACGCTAGCCCACAAAGCTCTCCGAGCCGGCTACTTCTGGCCTACCATGCTGAAAGATTCCAGGGCAAAAACCAAGAAGTGCAAGAATTGTCAGATGCATGCTCCAGTAATACATGCACCTTCCCGAGACCTGCAACCAGTACTTAGTCCCCTAACATTTTCACAGTGGGGGATGGATTTATTAGGACCATTTACGACGGCCTCCGGAGGAAGGAAGTACCTGATTGTCGCCGTTGACTACTTCACCAAATGGGTCGAGGCTGTCGCGGTACCTGCCAAGACCACGGCGGCCGTAAGAAAGGTGATTTGGGAGAACATCATAACTCGTTTTGGGTTACCCCAAATCATTGTATTTGACCACGACCGAGAGTTTTGGAGCGACATGGTGATGAATTGGTTGGAAGAGCTCGGTATCAAATTTGCATACTCCTCCGTCTGCCACCCTCAGAGCAACGGGCAGGCGGAGGCAACTAATAAAACAATACTGAACGGGTTGAAGAAGAAGGTTGAAGATCTAAAGGGAAGATGGGCTGATGAACTACCCGGCGTCCTGTGGTCCCTTCGAACCACGGAGAAAGAAGCAACAGGGTACATTCCATTCCACCTAGTCTATAGGTCCGAGGCCGTCCGCAATTGAAGCGGTGGTGCAGGCATTGAACGCAAACCTTTAACCTTGATCGAAAATGAAGAAGGCCTGAGAGTCTCCCTAGACCTGGTCGAAGAAAGTCGAGATACGGCACGGCTCAACTTGGCAGTATATCAAAACCGAATGAGAAGAGCCTACAACCGTAGGGTCCACAAAAGGGACTTGAGAGTAGGAGATCTAGTCCTAAGAAAGTCGGCCGCAACCAACAAAGGGAACATCCATGGTAAGATGACGGCCAACTGGGAGGGACCATACAGGGTGGTTGAAGAAATGCGGCCGAGGACATACCGGCTGGCAGACATGGAGGGTGTGCCTCTAATGAGCCATTGGAACACAGACAACCTTAGGAAATATTTCGTATAGCGGCGGAGGTGTCCGAGACCGTTGTGGGCACCCCAACGTGTGATTATATCTTATGAAGAGTGATCCAAGTTTTCCATCGAAATGCTTGCCCCCTCCGTAGTCATACCAAAGTAGACGCCACGGCCAAAGCCGGGCAGTCACTACAAATGCAGTTGATACTCGCGAAAGCGAACAACATGCTTAGTAGACGCCACGGCAAAAGCCGGGCAGTCACTACAAATGCAGTTGATACTCGCAAAAGCGACCAACATGCTTAAGAACGTATAAGTAAAGTTGAGAAACGCAAATCTGACTGCCTCAGCCAATCCGGGAGTGGCAGAGGAAGCGATCAATATGTCTATAGATATGAATGCAGTCGAGCCGTAACCTCGATTGCCTCGGCCAAAGCCGGGAGTGACGGGGAAAAACGACCGATATGCTAACATGTTTACAACAGCAGTTGGGAAGCGCAAATCTGACCGCCTCGGCCAGTCCGAGAGTGGAGGAGGAAGCGACCGACATGCCAACATGTTGCTAAGCAAATTGGCACGACCAATATGCTAAAAACGTTTAAGTACAGTTGAGATACGCAATCTAATTGCCTCGGCCAAGCCGAAGGTAAAACAAAAAAAAGCGCTCAATATGTTTAAAAACGTAAGAAGACAACTGAATGGAGGATGAGATCAAAGCCTCGGCCAAGCCGAAGGCAAATAAACAAACTTTATTAAAAATGTTTACAAGTGAGGCAAAACAAAGTCGACGGCCGTCCCCATAGGGATAGCCTAAGCACAACCTACCAAAGTTTAACAAAAAAAGAAGGAACAAAAAAAGATTACAACATTAAGACATGAAGTGCCAAAAGGATGGCAGGGAGGAAAGGCTCAATAGTTGGCCCCCGAACTGCTGAAGCTGTCCGAAGGGCCGGGTGAATCTGGTGACGACCGCCCGTCTCCCTATGCTTGTTGCTGCTCGCCACCGGCAGCAGAGCAAAGCATCACCAACGGCGGGCGGCCCAGAGGACGACTTGGCAGCTTCACTTGCCTTTGCCCTCTCAGCCTCTTCTCTAGCCTCCTTCACCTTATCATCATGGGCCGCCTTGGCCGCAGCTTCCTGAGCAGCCTTCGCCGCTTTCGCCTCGGCCGCGGCCTTGGCCTCCGCAGCAGCCGCCTTCTCATCCAGAAGTCTGTCAAAATCTTGCCACGGAAAGGTGCCTTCAGGAAGGAGCTCCTTAATCGCATCCCTTGTAGCATCTTCAGCTTGGTCCCGGTACCGGGCACACATTTCAGGGATGATGACGGTTTTCAGCATCTCAATATCCTTCTCCCTCTGAGCAAGGATAGCCTTTGTGCCCTTATGCTCCTTCGCCTCGGCCAAATGCAGGGACTTCCATCTTTCCCTCTGCTCAACCATGGCCTTATAACCACCCTCAAGCTTGTTTCTCTCCTCCCGCAGCCTTAGCGGCATCAGCCAACGCAGACTCAACCTTAGCTCTCTCGGCCAGGACCACCTTCTCAGCGTCCTCCTTAAGCTTTCGCTCAGCGAGGAAGTTCTTCATGGTGGCCAGGAAGTCCTTCTTCGTCCTCTCGGCCTCCTTCCTAGCAGCGGCAAGCTCAAGCCTAAGCCGTTCGAGCGTAGGGGCAGTTTGAGCTACGAGCTTTTCTTGCTCGATAAGATGAGTGTCGGCTAGTTCAGCCCACTTCACCAGCCTTTTGGCCAACCTTATGCCGTCCGCCCTGAGCTGAACGGAGGAAACCTTCTCGGATGAGGAGTCGGCGGCGACATTTTTATCGCCCGTCTGCACAGGCTGCTTCTCCAATTGCCGTTCGGTGAGAACAACAGCTGGCGACGGCTGATCTATAAAAAACCCAGACAAAGCATCCATGTCAACATTCATCGACATATCAGAAAGCCTGTCATCAGGAATGCATAAGGAACCTGCTAAATCCGAGCCATGGGTTAGATCCGTACCAGTCCTGGCCTTCTTGGATTGAGGGCCGGCTGACCCCTCCTCTTTCCTTGCCTCCGTAACAGCAGCAGCAGCAGGCGTTGCTTCCTTCCTCTTATTTAAAGGAGGAGGACCCTCCAGAACGGTGACGTCCTCGTCAACATTGACGACCACCTTCTCCTTTTGGACTACGGGGATTGGAGATCGAGTTGGAGTTGACGTCGTAGCCGCCGAAGACATTGCATTTGGTTTTCGGCGCGGCACGTTACCGCCAATCTCTGCCTGAGTCGCCCCCACATCCATTGCTTTCAACGCCTGCTCCATGAGTTCGTGCGGGGCCTGCTTGCGATCACGCGGCGCGGCCTTAGGGTGCAGCTCAACAACTCTCCCGTCCTGGTCAAGTCCCAACTTGTTTAGGATGGAGACAGACAGATCCCGGCCAAATCGATCTGCAAGAAACGAAGCAGGAGTTAAGCAAAAGAAGTAAACCGAGGCTCAAATACAGAAGCATAAAAAGCAAAGGTGGGCCTCATACCGACCCCACTCACCCTGGCCGAGGGCCGGTATGAGGCGGACGTGACAAAGCGGCTCGTCTTGAAGCACGATCTGCGTCGGAGGCATCCATCCCTTAGGCGTGCCATCCCTCTCAGCCTCGAACATGCTCATTGCCCGCACTTCGTCGTCCTTAAGATAGACCTTCTTGGCGTCCATCTTAATCTTATTACGGGAGACATATCTTTCATGCTCCCCCTGACTCTCGCAGCGCAAATTGACGCGGCGCTGGAAGGACCGGGGCAGTGGGTAGTCCTTCGGAACCTCGACATATACCCACCGCCCCTTCCAGTCTTTGCAGGATGTCAGCTTAGAGACGGTCACGTAACCCGGCTCGGTCTGCACGCTGTACCACCCCGTGCCACCTAGGGTAGTCTGCCGAAGATGGTGGAGCCGGCGGAAAAGGTTCACCGTTGGGGCCTCCCCCTTAAAGAGACAAAACCATACGAAGCTAATAATCGTCCTAATGGCCAACGGATGCAGTTGTGCCACGGCGACATTCATGGCTTTGATTATGGCCGCGACGTGTTCATTAAGAGGAAATCGGAGCCCATACTCCATATGTCTAATATACACGCCGATACAACCTTCGGGAGGGCAACAGACTGCCTGATCACCCAAAGGGACGATAATTCTATACCCCCTGCCGAAGTTGTAGTGATCTTCAAAAAGTTCAGGCCCGGAGACAGAAGCGAACTTGTTCGTCCAAACGCGATCAGGTTTGATCGAGCAGGCTTCGCCGTGCCACAAGTAATGCGGCCTCTCTGAATCAGATTGGGTCCTTTCATCATCATCATCATCATCAAAATCCTCGATATATTTCTCGTCTATTTCAGGAGAAGGCGACTTGCGACCCCCGAACCCTATCGGGGTGACAACCAGTGGCTCCTGTTCATCGGGACGCGACGGTTCGCCCCCCGGAGTTGAGGTACTAGGCAGAGCATCAGCAGCAGACATGGTTGCGACAATTAATTAACAAATAAAAGTTGGGGAAGAATTTGTTTGTTTACCTTGAAAGAAAGTGTTACGCCGAGAAAACGCTTCGAAAACTAGAGAGAGGAAATTTTTTTAAGAAAAAGAAGTTTGCAGGTCAAAATGAGGGGCATACTGCTCTATTTATAGAGCAAAGCCCATTCAGTGGACCAATCAGAGCAAAGCCCATGAAGCGTCCACCAATCAGCACCAGGCCACGTGTCAAGCATGCAGCCACGGAATGTCAATCGACATACAGTGACCAATCTTCTTCGACACGCTCCTTGGTATCTACTTGCCAAACGGCCAGCTGATCAACCAAGCTTGGCAGCACCGGCCGGGGGCAATCAAAAGCACACGGCACTCCCAACCTTGGTCTCGGCCAGCGCCATTTTCTTTTCCACATTCGATGTCCATTACACAACCATGTGGAGGGGGGATATGGTACGGCCTGAACAGAACCAAGCCGAGGAAGAAATTCGACATGCGCAGAATACGCTCAACACGCATCGAAAGTCCATACCACGGCATAGACTACGCTGGGGGCAAATTGATGGGGCTTATTCTGCACCCGCTGACCGAGTCAACATATTGAGCAAGGTCAAAGCCAAAAGACAACAAGTCAAAGGAAAAGCGACCTAACCGACGAAGCCTGTCGGCCTGTCACTTGGGTCTAGGCTCGGCAACTAGCCGACCGAGAAGCATATCCGCGTACTCACATCCAGTCCCCTCGGCATGGAGTCAACCAGGCCTGCCGGCCTGCCATGGGTCCCTCGGCCGAGGGTAAGACAGTCTTTCCACCTGCTATGCCACTTGGCCACTTGGCCACTACGTGATAAATTGTGAAAGTCTATAAATACTCCACATCTCTCATTAAGAAACAAACTGGATAATCTGGTATAAACTCCCTTATCTCTCTACAATATACTTTGCCAAGTTAACATACAACTTATCTCTCTAAGTTTACTGACTTGAGCGTCGGAGTGAGTACGTTCGGCCCCAAGCCGATCCCTCAGTTTGTTCATCTTGACAGGAAAGAGTGAAAGAAAGAGACGAGCAACGACATCATTCTACAAGCTTAAGTGGTCACAATCCTGCTCCGGAATTACACCCGGAACACCTTTGTTTGTTGCCTTAGTATGCGTGATCCCATGTCGAATCGAGTTGTAATGCGCGTCATTTCTGTCGAGTAGGAATCCAGCAAGTTCCGTTAGTCAGCAAACTCACGAAGCAGTTCAAGCCACAATCACCGTGTCTCTCCAAGACGTTTATGTCATGGTCCTACGAGTTCAAGCTACAGTGGAAAATTTGAGCATTCGCGTCCTCACCCTCGAGAATGGAATGGTGGAAAAGAACACGCCACCTAGAGAAACTTCTAGTCTAGGTCGTCCAAAGCTTACCTCTTGCAATAACCATCGTCCTAGAAAGCCGAAAACAGCTGAAAGGAAACCTGGGAGGCATCAAAGGGTGCTTACCGATTTAGGCATGTCTTATGCCGATGCTTTGAAGAGACTCTTTGCCCAAGGCAAGCTACATCAAATAAGGCCAACTCCGGATCCACCATTAGAGAAACAGGTGAACCTCTGGAAGGGCAACAAATACTGCTTATATCACCAAGGTAGAGGCCATGATATTGAAGAGTGTTTTCTCTTGAAACACACCATCCAAGATATTATCGAAGAAGGCAAGCTTCCTAAGCCATCTTCTGTCGCGCAATCTAAGAAAATCGACCCTCTTGGGTCTAATATCATTAAACATGACGAAGAATCATCTCTAGACTGTTCTCATCTCCTCAATCCTCGTGACGACGGAGAGATCAATGTCCTCGAAGACGAAGATATCCAAAGTGAAATGCTCATGCTTTCCATTGCCTTCAATAATAAATTTTCCAAAATAGAGGGGGTTATTGATAATCTAAACACTCGACTTTCCAAGATGGAGAATCAATTTGCTGAAATGGATAAGAAGCTTGATGCCCAACTTCTCAAAATGAAAACTGTCCAGACAAACCCTCAACTTGACAGTCCTAAGGAGAAAGCAACAAGTGGGCAATCCATTCCTAGTTCTTCTCAGCCAAGAATCAAAATCAGCAAAGGCAACCTCATGGAGCCTTCATCAAAGAAACCTAACAACTCTCCAAGGTCATTTACAAAGGCTTCCGAAAATAAGGGCACACCTCCTAGGAAATTTACCAACATTGGTATTAGATACGCCGATGACTTTCAGAGACTCATGGAACAACGAATGTTGAAGCCTATAGGACCTACGCCTGACCCAGAAAAGAAATCCAAGTTCTGGGATGAGAATTCGTACTGCAAGTACCATAGAGGCAAAGGGAATGATACGGAGAAATGTTACAAATTAAAACATGTCATTCAGGATATGATCGAAAACGGGAAGTTGTCCCTCTCAAGTTTTAACCCACAAGGTAGCTTAGGCAATCCTCATGGATATACCAATTATCAAGAAACTCTTCTTGACTGTTATCCTTCCAATGTTCCCAATGATGAGGATGAGGTGCTCAAATGGGTGAATGCTCAAAGCCAAATGCCGAAGCCTGTTGTTAGAAAAGAAAATGTTCAAGCGTGGGCCGATGATTACGAGTCTGGATCTAAGATCGCGTCAAAGTTCGAGTCCGAGTCCGAGTCTTAGGCTTTCTATCCCATAATTTTTCTAGTGTCTTTCTTTGTGTTCATTTCCATTTCTAGTGGCAATCTGGGGGCTGTCCAACGAGTCACGTGTTTTCTCGAGTCTATGTTAAAAACATTCATTATTCATTTCAATAAAAATACAATTTTCACTCCACATATTCTATGCTATCTCTTATATTTTATCCTTTTCCTGTGACAACAAGAATTGATTTGAGACATTTTAAAACCAACAACAACATATGACAGTCGATGTGAGTACACTTAAATAATGTTCCATTCCAAGTTGTAGAGGACCTGAAACTCCGTGTTCATTTTTCTTTACCTATTCCATGTCTGGCAATAGAAACCTCACTATACCCCAGTTTAGGACGAGTATATCCCAAGAGATTCTAGGACGAATCCAGACCATCTCCCTTGTTAACAATCCATGACGGAAGGCAAGCCCATTCCCCACAATAAACAACGCGTGTTACTAAAGACCAACCCGTTTCACACCAAAGGTGCTAGTCTGACCCAAATCCATGATAACAAGAAAATCCAAGACAATACAAGCCATGATCAGAGACAAAGGCTCAATCAAGAAAAACTGGTCAATATCCAAGGCCGCAGTTATGCCCGTAATCCAAGACAAAAGAGTCAAAAGAAGAAGGCTCGATCAAATAAGGCAATGTCTATATCCAAAGTCAAAGTTATCTTCAAAACCCGAATAAAAAATCTGAGCAAGAAGCCGAGATATATTCTAGACCAAGAATCTGAATCTGAATCAAGAACAAGTCTGAAATCAAATACTGAACGGAATACTGCCGAAGTCTATATATAATCAAGACATTGATGAAGGTGGTTAGCTAGCACCCCCACTTAGCCTTTCACACATCACACACCCTAAGTCCTTCTCGAGACCGTAATGGGGAGATAGTTAGGAATTTTGAGAATCTTCTCAAGCTTGTCAAATATACCCATCCTTTAGGGCCAATACATGGAAACTTGATCCCACGTCATTTTAATCTACCTTTACGTGCTCAGGCTACATTAAGCCAAGAGACTCCATTTCCAAGCCACATTACAAGCCATAGTCCCATCAAGCCTTAACTCCACAAAAACAAAGCTCCGGAGATTTGTTCATCAAAGCCTCTTATGTCCGAGCTCCACATTCCAAATATCCAATCCAGTTTCACCTTGACCCAGACACGGAGTCTTCAAATACTTTACTACCTAGAACGGGACATACCCAACATCCTTAGGGTCCACTAAGTGTGCTCACATAACAAGGAAATTTTACAAAATAAGTTATACCTCTTTGGTCTATGATCAGAGGGAGTTATCTCAAATCGATTCTTCGAGTCATCAGAGGAATATACTCTCCTGACCCATGCACTTTAAGGTCCTAACAACATAGCTTAGGTACACACTTGAACTACGAGCATGGTTTGATTTCACCTTTTCAGGTGGATACGTAGGCAGTCTTTTCTTACACAAGAAGGATACAACCACAACACCCAAATAAAATTAACCAAACCTCAGAATTACGATCTGGTTTGATTTCACTTCACGTGAATACGTAGGCAGTCTTCAGGGACACAACCATCCCCACTTCCAACTTTCAATCTCAATTATCAACAACCACAACCATCCCAACTTTCAACCTCTATTTCAACCTTCCAACCTCAATTAACATCCCTTCTACAACCAACACCTCTATACTGGGAGCTCCTTATTGTCGCCCAGCCTCTTTTTTACTAAAGTCCAGAGTCATCGTCTCATCCTGGGGGCTTCTCTTCCAAGATGCCACCTTTTCTTTATTCCTCTAAGTCTAGCTAGTACTCGGTCCGGACAATGACAAAGATCTTAGATCAATTCTCCAAGTCATCGTGCCTCAAGAGGGGTCTCTTTTACAGCAATCGGTGGTGAAAGAAGTCCAAGTAGACAGCTGATCCATGGCTTATGCCTTGCCTTTATATGCCTTCATCATTCTTTTAATTCTTCTACCTTTGGAACCGATACGCATTGTCACCCACACTTGGCTAGGGGTTGCGCATACTTAAACAAAGTTTGTCAAAGTCATCCCTGTGTCGCGTCAAATCTAAGTTAGTGTCGCGTCAGTCAAACCTAAGTCTACATTTCGCGTCGCGTCCTAGTAGGTCTGTGTCATATCAAGTCCTATGTCTAAAGCCCATTAAATATGCATAACGCATTACAAACGACAAATTTCTTTGAACAAGTTTTAAACGACTTTTAAAAAGAAACAACTTTTGCAAAACCTATGTGTTTCCTCATTCGAGGTCCATGTGATAATCGCTTACGTGCATATATTAGATTGCATTCTTGTGTGGCTACTAACCATGTAGGTAAGTATCAGAAGCAGTACTTTATCAAGACCTCGCTTGCCACAACGAGCGAATATTCTTTAACAGGTGTTTCGACACACCTCTATTCTGTTCCCCCAGTGAAAGTACACGGACAGACATTCCCTCTCGAGACATGGAGATCAGTTCCCGATTATGTTCCCCCAGCGAGAGTACACGGACAGACAATCATCCCTCTCAATATGTGGAGATCAACATCAACCCCAAGACTTATCGAAGTTTGTTTGAAGACGACCCAAGCAGATTTCTCCCAGCAGTTTCTACCGACGTCCTGCTACCCTCAACATTTTTGTTTTCTCACAGAGTTCGGCAAAGGTGTCGTTCTCTAGAAGTTCCCAAACCAAAGCCTCCTTCCTTAGGTTCGTAAACCCAAAGTCAGGATTCTTATCCCTAGATTCTTAGATCCCAAAATGGCTTCTCTTAGGTTCGTAAACCTTTAAGCTCCCACACCAACGACCTTAGGTTCATAAACCCATAAATCCTTTTGGAGTTCTCATACTTTAGAAAGCTTAAACGCACGCGTTTAAAACAAGCATTAGTAACCTAGTAGTTCCTAAACTTAACCCTAAGATCCCAATTCCTCTTAGGTTCATAAGCCTTTAGGTTCCCAAACCAGCCGTCCTTTTAGGTTCATATACCCAGGTTCACACACCTAGCTTCTTTTAAGTTCCCAAACTCCCTAGATTTCATATACTTATACACTTTAGGATCATATTCCTTTAGGATCACCTTTTCCTTTTAGGATCATATTCCTTTAGGATCACATTTTCCTTTTAGGATCATATTCCTTTAGGATCATAACTTCCTTAGAGTTCCTACACTCAAACCTTGATTACCCCTTTAAGTTGAACTTATATTTGGCCTCTTTCCTGTCGATGTTTTCCTTTAGGGTCCCACACCCTAGCACAATCCTTATATAGCTTTTAGGTCTTACCCTTAGCTCCTACGCTTACCCTTAGCTCCTATGCACCTCCGGAAACATCTCGAGAAAGAAGTCTCAGGTATGGTCTCTTCTTATGGCTGGCGAGCTTCCTTACGTAGTCTAATGGACTTTAAACGACCCTCCCCGGAAGTCGACAGACTCTAAAATGTTCCCGACGACAGGTCCTTGGTTCAGACCCCTTGAGCCGCCTCGCGTCGCCATAGTCGTCAGGTTGTAATCTTCGATTGACCTGATGGCTATACTTTGACTTTCGCCTTGTCCAAGCTTCAGTCAAAGTGGGGGCTCTGTAGATACCTCATTTCTGCACCTCCCGCAAACCACCCGGTGATGATTGAGCCGCATGTTTGGTACGCGGAACGATTTGTGACACTTCGTAAGTTTATCGTCAAGTGATCGCTCAAACATTTATGTCTACCTCTTAAATGTCATCTACGTGCCGATACGGTCGTTTTGACAGTAATTAGAGTACATTTGGAGTCCGGGCCTAAAACCGTCTTCATTTTCTGACAACCATTAAAATGCCGAGTCGGAATATTCTGGAATGTTCCGGATATTTCTATTCCATATTTTATAAATCTTTTAATATTTGGTAAACAATTTCCCGTAATATTCACACAAAATATTAAGGAAAACCAAATTATTCCGTTATTCCATAAACTAAACACGGAAATCTTTCTTCCGCAGGAGGAAACCACTTGGGAATAGACGCAGCAAGTGCTGCGCCTCTTCCAAGAGACGCAGATCACTCGCCGCGCCTCTTCCCAAGTCCTTTTCTGCGTATTTTTCGTATCTTTTCATATCTTTTCGAGATTCACTTCCAAAGTTTCTCCGAAAAACCTTACTTCCTCCACGTGATTAGTATAAATAGAGACCTTCGGTCTCACATATTTCTCACGCGAGTGTCCGCCCTTCTCTTCTCCCTTTGCATTCTAGACCACGTTCTTACTTTTTGGCGTCTACGTGCTTGAACTTTCGACCACGTAAGCTCGGATTCTTCTGAGTACCAGCCTCGTTTTGCATGACCGACCAATTTGACCAACTCCACCATAATCAACTTTAATCAATCTGTTTTAATTCCTCTTACGAGGGCACTTTCGTCTACATTCGAGTCGAGCATTACTAATCGTTAACTTAGTTCATCTCGTTTCGTCAAACATGTAAGTTTGAGGTTGTAAATCTCTCTTTTATTCATTGTTATTAATTTATTGCAATCATATTGTAAGATTTATGTCGAAAATACAATTAAAACCGATTTCTAAAACCCTTTGTTTAAAACCCTTTTTACGGATTATCAGAGGACAACCGTCGAGAAAGGACGCAGCAACTGTTGCGCCTCTTCAAAGGGACGCATTACCTGCTGCGCCTCTTCGTGAAGCCGCTTGTGATTCTCGCTTCCTTTCTTCTTCCTTCGTCTTTCGTTGATTCGTTTGTTTTTCTTTTATTTTCATTTGTTCCTTGTTTTAATATAACAATCTGAACATAATAATTTGACATATAAGTTGTTCATCATCATTAACATATAATTCATCTCATTAATTCCCGACTTAAATCTCAAGTAATTAATATTTGCGGGTTTTCGTCACTAAAGTCAAACCGGGTTGTAGAAATTCGATTCATTCATATTCATATTGGGTTTCTGAAATTCGATCTCTGATATATTCTCACCTGTTTATTATCATATTTATCATTAGTCCGTCATTAATTCACCGTATTTAACCTAATTAATTAGTTAGTTCATTAATTTGTTAATTAATCCGTTTAAATCTTGTAATTAATTCGCTCTAATCGATTTCATCCATGTTTATTGCTTTCATGACCGTTAATCGCATGTAAATAATCTGATAATCACTTTCATCCGAGTCAAATAATATAATATCGATCATTAAAATCACCAACGAATATTAACGACTTGCAATTACGGCTTCACGGAATCGTTAAGGAAGGAAGCAGAATTTGATCTGCTGCGTCTCTTTCGAGAGGCGCACTGCTGCTTGCTTTGTTCTGGTTGACTCATCTCTCGAACTCCCGTTTTGCCTTGTCCTAATTTATTAGTTTACGTATTTAATTAACTATTATTCGTATTATCACTTGATAATCTGTTCGTTCATTCATTTATTCTTTCTTTTCTAAGTTATCCGTTTTAGATGTATTTTCGACATAAATCATTAAACCCGATGTAATTATTGTAATTTTCATTATTGTAATTTCCTTTATTGTATTTATCATTGTACTTTTTATTGCTTGTATGCTTTCACATGTAATTGAACTTAAATCCCGATTCGACCTAATTGTATGCTAAATTAATTGTTTACCGACTTAGTATTAATTCTCACATATTAGGATTAAAACGTTGGATGTTGCATTGCATGCATATAATCGACAATATATCGAGTATAGACGATTTTCCCTAATCATTAGTAGAGGCCGCTATCGAGGCGGGCGGGATTAGGTGTTCGATCAAAAGAGCTTCCTAATACGTACCCTCACCCCTTACTCCAGATCTCTGTGAACATCCGTGTTCATTGGCATCCACGAGAGTCATTCTAGACATAGAATGCTAAGGGTAACGAGTTCTTGGTGTTCATGTCACTACTTTGTGGCTTGACATGGCACGAGGTATTCTAACGGTTTCCAATTTTCCACAATAAATTGGTGGCGACTCCACAAATGCAAACGCTTGTTTCCCAAGCGCCCCCGTGGCCCATGTCCACATAGGAATACAGTTGTTATGTATAGATTATTTAAAATGAAAAATTAGCTTAATAAATGAAAATCTAATTTATTTCCATATATAAGTATGAGCACTTTAGAGGGAAATTTTAGTAGATAAGAGGATTTATATTTTTTAAATTTGCACCTTATTAACATTTATCCGTTCACTCCATTGTATTTTGATATGAAACAAAAAATTGAAATGGAAAACTAATAAAAAAATTTATTTAAGTTGTGAATTTATTTTAGTAAATGTATTTTGTCATGAAACTAATAGTAAGAATGTGTCAAGTTATTCTCTACAGTAATAATTATTACATTACTGAAAAATTTAGCAACTTATACTTTATAGTTTAATGTCAATTTTATTTTATTTTAATGAAAAAATCATAATTATGAATTTATTTAAAAAATGAGAGTATTTATAAGAATATATTCATTGAAAAGATAATAATGTAATGAAAGAAAATTTTATTTATTAGCTTATTTAGCTAGATGCTTTTTGGAGGGAAAACTAAGAGAATTTTTATTCTCTTAGTAGTAGGGGGATGTTTTTGAGTTTATTATAGTAGTTTTTTTGAGTTTAATGTTTTAGTGAATGAACTTAGAAACTTTATAGTAAGACTCATAATTTTCAAAATAAAGCTCAAAAAATTTATTATAGCTGCTCAGAAAGTATACTAGTGGTAGTACATCGGATGTATAATCTACTTACTGGCTTTCAAGAGATCACAACGCAATTAGCCACCAATTATCGTCAAGTAGCATTGCAAATCCCATGTTACTTTTATGCCATTAAATTGTTTCATTTTTAACTTCAGTCAAATGATATTATATTTTTATAATATCGTTACCTTTTTTTTGGTACATACCGTTAACTAATTATATTTGTATGTTACACATAATAATAAATCGGTCTCTAGCAAGACGTTACGATCACCTAATTTTAACTGACAATTTCTTACATTAAATTTTATAATTGTTAGGACATTTTCAACAACAAATCCTAAAACACAAAATCTCACTTTATACGAACACTATCCGTTTAAAGTTGTAGACGAACCAAATATGTGACCACTTACATAATAAGACAAACAACAAGTGAGATGGTGGAGTTACTTTTCATGCAAAATGAGATTATTTGATCCGTCTATATCTTTAGACGGATATATCCATCATTGATCCTAAAAATATGAGCTAAAGGTGGAGAAAGAGTTAATGGTAAGATAAGGACCCAAACTTTCATTCCTTTTCCAGATAAGGGACTACACTTTCAAAAAGTCCAGTTAAGGACCTCGTTGAACCTTCCGTTAACTTCCCCGTTAACACGACAAACAATCTCAATAAATTCATGCCATCTAAAATAACAACAAATTAACGGACTAATTCTTACGGTCTTGCCAATTCGTTCTTCTATCTTTGTATGATGATCATGATGATTAACAATATTTGTCATCAATATTTGGAATGACCGACTTGGATTTTGAAGCGACAATTAGCTTTCGAGCGTTCGACGAGGAAAGATACTCCGATGTACGTAAATTGCTGGTTCTGAGAAAGATAAGAAGGATTGGATTGATTCCCGATTATCGTTTTTGGTTGTGTTTTGGGGGAAAGGAAAGGTTTTTGGTTGTGTTTTGGTTTGGTAATTTTGTTTGTGTTGTTGTTACTTTGTTGTATACTCTGTATCAAATTAGGCTTGGGTTGATGAATTTAAAGGAGTACTTTCTTAAATTTGCTTTGAATCAATATGCTTCATTATGTTTCTCATGAACACCGACTTCAATTATTTGTCAATATACTCACTTAACAACAAAGTTGACGGAAGGTGAATTGAGTTCCTTAACTGGATTTTTTAATAGTATAATCCCTATACTGTAAAAAAGAGGAATGTTTAGATCCTTGTCTTATATATAACTCGGTGGCGAAATAGAGAAACATAAAAAAAACACACAAATTCCTAAGTAAATTATTTAAATAATGTTTTGACCCTAAAACTCAACGAATTTAATTAAAATTAATTGTTTAAATGAATGAAATGTATCAACTTCCACATTTTCTATCTTTTTATTTTCACATTATAAACTACTTAATATGCTAATAATATGTTTTACTATTCAACATATAATGTAAATATTATTTTTAGTTTTTCTCGATTTATATCTTTGGATTGAACTGTCTTTCGACATCTTCCGATAATGATGATGATGTTCAGAAACTCAGGTAACCTTCTTCACCTTTCCCTTTTTCAATACCGATTTCATTCCCAATTAATTTCCCCAAATTACTCTCCTTCTTTTAATCATGCTGTAACGACAAATTTTGTATCGCAAAATAAATGTAATACAAAATAGGAAACAAATGAATTTTTATTATTAAGGTCAGAAGTTTATGTGTACAATCTCTAATGTATCCTCTGATTCTAAATGCCGTAGTAGATCACGTAAACGTTGTCTGTAGTAGAGGCGCGAACGTTGTGTTTGAATGACACCTGTAGAGGTTGTATGCACTCTGTAGGAGGTGTCGATTTGTATTCTTGAGAGGGTCACTGCGACTTGTTCTCTCTTGAATGTTGCAGCTTGAATGACACCTGTAGAGGTTGTATGCACTCTATAGGAGGTGTCGATTTGTATTCTTGAGAGGGTCACTGCGACTTGTTCTCTCTTGAATGCTGTAGCTTGAATGACACCTGTAGAGGTTGTATGCACTCTATAAGAGGTGTCGATTTGTATTCTTGAGAGGGTCACTGCGACTTGTTCTCTCTTGAATGTTGTAGCTTGAATGACACCTGTAGAGGTTGTATGCACTCTATAGGAGGTGTCGATTTGTATTCTTGAGAGGGTCACTGCGACTTGTTCTCTCTTGAATGTTGCAGCTTGAATGACACCTGTAGAGGTGTCTTGTAGAGAGAATTTATAGAGCTTTTGTGTCTTCTTCTCTCTAAAACTTATGATTATGATTTTTTCTATCTCTATATCTCCTCTTCTCAAAATGAATGTGAATAGCTCTATTTATAGAGTTTTAATTCATTTTGGTGGACTTTGACATTCAAGGCCCATTTATGGGTTTGTTAGTGAACTTGGCCCAAATTTGATTCTTTCGGGTTTAGTAATCTGGATAACCCATTTTGTAATCCGAGTCAACCCGTATTTCATTTAATCGGGGCAAATTAATTAAATCGAGCTAAAATTTAGTATTAACTCAAAATAATTGATTTATTTGATTTATTCGGCACATTAATAAATTTTCTGTGCCTACAAATTGCCCCCTCGGGACCTTATCACGTGCACCGTTTGGGTGCTTTGACGTGGTGAGGTCTCGACTCATTTTTTCGTTTGACTTGGAAGTCCACGAGCACTTAACTTATCGTAGGAGCACCCTCGGGACCTTATCACGTGCACCGTTTGGGTGCTTTGACGTGGTGAGGTCTCGACTCATTTTTTCGTTTGACTTGGAAGTCCACGAGCACTTAACTTATCGTAGGAGCACCCATGTGACATTTTGTTTGACTTGGAAGTCAACGAGCACTTAACTTATCGTAAGAGTACCCGTGTGAATTTTGTTTGACTTGAACGTTTTACGAGTACTTAACTTATCGTAAGAGTACCCGTGTGAATTTTGTTTTGCCCCCTTTCATCTTGACTTGAAAGTACATAAGCATTTCAACTTGTTAAAAGAGTGGCCATGTAAAATTTGATAAGTCGCCGCGTCAATTTTTTTTTTTGTACCGTTTTTTGGGTATGCAGTTTGACCTCTTGCTTAGGAGCTTTGGTGTGCAGTTTAAGCTCTTGCTTAGGAGCCTTGGTGTGCAGTTTAAGCTCTTGCTTAGGAGCCGTCATTGTTGAGCCTCAAGAATAGTAGCGCTTCAAGAATTTTCCGTTGATTGGACCGATACGCACACCGTCTTCATCAACAATCTTATAAGCACCATTTGTGTAGACCTCCTGTACCACGTATGGACCATCCCACTTAGAGGTGAATTTACCAACTGGCTTGTGAGAGGTGATGATTGGCCTTCGTACTGCAAGGACGAGGTCTCCTACTTGGAAAGAACGAGGGCGCACCTTTTTGTTGAATGCGCGTGACAACCTCGCTTGATAGCATTGGAGCTTTTGTTGGGCCTCTAATCTTTTTTCATCGAGAGACTCTAACTCTGTTAACCGCAACTTGTCATTCTCGTCATCTGTGAGTCCCTCCTGAATAGCAATGCGTAAGGAAGGTATCTGCAACTCCAAAGGCAACACGGCCTCCACTCCATACACCAATGCATACGGGGTTGCTTGAGTAGGTGTTTTGTATGTGGTACGATATGCCCACAATGCTTCACCAATCCTTTCATGCCAATCTCGCTTTGACTTTGCTACTACTTTCTTCAGCAAGTTGCAAAGGGTCTTGTTGAAGGCTTCAGCCAAACCATTTGCAGGAGCATTGTACATGGATGACTTGTATTGTTTGAACTTGAACTTTTCTCCCAGACTTGTCATCAGTTGATTGAAAAATTGTTTCCCATTGTCAGTTGTGATACGTTGAGGTACACCGTATCTGTAGATGATTTGAGTTCTAATGAAGTCCACAACATTTTCTTTCTTCACTTCTCGTAGTGTGATGGCTTCTGCCCATTTTGAGAAGTAGTCAGTGGCAGCGAGGATATACTCGTGTCCATTTGAGGCCTTTGGAGTAAGAGGTCCCACAACATCAAGTCCCCAAGCTTCAAAGGGCCATGAAGAAACGATGAGGATGCAACGGCTCCGGCGGTTGGTGTATGAAGTTTGCGTAGAACTGACAGGGTTCACATTTTTTCGCAAAGTCCATACAATCTTGTACCATGGTTGGCCAATAATACCCCATTCTCTTTACACGATCATGAAGTTTAGGCCCAGATTGATGAGCACCACAAATGCCAGAATGAGCTTCATGCATTGCTTCAGTAGCTTCTTCCTTACTTAGACACCTCAACCATTGGCCTGAGAAAGAACGTCTGTAGAGCGTCCCTTTATAGTGAATAAACTTTGGAGCACGTCGACGTATCTCAACCTTGTGTCTGGGATCATCAGGTAATTTTTGGTGGTCCAAGAAATCAATGATAGGTTGACGCCAATCATCTTCATCAGTTGTGTTGACGCATATCATGTTGGTTGTGTCTACATTTTCTTCTCCTTCAAGCAAAGATACCGCCCAACGGTTGCAGACTGGGACTTGCATAAATGTAATACAAAATAGGAAACAAATGAATTTTTATTATTAAGGTCAGAAGTTTATGTGTACAATCTCTAATGTATCCTCTGATTCTAAATGCCGTAGTAGATCACGTAAACGTTGTCTGTAGTAGAGGCGCGAACGTTGTGTTTGAATGACACCTGTAGAGGTTGTATGCACTCTGTAGGAGGTGTCGATTTGTATTCTTGAGAGGGTCACTGCGACTTGTTCTCTCTTGAATGTTGCAGCTTGAATGACACCTGTAGAGGTTGTATGCACTCTATAGGAGGTGTCGATTTGTATTCTTGAGAGGGTCACTGCGACTTGTTCTCTCTTGAATGCTGTAGCTTGAATGACACCTGTAGAGGTTGTATGCACTCTATAAGAGGTGTCGATTTGTATTCTTGAGAGGGTCACTGCGACTTGTTCTCTCTTGAATGTTGTAGCTTGAATGACACCTGTAGAGGTTGTATGCACTCTATAGGAGGTGTCGATTTGTATTCTTGAGAGGGTCACTGCGACTTGTTCTCTCTTGAATGTTGCAGCTTGAATGACACCTGTAGAGGTGTCTTGTAGAGAGAATTTATAGAGCTTTTGTGTCTTCTTCTCTCTAAAACTTATGATTATGATTTTTTCTATCTCTATATCTCCTCTTCTCAAAATGAATGTGAATAGCTCTATTTATAGAGTTTTAATTCATTTTGGTGGACTTTGACATTCAAGGCCCATTTATGGGTTTGTTAGTGAACTTGGCCCAAATTTGATTCTTTCGGGTTTAGTAATCTGGATAACCCATTTTGTAATCCGAGTCAACCCGTATTTCATTTAATCGGGGCAAATTAATTAAATCGAGCTAAAATTTAGTATTAACTCAAAATAATTGATTTATTTGATTTATTCGGCACATTAATAAATTTTCTGTGCCTACAAATTGCCCCCTCGGGACCTTATCACGTGCACCGTTTGGGTGCTTTGACGTGGTGAGGTCTCGACTCATTTTTTCGTTTGACTTGGAAGTCCACGAGCACTTAACTTATCGTAGGAGCACCCTCGGGACCTTATCACGTGCACCGTTTGGGTGCTTTGACGTGGTGAGGTCTCGACTCATTTTTTCGTTTGACTTGGAAGTCCACGAGCACTTAACTTATCGTAGGAGCACCCATGTGACATTTTGTTTGACTTGGAAGTCAACGAGCACTTAACTTATCGTAAGAGTACCCGTGTGAATTTTGTTTGACTTGAACGTTTTACGAGTACTTAACTTATCGTAAGAGTACCCGTGTGAATTTTGTTTTGCCCCCTTTCATCTTGACTTGAAAGTACATAAGCATTTCAACTTGTTAAAAGAGTGGCCATGTAAAATTTGATAAGTCGCCGCGTCAATTTTTTTTTTTTTTTTTTTTTTTTTTTTTTGACTTGGCGGACGATGTTTTTTTTTTTCTTTTTTCTTTTTTTACACTGACTTGATTTTATTCACCTTGGTAATTTTTGTAATCTTGGTAATAAACATTTGAGGAATAATAAGTCTCCCTTATGATGGATATATCCGTCATAAGTGAGAATTTGTGTTTGAAAAATGCCTCAAAATTTTGACGGACTATAATTTTTACAATTAGTCTTGCTGAAGACGGGTCGGAGTAAGTGACGGGTAATGCCACTCACAAAACGGATAGGGGGACAAGGTGGGGGCACCCCCATGTGCTTCTCTCTCTCCTCTATTTGGGTCATTTGTGAGAGGAAATGGTATCCGTCACTCCGGAGTGACGGATATGTGCCGTCTTCAATGAGATTTTGTGTAATTTTTATCATCCATATCATATAATATTGAAACCACGGTGGACAATGCATATGAACCAACTTGAAATTGCTTTGCAAATTGCACATATTAAAGCATTAAGCTGACACTTTACCAGTTATCCCTCACCCAAAAATAATTCGGTCTCCCTACTTTTGACTTTGTCAAAAGTAACGGCACCCATATTAAATTCCTCTTGAATTAATGATCAAATCAACATTAATTCCAGTCATCAAAGAGCGTCGAAAATTTATGAGCTC
Source organism: Silene latifolia (assembly GCF_048544455.1). Lineage (NCBI taxonomy): Eukaryota > Viridiplantae > Streptophyta > Magnoliopsida > Caryophyllales > Caryophyllaceae > Silene > Silene latifolia. The sequence continues at coordinate 84,232,716 of NC_133530.1, read as the reverse complement.
ACTGATCTTGTAACTGCCCATTTTCAAAGTAAATCCCTTGCAAATTCTGCTATTTATATGAAGAACAAGTGATCAAATAGCCTTCGTTCAACAACTTAGTGGACTTGTATGCACACTCCATGGGAAGTGATAAGAAGCCAAGAAGGTATGTTTGTTCTTCCGTCGTCCATTTATTTCAATGCTTAGCGACTTAGCATCTTTGTTCTGAGATAAATCATTTGACATTAATTTTTGATTGGCATCTCTGTTTTTCACTTTTGGGCTAAGCATTTAGGGTGAGATTTGATGCTAATCACATGGTCTTTATATTGACAGAAGATAGACATGAGTTTGATCATAATTTGCCCTGAAATTTTTCAAAATTTGCATGTTGAGGCCATTGTTTTCGACCAATATCGAATCCATTCTGACCAGAATTCTAACTTTGATTATTACCCGCAAAATTTTTAAACACTGTCTTTCCCAGTTTCCTTCTCAATATAAGACTGATTGGATTTCATTGTTCTTAACTAAGCAGTGACCCAGACAACGAATGACGAATGGGCTACGAGGACGAGCACTTAGCGAGAACCGATATTCGGCGGCGAACCAACAGTACATCGATTCATTTTGGCTTTGACTTGGAAGTCGATGCGTACCCAAACTTGTCGTAAAGGTAGCTAATTTGTTATTTTTTGACGTCACCCTATAATTATTTGATTTGACGGATTTTTTTTATTTTTTTTATTTTTTTATTTTTTTTTTTTTTTTTTTAACTTTAATGCCATTAGGTAATCAAACTCATCATCACACTACCCTTTCATTTTTTTTAATGTTACTCTCTCATCATGACTTGGCCGAAATGTGTTTCAGCACACTTTTTTTTTTTTTTTTTTTTTTTTTTTTTTTTTTTTTTTTTCGAAAGGTGTTTCAGCGCACACTTTTTTTTTTTTTTTTTTTTTTTTTTTTTTTTTTTTTTTTAATCGTTACTTGAATTCCTTGTTTGTATCCCTGCCTGCTAGTAGTAGTAGTCTATGCAGGTTCGCGATTATTGCAAGTCAGGCTTCCGACCAATGTGGATTTACTCCGGTCGGATCATTTCGATTCTCCTTTGGAGTTATCATGAAATGTACCCGATTCGTCGACCGCTTGAAGATGTGGAAATTACTCTGGTCGGATCATTTCGATTCTCCTTTGGAGTTATCATGCAATGTACCCGATTCGTCGACCGCATGATGATTTGAAGATGTGGGAATTACTCCGGTCGGATCATTTCGATTCTCCTTTGGAGTTATCATGCAATGTACCCGATTCGTCGACCGCATGATGATTTGAAGATGTGGAAATTACTCCGGTCGGATCATTTCGATTCTCCTTTGGAGTTATCATGCAATGTACCCGATTCGTCGACCGCATGATGATTTGAAGATGTGGGAATTACTCCGGTCGGATCATTTCGATTCTCCTTTGGAGTTATCATGCAATGTACCCGATTCGTCGACCGCATGATGATTTGAAGATGTGGAAATTACTCCGGTCGGATCATTTCGATTCTCCTTTGGAGTTATCATGCAATGTACCCGATTCGTCGACCGCATGATGATTTGAAGATGTGGAAATTACTCCGGTCGGATCATTTCGATTCTCCTTTGGAGTTATCATGCAATGTACCCGATTCGTCGACCGCATGATGATTTGAAGATGTGGAAATTACTCCGGTCGGATCATTTCGATTCTCCTTTGGAGTTATCATGCAATGTACCCGATTCGTCGACCGCATGATGATTTGAAGATGTGGAAATTACTCCGGTCGGATCATTTCGATTCTCCTTTGGAGTTATCATGCAATGTACCCGATTCGTCGACCGCATGATGATTTGAAGTTATTTCAGTTGGATAATTTCGACTCTCCTTGGAGCTATCACTGCACGCAACGTACTCAATTCGTTGACCACAAGAAGATGTGGAGGTGTCATTACGTTTTTTTTTTTTTTTTTTTTTTTTTTTTTTTTTTTTTTTATGCAGGCGCAAGAGATAAGAGGTTGCGAGCTACTCCGAGTCATGCGATGTGCCGAACAGTCGACAGGAAGAGCGAGACAGCGAGCTACTCTCTTAGGAAATGTCATTTGTTGACTGCAAGAGGCTGCAAGAGATAAGATTTTTATTTGGAGGTGTGGCTGTGCTCAAGCTACATGTTCACTCAAGCTGCCTACGTACCTACAAAGCACGAAGTGTACTTTATAAGATCAAGCCAACGTAGTTCATAAAAGGTAAGGACATTTATTTTTTTTTTTTTTTTTTTTTTATTTTTGTTTTTGATTTTTTTTTTTTTTTTTTTTTTTTTTTTTTTTTTTTTTTTTTTTTTTTTTTTTTTTTTTTTTTTTTTTTTTTTTTTTTTTTTTTTTGGGTATGCAGTTTGACCTCTTGCTTAGGAGCTTTGGTGTGCAGTTTAAACTCTTGCTTAGGAGCCGTGGTGTGCAGTTTAAGCTCTTGCTTAGGAGCCGTCATTGTTGAGCCTCAAGAATAGTAGCGCTTCAAGAATTTTCCGTTGATTGGACCGATACGCACACCGTCTTCATCAACAATCTTATAAGCACCATTTGTGTAGACCTCCTGTACCACGTATGGACCATCCCACTTAGAGGTGAATTTACCAACTGGCTTGTGAGAGGTGATGATTGGCCTTCAAATCTGCAAGGACGAGGTCTCCTACTTGGAAAGAACGAGGGCGCACCTTTTTGTTGAATGCGCGTGACAACCTCGCTTGATAGCATTGGAGCTTTTGTTGGGCCTCTAATCTTTTTTCATCGAGAGACTCTAACTCTGTTAACCGCAACTTGTCATTCTCGTCATCCGTGAGTCCCTCCGAATAGCAATGCGTAAGGAAGGTATCTGCAACTCCAAAGGCAACACGGCCTCCACTCCATACACCAATGCATACGGGGTTGCTTGAGTAGGTGTTTTGTATGTGGTACGATATGCCCACAATGCTTCACCAATCCTTTCATGCCAATCTCGCTTTGACTTTGCTACTTTACTTTCTTGACAAGTTGCAAAGGGTCTTGTTGAAGGCTTGACCAAACCATTTGCAGGAGCATTGTACATGGATGACTTGTATTGTTTGAACTTGAACTTTTCTCCCGGACTTGTCATCGATTGATTGAAAAATTGTTTCCCATTTGTCGGTTGTGATACGTTGAGGTACACCGTATCGTAGATGATTTGAGTTCTAATGAAGTCCACAACATTTTCTTTCTTCACTTCTCGTAGTGTGATGGCTTACGCCCATTTTGAGAAGTAGTCGTGGCGCGAGGATATACTCGTGTCCATTTGAGGCCTTTGGAGTAAGAGGTCCCACAACATCAAGTCCCCAAGCTTCAAAGGGCCATGAAGAAACTTGATAGGATGCAACGGCTCGGCGGTTGGTGTATGAAGTTTGCGTAGAACCGCGACGGGGTTCACATTTTTCGCAAAGTCCATACAATCTTGTACCATGGTTGGCCAATAATACCCCATTCTCTTTACACGATCATGAAGTTTAGGCCCAGATTGATGAGCACCACAAATGCTAGAATGAGCTTCATGCATTGCTTGATAGCTTCTTCCTTACTTAGACACCTCAACCATTGGCACGAGAAAGAACGTCGTAGAGCGTCCCTTTATAGTGAATAAACTTTGGAGCACGTCGACGTATCTCAACCTTGTATGCAGGATCATCGAGGTAATTTTGGTGGTCAAGAAATCAATGATAGGTTGACGCCAATCATCTCTTCATCGATTGTGTTGACGCATATCATGTTGGTTGTGTCTACATTTTCTTCTCCTTCAAGCAAAGATACCGCCAACGATTTTGCAGATTGGGACTTGCATAGATTCTTTCGCCCCTTTGAGTGCCAAAGTGGCTGCAAGATTAGCAAGCGCGTCGCCCAACTTATTGGCACTCCTTGGTACATGACCAACATAGATGTCGTCAAGTTGATTCAAAGAATTGTAATGCCCGTTGATGGTAGGGAATCAAGTCTTCCTTTTTCACTTCATATTTACCAAGGACTTGGTTGACCACTAACTCTGAGTCTCCGTAGATGTCCATATCCCTGACGCCTATTTCAATCGCCATTTGAAGGCCGAGTAAAAGAGCTTGGTATTCTGCCATATTATTCGTGCACTGGCGAGTAAGTGTAAATGCATATGGCATGAGATGATTTTGTGGAGTTACAAACACAACTCAGCTCCAAAGACCATCTTGCCTTGCAAAGCACCATCAAAGTACATCCGCCATGAAGGTAGAACGTCCACGTAGAAAATTTCTTCTCCGGGAGGTCATCGAAATTTCCCACTCTGCGGGTAATTGGATGATCGCAAAGAAGTCGGCGATAGCTTGACCTTTCATGACCTTTTGAGGCACGAACACCAAGTCATACTTGCTTAAGCAACATTGCCCATTTCGCAAGTCTTCCGGACAAGACCGGTCTTGAGAGTATGTATTTGATTGGATCGCTTTTGAGACCACATGTATGGTATGTGCCTGCGCATGTAGTGCCTCAACTTCCGGATGGCGAACACCAAAGCAAGACATATCTTCTCTATGGGCGCGTAATTCAACTCGGCTCCAACCAAGGTACGACTCAGGTAGTAGAGTGCTCTCTCCTTGCGGTCTTCGATTTCTTGAGCACACATTGCCCCGGTGAGCGTTCTTGTCTTTGCAACGTAGAGAACAAGTGGCCTTCCCGGAATTGGTGCCCCAAAGACCTTTGCGTGTGGCCAAGTATTTCTTGATGCTATCAAAAGCATTTTTGCATTTTTCATCCCATTGAAATAGAGCATCCTTTTTCATGAGATGGTGAGCGGTGGCAACGCCGGCTAAGTTAGAGATGAACCTTCGGATGTATGCCAAACGTCCTTGCAATCCGCGCAACTCTTTCAATGTCTTTGGTTCCGGCATTTCGTTGATAGCTTTGATTTTTGTTTGGTCAATTTCAATGCCTCTATGCCTGACCACAAAACCTAAGAACTTCCCAGATGTGACTCCAAATGCGCACTTGAGTGGATTCATCTTGAGTTGACATTTTCTAAGTCTTTCAAAGACGGTTCGAAGGTCTTTGATATGGTCTTCTCTTTTCTTTGATTTGACAACCACGTCATCAACATAACACTCTATTGTTTTATGCAGTATGTCATCAAAGATCTTTTGCATTGCGCGTTGGTACGTAGCGCCAGCATTCTTCAATCCAAACGGCATGATCGTGTAGCGAGAAGATCCCTTTTGGGGTTCGAAAACTGTTGCTTCTTGATCTTCGGGTGCCATATGTATTTGATTGTAACCAGCAATACAATCCATGAATGAGAGGGCTTCATGCCCGGTGGTTGCGTCAATCATCAATTCTCAGAACCGGCAAAGGGAAGTCATCCTTCGGGCATGCATCATTAAGGTCTCTGAAGTCGACACATATGCGCGTATTGTCCATTCTTCTTTCGATTGGCACAATGTTTGCTATCCAGGTAGAGTATTTGACTTCTCGAATGAAACCTGCTTCAATGAGTTTATTGACTTCCTTTTCAATTTCGGTACAAGCTCTAGGCTGAAACGACGTTGAGGTTGCTTTTTGGGACTGGTGCCTTTCTTGATTGCTAGACGATGAACTCGCAATTTTGGGCTTAGTCCAGGCATCTCTTTATAGCTCCAAGCGAAGACATCCTCGTACTCGACCAACAACTTGTAGTACTCCTCTTCTTCTTTTTTAGTCGTGAGAGCACTAATATAAATGGGGCGAGGATCTTTCGTAGTTCCCAAGTTGAGCTCCTTGAGTTCATCCACAATCGATTGCCCCCGTCTTCAAGTGTTTCGGGGCCTCATCGGCCTCAACTTCTTCATTCTCGTCGGTATCTCTTCTCGTGACGTGATATGACGACGTTGTAATTTCTAAGTCACTTGACTTCCTTGCATCACAGGGACGTGAAGATGAAGGCAAAAGCTCTTCGGTATTCTTTTGATGACCAGTAAGAACTAGTACGCGCCTCCTTGCTTTGAGTGGCTCATGCTGGATGATATCTACTACTTGCATACGCTTCATGCGAGATGGTATTGCGCTTCTCAAGTCATTGCTTACTCTTACTTCTTCTTCAGTTTGTGTTGCAGAAGTTGAGAGAGGACGACCCTCACTACTATTCCTCTTTAGAGCCCCTAGTCGACTGAAGACTGTTTTTGATGGACCGCCCAAGCGTTCATGTATTGCGCCCTTCTTGTTTATGCGCAACGAAGGTGTTGACACTTTGACCTTACTTTCTCCTTTATTGCCAAGCCTAGAAAACACAGAAATGTGTTTGGTTGAAGCATTTGGTCTCCCTAAATTTGTAAATATAGAAGGACAACACTTCTCTGCATGTGGACTTATTCGATCAAAGACTGAAGATGGATGCATCTTTTCCTCTCCTTCTTCATTTTCTTCGACCTCTTCTACTGTGATGTGTTGAGAAGATGCAGTAGCCCCTTTTCTACGGGCACCAATCTTCACAGGCGCAGGAGACTCATATCCGAGCCCGGCCCTGGTCACCATGAAGCTCCCATCTTGCTTGAATACTTCATGTTGCGTTTTGTTAAGACCGTACGGCTCAGCTTTTATAACTTTGCCAAGGGGAGTCGGATTTGTAAAGTCATATCCAGCCTTTGCCAGTAGTTTGTAAGCATTGGAATCAAATATCCCCTTATTTTCTTCATTTGATGATTGACTGGATGAACAGACGAAACCATTGGGAGGAGGTCTCGCAATCTTCGTTTGAGATGAACTTGGTAGAGGTGTAACGACTTTGGCTACCCATTCCTGCTTGAATACTTCACTTGACTTTTTATCCTTAGGCTCTATCTTTGGTGTTAGACACTCTGCAAAAGGACTATCCCCATCTTTGCGGCGAGACTTCGGGATGTAGCGTAGTACTGGTGGTGTAGTTTTCTGCGTCGTCTCTTGCTTCTTAGGTGACGTAACAGGAGTAGTTGTTTTGCTGGCCTTATCTACCACTTTCTTTACATCATTTTCTTTAGCAGGACTTGCAGCTTCAACTTCTTTGATGATGTTCTTTTCCCGCTTACCTCCTTTTCCTGTTGAAGAAATGGTGGTTGGCATGAACTCACTGGAAGTACCATTTTCTTCAAAGAATTTTGCATCAGCGAAGAAAGAGTCGACCTTAGAGAAAGGTTTGGCGTCTCCATCTATTTTCTTTTCGCCACCACGATAATATTTCAAGCATTGATGGAGGGTTGAGGCGACAACTCCGTTTTCGTGCTTCCAAGGTCGTCCCAGCAATAGTTTGAACGATGTCTTACCATCCATAACATGGAACAATGTGTCGGAAGAAAGATCACCCATGGTAAGGTTCACGCGGATCATGCCAACTGCGCGTTCTCCATTCAAGTTGAAACCATGAATCATTGTTCGACTACTGGAGAGTTCGTCCATCGTGATCCCTAATTCGTTCATGGTTGCTTTTGGCATGAGATTGACTCCTGAGCCTCCATCTATTAAGATGCGCTTGACCTTTTGCCCCCGGATGTATCCGGACACATAAAGTGGCCTGTTGTGAGGTTTGGATCCAAGAAGTAAATCCTCATCTGAAAAACTCAAGGCTGCGTTGCAGGAGACACATCCAGTTGATTGCTCAAGAGGCTCAATTTTTTCTTTCATCTTGCCCGCATACAACTCGGGCTTCTCAAGTCCTTGAACTATCAGCTGACGCTTCTCTTTAGGTAGATGAAATATTTGCTTCCATCCCATGTTTGTAGGAAGGGCGTCAAGAGCAGCCACTATTTCGTTCTCCTTTTCAGAATGCAACTGTTGTGGCAATACCGCATCATCCGGGCCTCCTTCCTCTATCTTCTTTTTATCATCACCACCTTCCGTAGCTGAGACGGTGAACACGGTAACCTTGTTTAAGAAGTCTTGTGGGAAGAATTCTTTTAAGGTGACGGGACTCGGTGGTTCTTGCTCAAGTACATCGATAGGCAAGACATGTGGTTTGACCACTGTTTTGGGCTTTTTCTTTCCCTTCGTCTTGCGAGGCTTAGTCTTCTTTGATTGTTTTCTTCGACGGTGAACAGGTTGCGCTATCTGTCTTGTTTGTTTCTTTGACTTCTTGCGCGTTACCAAAGTCCAACCTTCATCGTCATATTCATGCTTCTTTTCCTCATTCTGAGGAGGTAGTTTTTCTTCCAATGACATTGGAGGTAGCGACGACAATGACCCTTGGATCTGTAATGCCACATGCTCAAAACTTCCGAACTGCAACATATACACACACTGTCCTTGTCGTATAATTTGCTCGTCAGGTTGCTCCAAGACTACAGTAGTTTGATTTGTGGTTACTGTGTCATCCAAGTCAAGAATGATCTTCCCTTCCTTGGAGAGCTGCATGATCTTCTCCTTGAGTGTTATACACTTTTCAATAGGGTGACTCACCAGCCTGTGATAACGACAATAGTTGGGATCGTTTGTCTTGTTTGCTTGCTCAGGGCGCTTTGACTACGCGCAATTGTATAACCTTCTTCTCTAAGAGGTCATCGAGCATTCCGGACAAGTCGGAATGCGGGAATGGGTATTTCTTAGCCCGCAACTCTTTCAAAGTAGGCTTGTCCGTTGGTAGTTGTAAGAGAATGACTCTTTCTTCTCTTCATACTTAGGTTTTGACGATATTTTCACGGGTGCTTCTTTTGGTTTCGACGACCATTGTTTCCTTTGTCGACGATTTGGAGTTCTTATCAGTTTTCTTGAACTCCCTCTTTTCACTTGGCACCTTAGAAGAACTTGGTCGAGCACTACCATGTTCTTTGATTGTGATCTCCATGTCATGGGCGCGGGTAGCCAGGTCTTTGAAGCTTTTCGGCATGATCCCTTTCAGGATGTAAAGAATGTCCCATTTCATCCCGTTGACGCACATTTCAACTGCTGACACTTCACTTAAACGATCCTTGCATTCCAGACTCAGCGCACGCCACTGTTGATGTAATCGACGACAGGCTCATCTTGCCATTGAGTTGTCTTTGTCAATTCGCTCATGCTGACGACACGCCTGGTCTTTGTAGAACCTGTTGAGGAATTCATCCTCCATGTGACCCGGTGTCAATTGACTCGAATCCGGATCGTGTACCCGGTCGAACGCGATCCCTTTGAGTGAACGAACGAATCGCTTCACCAAACGATCACCTTGTTCCAAAGCATTGTTGCATGTCTCGACGAAGTGGGCGATGTGTTGCTTTGGGTTCCCCTTCCCGTCGAACTGTTGAAATTTTGGAGGCTGATAGCCAGATGGCATGCGCAGACTATCAATCTTCTTAGTGTAAGGCTTGATGTAGCGCCCACTACTTGTCGAGCTATCATCCAACTGACACTTGATCGTCTTGGCTATTAACTCTGCACTTCTCTTCGGTGAAGTTCTTGATCTCATTGTTTGGCTTTTCCCTATCCTCGCCAACTTCTTTATCGCTATCAGCATCCCTATCGGTGTCACCATGCTCGCTCTCGGCCTTTCCTCTCGGAGTGCCACCACCTCTTTTTGAAGCTCATCAATTTTCTTGTTCTTTTCTTCATTCTCCTTCACCATCTTTTCAAGGAGATCATTCATTTTCTGCATTCGATCCTCAAGAGTATCGCCACTTATCACCATGACGGAAGCAACGTCAGGAGTTGAAGTTTCTTTCTTCTTTGGTGACGCTTTGGGTTTGCAAGGAGAAGCCTTCTTGTCAACCTTAACACTTCTAGTCTCCTCGCGTGAAGGAGAAGAGGCGGCCGGGAGCGTTGTGCGAGCAGCGGCTATGGAGGCGACGAGAGAACTTGCGCGGCCTAGTTGGGACGTGTGCGGAGCGTAGGTAGCAAGCGGCATTGACGACGACCTTCTTCGCCATTCTTCTTGTGGAGATGCCAAGCGATGCGTAGCGAGGAGGTAGCGACAATGGGGGTACCTGCAGGATATCTGCGTAGGTCTTCTTGGATGGACTGGAGAAGATGCTTTGCTTAGTAGACATCTTCTTGTTTTGGTAGACTTGAATACAACAGCAGTAGAGATGAGAGGTAGAGATTTTCACGTCGGGTTCACCAAAATTTGTAACGACAAATTTTGTATCGCAAAATAAATGTAATACAAAATAGGAAACAAATGAATTTTTATTATTAAGGTCAGAAGTTTATGTGTACAATCTCTAATGTATCCTCTGATTCTAAATGCCGTAGTAGATCACGTAAACGTTGTCTGTAGTAGAGGCGCGAACGTTGTGTTTGAATGACACCTGTAGAGGTTGTATGCACTCTGTAGGAGGTGTCGATTTGTATTCTTGAGAGGGTCACTGCGACTTGTTCTCTCTTGAATGTTGCAGCTTGAATGACACCTGTAGAGGTTGTATGCACTCTATAGGAGGTGTCGATTTGTATTCTTGAGAGGGTCACTGCGACTTGTTCTCTCTTGAATGCTGTAGCTTGAATGACACCTGTAGAGGTTGTATGCACTCTATAAGAGGTGTCGATTTGTATTCTTGAGAGGGTCACTGCGACTTGTTCTCTCTTGAATGTTGTAGCTTGAATGACACCTGTAGAGGTTGTATGCACTCTATAGGAGGTGTCGATTTGTATTCTTGAGAGGGTCGGCTTTGCGACTTGTTCTCTCTTGAATGTTGCGACTTGAATGACACTGTAGAGGTGTCTTGTAGAGAGAATTTATAGAGCTTTTGTGTCTTCTTCTCTCTAAAACTTATGATTATGATTTTTTCTATCTCTATATCTCCTCTTCTCAAAATGAATGTGAATAGCTCTATTTATAGAGTTTTAATTCATTTTGGTGGACTTTGACATTCAAGGCCCATTTATGGGTTTGTTAGTGAACTTGGCCCAAATTTGATTCTTTCGGGTTTAGTAATCTGGATAACCCATTTTGTAATCCGAGTCAACCCGTATTTCATTTAATCGGGGCAAATTAATTAAATCGAGCTAAAATTTAGTATTAACTCAAAATAATTGATTTATTTGATTTATTCGGCACATTAATAAATTTTCTGTGCCTACACATGCTCGTGTTGACGATCCCCAATTGTTTCTCGATTTCGTTAGACAACAATGCCGATTTGGGTTTTCTGGAATTGATATCCCCGTTTCCATATTTCATCAATTGTACTCTCTTCGTCCTCTTCCTTCTATTATCGTCTTCAATCAGCTGTTTTCTGCTATGTCTAAGATTCAACCCAATCCCCCTTTTTCTACTGTTATTACCCTCTTTAATCAGCTTGAATTGTCCGGTCTCCGTCCTGATAAGCATTCTATTGGTATTCTCGCCAAGTGTTACTGCGGTTTGGGCCGTGTTGATTTTGCCTTCTCTCTTCTGGGTAAGCGCCTTAAGCTTGGATATCCACCTAATATTGTCATCATTAATACCTTAATCAATGGTTTAATTGATTCCGATAAATTACGCCAAGCTGTTCAATTATTGGATAAAATCGTCAAGCTTCAGATACACCCCTCCCTTGTTACTTATGGCTCTATGTTTAGAGGTCTTTGCAATTCTGGCGACAATGATGGTGCTCTCCGCTTGCTCCGAAATATGGAATCTAATGCCCCTTTTAAGCCTGGTGTTGTCATTTATAACACCTTAATTGATAGCCTTTGTAAAGACCGTCTGTTACCTCAAGCCCTTAGCCTTTTCAACGAGATGAAAGCCAAGAGCATTTTACCCAATGTCATAACCTATACTTCCTTAATTCGAGGGGTCTGTAGTTTAGGGTGTTGGGATCATGCCAAAGAACTCTTGACGGAGATGCTGGACAACAACATTTCTCCCAATATTGAAACCTACGAGTACCTTAGTTTGATTCCATCGTAAAGAGGGAAATGTGGATGAAGCAAGGGCTATTTTTGAATTCATGTCTAAGAGAGGTGTGCACCCTAATGTTATTACCTACAGTGCTTTGTTGGATGGGTACTCTTTGCGTGGAGAGATGGAGGAGGCAGAAAAGCTCCTAGATATTATGGTGAAAGATGGTGTCATGCCTAATGTTGTGACTTTCAACACCCTAATTAATGGATATTGCAAGTCTAAAAAGATGGACAAAGCTTTGGAGATGTTCCATGATATGTATCTTAAAGGAACACATATAATGCCAGATGTTTTCAGCTATAACACCATAATACATGCCTTGTGCAAGGATGACAGACTCCAACATGCAGTCCAGCTTTTTAAAGATATGCAAGATCGAGGTGTGGCACCCGACGTGTTCACCTACACTGCATTGCTTGACGGCCTTTTAAGAAATGCACAAATTGATGCGGCGATCTCCTTACGTGAAGATATGGAGAATAATGGAGTGGCACCTAATATTTTTACATACAATACCATAATTAATGGCCTTTGTGAAGCCGGGCGATTAGTTGAAGCAACAAAGGTGTTCTCTACTCTTGTGGCCAAGCGATTGCCGCCAAATGGAACTACCTATAATATTCAAATCAAAGTTTTATGTAGGCAAGGGTTGTTAGGTGATGCAGCCAAATTGTTAAAGGAGATGGCAGATAATGGATGTTCTCCAAATGAACGCTCCTACAATACAATAATTAAAGGATTTCTCAATGCCAATGATATTGCGATGGCTTTGGATCATCTTCAGACTATGACGATCCAAGGATTTGCTGCTGATGCGGACACATCTTCTTTATTTCTCAGCTTTCTCACTTCCCCTAATGTTACTGTATCAGACAAAGCCTTGCTTCGAAAGTATTTTCTACAGAATAATGGTATGTGGCTCGTTGCTATTTTGATGCCTATGACGTTAATGAAAAGTCAACGATGTTTAAATAAATGGCTTCATGTCAAATAAAGAACTGACCAAATTTATAAAGCAAAAGCAGCGGTAGTCACTACTCTATTAGTATCGATGGTGAATTAAAGTTGTGTGACTGTTTCAATAGTGATTGACACTTTTTCCTTCTGTATTATCTCCAATTTATTTATATTATTGCCTGTACAAAGTAAATAACAAATTGATGTATATTTAATTATGGCTAATGTTTTTCCTATTGGTTGTTTTGATTTACTTGGGGTTATTTCATCAGTTGCTTAATTGCTATTCTAGCTTAGTTTTGTTAGGTTCTGTAGGACGCACCAAATAACTGAATTGTACGTACATACTCCATTTTGATAAGGCAAACATTATAACCAGTTGTCAGCTGCAAGGTGTTGAAATTGATCAGTTTTAAAATCTATCTTTTAGTAGCAGATGTTATCCTTTATCCTACTGCTGATTTTTGCACTTTTCTAGGCATATGCTTATCGTCTTTCGATGGCATACTCTTAGGTTTTGCTACGATTTATAACACAGTGAGACATATGCTTGTTAAGTTTGCGCATTGCTTGCTGTATTTCTATAGTCCTCTTTTTTTTTTTTTTTTTTTTTTTTTTTTTTTTTTATTATTATTATTTCACAGTTCCGAATTTGTTCATCATATGATCATACAACTTATTGATTAGGTGGAAATCTATATGTCGCATTTGTCATTGAGTGTTTGTCAAGTCTCGATTGTCAGCGGTGAAGTTGATGGTTTGGTCAGGTTTAATTTAACACCATTAATTGGTTACTATTGTCTTGTCCTTAAGTTTGGTCTGTGTGTCTCTTTATTATTACATCATCATCATCCAGTCATTGATGAAATTACTTGATTTAAGATCTTTTTTGTGGCTAAGCTACTTTGCAGGGCTTTACTCCTTAGGGGTCGTGCCTTTGTAAAGTTTGTCTTAGTGAGAATGGAATAATGGAGGCTATGACATATTTTGAGATGTACTTTGCAATGGCTGCTTGTTTTCTCTGTAACCCTAAGCCTCTGCCTTTTCTTCTGTTTATTATTATTATTATTATTTTTTTTATATATATTTTTTCTTGTTAAATTATTTGTGCATTGGTGTTTTGATGATAAGTTATGAGCAACAATTGATGAAACTATGTTGATCATTGCTCATTTACTAATTATCAGGGTAAGAAAAAGAGAAGGGAAGACCCAGGGCGTGCTTGAAGCCGTGTGAATGCCAAATAAACAAGGATTAACAAGTACGATGGGTGCTACTTTGTTTACACCCATCGATGGCCTTCCGCTGCATAAAGAAATAGAGTATAGCGAGTGGTCCCTGAGTACATTGTCATAGCGGATGGATGTGGTGAGTTAGCGGGGCTGGTTGGGGAAACGTTTGAGCTGTTATCTTTACTTATATAGCAAAGGGGTTGCAGTCTTGCAGCCGATCAAAGAAAACAGAAGACGTTACATGTGCTCCAAATGCTTCACTTCTTATGAACATCAGTTAATTTCTTACCTTATTGTTAATATATTGACAAGGCTCTAATGTTTACAAGTGTCATGGACGACAAATGCTTTGCAGATCGTACTGTTAAGAAACGTGTAAATAAGGCTGACCTGCAGTTGTTTTAGAGGAATGCCATGGGATTGTATGGGCTGATTTGGATTTTTTGTTGGCAACCTGAATGATGCCTCTGCCTTTTCGTCTGGTTTTTATCTATTCTGTCATATTATTTGTGCATTGAAGTTTGATGATATGTTATGAGCAACAGTTGATGAAGTTAAGTTATTTTCAGGGGAAGAAAAAGAGAATGAATGAGGCAAGGTGTGATTGGATACTGAGAAGCGGTGTGATTCCCAAATAAACACGGATAAATGTTACTCAGATCGATGGCCTATTGCTGCATAGAGAAATAGAGTACAGTGCAGTGGTCCCTGATATCTCACTTAATAGCTGATCAATGTACTCATTTTGGCTGCATTTGGATGGATTCCTTTCTGGTTCGGGTTGGAATCAAGTGTCATCTCAGGTATGGTCATTTGTGTCTAATCAGTTTTACTAGATCTACGTCACACTACATATTGCAATTTGGACCGTTGGGATTGGATTTCACTTGGATAATCCAAATGATGTTTTGTGCAATAAAACATTTTCATTAGGCATCCAACTATCCTTTTTATCCATAATTGTGATAATGTTTACTGCTCTGGTAGATCTAAGGACAGTTAATCATCCTAATGTGACGTGCCTTGGGTAACAGGAATGTTTTCACACACCTTCCTTGTCAATCAAGGATCAAGACGGAAGGGATTGGAGATCTGAATTCGTCCATGGCCGGCTTTTGTCCCCACCATTTCCGATGACAAGCTATGATAAGTTGCTTGTTGGTTTCAGGTTTGTGCTATTGAGGAGGAATGGACAAAAACACCGGTTTGTGCTCTGGTAGATCTAAGGACAGTTTCTTTTTACACAAGAGTTCCTTAAAATACGCCTTCCTTCGTCTATCCTCCAGTCCCAACATCTATTTTTATGCAAGATGGACCAACAAATGCGGCAGAAGCAACGCTTAACTGGCAATCGGAAAATGCAAAATTTCATAATCATCTCTTGAAGCGCATCAATAAGAAGGTGACGTAAATGGATTTTTTTTCTTGTATGGGCTGATTTGGATTTTTTTTTTTACCAACCTGAATTGTGCTTGCTTGTTGCTTCTGACTCTCTTGTTTTAACTTCCTAATGTCCCTTCTGCTTCATTTAGCAAACAATAGATCCATTCCTTTTTTTGGAAGACAGTATCTTGGTTATGAATGTTATCGAATTTACGATGCTTAGCTTATGAATATCAGTTAATTTCTTATCTTATTGTTAATGCATTGGAAAGGCTCTAATGTTTACAAGTGTCAAAGAAACTCACTTCTGAACTATCAAAGAAACAGACGACAGGTTTTGAATGTTATCGAGTTTAAGATTTCTTCTGTTTACGATGGCAAATGTGTCGCTGACATGAATTCTCTTTTTATTTGAGATGATCAAGCAGATTGTTTTTTAGTTGAGTCGTGTTTAGTTAATTGTTGTCCCGTTCTCTTTCTAAATTTCGAATTATTAGTCAATTTTTAACAGCATTGGCAGTAAGCCAGTAAGCCTCTGAGAACCCCTCTTTTCAAAACTCTTTCTCTGCCATGTATTCTCTTTAAATAATCATGATTTTGTAGTTGTACATGTATTTTTCAGCTAGTCATTCACAAAAGAGTTACTGCATTCTAGCAGCCTTTTGTGCCCGGTGAGGCTATATATTAGATTTGAATCTTATTTCAGATGAAGTTGTATCGATTTACTTCGTAACAAACAGTTTATGAATGCAGATAATGCATATTGCAACATATGAAATGAAATGAAACTCAAAGGAAGCTATGATAATACGACTAGGAAGAAATAACAAGTTGGATTGAAGATTGGAACGATACATAGAATATTATGAAAGGGGTTTCGACTACACTTCCATCAACCCCTATAAATCCTCACAGGTCATACTGAATTTTTAGTTAAATAGCAGGTGGCCAAGCCTGAAGGAAGCATAAGCATCAATACAAGCATACTGAATTTGGTCCATAGTAAGCACCTCAGCTTGCCAATCAGTCAAAGTCACGCGCTTAGTCTTGTCCATACGAAGTCCCAGTAAATCAAATGCCAAATCTTTCAATCCAGGACGCCTAAACCTGTACGGCCACTTATGCATAGCAGCAGCCCTAACATCATCAGTCATGTTACACTCCAGCCCGTACTCCCTCTTCAACTTTTCAGCATCGTCTGCCACCTCCACACCAACAAACGTGAAGGCCAAGCTTGAAAGGAAGCTCTTCAAGGACTGAGGGATGAAATCGACGTAAAAGAGCTGAACAATCAGGCACTTATTGTCAACACAAAGCTGCAGCGTTGCAGTTGTGTTGCTCATTGATCGGACTGGATGGGGCCTCCACTCTAGGTCCAAACCAACAACCTTGTTGGTTGCCGCCAATGAAGTGTCTAAGGTGATCTCATTAACCCATTCAGTGATAGTCGAAGCGCTTTTTGTTACAGTCGTTTCGATGGTTTTCCCGGCAAATGTAACTTGATACTTATCAGTCGTGGGGTTGTATGTGATTGAGCCAGACATTGCGGAGTTTTTTTTTCTTTTTTTTTTTGGAAAGTTTAAGAGGTTGTGGATTTGTTGTTTGTCCATGGGGCTATAAATAGGTGAACAAAAATTACCCAACTGTAACTAACAACAGTACATTTTAATGGAATTAATTAACTTTACTTTATTGTTTGGGGAAAAGCAAATTGAATAAATTAGCTTGTATTTACGAGTAAACATTAAACAAGAACATGTACCATTGAATACTTGAAAATTGCGTAGTCAGTCTAGGTGTATACAGTACTGTCTAGCATTCGAAATAAAGCTTCCGGCTTCGAAGCCTAACAAAACATCCGTTTACTACTGTTACTGTCTAGGTAGATCGGAATGTGTTTACGTGTTTCACGTAAAATTTCACCCAATAAAACTCTTAGTATATTGTTTCTTAATTATCCAACTCATTTACTTGGACTACATTGCCTCAAGAACTTCTAACGTTATCCTTACGTAATTCTCTCTCTAAAGTTCTAGAGAGAGCTTTTTCTCTCTTTTGTGAGAGCACGTGTTTTTTCTTTCCCCAAAAAACTAATCATCATCTCCTTTTCAATCTAATTGGGTATGCTGTAAACCCTAATCTATCTCCCTGCAAAAAGTAGATTGATTTCTTCTAAATCTTTCTTTAATATTGCCATCATTACCTTTCGTATTAAAGTATTGGGTGCCTAATCTTTTGTGCTTTCCAAACATTTCCTCCCCAATCCGTTACAATCCCTTCATCTTCCATTGGGGATTTTCTGGGTAGGGCAACGGTTTTCTGGGTGCTCAATGGGCTATTTAAGTGATTCAAGGGTTAGGGTTTCTAATCCATCAAATCGTTTTCTTCCTTCATCTTATTTTTCCAGAATAAATAAAAAAATCAGTAAACATTTTCATCGGAGTTTATTTAAGTTTAGCTGTTCCCCCCTTTTAACATCCATGGAGTTCGAAACTCAGTTTGGGAGATTCGCTTATGGGGACGAGGGTTATGGGCATCAAGGTGATCATGATGTTCATCAGAACATCTACAACCATCAACCGTTTGAGCAGAATGTGAACACTCCTGAGTTTGATCACCGAAACCCTCTGCATGCAAATGTTTGGAGGTACCCAAGGAGTGGGGGAGTTGTTAATATTGATCCAGGTTTACTGGGTCAATCTAGGGAATATTGGGGTAATTGTCTCCTGGGCTTCCTAGTAGATTATCGTCTGTTCACTCCAGAGTTCATTGGTGATGTGATACGGGAAAAATGGAAGGTCAGGGGTCTGATTACTGTTCACAAAATGGGGGATATCTATGTCCTTCATTGTGCAGATAGTGATGACATGGAGGGCCTGTTGAGAAGGACGACATCTACTATTGATGGGGCTTTGATGGTTTTTGCTCGATGGTATCCGGATACCATCCCTAGAACTGTGCGGTTTCCATATGTTGAGGTCAAAGTCCGTGTTTGTGGGTTGCCGTTTGAGTATCTCTCCATGCATGTGGCTCAAGTAGCGGGTAAGCTTCTCAGTCACTTCTTTCAAGTTGAGCCTTTTGAGGTTCTCCCAAAAAATGATTACTTAAGGCTCAAAGTATGTGTGAAGTTGAATGAACCCTTGATGCCCGGGTTCTTTTTGGCTATGGATGGGGGTTATCTTCTCTGGATTCAGTTCAAGTATGAGGAGATTTTTAAGTATTGTATTAAGTGTGGTAAAGTGGGTCACAGGGGGTCTCAGTGCAGGGAGTCGATTATGACTATTGTTTCAAGTATAAATGGGATGTTGGATAGGACTATGAATAAGGGATTTGTGGTTTTTCATTCGCACAATAATCATACAATGTTCAATATGGATCTTCGTGCTACTCCATCTACCACCAAGTTTACCTCTTCTGATGTTCGTCTTGTTAATGAGAGGGTGGACAGAGGTCGTGAGAGGCAAAGGGAGTCACCTGAGAGGCTAGTTGACTTTGAACTGGGTCTCACTCCTGGTGGTAGGGTGTACCACAGGATGAGGTTTCTTTATTCTTGATAGACCATTTTTTTTGATTTTCTATCCTATGGGTTTTGGTGGGGGAGCTATGGGGGGAAGTGAAGCTGCTGCTGGTAATCAGGGTGTTCGTATGGATGTTGGAAATCAGAGGGGTCAAGGGGATGCTGTAATGGGGGATGCACAGGGTTCTCAGGCTATTAGGGAGAGTGTGATTCCAGAAGTGCAGATGGCTGAGGGGGCTCAGGTTGCAGGGTATCCACCTGTTGTTGATAATGTAGGGTTTGGAGGTTCTTTTCAGGCTCAGGGGTTAAGGGGTGCTGGTTCTGGAGCTGCTGCTGGTGGTCGACCTGGACTGGGAGGGTGGCTACATGGAGAATCTTCCCAACATGGTGGTGGGAATGGGATGGGTTCTGATCAGGTGACTGCTGCTGTTCCTGCTGTTGCCCCTGCTAATAATGCTAGTAATTCTGATGATTACCATAGTGCTGCTGAGGATTTTGATCAACAAGGAATCCCTTTACATGGGATTCCAAGTTTCCTTCATCAAGTGCAAGCTGCTGATCCTTATGTTCTCTATACTGGGGCTAGTTCTTCAAGGGGTGGTCTGGACCGTGATTTAAGAATTCAGGAGGCAATCCTGAATAGGGTTGAGAGTGATGTTGATTGGGCAAGAATGGAAGATGACCACCGTGGACTGAATCAGACCTTTGATCCTCCACCTCAGGGGCTGCCTATTGTGTACCATTACCCAGAAGGTTTTGGGCATCAACTTGGGGAGGGTGAGGAGGGTTCAGCTGATATGGATTTGGGTTCACTATCTGAGGATATGGGGACTCCATTAGAGGATACCTCTGTGGAAATCATTGATATAAGCTCTGATTCTGAATCTGATTTGGGACCACCTGCCTGTTCTTGGGTCATGAACCCCGACATGTTGGGACGCTCCTCTGATGAGTCCTCTGAATTTCATCATAGCAGTGCTATTAATTTGATTTCTTCTTTTGAGGAGGCTGCTGAGGTCACATCTGGTTTACGTGTTCATGTTGTGACTGATGAGAGGGGTGTTGGGCAGGTTGGGGTTGAAGCTGGTATGGGGGAAAGTGATGTGGGTAGAGGGGAGGTTAGGAGTCATTCTCCTCTCTCTTCTACTGGGATTGCTATAATAGAAGCTAGGTTGAATGCAGCTGAAGAAGCCCTGAACAAGAAGATTTCTAATCTTCATGCAGCTGAGGTTAAGGGTACTGATAGCTCGTTGAAAATGAAAGGTTTGCTGATTGAAGGGACTATGTCCTCTCCACATGAGGGCTTTCCTATGAGTTCTACATGCCGTCCCTCTGCTAAACTCATTGCTACTATGGATGAGGGCCGTGTGGTGAGAGCTGGGTTGTCTGATGGTTTCATGGGTGCTGCTGATTTGTATCATCGCTCTGATCATATGGAGGCTAGGAGGGATGTTATTTGGGGCTCTAGGAAGAGGAAGTGCTGTACTGAAGTGGCTGATGTGGTTGTTCCAAATGCTGTTATTACTTCTATTGAGAATGCAAAGTCCTATCTTGTTCATCTTGCCAAGAAATTATGCAGTGGAAAGAGTATTCAAGGGGACAAGGGTGTGGTGGGCAGAGGCTTTCGTGTTACTGTTCCTGATTTGGTGATGGAGGATTCTTCTGAGTCCTCTGTTAATGATGCTGATGCTGATGGTTTTGCGGAGGTTGGGCCGTCACAACCTCCTCGTTCACCATGATGGGTTTGGCTTGGAATTGTAGGGGCCTTAGTAATGCGCTCTCCCCTACAATTCCTAAGTTAAGAGCGCTTCTTAGTAGGAAGTACTATGATTTTCTTTTTCTTATGGAGACTAAATGTAATGCTAGTTCTATTAGCCCTTTATTTCGTTCTTTTGGTTTCGATATGTCGGTCGGAATGGACGCATTAGGCGCTTCTGGAGGATTATGGGTGGGATGGCGTAAGGGTGAAAAAATAAGCCATGTTTACTCTTGTATGAATTTTGTTATCCTTCGTATTGCGAAATATAATGGGCTTTTGTGGTACTTGGTTCTTTTTTATGGGGCTCCAAAAACAGCGATGCGAGCTTCGGTGCTACATGATTTGGAGAGTTGCATTGCTTCTTTCGAATACCCTTTTTTGATAATCGGAGATTTTAATCAAGTAGAATATCCATGTGATAAATGGGGTACTAACGCTTCTTCACTCAATGGTGCCGCGGTGTTTAACGAATGGAGGGTGAGAAATGAGCTTGTTGACATACCTTTTAAAGGACCGCGTTTCACGTGGTGCAATAATAGAAAGGGTCTTAATCGGGTGTATGAACGACTTGACAAGGCCTTAGCTTCTAAGGACTGGTTTGCGGTGTTTCCTAATACTGGTTTGAAGCATTTTCCGATCCAGATTTCGGACCACGCGCCAATTGAGTTGGATCTCAACCTTGTAAATAATGTTAATAGGAAACCGTATAAACTAGATGCATGGGCCCTTGAAAATGAGGATTGTCTCATGGAAATTAGGAAGGCTTGGGCGGTTAATGTAGTGGGGTCCCCGGCTTTCAGAACAGTCCGAAAACTGGCCCTGGTAAGGCAGAGGGTCAAATCTTGGGCTCTTGATAAAAGGAGTGAGTGGAATCATAAATGGGAAGAGTTCGATATTCGATTGGAAAAAGGCATGGATCTAGCTATAAGGGAGGGGAAGGATGAGGAATATACCAAAGTCGATGAAGAGGTACGGGCTTTTGCTAGCGCGGCTGCTAGCTTCTGGAAGCAGAGAGCAAAATTACGGTGGGCTGTGGATGGTGATGCGTGCACCAAATATTTCTTCAACTGGGTTAAAGGGATAGCGGGTAGAAACTTTATATATGGGATTCGGAATGACGAGGGTGATTGGGTGTATGATCCGGGGGAGGTGGGTCAGGCTTTCCTGGGATACTTTAAAGATCTTTACAAAGCTCACTCACAGTATAGAGCAGATGATAGCTTGAATTTCCTAGATGCCGAGGACGAGATTTTTTCGGATATCACAAAACATGTTTCAGATGATGATGCGGATTGGTTACGAAAACCTTTCTCCGCCAAGGAGGTCAGGAAGGCTGTTTTCCAAATGGGGGCACTTAAGTCTCCTGGACCTGATGGTATCCCGGCGGTTTTCTTCCAGAAATGTTGGGGGATGATTAAATCAGATTTCACCAAGGCAGTGCTCTCGGTGCTTAATTCCGGGAAGGTCTTGAGAGAAGCTAATCGGACTTTTATTACCCTGATTCCTAAAGGGGACAATCCGGAACAGGTTCAGGACTATCGTCCTATTAGTCTCTGTAACGTGTTTATGAGGATTGTAACTAAGTGCATTGCTAACCGAATGGCTAGGGTGATGAAGTCTCTGGTTGGGGAATTCCAAAATGCTTTCCTCCCGGGTAGGCTAATCAGTGATAATATCCTTCTTGCTCACGAAGCCATTCATGTCATTAATAGACATAAACATGGAAAGTCTGACAGATTTGCGTTTAAAGCTGATATGAGTAAGGCCTATGATAGAGTGCGATGGCAATTTTTGGAGTTATCCCTTAGGAGGTTTGGCTTCCAGGAAAATCTGGTTCACCTTATCATGAATTGTGTTTCAACGGTGTCCTATGAGGTCCTTCTCAATGGTTCCCCGATGGATGTGTTTAAGCCAACATGTGGCCTGCGGCAGGGTGACCCTTTATCTCCCTATCTATTCATTCTGTGCATGGAGGTGTTGTCTGGGAAAATAATTCAGGCACAGAATGCGGGGGCACTTCGCGGCATAAGGCTATGCCCTAATGTTCCTCCTTTGACACATCTGTTCTTTGCGGATGATGCTGTGTTTTTCCTGCAAGATTCCAACAGGTCAATCTACAGCTTGAAGGGCATCTTAGATGCATATTGCCGAGCGTCAGGGCAGCGCATTAATGATAATAAGTCTGGAGTCTTATTTAGCCCAAGTACAAAGTTGAATCAGGCCAGGGAATGTTTGCAGGTACTAAATATTCGACATAACACCGGAATTGGGAAATATCTGGGCCTTCCCACTGAGTTTCAGGGTTCGAATCGTGAGATCTTTGCAGGGCTTATTGAGATGGTTTCTAAGAGAGTGTCCTCTTGGAATGGGATTTTTCTTTCACCTGCGGGTAGGCTAACCTTGATTTCGTCCGTCCTATCAAATATTTCTAATTATTTTCTATCGGTTTTCAAATTACCGGTAAGTGTGACTAGCAAGATCAATTCAATGCTGGCACATTTTTGGTGGGCTGGATGCAAATCTGGAAGGAGTACTCATTGGTGTAGTAGAAGATTTCTTAGTTTACCTAAGTGTGCGGGGGGCCTTGGGATGCGGAATATTGAGTGCTTGAATCAAGCTCTCCTGGCCAAGCAAGCATGGCGAATTATCTCGGGTCAAGAGTCCTTGTTTTGTAAAGTTTTTAGGGCCAAACTGTTTGGACGCGAGGGGTGGTCCGCGAGCGCAACTCCTACAAGACAAAATAATGTCTCATGGGGTGTACGTGGTATTCGTTATGGGATAGAGCTTATTTTGCATAATATTGCTTGGAAGCCTGGGATTAATTCTAGCCTTTCGATTTGGAACTCCTGTTGGGTGCATGGTGAAAGGCCTGAACCAAGTGACAATGCCATGTTACCTGAGAATGCCTGGTTAAAAGATCTACGGGTGAAGGATCTGAGGTTGTTTGATGGGTCTTGGGATTCGAGTTTCCTTCGCTATTTGTTTGCGCCGGAGTCAGTTGATAAGATCTTGGCTATTCCTTGTTGTTTGTCCCAGGTTCGCGATAAGGTTTTTTGGAAACACACTAGTGATGGTCTTTATTCTGTTAAGAGTGGGTATGGTATGGCTTTTGAGGAGTATATGAAGATTCATGGTACCACTAAGGATAGAGACCGGATTAATGAGGCGGGGCGTCTTCGCAAAAGTATTCTCTGGAATTTACCGGGACCGAGTTCTTGGAAGGTCTTCTTGTGGAGACTTTTGACTAACTCACTGCCGATGGGGGCTGAGTTTATGAGGAGGAATATTCAGGTGGACTCATCCTGTAAGTTGTGTGTGGACTGTGAGGAATTTGTTGAGACAAGTGCCCATCTGTTTCGTGACTGCCGTATCGCTTGTCGGGTCTGGGCTTGTTCTGATCTCGGAATTAGGACACTCGGCAGCGCTCACATCAATATTGGGGATTGGGTCATGAACTGGATAAGTTATTTAAGAAAAACGGAGGACGCGGAGATTAAGGTCATTAAGTTCCTGGCCACCCTATGGTGCTTATGGCTGGTGCGGAACCGAGTTATGTTCCAGGGGGAACACTTTCACCCTCAAATGTTCTTTGGTTTGTGGTCATGTTCGGTGGAGACGGCATTGCGGGCGCTTGAGTCTGGAAAGAAAGATAAGGGGGGTGGGGAAGTGGATTCATGTGTTAATGATCTACGTCATCTAAGAGAAGGGCGGCCCTTCTTTGTGGTAGGAGGTGGGAGAGGGTGTCAGGTTGTTCGGGTTATGGTAGATGCGGGATGGAAGTCAGTGGGACATGCGGGTATTGGGTGGGTGGCTTATGGGGAGGATGGAAAGTCAATGTTGTCCAGAAGTGTTAGGATTTCTGCGGAATCTGGCTTACAAGCTGAGGCCCTAGGTTTACGGGATGTGCTGAGGTGGGCTTTTTCACAAGGGATCCTTCATTTGGAGGTCAACTCGGATTGTTTACAACTGCTGGCTCAAATTGCCGGGATGGAAAGGGAACACCATCTCATTGATGGTGTCATTCAAGACTTGTGTCTTCTTTTTCCTTTTTTTCACTGTTTATCTTTTAGGTTTGTGCCGCGTAGGTTTAATAGGATTGCTCATAACCTTGCAAAAGGTGCTATGGGTAATTAGGTTCTTGTTTGTGCCTTTCTTTACAGCTGCCAAAAAAAAAAAAAAAAAAAAAATAACTTCTAACGTTCGCATTCTAATAAAGTTGTGCTCAAAACTTGGAACTGTACGTAAATGTTGAGCACAAATTAGAAATGAAAAAATTGAACCTTTCTCATTCAATCTCGAAACCATAAACCATTATGGTGTTAATGTGTTTCATCCAATTTATAGAGATCGTTTTATCGGTAGAGTACTTAACTTGAACATTCACTAAGAAACATTGAGTATCCCCTCACGAGGCTATCGAAGGGATTTATATGTTTGAATGTTTTTTTTTTGAAAAAAAACCGAAAAGGGATTACTCACTATTAAGCCGATCAATAAAAACAAAGTTCTCGATACAGCGTGGAATCGTCGTGGGCTCGTGGCGTCAAAAACCATCTCGCTACCAATAGGACAAAGCTGCGATAACTCATGTGTCACACAATTACAACTTATACCGGTAAAAGACCAAACAACCTTCCGTCACATAGCTTAAGAATCTCCTCTATCACTGCGAAGAACTCATTTCGACTCGTCTTCCATCCTAAATTGCAATGCCTCGACCACCTCCTTGCAATCCGTCTCCATGATAATGTGTTGATGCCCCTTCCTTCTTAAATGTTTTTTGATTGCTTGTAAGTTGTAACTAGACTTGTCAAACGGGCGGGTCAGAATACAGGGCATGTCAAAATACGGGTAAAAAATAGTCTTTTTTTTTACAATTTTTTTATACGATTTTTTTTAAAAAGTGAAATATATTTAAATTAATATTTTAATCATATTCAATGTTTACATTAGTTATATTGACATATTTATAAAAATAATTTTTTTATTATTAAATGTTATAAAAGTTATAGAAAACTGATTTTTTAATTGTATTTGTAAGTAAGAAAAATAATAATTTTTTAACTATTATTTTAAATATAATATATAAATATTAATATTTTTTTGGGGGGAAATGTAAGCTTTCATTGATGCACAAAACAAGCTATTCCAAGCTAGAAAACATTTTTGAAACATAAGATAAAATACAAGCAAATAGAGAATTAACTAGATAGACTATTGCTCGAATCCAATCCTGATCAACTTGGGTCATACAAACAAGAGGCAAAGCTTTGATCTTTATCAGCACTTGTCTCTTAATGTCCTGCACGACATTCTCATGTCTCAGAATCAGATTATAGAGTCTGGACCTATTCCTTTGCATCCATATGCTATAATGAGCAGCCATGAATGCACACAATGCAACATCTTTTTTTGTACCAGTCCACGACCTCTCCTGAATCCATTCTAGAATGTTGACAAAAGGGATCTGCATCTGAAGGAAAGCAACAGTTCCTGCAACAATCTGGTTGCTGTAATGACATTCCTGAAAAATGTGATTGTGAGTCTCAGAATGTAGTCTACACAGCATACCCAGATCATCTGAACTAATTTAGCATATTTTGGTACACTACTAAGAAGGTCAAGTAGAGGGATGTTTACCTCCACCTTCCGAAAAATTTCATAGAGGCTTGAGGTCTTCTTATCAATGACCCTTGTGTCATTCAAAGCACTTGGAAAGGGAGCTTGTGGCTCGTATTCCGGAAGTGGTTCATTAACCCGCACTTGCTTGGGTATAGATGCTTTCCCATGTTCCACCACTACTTCAATTTCATCTTCAATCACATCCTCTACTTCATGAACAACCGGCAAAGGTTTAGATTTCTTAGGAGCCTTGGGTGCCTCTACCAACTCCCTACCATTCCTCAAAGAAACCGCTTGAACTTGTTCCTTGGTGGGTGGAGGAATTGTGTGAGAAGGGAGGCTCCCTCCTTGAGTGGGTTGTGTAGTGAGTGTGTTGAGAATTTGACCAACTTGGGTCTCAAGGTTACCAATCATAGAGTCGGTGAGTCGATTTTGTTGAAGCACGGCGGTTTGGAACTCCTTGGTATTGTTTAGCAAGGCTTGGCTTTCTTTTTGCATTGCCACTTGATTCATAGCAAGTGTCTTCATCATCTCTTCCAAGGAATTTTGTGATTGGTTTTGATTTTGATTTGGCTTTTGAAATGAGGAGTTTGAGGGTCCCTTTTGGTTTTGATTTTGATTTCTACTCCAACCCATATTTGGGTGAGATTTCCACCCTTCATTGTAAGTGTTGGACTATGGGTCAAACTTCCTAAACTCAAGGGCTTTCACCGCTTCAATTGCCTCCTCCGTTTGCAAAGATGGACACCCATCGGTGGGATGAGTTGGATCATTACAAAGACCACAAAATTTCACATAAGATGTACTCCCATTCCCTTTTGCAAGTTCCTTAACCAAATTGGTAAGAAAATCAACCTTTTCTTCCATATGGTTGGAGCTTTGCCTTGAAGAAGATGCCACACTTGCCTTCCTAATTCTCCTTCCGAAATTCCTAGAACTTCCTACCAATCTTTCAATCAACTCATTTGCCTCTTGGACCGACATGTATTCAATCCCTCCTTGTGTAGCGGATTTAATCATCCTAGCGTCATCCTCAAGGAGACCACCACAAAAGTTCAAGAGTAGGTCGTGGTCGGTATACCCATGGTATGGACAACTAGCAAGAAGTTGTTTGAACCTCTCTCAATACTCATACAAGTTCTCTCCATCCATTTGTTCAACATTACTTATTTCTTTTCTTCAATTGAGAGGAGAGACTAGCGGGAAAATACTTCTCTAGGAAAGCCCTCTTCATTTGGGTCCAAGTAGTGATGCTCCCGGTAGGGAGATAGTAAAGCCAATCGTTTATCGCGTCCTTGAGTGAGAAAGGGAAGGCTCTTAGTTGAAGTTGCTCATCGGTAACCCCATTAGGCTTCATGCTTGAGCAAACCACATGAAATTTGTTTAAATGCTATTAGAAGATAGAGAGGATATTATTCATGAGAGAATTAGGTTATTGTATTGCCAAAAGTTATTGTATCTACATCAAAGAATCATACACATATTTATATACCAACTAGAATATACATGATCTTCTAAGTAAGGAAAATATGTAACGTTGACTACTATATGCAAGGAGCCGTTGGAGGAGCTTAGTGGGCTGGATGACTGCGTGATATGCGCGGGTCGTATTACCCCCCCTCAAGTTGGAGCGTGGAGATTAACGACGCCCAACTTGGATAGCAGGTCATCGAACAACGGTCGCCCAAGCGCTTTTGTAAATATGTCCGCCAATTGTACCTTTGTAGGGACATAGTTTGGTTTAATAAGTCCTTTCAAAATCTCGTCCCGTATGAAATGGCAATCCACCTCGATGTGTTTGGTGCGTTCGTGAAAGACCGGATTGCGGGCAATGTGTAGAGCCGACTGATTATCACAAGATAGAGCAATAGGCGGGCTGTGGGATATACCGAGAGATGTAATAAGGCCTTTGAGCCATTTTAGTTCGCAGACGGTATATGCCATAGCGCGATATTCGGCCTCGGCGGAGGATTTCGACACTGTATTTTGCTTCTTGGTTTTCCACGAGATTGGAGAATTCCCGAGGAAGACAATGTATGCCGAGAGGGAACGGCGGGTGGAAGGGCAGGAGGCATAGTCGGAGTCGCAATAGGCATGAAGAAGAAGGTGTGTGTTGTAGCGGAAAAGGAGACATTGGCCTGGGTTCGATTTGATGTAGCGCACGACTTGGAGGGCCGCTTGCCAGTGGGCTTGTCTTGGGGTTTGCATAAATTGGGCTAAAATGTGGACCGAGTAGGTAAGTTCGGGCCGGGTGATTGTGAGGTAAACGAGGCGAACCACAAGACGACGATATGGTTGAGCATCTTGAAGAATTGGTGAGTCGGTTTCTGTGAGATTATGATTGGGGTCCATGGGGATGGACGCGGGTTTTGAGCCCAAAAGTCCTGTTTCTGTAAGAATGTCGAGAGTGTATTTTCGTTGTGAGAGGTAAATGCCGTGTGGGTTTCTAGCGATTTCCAACCCAAGGAAGTATTTGAGGGGACCTAAGTCTTTCATGTGGAAACAATTGGATAAGTAATTTTTGAATTGTTGGATTAAGGTTGAATTGTTTCCGCAGATGACTAGGTCATCAACATAGACTAGGACATGGATGGCAGTGTCGGATTTAATAATGGAGAAAAGGGAGTGGTCGTAGGGACATTGTATAAAGCCATATTTTTTGAGAGCGGAAGCGAGCTTAGCATACCAGCATCGGGGAGCTTGACGGAGGCCATAAAGGGACTTTCGAAGACGACAAACTTTGCCATTTAGATTAGAAAGAAAACCCGGTGGTGGTTTCATGTAAACTTCCTCTTCAAGGTCACCATGGAGGAAAGCATTATGAACATCCATTTGATGGATATCTCAATTCTTTGCGGCAGCGATGGCTAGGAGAGTACGGACTGTTACCATTTTGACAGTCGGTGCAAATGTCTCTTGAAAATCAATTCCTTCTATTTGACGATTACCCATGATAACAAGGCGAGCTTTGTATCGCTCAATTGAACCATCCGCATGATACTTGATTTTGTAGACCCATTTCGAACCAATCGCCTTTTTGTGAGGTGGGAGGGGTTCGATTGTCCATGTATTGTTGCGTTCTAGAGCATCGATCTCATTTTGCATTGCCTCGCGCCATTGCGGTACCTGCATAGCTTGTTTAAAAGAACTTGGCTCGTGATTGTCAGTCACGGCCGCTAGAAAAAGCTTATGGTTAGTTGAAAATTTATCATATGTGACAAAATGAGAAAGAGGATACCGAGTACCTGTCGAGGGTGATGATGCGGAGGCGAGGTGAGTAGAGGGACCCATGGGAGGACGAACATAACCTGAGAGCCGTGTATTGGGGATTTTGGGACGGTGGCCTTTGCCCATAGCGGTGGGCTGTGGTTGAGGGGTTTGGGGTTCTGTCGAAGGTGGGTTGGCTGGACTGGCGGTGGTAGAGGCTGGTGTGGGATCGGCAGTAGCCGTGGGTGTGGAGTCGGGTGTGGAATTATTGGTGTCGATGGATGGAATAGTTGGTGTAGTGGATGTGGATATGATAATGTTTTCAATTGGTGTAAGAGTGTCAGCGAGAAAAGTACTAGTGGTAGGCTGACTATCATGAATATTTAGAGATTGATACGGGAACTCGTGTTCGACAAATATGACATCTCGTGATGAAAAATAAGTACCTGTATCTAGGTCATAGACGAGCCACCCCTTTTTACCGAATGGGTAACCCAAAAACACGCATTTCCGACCACGAGGGGCGAATTTGTCATGGGAACGATTTATATTTCTTGCGTAACATAGACACCCAAATGTTCGAATATGCGTCATGGGTGGGGGTTCTTTAAATAACATTTCATAAGGAGTCTTACCATTGTGAATGGAGGATGGGGTACGATTAAGAAGATGAACAGCTCCGAGGATACATTCCCCCCAAAAACGAATGGGTAGACTAGCTTGAAAAAGAAGGGCACGAGCAACATTTAAAATGTGACGATGCTTGCGTTCGACTCAGCCATTTTGTTGAGGGGTATCAACATTAGAAGTTTGGAAAATAATGCCATTTTGCCGGAAAAAATTTGTAAGACATCCAAATTCCGTACCGTTGTCACTTCTAATAATTTTAATTTGAGTATTAAATTGTCGTTGAATTAAAGCAAAAAAATTGAGAAGGGTTTGTTTTGTGTCACTTTTACGACGTAACAAATAGACCCAGGTGGAGCGAGAAAAATCGTCAACTAGAGTAAGAAAATAGGTTGACCCACATGATGCATTTTCGGAATAGGGACCCCATAAATCGCAATGTAAAATGTCAAAAATATTCGATGCATTGTTGGAACTTAAGGGAAAGGGGGCACGAGTTTGCTTTGCCCGAATACAAATGTCACAATGTTTGCTAAAAAAATTAGAAGATGAAGTTTGTGCTTTATTAATAAAAGGTAGAAAACGAGAGATATTGGAGGACGGGTGCCCCAGACGACGGTGCCAAAGTTCAATAGTGTCTAGATTGCCAATGGTATGCGCATGTACCTTGTCATTCTGGACACCTTTAAGGAAATAGAGTCCCTCACGTTGCTCACCCGCACCAATCACCATCTTCGAGGCACGGTCCTGTATTAAACAAAGTTGTTGGGAAAATTGTATAGTAAGAGACATGTCTAAAAGTAAGCTTGAGACCGAAATTAAATTACATTGTAAATTGTCGGCATATAAAACATTGCGTAAAATAAGACGGGGAGAAAGATGTATGTCACCACTTTGGCTTGCTATAGCCGTGTCTCCATTTGGGAGACCCACAGACAATGGTGTAATAGAATGTAAATTAGTGAAGTGAGAAATACATCCCGACATATGGTGCGAAGCACCTGTGTCGATAATCCAAGATAGAGTAGAGAAGTTACCACTGAGACGATCATTATTCGCGGTTGAACGATTTTTCCACATTTGGCTTATCTCCTCGAGTTCCCGAGCATCAAGACTATTGAAATCAATCCTGTCAAAGTTGTTAAGAGAAGGATGGGAGGTAGAGGTGCCATTACCAGAATTCGAACCGGAAGCGGCAGCCATATGAGCCCGAGGACCCGTCGAATTAGAGCCTGTGTGCTGCTGTTTGTTGCGTCGAGGATCAGGCACAAACACGGCCTGACTTAGGTCGGTTGCATTGGGGTCAATATAGACTCGATCTCGGGGACGATCACCCCAATAATCGGGCCAATTTCCCGTAACTCGAAAACATGTGCGTAGGTAATGGCCATGCTTTTTACAGACGATACAGTAAGGTCTATTGGGATTGTTATTAATAGCGGTATTAGCATTATTAGTATTATTGGAATTATGGGAATGAACAGAATAATCCCGACCCCCACCGTGACCTGATTTCGAGCCATGGTGTACCTTGGCAGCAAAAGCCATCGGTTCGGGTCGAGTTTCAGAGACCGATTTGGAAAGGGAACGAACACCCTCTTCTTGCAGTAAGCGATTATAGACAATATTAAGATTGGGAAGAGGGGTCACACCAAGGATTTGAGAACGTGCGTTATCGAATCTATCATCTAAACCCATTAAAAAATCACGAACTCGATCTTTTTCACGACGAGAATCGAAAAGACTTACCCAATCACACGGACAAACCTTGCACGAGCATGAAGAAATGGCGTCATGCTCCATCAACTCGTCCCATAGACTGGTAAGTCGACCATAATACGCCATGATAGACTCGGTTGGAGCCTGTCGACATGAGGAGATGGCAGATTTGAGACGATAAATACGAGCCTCATTGTCTTGATTGAATCGTTGACGTATATTGTCCCACACCTGCTTGGCTTCGGGACGATAGGAGATCGATTTCGCTAAATCGACTTCGATGGTAGCGTATATCCATGCCGTGACTAGGGCGTTGGTAGAGCGCCATATTTTGAAGTCATCGGCAGTTTCAGATGGTTTGACGATGGACCCGTCAATATAACCCATCTTGTCTTTTGCAAGTAGGGCGAGACGGAACGCACGAGCCCATTCGTCATAATTGTTACCATTAAACACGATATGAGAAATCTTGGTACCCGGGTTCTCGACTTGAACAATCGAGACAACCGAGGAATTGTTTGATGCAGATTGTGTCGTATTTGTCATGGTGAGATCAAACGAAGGGAAGAAAAGAATTGAGAGATGATTTAGAGATTGTGTCTGACAGCTGATACCATATTAGAAGATAGAGAGGATATTATTCATGAGAGAATTAGGTTATTGTATTGTCAAAAATTATTGTATCTACATCAAAGAATCATACACATATTTATATACCAACTAGAATATACATGATCTTCTAAGTAAGGAAAATATGTAACGTTGACTACTATATGCAAGGAGCCGTTGGAGGAGCTTAGTGGGCTGGATGACTGCGTGATATGCGCGGGTCGTATTAAATGCTTATTGGGATCCTCCGTGCTAAGTTCATGGAATTGGGGCAATTGGTGGATGAGCCCGGACTTGAGTTCAAAGGTGGCATTTTCCGCTAAGGCCGGAAAGGAGATACACAAGGGGACTTGTGTAAGGTCCGGTGTGGTGAGTTCTTTGATGGTCCTAGGCCTTGGTGGATCCTCATGTGGGTCATGTCTTGGTTGTTCTTCGGCATCCCCCATGATGATTCTTATGGGTTTTGGCTCGGTTTCTAGAACAAAAGCAACGGTGTTATCTTCCTCTTGGTCTTGTTGAGCAACGGGATTAATTTCTTCAATAACCGGGGGGTCTCTTCTAATACCTCCTCCTATCCAAGCAAGTGATCTTTGAATCTCCGGGTTGAATGGAAAAAGTGGCTCACTTGAGTTCCTAGTATTGACCATAAAAAAATTCTACACAAGAAAACACAATAAAAAAGGTTCACACAAGTAATGAACAAGAAAATAACAATTGTGAAATGAAAGTTAACTAACACAACTATTCTAAAAACACCAACAAAAACACTTAGCAAAACCATTACGTTCCCCGGCAACGGCGCCAAAATTTGGCCGTCTTAAATAGCGACGTTTTAGGCGTGTCAGCTGTCATTCTATCAGTTGGGACATTTGTGGTATGTTATAATTCAATACTCGAGCATGAATTCATTGATTAGTATAAAATTGATCAACTGTGTAACAGTGTGGCAAGTATCAAAATTTATTGAGCCTTGGATATTTGGATTTATAATTGCTGCAAAGATTTCAGTGCAGTCGGAGAATGTAATCCGAAATGGTAGCTGCAAGGTATCACAATTCTTTTCCTGCTATGTAATACTACATCGTCAAGGAATGATGTAATCTGACAGAAAAAATACAGTGATGCTGATGATTCAATATTATTACTCCTTTTCGTTTCCTGTGTAATTTGAATTTTTATGTTACGTTTCTTTTACTCGTAATAGTTTCCGAAAAAATATGTCATTAGTACGTCATGAGGATTGCCGATACTCCAGCAAAATCGGACTGGTCGGGCCTAACAGATTTGAGTGTTTGGTTCATAAAATTGTGGAAAAACTCACAAGCACCCGTTACCGTATACGCTTTCAAGGAGAAAAAGGTTACTTGTTTTTGAGCATTTTTGTATTTTTTCTGAGCTTATTACCTCAAATTTTAATTGTTTTTTAGCATATGTGTATTTTTCCTGAGCTTATTAAAGTTTATAAGTTAGATTTTAATTTTTTTTTCCACGAAAACTCAAATTTAAGTAAGTTTGTAGGTAACTAGTGTAGATCCCGCGCAAATGCGCAGTAAATATAGCCATTTTAATTTTTAGTGCATTAGTTATAGATTTTAGATTTATATCTCACGAATTTTAATAAAAAATAATTAATATTAAAATAAATCAAAAGAATTGAATAATTCCATAAATTGTGTTTTTTATGAAAATATTTTAACTTCATCAAATTATTTTAAAAAAATTCTTTTTTCGTCACGAAATTAATAATAGGAATACAGTTGTTATGTATAGATTATTTAAAATGGAAAATTAGCTTAATAAATGAAAATCTAATTTATTTCCATATATAAGTTTGAGCACTTTAGAGAGAAAACTTTACAGAAGTTGTATTCTCTGTATATAAGAGGATTTATATTTTTTAAATTTGCACCTTATTAACATTTATCCGTTCACTCCATTGTATTTTGATATGAAACAAAAAATTGAAACGGAAAACTAATAAAAAAAATTATTTAAGTTGTGAATTTATTTTAGTAAATGTATTTTGTCACAAAACTAATAGTAAGAATGTGTCAAGTTATTCTCTACAGTAATAATTATTACATGACTGAAAAATTTAGCAACTTATACTTTATAGTTTAATATCAATTTTATTTTATTTTAATGAAAAAATCATAATTATGAATTTATTTAAAAAATGAGAGTATTTATAAGAATATATTCATTGAAAAGATAATAATGTAATGAAAGAAAATTTTATTTATTACCTTATTTAGCTAGATGCTTTTTGGAGGGAAAACTAAGAGAATTTTTATTCTCTTAGTAGTAGGGGATGTTTTTGAGTTTATTATAGTTTTTTTGAGTTTAATGTTTTAGTGAATGAATTTAGAAACTTTATAGTAAGACTCATAATTTTCAAAATAAAGCTCAAAAACTTTATTATAACTGCTCAGAAAGTATACTAGTGGTAGTACATCGGATGTATAATCTACTTACTGGCTTTCAAGAGATCACAACGCAATTAGCCACCAATTATCGTCAAGTAGCATTGCAAATTCCATGTTACTTTTATGCCATTAAATTGTTTCATTTTTAACTTCAGTCAAATGATATTATATTTTTATAATATCGTTACCTTTTTTTTTTTGGTACATATACCGTTAACTAATTATATTTGTATGTTACACATAACAATAAATCGGTCTCTAGCAAGACGTTACGATCACCTAATTTTAACTGACAATTTCTTACATTAAATTTTATAATTGTTAGGACATTTTCAACAACAAATCCTAAAACACAAAATCTCACTTTATACGGACACTATCCATTTAAAGTTGTAGACGAACCAAATATGTGACCACTTACATAATAAGACAAACAACAAGTGGGATGGTGGTGTTACTTTTCATGCAAAATGAGATTATTTGATCCGTCTATATCTTTAGACGGATATATCCGTCTACAATGAGACTAATTGATCCTAAAAATATGAGCTAAAGGTGGAGAAAGAGTTAATGGTAAGATAAGGACCCGAACTTTCATTCCTTTTCTAGATAAGGGACTACACTTTCAAAAAGTTCAGTTAAGGACCTCGTTGAACCTTCCGTTAACTTCCCCGTTAACACGACAAACAATCTCAATAAATTCATGCCATCTAAAATAACAACAAATTAACGGACTAATTCTTGCGGTCTTGCCAATTCGTTCTTCTATCTTTGTATGATGATCATGATGATTAACAATATTTGTCATCAATATTTGGAATGACCGACTTGGATTTTGAAGCGAGAATTAGCTTTTGAGCGTTCGACGAGTAATAGCACTCCATATCTTCATAGAGCCGTTGGCTCCTCAATCATGGGCTATCCCATGATACACCTTCCCCTTATACAATGTATTATAGCTGTTAGAATATATTTACCGTAAATAGTCCATTGCATATTTGTATAAATAGCTAGCGATGTAATAATGTAAATCACGAATCAATTCTATCTAATACATTCAGTTATCATACATTCCGAAAGCTAACATGGTATCAGAGCTAGGGTTAATCACTCTGCCTCCCTCGTTCTTTATTCAAATCGAAAAAAAAAAAAATTAAGATACAAACCACGATCTTCCAATCCTCATGACGAACCCAGACGGTCCTGAAGTTATCAATTCCGCACAAAATCCTCAATATTCAATCATTCATGTCGAAAATACCGGCACAAACATAACACAAATCGCCTTTAATGGGTCCAACTATGATGAATGGCCCTGCCGTCAAGGGCCGACAGAATCGTTAATGGCATATTACGGTAGGATTCTCAAAATATGGGATGACACCGTCATGTTCGATCCATTACCAACCTGTGATTGCAACCCGTGCAACTGTAATTGGGTCACGAAGATGGATGCACGGCGTGAGAAGAAACGAGCCAGGGATTTTCTCATGGGTTTGGATGCCAGATTCGACAACGCTCGCTCGCAAATTCTCGGTATCACCCCTCTTCCCTCTTTAGTGAAGGAAATGTAGATTCATATACATACTAACATACTCATATATGTCGAAATAATTGTCATAAAATTAATTACGGATTTTATGCATGCAAACAATATAATAAAAGGAGAAGAAATCACATCCTTACATTGAAATTTCGGTTCAAATGGGCACAAAAGAAATCTCCTTTTCTTTTGTTCTTGAGCTTTCCTTTAATGGAAGAACAAGATCCAAGTGTAGGATCTCTCCTTAGGAATAATACCCAAAGCTTAACTCTTAATCTAATTAATATTATTTGAGCTAGTATAATATTAATCTAGTGAAAAATGAACCAAAAATTGTTTGGTTTTGGGCTCCTAAAACCGGGTAGGAGAAGGTATTTTGGAGTATATTATCTCTCTAATTTATCACTCAAATGTAGAGAGAAAATTATCTTTCTAACACTAGAAAATATGAATGTGAATGAATGAATAATTTAGAGGAGAAAACCCCTCTAAATCCTCTAGGAAAAACCGGTGGGAGGAGCTTTTAGGGGAGCCAATGCATGCCCATATTTGTCTTCACAAGGTGAGTAGGCTTGCATGACTACTTTAGCTTTTCATCATTATGTTTTCTATTTAAAATATAAACACAATTTTCCCTAATACTCCTCTAATATTTCGGCCCTTTTAATTAATATGGATTCCATATTATTTTTGTCAATTGTCAATATGTCACATGTCACATGTCACATGTCACATGTCACATAAATTTGTTATGTATTTTTAACATATTAAAAATCAACGTATTAATAAAAATACGTCACATACAAAAATCGACTTAGTAATTTCATAATTACTTGTGCCAAAATATTTTACCAATTTATAAATCACAACAGATTGTATTTATAATAATTCATTCAATTCCGATTGTTTCTTTAAACAATAATTTCATCCGAGTAATGATACAATTCGATTACTCAGACCGTATCTCATTTAATCACATTTCAATTTGATACGTAAATTTTACTTCCAAAATCGTCCGTCAATTTTCAAGTAATTTAATTAACTCGTAACACTATACGATTAATTAAATGATCAATTAAGAGTATTGCCCTATAGGTATGACCTAGGGGGTCAACTGATCACCACCGTCACACGACAGTAATGTCAAACTCTAGTCAGCCAATCATTACCGATATATGTTGACCAGTTGACAATATAAATACTTCCCAATTGTATTCTTTAAAATGAGATTTAATAATGATATTTGAATCATGTAATCGCACTATTGTTGAGGAAACATTTCCCAACAATCTCCCACTTGTCCTCGACAAGTGTGCGTCACCAATTCTCTTGTCCTATTACTATCTCCCACTCAATGCAAGGTGTCTTTCAGGTCGTACTTGCAAGTGATCATATCGAGAGTGGTTTCCTCGATCTGGAGAATAACTGTTTTGACCGGATTTATCCACTCTGGATACCTTCCGAGCGTGGCCACGCATTTCCAGTTCATTACTCCTCGAGTGGCCCTGAGATATTGTTATAACCCTGACTAGGGGTGGACAATTCCTATCGCACTCATTCCCTTCGACTAGCCACAGCCATCATAACCCAAAATATGCCCATTTGACCCCATTTACGAAGGTCGTAGTAACACAAATCAAAGTTAATCTGGAACTGTGCCATCTTAGGTGAATAGTCTTTAGTCAAAAGAATCGACTCATTTGAATACTATAGTAGCTCTCGCCACGACCAGGCTATTTAAATTTGCCAGAACTCTATAAGCGGTCATTAGGCCCGACAAAATGTTCCTAACAATCTGCCTATGTGATCGACTAGTCATCTCACATGACTCTATGGCACTTGAACTTGCCATCAATCGCCTCACACTCTAGTCACTTCGAGACGTCACCTCATACAAGTGACTATGGGCTAATACTATGTTAATCCGAGTTCACTTTAACGGGGTTCAATTTGTCACTACAACCCGTTTGGATATAACAATGTATATATTAAAGATTAAAGACAAATGTGATTATGAACATGAACAAAAAACAACACTTTTATTTCATTTCAAAATCTAACAAAAATTTGGTACACGTTTAAGTCCCATGGACGTAACATGTCCATCATGCTTAGCCTGCGATAAAGGCTTGGTGAGCGGATCGGCTATGTTGTCATCCGTCCCAACCTTACAAATCGCAATTTCCTTCCTTTCAATAAAATCTCTTATTACATGATAATTTCTAAGTACATGTCTAGATCTATTACTAGACTTTGGCTCTTTAGCTTGGAATATCGTCCCACTATTATCACAATAGAGAGTGATGGGATCATTGGCGGTAGGTACTACTTTTAGACCTTCCGTGAATTGCACGATCCACACTGACTTCCTTGGCGCTTACGATCTTTGCTATGTACTCACCTCCGTTGTAGAATCCATGATTCTGACTTCCTTGAAGCTTCTCCAGCTAACGGCACCACCATTGAGCATGAAAACAAAACCAGCTTGTGATTTCATGTCATCTCTATCTGTTTGGAAACTTGAGTCCGTGTATCCATTAACACGCAACTCAGTATCTCCTCCAAACACTAGGATAGAGTCCTTAGTTCTTCTCAAGTACTTAAGGATGTTCTTGACAGCAATCCAGTGACTCTCACCT
The DNA here is from genome assembly GCF_048544455.1 of Silene latifolia. Classification (NCBI taxonomy): domain Eukaryota; kingdom Viridiplantae; phylum Streptophyta; class Magnoliopsida; order Caryophyllales; family Caryophyllaceae; genus Silene; species Silene latifolia. Next base: position 84,193,653 of record NC_133530.1, on the reverse strand, counting down.
GGATTTCCTTGATATCTACTCGTCATGCTCAAGGCATACGAGACATCAGGGCGTGTGCATATCATGGCATACATGATTGATCCGACAGCGGAAGCGTAAGGGATCTCATTCATGCGTTCAACATCATGGGGTTCGGAGGGAGATTGAGTCTTGCTCAATATCGTCCCGGTTACCATAGGTACCAAACCCTTTTTGGATTTGTCCATGCTGAACCGTCGAAGAATCTTATCAACATAAGACTCTTGACTTTGTGCCAATATCCTCTTGGATCTATCTCTATAGATCCGGATACCTAATATGCGTTGTGCCTCTCCTAAATCCTTCATTTGGAAGTGGTTACCTAACCACTTCTTAACAGAAGACAACATTGGAATATCATTTCCAATGAGTAGTATGTCATCGACATACAAGATTAGGAACACAACATTGCTCCCACTGAATTTCATGTATAAACATGGTTCCTCAACACTTCGAGTGAAACCATTTTCCTTTATAACATGATTGAATCGATGATTCCAACTTCTAGATGCTTGCTTAAGACCATAAATGGATCTCTTAAGCTTGCACACTTTGTTAGGATTTTTAGAATCAACAAAACCTTCGGGTTGTATCATGTACACCTCCTCTTCTAAATGCCCATTTAGAAAAGCGGTTTTGACATCCATTTGCCATATTTCATAGTCATGAAATGCGGCAATCGCTAACAAAATCCGTATGGATCTTAGCATGGCTACGGGGGCGAAAGTCTCATCATAATGGAGACCTTGGACTTGGGTAAATCCTTTTGCCACTAGCCTAGCTTTGTAGACATCGTCATGTCCTTCTATGCCATTTTGTATTTTGAATATCCATTTGCATTGAAGGGGTCTTGCCCCTTTAGGCAAATCTACCAAGTCCCAAACTTGGTTTTCAAGCATAGAATCCATTGACTTCATGGCTTCAAGCCATAAGGAGGAATTTGGACTAGAGATTGCGGTCTTGTAGGTGGCGGGCTCGTCACTTTCTATAAGCAACACATCGAGTGTTCCATCTTCCTCGATAAGTCCCACATATCGATCGGGATGGCGAATAACTCGGCCCGTCCTTCTTAGTGGAGGAGGTACAACTGCGTTAGACGACGAAGGAACATCTTCTTGCGTCTCTAGCTCGGTTTGTGGCTCTTGAACTTCATCAAGTTCAAAATTTCTCCCACTCTGTCTTTTAGAAATAAAGTCTCTTTCTAAGAAGACAGCCTCGCAAGACACAAACACTTTATTATCTTGAGGTTTATAGAAGTAGTATCCTCGAGAATTCAAGGGGTAACCTACAAAGGTGCATTTTTCGGATCTTGGGGCAAGCTTGTTGTCATTCTTGGTCTTGACATAAGCCTCACAGCCCCAAATTTTCATGTAGGATAGATTAGGAACTCTTCCTTTCCACATCTCAAATGGAGTTTTTCCGGTGGCCTTAGTGGGACTATTATTCAAAGATATAATTGCGGTTTGAATCGCAAATCCCCAAAACGAGTTTGGTAAATCGGTTTGACTCATCATTGATCGAACCATATCAAGTAGGGTTCGATTTCTCCCTTCGGCAACACCATTGAGTTGTGGTGTTCCGGGTGGAGAAAGTTGTGATATAATACCACAACCTTTCAAGTGTGAATCGAATTCAAGGCTAAGATATTCTCCACCACGATCGGAACGTAGTGCTTTTATCTTTTTGTCCATTTGGTTCTCTACTTGGTTTTGAAATTCCTTGAATTTCTCAAACGCTTCACTCTTATGTCTCATTAAATAGACATACCCATGTCTACTCAAGTCGTCGGTGAAGGTTATAAAGTAGTCATAATTTCCACGAGCGGTGATAGTCATTGGTCCACATACATCGGTGTGTATGAATCCCAATAGCTCACTAGCTCGTGTCCTTTTACCACTAAAAGGATTACGAGTCATCTTGCCAAGTAGGCAATATTCGCATGTACCATATGATTGATAATCAAATGGTGTAATCACATTAGTCGAAATTAATCTTTTGATGCGATTCTCGTTTATGTGACCTAATCGACAATGCCAAATGAACGCTTCACTTGGATCACTTGTTTTGAGTTTCTTTGATTGAATGTTATAAATATCATTTGTCGGATTTGAGGTCTCTAAAATGTATATGCCATTGATTGAGGAAGCTTGGCCTATAATCAAGTCGTTCCTAGAAATAGAGCAACGATTGTTCTTAATGACAAAACAAAAACCGTCCATGTCTAGCATGGCGATTGAAATAATGTTTTTAGAGAGTGTAGGTACATAAAAACAATTATGTAAATACAACTCAAATCCGTTTGACAAAGCTAGAACATAAGTTCCTTTGGATTCGGCCGCTACCCGAGCTCCATTTCCAAGGCGTAGATCCACATCTCCCTTGCTAAGCCTCTCCACATCTCTTAAACCCTGTAAATGATTACAAAGGTGAGAACCACAACCGGTATCTAGTACCCATGTCGTAGTGGAAGTATAATTTATATCAATAACATAAATTTCTTTAGGAATTTTACCTTTCGGAGTGATGATTCCTTCCCTTATATTTCGCAAATATATGGGACAATTCCTAAGCCAATGTCCCATGCCATAGCAATAATGGCACTCATCATTAACTTGCTTTAAGTTTTTGATTTTCTTTCCCTTCTTCTTGAACCTCTTGCCCTTTGAAGCAAGAACTTGATTGCTAGAGCTCCCACTAGCTTTGGCATCTTTATCTTCCAGAGACAAAGACCCTATAGCTTGCATGAGGTAGTCTTGCTGAGACGGACTCACACGAGGTCTAGTAGTAGTGGGTGGTTTAGAAGAAGTGATGAAATTAAGGTTTCCATCCGAACCTATCCCGAAATGAAGTTCTCTAGTTGTATCGAAATCGTTGTTGGAGCAAATGTCGTCAAGAACATTGTGGTAAAAATCAATAGTAATTGGTGCGGTAGCATTTGTTGGATTCATTGTAAAGAACTACAAATATGGAGGAAAAGGAAATATTAACATTTGTCTTTTTTTAAATCATACTTGCAATTTAACAAGATATGAACATTTAAATAGTGACCTCTACCCAACTATTATAAATGATTCCAAGACCCAAATTCATATCAACTTAGGCACGGGATAGCCGATGAAACCCTTATTAATATAACTCGGTGGATTAACGTTTAATCGATTCTACTATTAGAACTCTTGGTCGATAATATTACTGTTCCGGGTGTAATTCCAGAGCAGATATCTGTTACCACTCGTAGCTCGTAGAATGATGTCTTTGCTTGAATCCTCCTAGCGGTCTCCTGAAACGATGAACAAACTGAGGGCTCGGCTTTGGCCGAGCGTACTCACTCCGACGCTCAAGTCAGTTAACTTAGAGAGGTAAGTTGTTGTTACTTGGCTAAGAGTATAATGTAGAGAGATAAGGAGGATATTACCAGGTGAATAGTGGTTATTAGGTTAAATTGTGGATCCTTTCCTCAATGAAGGTTGAGGAGTATTTATAGACTTTCACCTTTTGTCACGTAGTGGCCAAGTGGCCAAGTAGCTAACAGGTGAAAAGACCAGTCTACCCTCGGCCGATGGACCTACGGCAGGCCGACCGAGGGGTCTTGGATATGAGTACGCGGATATGTGCCCCGGCTGGCTAGTTACCAGGCCGAGACCCAGGTGACAGGCCGATGGGATGCATCGGCTAGGCTGTCTAAGTCGTTGACTTTGCTGTGGATGTCTTTGACCTTGCTCAATATGTTGACTTGGTCAGTGGTGCAGAATATGCCCCATCAATTTGCCCCCAGCGTAGTCTATGCCGTGGTATGGGCTCCGATGTATGTTGAGCGTATATTCTGCATAAGTAATTTCTGAAATTTTTTCTGCATCGGCTACTGTATCAGCTTCTTCTACTTCGGCCTGGTTCTTATTAGGCCGTACCATATCCCCCCTCCACATGGGTGCGTAAAGGGCATCCGATGTGGAAAAGGAAGTGACGTTGGCCGAGACCAGGGTTGAGAGTGCCGGTTGTTTTTGATTGCCCCCGGCCGGTGCTTCCTAGCTTGGTTGGTCATGTGGCCGGCGGAGAGCAGATACCTACAAATTTGTTGAGGAAGATGAACAGGCGAAGAGATGTGAATGGGCGTGTTGAAGACGCTTGGTCACTGTTGCATTGATTGACGTTCAACTGTTGCAACGATTGACATTCCGTGGTTGCATGTCTGACACGTGTCTGTTCGCTGATTGGCTGACGCTTCATGGGCTGTGTCCTGATTGGCCCTTCTTCATGGGCTTTTCCCTATAAATAGGGCAGTTATTCCGTGATTTTGGCCACCAATTTTATTTTCTCAAATTTTCTCCAAAATCTTCATCTTTCTAAACTTTCAAGAGCTTTCTTTTCTTCTAATCTTCAGAGTCTTTGATCCGGCGAGTGTTTTTCTTTAAAGTAAACAAACAAATCTTCTTTTATTTTGTTAGTAATTGTTGCGAACATGTCTTCTGCTGACGCCGGGACTAGTACTTCTGCGCCGGGGGGTTCCCCGTCGCGTCTTGACGAGGAGGGGATACTAGATGCCATCCCGCTAAGGTTTGGGGGACCTAGGTCTCCTTCTCCCGTAGTTGGTCTGCCCATTTTGGAGGAGTGGGAGGATGAGGGTGATGCCGATGATGCTGATGAGAGGGCTCCTGTTGATGGTGAGAGGACAACTGTCCCGGATCATGGTGAGGCCTGCACGACTGGCCTCGACCGTGTCTGGACAAATAAATTCGCAAGCTGTTCTGGAGGGACTCTTTTCGAAGGTCATTTCTTCTTCGGTGAGGGGTATAAAATTGTTATCCCTGAGGAGGGTCAGGCGGTCTGTTGCCCTCCCCCGGGTCATATCGGCGTGCACATCAGGCATTTGGAGTATGGGCTCCGGTTTCCTTTGAATGAACACATCATGGCCATCATCAAAGCTATGAACCTCGCCGTGGCCCAACTGCATCCGTTGGCCATGAGGACGATAGTCGGCTTTGTGTGTCTCTGTCTCTTTAAGGGGGAGACCCCTACGGTTAACTTATTCCGCCGACTTCATAGTCTTCGGCCGTCAATCGTCGGTAAGGTGGGGTGGTACAGCGTGCAGACGGAGCCAGGATATGTCTCCGTGAACAAGCTTACTTCTTGCAAAGACTGGCAACAGCGATGGGTATACGTCCAAGTGCCGGAGGACTACCCATTGCCTCGGTCTTTCCAGAGCCCCGTTTACTTTCGGTGTGAGACCCGGGAAGAGTATGAGAAATGTATCTCCCGGGGTAAGGTCAAGATGGACGCTTCGTTGGTCCCTCTTACCGCGGATGAGAAATGGGCGTCTGTTTGTTTGATCTTCGAGAAGGGATGGCCGCCCCAGACTCGGATTATTCTTCAAGATGAGCTGCTTTGCCGCGTCGGCCTCATACCGGCCCTCAACCAGGGTGAGTGGGGTCGGTGTGAGGCCCACCTTTGCTTGTTATGTTCCTGTTTTAGAGCTTTGTTTTACTTCTTTTATGTAACTCTTGTTTGATTTCTTGCAGACCGGTTTGGTCAGGATCTGTCTGAGAGAGACTTGGAGAGGTTAGGGCTTGATAAGGACGGGAAGGTTGTCCAGCGGCATCCTACGGCTGACGGGCGTGATCGCAGACTGGCCCCCAACGAACTGATGGAGAAACAGATGAAGGGCTTGGATCCGGAAGCGGCCCATGCAAAAGTTCTCGGAGGCGTGCCGAAGAGAGCAAAGAAGGCAGCGTCCAAGTTGGCGGCGGTATCAATGCCAAGTCCCTCTTCGACCCCAGTGGTCCAAAAGGATCATGTGGAGGTCATCGATATTACTGCGGGGGAGGTGACCGTTGCTAAGGACCCTTCTCCGAAGAAAAGGAAAGAGCCACCGTCTGCTTCCACCGTTGCCGGGGAGGAGCCTGCCTCAGCCGGCCCTCCTACTAAGAGGGTCCAGACTGGTACGGATCTAACTTGTGGTTCGGATTTAGCTGGTTCGTTGGACATTCCTGATGACAGACTTTCTGATGTGTCAATGCATGGTGACATGGATGCTCTATGTAAATTTTTTGTAGATCCACCGTCGGCAACCGCCGCTCTCACTGAACGGCAATTAGGGAAGCAGTCTGAGAAGGCCATTGAGAAGGCGGGTGAGAGAAATGTCACCGTTGACTCCTCAGCTCAGAAGATTCCTCCCTCCGAGCTTGTGGCAGAGTGTGTGAAAATATATAAGAGGCTGGCGAAGTGGACCCGACTAACCGGCTCTCACATCATGGAGCAGGAGAAGGCCATGGCCCAAACTGGGCCACTGGTCGCAAAGCTTAAGCTTGATCTCTCTGCTGCCAGGGGGGAAGCCGGGAAGGCTAAGCGGGATCTCCTTGCTGCCAAGAAGCGTGTGGAGGAAGCTGGGAAGCTGCTTCTGGCCGAGAGGGCCAAAGTTGAGGATGCTGATGCCGCCACTGCCAAGATGATGGAGGAGCGGGACAGGTATAAGGGCGCTCACGACGCCGTGGTTGCCAAGAGGGAAGAGTGGAAGGATTTGTTCCATAACCAGGCGGAGGCGCTCAGGGACACACAGGCTATCCTTGCTCAAAAGGAGAAGGATATTGAAATGCTTCAAAATGATCTCCTCCCCAAACTGTGCGCCCAATTCCGGGACCAGGCCGAGGAGGCGACCAGGGAGGCTATCAAGAAGCTTATCCCCGATGGCTCCTTCCCGTGGGACCAATTTGAGCAGCTCCTGGATGAGATGGCTGATGCTGCGGAAGCAGCGGCTGCGGAGAAGGCGGAGGCGGCGAAGGCGGCTCAGATGGCTGAGGCCAAGGCGGCCTATGATGCAAAGGTGAAGGAGGCTGAGAGGCTAAAGTCACTCGAAAATATCGAGCCCTCTTCTGAGCCGGCCACCGAAGATGCTGCTGCCACTGATGGAGGGCAGCAACAGGCATAGGGAGACGGGCGGTCGTCACCAGACTCACCCGGCATCTCGGATAGCTTTAGCTGTTCGGGGGCCAACTACTGAGCCTTTCCTCCCTGCCATCTTTTGGCGCTTCAAATGTTATGCTTGTAATCTTTTGCTTTTCTTTTCCTTGTTTTGTAAAAAATTCTTGGTAGGTTGTGTTTAGGCTTATCCCTACGGGGACGGCCGTCGTCTGTACTCTCCTTTCAATTATTTTTAACAAAGTTTGTCTTATTGGCCTTTGGCTTGGCCGGGGCTTTTGATCACAATCCTTTACTTGTCTTCTTGCGTCATTAATTGAGTGCCTTCGTTTTTACCTTTGGTATGACCGAGGCAGTTTGAATGCATATCCCAACTGTGTAACGTCTTTGACGTATCGACCGATGTGTCCCCGTCGCTCTCGGCAATTAGCCGAGGTAATCGGGGTTACGGCTCGATAGCATTTCTTCTGGCGTATCGGTCGTTGTGTCCCCGTCGCTCTCGGCAATTAGCCGAGGTAATCGAGGTTACGGCTCGATAGCATTTCTTCTGGCGTATCGGTCGTTGTGTCCCCGTCGCTCTCGGCAATTAGCCGAGGTAATCGGGGTTACGGCTCGATAGCATTTCTTCTGGCGTATCGGTCGTTGTGTCCCCGTCGCTCTCGGCAATTAGCCGAGGTAATCGGGGTTACGGCTCGATAGCATTTCTTCTCGCGTATCGGTCGTTGTGTCCCCGTCGCTCTCGGCAATTAGCCGAGGTAATCGGGGTTACGGCTCGATAGCATTTCTTCTGGCGTATCGGTCGTTGTGTCCCCGTCGCTCTCGGCAATTAGCCGAGGTAATCGGGGTTACGGCTCGATAACATTTCTTCTCTTTGGGTGGCAATTATGGAGGTGACAAGCACTTGGATGGAAAACTTGGGTGATTCTTCATTTATGATCACGCGTTGGGGTGTCCACATTGGGTTTGGACACCTCCGCCGCTATACAAAGTACTTTCTTAAGTTGTCGGTGTTCCAATGGCTCATCAAAGGCACACCCTCCATGTCTGTCAGCCGGTATGTACCCGGCCTCATTTCTTCAACCACTTTGTAGGGACCCTCCCAGTTGGCCGTCAGTTTACCATGAATATTTCCTTTGTTGGTGGCGGCCGACTTTCTTAGGACTAGATCTCCTACTGTTAAGTCCCTTTTGTGGACTCTTCGGTTGTAGGCTCTTCTCATCCGGTTTTGGTATCTTTGCCAAGTTGAGGCGTCTTTGTATCTCGGCTTTCTTCGACCAGGTCCGGGGAGGCTTTGTGCCTTCCTCATTTTCGATCAAGGTTAAAGGTAGCCGTTCTGAATGTTGGCACCGTCGCTTCAATTGGTAGGACTGCTTCGGATCCATAGACTAAGTGGAAGGGAGTGTACCCCGTTGCTTCTTTCTCCGTGGTCCGTAGGGACCACAGGACGCCGGGTAATTCATCAGCCCATCTTCCCTTGAGGTCTTCCACCGTCTTCTTCAAACCGTTGAGGATCGTTTTATTGGCTGCCTCCGCCTGTCCGTTGCTCTGTGGGTGGCAGACGGAGGAGTATGCAAACTTGATGCCAAGCTCTTCTAACCAGTTCATTATCAGTCACTCCAAAACTCTCGGCCGTGGTCAAATACCATGACTTGGGGCAATCCAAAACGAGTTATAACATTTTCCTGCATTACCTTTCGACGGCTTTGTGGTCTTCGCGCATCGTGCTACAGCTTCAACCCATTTGGTGAAGTAATCAACGGCGACGATCAGGAACTTCCTTCCCCCGGAGGCCGTCGGAAACGGCCCTAGCATGTCCATCCCCCACTGTGCGAAAGGAAGGGGACTAAGTACCGGTTGTAGGTCTCGGGAGGGAGCGTGTATCACGGGGGCATGCATCTGACAGTTCGTGCACTTCTTGGTCTTTGTTCTGGAATCTTGAAGCATGGTGGGCCAGAAGTAGCCGGCTCGGAGAGCTTTGTGGGCTAGTGTTCTTGCCCCCATATGGTGTCCACATATGCCTTCGTGAATTTCGTCAAGATCGGCTCTCTGCGTACGCTGGACCGACACATTTCAAGAGTGGTCTTATTACGGACCTTCTGTACAGTTCCCCTTCGAATACCAAGTACCTGGCGGCGATCCTCTTTATCTTGGCCGAGAGATTGCGGTTATCCGGCAACTCACTTGTAAGTTTGTATTTCATCATCGGAGTCATCCACGTCGTCTCGGCTTCCACGTCGCCCACCATGCCGATGGTCTCAGTGATGCTCTTCGCATTCCTGATGTCTACCAGCACGGTTCGGCTGACGTCCTTGATGGTTGAACTGGCAAGTTTTGAGAGAGCGTCGGCCCGGTTGTTCTCAGACCTGGGAACACATTGGATTTGGAAAGATTTTAATTTTGCTATGTCAGCTTTTACCCTTTCCAGGTATCTTACCATCCCGTCGTCCCGAGCCTCAAACTCTCCTCTGATTTGGTTAGTAACCAACAGTGATTCTGTCTTCAACATAATGTGTTCTGCTCCGGCAGCCCTAGCTAGCTCGACTCCGGTTATCACCGCCTCGTATTCGGACTCGTTGTTCGAGGCCGAGAAGGTAAATTTCAAGGCGTACTCAAACTCGTCCCCGTTTGGGCTGATGATAAGGATGCCGGCTCCCGAGCTGTTCGTCGTGGAGGAGCCGTCGGTGTAAACCTCCCATACACTTGGGTTTGGCTCTTCTTGATATGTGCATTCAGCCAGGAAATCCGCAAGTGCCTGCCCCTTTATCGAAGGCCTTGGTTTGTACTGAATGCCGAAGCCAGAGAGTTCCACTGCCCATTTGATAAGTCTACCGGATTGTTCGAATTTCTCCAAAGCTTTCTCCAATGGCTGGTCGGTTAGGACCGTTACGGGATGTGCGTCGAAGTAGGGTTTTAACTTCCTTGCGGCAACGACGACGGCGAAAGCCGCTTTTTCAATTAGTGGGTAATTTCTCTCGGCGGGCAACAGCGTATGGCTGACAAAGTAGATAGGGTGTTGCTGTTTGTCTTCTTCCCTGATGATCACGGCACTGACCGTGGCCGAGGTAACTGCTATGTACAGGTATAGCGTCTCCCCCAGTATCGGCCTGGACAGAGTTGGGAGAGTCTGAAGATGAGCTTTTAGTTGCTTGAAAGCTGTGCTTTGCTCCTCCCCCCAGCTGAAGTCTTTATTCCCCTTCAACACTTTGAAGAATGGGGTGCTCTTGTCGGCTGACCGAGAGATGAAACGGGCGAGAGCCGCCATTCTCCCGGTCAGAATCATAACCTCTTTTCGATTCCTTGGTTCCGGCAGGTCCAGGATTGCTCGGACTTTGTCTGGATTGGCATCGACGCCTCTGGCACTGATAAGTACGCCGAGGAATTTACCTGCCCGGACACCGAAGTTGCATTTCATTGGGTTGAGCTTCATCCTGTACTTCCTTAGTGAACAAAATGTCTCCCGTAAGTCGGCCAGGTGCTCGCTGTCAGACTTGCTTTTTACAATAGCATCGTCGACGTAAGCCTCAATGTTTCGCCCTTTTTGACTTTGGAACACTTTGTCCACCAGTCTTGTATACGTTGCACCGGCATTCTTCAAACCAAACGGCATCATTTTGTACATGTATGTGCCGTTCGCGGTGATGAATGCGCATTTAGGCATGTCTTCCTCAGCCATGAATACCTGGTGATACCCCGAGAAGGCGTCCAGCAGGCTCAGCATGGTGTAGCCTGCCGTGACGTCGATTAAGCTATCTATCCGAGGCAAAGGGTAACAATCTTTGGGGCATGCTTTATTAAGGTTGGTAAAATCTACGCACATTCTCCATGCCCCCGATGATTTCTTCACCATCACAACATTGGCTAACCACTCAGGATAAGTACAAGGCATAATAAAGCCCGCCGCAAGTAATTTATCTACCTCGGCTTTGATGGCCTCATCTTTCTCGGCTGAGGAGTTCCTCATCCTTTGCTTGACAGGGCGAGCGGTGGGGAGTACGTTTAGCTTGTGAATAATTACCTCCCGGCTCACGCCTGGCATCTCGGCCGCTGAGTAGGCGAAAACGTCTTTGTTCTTTCTCAGCAGGTCCAGGAGAGCGGCCCTGAATCCTGGTTCTAGGTTGACACCGATAGTTACGGTGCGACCTGGGTCAATCTCCACCTCTTCAGTCTCGGCTCCCTCGACCATGCCGACGAAGCTATCCATGCGCTCCCCCCCTGTTGCAAGGATGGGTTCTTCCCTTTCTCTGACTCTTTCGCCACTTTGAAGGATTGCATGTTGCATCCTCTGGCAGATACTTGGATATTGACTACCTCATCGTTCTCGTTTTTCGAGACGAGCTTATGCGCTTCCCCCCGGTCCGAGACATACATTAACGTCAGGGCCCGGATGGACATTACTGCGTCGACCTCACTCAGAGTGACTCGGCCTATGAGGACGTTGTAGGCAGACGAACCGTCAATGACCACGAACTCAGACATAACGTTCTTGGCCGCACTTCCCTCGCCGAACATTACCGGCAACCTGATTGACCCCAGGGGTGCCAGGCCGGCCCCAGAAAAGCTGTACAACGGGCTGGTGCAGGGGGTCAAGTCTTCAACCTTCAGACCGAGGCTAAGAAAGCATTCCCCGTACATAATATTTGTGTTAGCGCCTGTGTCAATTAGGCACCTCTTCACCAAGTGGTTGGCTATGTCTAGGTGGACCGTAAGTGGGTCGCTGTGAGGAGCGACGACTCCATCGTAGTCCTTCTTCCCAATGGTCATATCGGGGACGTTGGAAGCGGGGGTTGCCGTGTTGGGCACAAAGTTGATGGCTTGATATAGTTCATTCAGGTGCCGTTTGTGCCTGTGAGCGGACCCACCGTTCTCGTTGCCCCTGATGACAACATTGATTACTCCTACCCGTTCTAAGACGGATTTCTTATTTGGCTCGCCGGCATCTGTTCTTTGGCCTCCGGCAACGTATTTGCCTAGACTTCCCCTCAGGATCAGTTCCTCAATGGCATTTTTTAGATGCCGGCAGTCATTCGTTAAGTGGCCGGTGTGGCCGTGGTACTCGCAGTACTGGCCCGTGTTACCGTCACCCCTCGGCCTAGGGGGCCTTTCCCACTTCTGACCCTCGTTTTTGCTCAGGGCGAAGACTTCGGCGACAGACACGACCAGGGGGGTGTGATCATTGTACTGCTTTCGGTAGTATGATGCCGAACTCCCCCCGGCGCCCGCCGAGTTCTGTTTCCTGGCGGACTTGTCGGACCGTGACTTATTATCGTCACGGCGTCTTTCATCCGGGTTATCCTCCCGGTGGCTCTTCTTTTCTGAGTACCCAGCCTCGCTGTGGCCTACCCAGGTTTTGTGGTAGTCTTCAACCTTGATGGCCTGGTTGGCCATCTTCCTAGCGGCATCTAGGCCTAAACCCCCGTACTTGATGAGCTCGTCTTTTAAGTCTCCCCTTGGGAGGCCCTTCATTAGTGCGAAAGCCGCCAGTTCGGGATTAATCTCCCGAATCTGCTGAACCTTGCCGTCGAACCTCTTCACATAGCTCCGCAGAGACTCGCCCTCCTCCTGTTTGATAGTTAGGAGGTCCGACGTCTCCACGGCCTTTCTCTTGTTGCAAGAGTACTGGACTAGAAAGGCGTCCCTTAGGTCGACGAAACAGTATACCGAGCCGTCGGGAAGCCCCTTGTACCAATTTTGAGCCATCCCATGCAAAGTTGTTGGGAAGACTCGGCACCAGACCTCATCGGGCTGCTCCCATACCGACATGTAAGACTCGAAAGCCTCGGCGTGGTCGGTTGGATCACTATCTCCTTTGTACGTGAACGCCGGTAACTTCAGCTTGGTTGGCACGGCGGTTTCAAGGACATAGGCACTGAGGGGCTGTCTGACCACGTGTCGAATGACACGCGGCGATCGGCTCCTCGCATTCCTAGTCCGGCTCCTCTCCTCGTAGCGGGAAGGACTCCTTCTTCGACTGGGGCTTCTTCTCCGACTCTGCTGAGTCGGACTTCTCTGGCTTCTCTGAGGCAGGCCTCGTTGGTGCTGCGGCGACGCTGTCCTCTCGTGAGTACGGGGAGGGTTCAGGTCCACCACTAGCACTCCGGGCTCCTCCGGCGTCTTCGCAGGGTCAGCTTCTCCTAGTGCTCCGTTCAAATTCCTCGGAGTTACGTTCCGGGCCCTGGTCTCCTGGATGGTTTCCGCCGCTCTTGTCGGCGTGACAGTGTTAGCTGGCGTACTCCCAATTAGGTCCAGGAGCATCTTTAATTTTGCTACGTCAACCACCTGTCCCATGATGGTGACCTGGTTTGGGCGGTGTGTCGGTATTATTGGCATCCCGAATTCGGTTGGATCACTCCCATAGGTGGAGGGCTGCACAACTCCAGAATGGTGGAAGGTATCATCTTGGCAGAGTGCGGTTTCGTCGGTCACGACTACCTCTTGTTGTTTCGACATCTTCTTAGCTTTTTGGGGTGGGTTTTTGTGTTTATTATTTTTTGTTTTTGGGAATGAATGTGACTAGCTTCTAGTGTCTCTTCCCCACAGACGGCGCCAATTGTTCCGGGTGTAATTCCAGAGCAGATATTTGTTACCACTCGTAGCTCGTAGAATGATGTCTTTGCTTGAATCCTCCTAGCGGTCTCCTGAAACGATGAACAAACTGAGGGCTCGGCTTTGGCCGAGCGTACTCACTCCGACGCTCAAGTCAGTTAACTTAGAGAGGTAAGTTGTTGTTACTTGGCTAAGAGTATAATGTAGAGAGATAAGGAGGATATTACCAGGTGAATAGTGGTTATTAGGTTAAATTGTGGATCCTTTCCTCAATGAAGGTTGAGGAGTATTTATAGACTTTCACCTTTTGTCACGTAGTGGCCAAGTGGCCAAGTAGCTAACAGGTGAAAAGACTAGTCTACCCTCGGCCGATGGACCTACGGCAGGCCGACCGATGGGTCTTGGATATGAGTACGCGGATATGTGCCCCGGCTGGCTAGTTACCAGGCCGAGACCCAGGTGACAGGCCGATGGGATGCATCGGCTAGGCTGTCTAAGTCGTTGACTTTGCTGTGGATGTCTTTGACCTTGCTCAATATGTTGACTTGGTCAGTGGTGCAGAATATGCCCCATCAATTACATTAACAATTATCTTTAGCCCAAAACACATCGACAAGGGCACGGTGGGGCCGATACATCCCTTATCAAAAACTTTTGTTGTGTTCAATTCAAATTTCGAATAAATGTGTCCATGATCCAAACTCATATTAATTTGGGCACGGGATGGCCGATGAAACCCTCATCAACACGAATTCGGTGGATAAACATTCATCACCCACTTCCCCTACGTAACAAGGTTTGTACCCCGGGATGGCCGAGTGCACTCCCTCGCGAAATAGGTTTTCATGGTTTCTACTATTTGGTAAGGCTATGTCTCAATTAATTGTTTTAGCGAGAGGTCATGTCAATTTATTATCTATCACGTTTTAAGTGAACTAAAGCGGTGAACTACGATAATTTTAATTGACACGGTCGAAAAAACTCGATAAGACTATGCATGTTTAGTTATGGCGATTTAGCGATGCATGTGACATAAAATAAGATGCAAGCATAAAGATAAATAAATCCTAGTATGGCCTTTCCTAAAATAGAAAAACTCTTTAACTATTTACAAATTCGGAAACCAACTCCATTGGTCCCTTGAACTTCGGTTGTGACACGCATCTCGAGGTAACACCGTCTTTATGTATCGCCATCTTGAAGAAATCCGTCTTGGGAACTCCGAGATGAATAAAATTACATAATAAATTACATAATTTCCTATTATACATTTGTAACTAAAATAAAATAAATCTATTAAATTACAAAACGGTGATACGAGATCACAATAAAATTACAACCGAATCGATATTCCCATACATTTCGGGAAATACCAATGAAAATCTAAGGCCATACTAAGTAAAATTACATAATTTAAAATTACATAAATTAAAATTATGACAATCATAAAGAAAATGCAGCATTATAATATGTATGAACATGCTCAATTTTATGCCAAATCGCCTTTAAATTGCCAATATCGTATATTACTTGGTTTTTACGGATTTGCGTGATTTCAACATTTTATAATCACAAAAATGCATAAACTCATATTTATGCATAAGTTAATTACCCTAACCTCTTAGGACTCAAAATTTAGTCTTCACTAATAATTTGACCATAATTAACCCATATCTTATAAAATTGTTCATAAATGGACCAAAAATTACAAAAATAAGCTATTAAACTTCAAATAAATCACAAAAATTCAAATAAATTCAAAATTTGAAATTTGAATTCATGAACATTCTGGAAAAATACCATGACACTCATAATGTTCAAAATCATAGGTTAAAAATTTCGAAATTTTCCGGAAAAACAATGTTGCGGTTTATCGATTTTTACTAAAATAATCATAAAACATGAGGAAAAATTATATTCATTAACTTTTCAATTTTATATCTGAAAAAGATAATAAAAGGCAACATTAGACGTTTTTCCTAAGTCATAGATTATGTTTTATTAATTTTTTAACTAATAATGTCACTATTTATGCTATTTTTCTTCAAAAATCCATAAATCATGCATAAGGACTTATTTATGGCCAATTATTTTACACACATCTTGTAAAATTGCATGTGACAACATATAAAATTTCTATGACCAGATTCGAAATTTAACTCATATTAACCTATTTTTCACTTTAAATCCGAATTAAAAATGAAAAATCCATTTTTCGAGCATAACAAGTCCAAAAATTATGAAAATTTACAGGTTATCTCAAAATAATATATGTGACAATATATCCAAAAATCACTGGAAAATTCGAAGTATAGCAAATTTTAGACCAAAAATGACATTTTTACTCATAAAATCACATTTAAATGCCATTATTGTAAATTATGAACAATAAAAATCCGAAAAATAACCAAAAAATCCTAAAACATTTTAGGACCAGAAATATTAACATGCATGTAATAATTTCGTGATATATCATAATAACACAAATTTTACAAGTTTTATTTGTTATTCTTATAACTCGGAAAAACTTTTAACCAATTTGCATGCAAACAACCGTGGCTCATGATACCGATTGAAGGAAATGTAGATTCATATACATACTAACATACTCATATATGTCGAAATAATTGTCATAAAATTAATTACGGATTTTATGCATGCAAACAATATAATAAAAGGAGAAGAAATCACATCCTTACATTGAAATTTCGGTTCAAATAGGCACAAAAGAAATCTCCTTTTCTTTTGTTCTTGAGCTTTCCTTTAATGGAAGAACAAGATCCAAGTGTAGGATCTCTCCTTAGGAATAATACCCAAAGCTTAACTCTTAATCTAATTAATATTATTTGAGCTAGTATAATATTAATCTAGTGAAAAATGAACCAAAAATTGTTTGGTTTTGGGCTCCTAAAACCGGGTAGGAGAAGGTATTTTGGAGTATATTATCTCTCTAATTTATCACTCAAATGTAGAGAGAAAATTATCTTTCTAACACTAGAAAATATGAATGTGAATGAATGAATAATTTAGAGGAGAAAAACCCTCTAAATCCTCTAGGAAAAACCGGCGGGAGGAGCTTTTAGGGGAGCCAATGCATGCCCATATTTGTCTTCACAAGGTGAGTAGGCTTGCATGGCTACTTTAGCTTTTCATCATTATGTTTTCTATTTAAAATATAAACACAATTTTCCCTAATACTCCTCTAATATTTCGGCCTTTTTAATTAATATGGATTCCATATTATTTTTGTCAATTGTCAATATGTCACATGTCACATGTCACATGTCACATAAATTTGTTATGTATTTTTAACATATTAAAAATCAACGTATTAATAAAAATACGTCACATACAAAAATCGACTTAGTAATTTCATAATTACTTGTGCCAAAATATTTTACCAATTTATAAATCACTGTGATTGGATTTATAATAATTCATTCAATTCCGATTGTTTCTTTAAACAATAATTTCATCCGAGTAATGATACAATTCGATTACTCAGACCGTATCTCATTTAATCACATTTCAATTTGATACGTAAATTTTACTTCCAAAATCGTCCGTCAATTTTCAAGTAATTTAATTAACTCGTAACACTATACGATTAATTAAATGATCAATTAAGAGTATTGCCCTATAGGTATGACCTAGGGGGTCAACTGATCACCACCGTCACACACGAATGAATGTCAAACTCTAGTCAGCCAATCATTACCGATATATGTTGACCAGTTGACAGTATAAATACTTCCCAATTGTATTCTTTAAAATGAGATTTAATAATGATATTTGAATCATGTAATCGCACTATTGTTGAGGACACATTTCCCAACATTTAGACCTTATTTATAATAGACTGTTACAAGAAGAAGGACTACGCTCTCTTAATCGACCCAACACCGAGACCAACCCCGATGTTATGGCTTTTGCCTCTCGTACCTATAATCCACGACAAACAGGGGGAGGGGGGAATACCTATCATCGACAATCTGACCGCGGAAACGGGGCTGGACGGGATAGTCAGGGAACTCGTCCTCCCAATTCGAACACTCAAAACGACAACACTCGTCCTTATTGCATTGCCTGTCGACGCTATGGACACAAATTTCAAGTCTGTTTTCGCGTCACGGGCGAATTTCCCGATTGGTGGGGAGATCGTCCTCGCGACCGTATCTATGTCGACCCTAATGCCACCGACCTCAGTAGAGCAGTTTTCGTCCCGGACACCCAAGGGCGAGCTGCTTATGAACGTTCTCGACAAAACAGTAACAACATGGCTCCCCCACGAGCCCATATGGCGTCGGGTCAACAAGGGCACCAGGCTCCTATTCCTCCATCAACGTCCTCTCTGCCTGCCATGGATAATGTGGATTTTAATTCTTTAAATCCTACGGACCTCGCGACGATTACTCGGCTATGGCAGAAGCATAAGTCCGCTCAATCTCCCAGTCAAGGTAATGTTTCTAATTCTCCGACTCTTTCTTGGATTATCGATACCGGCGCATCTCACCACATGTCAGGTTCGCTTCTTCATTTTTCGAATATTCGTGCTATCTCCCCTCTCTCGGTTGGATTACCAAATGGGGATCTTACTCTCGCTACACAATGTGGCGATATTATTTTATCTAATAGATTAATTTTAAAAAATGTTCTTTATGCCGCTAATTTAAATTGTCACTTGATTTCTGTCTCAAGTTTGCTTATGGACGATACACTTACGATACAATTTTCACACCAATTATATCTTATTCAGGACCGTTCCTCGAAGACGGTGATTGGTGCGGGTGAGCAACGAGATGGACTTTATTATTTAACCGGAATTCGGAACGACATGGCCAAAGCTTTTACGATGGGAAAAGCTGATTCCTCCGAATTATGGCATCAAAGGTTGGGGCACCCTTCCTCACATATCTTTCGTTTCTTACCCTTTCTCAATAATACTTCTAGCACACATTTTCATTCAAAAACATGTGACGTGTGTCTACGTGCGAAACAAACACGTGAACAATTTCATTTAAGTTCGAACAAAGCTTCGTCTATTTTTGATTTAATTCATTGCGATTTATGGGGTCCTTATTCAGAAAATGCATCGTGTGGTTCAACTTATTTTTTAACAATCGTTGACGATTTTTCTCGTTCTACATGGGTCTATCTTTTACGCAATAAAAGTGACACCCAACAAACCTTACTTAATTTTTTCGCTATGACTGAAAGACAATTTAATAAGAAAATCAAAATTTTACGTAGTGACAATGGCACCGAATTTCGTTGTCTCACTAAATTTTTTAATAACAATGGCATAATTTTTCAAAATTCCAACGTCGATAGTCCACAGCAAAACGGTCGGGTGGAACGCAAACACCGACACATTTTAAATGTCGCTCGTGCTTTGTTATTTCAAGCAAGCCTACCTTTATTTTTTTGGGGTGAATGTGTCCTTACTGCAGTCCATTTAATCAATCGCACCCCAACCTCTCTTCTTAACGGCAAAACTCCATACGAAATGCTTTTCAATAAACCTCCCCCTATGGAGAACCTTCGAATTTTTGGATGTCTATGTTATGCCAAGTCTTTAAATCGAAGTAGAGACAAATTTGCATCGAAAAGTCGAAAGTGTGTTTTTATCGGCTATCCTTTCGGGAAGAAAGGATGGCGTCTTTATGATCTCGACACCGGATCTTTTTTTGAGTCTCGCGACGTGGTCTTTCTTGAAAATGATTTCCCTTATAAAGCCCTTGATCTTCACGACAATGAACAAAATTCTTCCTTTTTACGTGATACTTTACAGCCTATTGACAACATTGTCCTTGTGCGACAAACACCAAACATTCCTCCTTCAGACTCGCCCTCCACTACGACCACCAACCCACCCGAAATACCACCTACTTCGACCACCATTACCTCCACACCCGCCACCTCAAACCCCACGGTCGAACCCTCAAACCCCACGACAGAACCGTCCTCTCCAACTCCTCCCAACATCGACACCATACCCGCCAATCCCACAAACTTGGGCCGCGGTCATCGAACCAAAATTCCGAATTCCAATTTAAAAGATTTTGTTCAACCAAAACGTCCATCCTCCCACATGCTCGCCGCATCATCAACATCATCAGGTACAAAATATCCGATATCTCACTACATTAATTATGCTAAGTTTTCCCCTAACCATAAAATTTTCTTGTCGGCCGTGACTAAACATCACGAGCCTAACTCTTTTAAAGATGCAGCACAGGTTCCCGAATGGCAACAAGCGATGAAAGCCGAACTCGATGCACTCGACAAGAATCATACTTGGGTTCTCGAGCCATTGCCCCCAAACAAAAAGGCGATTGGCTCCAAATGGGTATACAAGATCAAATACAATGCAGACGGCACGATCGAAAGATACAAAGCACGACTAGTTGTTATGGGAAATCGTCAAGTTGAGGGCATCGATTACAACGAAACATTCGCACCCACTATCAAGCTTGTCACGGTTCGCACTTTACTCGCCATCGCCGCCGCCAAACAATGGACACTCCACCAAATGGATGTCCACAACGCCTTTCTCCACGGTGATCTCAACGAGGAAGTTTACATGAAAATACCACCAGGTCTCACGACACCAAATGACGGCTTGGTTTGTCGCCTCCGCAAATCTCTATACGGACTTCGGCAAGCTCCCCGGTGCTGGTATGCTAAACTTGCTTCCGCATTAATCAAGTATGGTTTCAAACAATGTCCGTGCGATCATTCCCTGTTCTCAATGTTCACCACCAACACGGAAATTCATGTGCTCGTTTACGTCGACGACCTTGTCATTTTTGGCAACAATGACAAGGCAATTCAAAATTTCAAAGATTATCTGAGTCGATGCTTTCATATGAAAGATCTCGGCCTACTTAAATATTTTCTTGGCTTCGAAATTGCAAGGAATAGCTCTGGAATCTTCGTATCTCAACGAAAATACGCCCTCGATATTCTCACAGAAACGGGGCTCTTAGGGGCGAAACCTTCACCCATACCTATGGAACCAAATCATAAATTGGCTCTCTCTACGGCTCCGCTCTTACATGACGCACAACCATATCACCGTCTTGTGGGTCGCTTGGTTTATCTATCCATTACCCGTCCAGAGCTTATTTATTCGGTCCATATCTTAGCTCAATTCATGCATGCCCCCACGAAGGACCATTGGGCAGCCGCGCTCCAAGTGGTACGGTATCTTAAGGGATCTCCGGGTCAAGGCATTTTACTTCGCTCCGACTCTGATCTTCGTTTACATGCTTACTGTGATTCGGACTATGCCACGTGCCCAGGAAGCCGACGGTCGTTATCCGCATATATTGTATACCTCGGCTCATCACCCATTTCGTGGAAAACAAAGAAACAATCCACCGTGTCCCGCTCATCCACCGAAGCTGAATACCGTGCTATCGCCCATACAACTTGTGAACTGAAATGGCTCAAAGGCTTAATCAACTTCATGGGCATCCCGCACGTCGAACCTATCCAACTGCATTGCGACAATCAATCCGCGCATCACATTGCTAATAATCCGGTCTTTCATGAACGGACCAAACATATTGAGGTTGATTGCCACTTCATTCGAGATGAAATACAAAAAGGCACAATAACTACTAAATATGTGCACACGAAATCCCAGCTCGCGGACATATTCACAAAAGCCCTCGGACGCATTCCGTTTGACGAGCTTCTTTCCAAGTTGGGCGTTTCGAAGCTAAACGCTCCAACTTGGGGGGGGGTAATAGCACTCCATATCTTCATAGAGCCGTTGGCTCCTCAATCATGGGCTATCCCATGATACACCTTCCCCTTATACAATGTATTATAGCTGTTAGAATATATTTACCGTAAATAGCTAGCGATGTAATAATAGCTAGCGATGTAATAATGTAAATCACGAATCAATTCTATCTAATACATTCAGTTATCATACATTCCGAAAGCTAACAACGAGGAAAGATGCTCCGATGTACGTAAATTGCTGGTTCTGAGAAAGATAAGAAGGATTGGATTGATTCCCGATTATCGTTTTTGGTTGTGTTTTGGGGGGAAAGGAAAGGTTTTTGGTTGTGTTTTGGTTTTGGTAATTTTGTTTGTGTTGTTGTTACTTTGTTGTATACTCTGTATCAAATTAGGCTGGGTTGATGAATTTGAAGGAGTACTTTCTTAAATTTGCTTTGAATCCTACACCAAAAAAAAAAAAAAATTGCTTTGAATCAATATGCTTCATTATGTTTCTCATGAACACCGACTTCAATTATTTGTCAATATACTCACTTAACAGCAAAGTTGACGGAAGGTGAATTGAGTTCCTTAACTGGATTTTTTAATAGTATAATCCCTAAACTGTAAAAAAGAGGAATGTTTAGGTCCTTGTCTTATATATAACTCGGTGGAGAAATAGAGAAACATAAAAAAAAACACAAATTCCTAAGTAAATTATTTAAATAATGTTTTTGACCCTAAAACTCAACGAATTTAATTAAAATTAATCGATTAAATGAATGAAATGTATCAACTTCCACATTTTCTATCTTTTTATTTTCACATTATAAACTACTTAATATGCTAATAATATGTTTTACTATTCAACATATAACGTAAATATTGTTTTTAGTTTTTCTCGATAAAAACCATCATGTACCAATAATAATTATCAATAAAATGATAACATAAAATAATAATAATACGATTAGTCAAATATTTAGAAAAGACGAAATCTCATTAGGTTATTGAGAAACAATTTCTTTGGATTGAACTGTCTTTCGGAGTTACTCCTTTTTATTATTGACGGACTTAGAATCAGTCCGTTTTATTATTGACAGACACTATCAGAGTAGTCTTTCGACATCTTCCGATAATGATGATGATGTTCAGAAACTCAGGTAACCTTCTTCGTCTTTCCCTTTTTCAATACCGATTTCATTCCCAATTAATTTCCCCAAATTACTCTCCTTCTTTTAATCATGCTCGTGTTGACGATCCCCAATTGTTTCTGGATTCCGTTAGAGAACAATGCCGATTAGGGTTTTCTGGTATTGATATCCCCGTTTCGATATTTCATCAATTGAACTTTCTTCGTCCTCGTCCTTCTATTATTGTCTTCACTCAGCTGTTGTCTGCCATGGCTAAGATTAAACCCAATCCCCCTTTCTATTCTGTTATTACTCTCTTTAATCAACTTGAATTGTCTGGCCTCCGTCCCAGTAGTCATTCAATAGGTGTTCTTGCCAAGTGTTACTGCGGCGTAGGCCGTGTCGATTTTGCCTTCTCTCTTCTAGGTAAGTACATTAAGCTTGGATATCCACCTCATATTGTCATTATCACTACCTTACTCAATGGATTAATTGATTCTCATAAGTTACACCAAGCTGTTCAGTTATTGGATAAAATCGTCAAGCTTCAGATACACCCCGACCTTGTTACTTATGGCTCTATGTTTAGAGGTCTTTGCAATTCTGGCGACAATGATGGTGCTCTCCGCTTGCTCCGAAATATGGAATCTAATGCCCCTTTTAAGCCTAATCTTGTCATTTATAGCACCTTAGTTGATAGCCTATGTAAAGACCAATTGTTACCTCAAGCCCTTCGCCTTTTCAAGGAGATGAAAGCCAAGAGCATTTTACCCAATGTCATAACCTATACTTCCTTAATTCGAGGGGTCTGTAGTTTAGGGTGTTGGGATCATGCCAAACAACTGTTGACTGAGATGCTGGACAACAACATTTCTCCCAATATTGAAACCTACAATACCTTAGTTGACAGTTACTGTAAAGAGGGAAATGTGGATGAAGCAAGGGCTATTTTTGAATTCATGTCTAAGAGAGGTGTGCACCCTAATGTTATTACCTACAGTGCTTTGTTGGATGGGTACTCTTTGCGTGGAGAGATGGAGGAGGCAGAAAAGCTCCTAGATATTATGGTGAAAGATGGTGTCAGGCCTGATGTTGTGACTTTCAATACCCTAATTAATGGATATTGCAAGTCTAAAAAGATGGACAAAGCTTTGGAGATGTTCCATGATATGTATCTTAAAGGAACACATATAATGCCAGATGTTTTCAGCTATAACACCATAATACATTCCTTGTGTAAGGATGACAGACTCCAGCATGCAGTCCATCTTTTTAAAGATATGCAAGATCGAGGTGTAGCACCGGATGTGTTCACAAATTGATGCGGCGATCTCCTTACGTGAAGATATGGAGAATAATGGAGTGGCACCTAATATTGTTACATACAATACCATAATTAATGGCCTTTGTGAAGCCGGGCGATTAGTTGAAGCAACAAAGGTGTTCTCTACTCTTGTGGCCAAGCGATTGCCGCCAAATGTAACTACCTATAATATTCAAATCAAAGTTTTATGTAGGCAAGGGTTGTTAGGTGATGCAGCCAAATTGTTAAAGGAGATGGCAGATAATGGATGTTCTCCAAATGAACGCTCCTACAATACAATAATTAAAGGATTTCTCAATGCCAATGATATTGCGATGGCTTTGGATCATCTTCAGACTATGACGATCCAAGGATTTGCTGCTGATGCGGACACATCTTCTTTATTTCTCAGCTTTCTCACTTCCCCTAATGTTACTGTATCAGACAAAGCCTTGCTTCGAAAGTATTTTCTACAGAATAATGGTATGTGGCTCGTTGCTATTTTGATGCCTATGACGTTAGTGAAAAGTCAACGATGTTTAAATAAATGGCTTCATGTCAAATAAAGAACTGACCAAATTTATAAAGCAAAAGCAGCGGTAGTCACTACTCTATTAGTATCGATGGTGAATTAAAGTTGTGTGACTGTTTCAATAGTGATTGACGCTTTTTCCTTCTGTATTATCTCCAATTTATTTATATTATTGCCTGTACAAAGTAAATAACAAATTGATGTATATTTAATTATGGCTAATGTTTTTCCTATTGGTTGTTTTGATTTACTTGGGGTTATTTCATCAGTTGCTTAATTGCTATTCTAGCTTAGTTTTATTAGGTTCTGTAGGACGCACCAAATAACTGAATTGTACGTACATACTCCATTTTGATAAGGCAAACATTATAACCAGTTGTCAGCTGCAAGGTGTTGAAATTGATCAGTTTTAAAATCTACTCCCTCCGTCCCGGTCATTTGTTGTCCTTTCGTTTTGGCACAAAGACCAAGGAAAGAGGAAATGACCAATAACTAAATGACATGTGGATGAAATTGAGTATGAATGATCAAATTGTTCATCAAATGCAATCCTAAAATAGAAAGGACAACAAATGATTGAGACACCCAAAAATGGAAAAGGACAACAAATGACCGGGACAGAGGGAGTATCTTTTAGTAGCAGATGTTATCCTTTATCCTACTGCTGATTTTTGCACTTTTCTAGGCATATGCTTATCGTCTTTCGATGGCACTCTTAGGTTTTGCTACGATTTATAACACAGTGAGACATATGCTTGTTAAGTTTGCGCATTGCTTGCTGTATTTCTATAGTCCTCTTTTTTTTTTTTTTATTATTTCACAGTTCCATTGTCCATATTTCCAATGGAGCCAAAGATTCATTACTCTTTGGTTCTGGATTATGATGGAATAAAGCAAAATGGCTCACTAAAGTGGCTGCGCTTCTTTCTCTTGTGAAGTAGTGGTCCTTCGATGCAGTTCTCGACGCAATTTTCATCTTGGGTCTTTCGGAAACAGCCTCTTTGTGTTGCTAACACAAGGGTAAGGCTGCCTACATCCGACCCCCCCTTACCCCGCAATTTGCGGGAGCCATTGAGGCACTGGGGTAATGTTGTTGTTGTTGTATTTCACAGTTCCGAATTTGTTCATCATATGATCATACAACTTATTGATTAGGTGGAAATTTATATGTCGCATTTGTCATTGAGTGTTTGTCAAGTCTCGATTGTCAGCGGTGAAGTTGATGGTTTGGTCAGGTTTAATTTAACACCATTAATTGGTTACTATTGTCTTGTCCTTAAGTTTGGCCTGTGTGTCTCTTTATTATTACATCATCATCATCCAGTCATTGATGAAATTACTTGATTTAAGATCTTTTTTGTGGCTAAGCTACTTTGCAGGGCCTTACTCCTTAGGGGTCGTGCCTTTGTAAAGTTTATCTTAGTGAGAATGGAATAATGGAGGCTATGACATAGTTTGAGATGTACTTTGCAATGGCTGCTTGTTTTCTCTGTAACCCTAAGCCTCTGCCTTTTCTTCTGTTTATTATTATTATTTTTTTTTTTATATGTATATTTTCTTGTTAAATTATTTGTGCATTGGTGTTTTGATGATAAGTTATGAGCAACAATTGATGAAACTATGTTGATCATTGTTTATTTACTAAATATCAGGGTAAGAAAAAGAGAAGGGAAGACCCAGGGCGTGCTTGAAGCTGTGTGAATGCCAAATAAACAAGGATTAACAAGTACGATGGGTGCTACTTTGTTTACACCCATCGATGGCCTTCCGCTGCATAAAGAAATAGAGTATAGCGAGTGGTCCCTGAGTACATTGTCATAGCGGATGGATGTGGTGAGTTAGCGGGGCTGGTTGGGGAAACGTTTGAGCTGTTATCTTTACTTATATAGCAAAGGGGTTGCAGTCTTGCAGCCGATCAAAGAAAACAGAAGACGTTACATGTGCTCCAAATGCTTCACTTCTTATGAACATCAGTTAATTTCTTACCTTATTGTTAATATATTGGCAAGGCTCTAATGTTTACAAGTGTCATGGACGACAAATGCTTTGCAGATCGTACTGTTAAGAAACGTGTAAATAAGGCTGACCTGCAGTTGTTTTAGAGGAATGCCATGGGATTGTATGGGCTGATTTGGATTTTTTGTTGGCAACCTGAATGATGCCTCTGCCTTTTCGTCTGGTTTTTATCTATTCTGTCATATTATTTGTGCATTGAAGTTTGATGATATGTTATGAGCAACAGTTGATGAAGTTAAGTTATTTTCAGGGGAAGAAAAAGAGAATGAATGAGGCAAGGTGTGATTGGATACTGAGAAGCGGTGTGATTCCCAAATAAACACGGATAAATGTTACTCAGATCGATGGCCTATTGCTGCATAGAGAAATAGAGTACAGTGCAGTGGTCCCTGATATCTCACTTAATAGCTGATCAATGTACTCATTTTGGCTGCATTTGGATGGATTCCTTTCTGGTTCGGGTTGGAATCAAGTGTCATCTCAGGTATGGTCATTTGTGTCTAATCAGTTTTACTAGATCTACGTCACACTACATATTGCAATTTGGACCGTTGGGATTGGATTTCACTTGGATAATCCAAATGATGTTTTGTGCAATAAAACATTTTCATCAGGCATCCAACTATCCTTTTTATCCATAATTGTGATAATGTTTACTGCTCTGGTAGATCTAAGGACAGTTAATCATCCTAATGTGACGTGCCTTGGGTAACAGGAATGTTTTCACACACCTTCCTTGTCAATCAAGGATCAAGACGGAAGGGATTGGAGATCTGAATTCGTCCATGGCCGGCTTTTGTCCCCACCATTTCCGATGACAAGCTATGATAAGTTGCTTGTTGGTTTCAGGTTTGTGCTATTGAGGAGGAATGGACAAAAACACCGGTTTGTGCTCTGGTAGATCTAAGGACAGTTTCTTTTTACACAAGAGTTCCTTAAAATACGCCTTCCTACGTCTATCCTCCAGTCCCAACATCTATTTTTATGCAAGATGGACCAACAAATGCGGCAGAAGCAACGCTTAACTGGCAATCGGAAAATGCAAAATTTCATAATCATCTCTTGAAGCGCATCAATAAGAAGGTGACGTAAATGGATTTTTGTTGTTGTATGGGCTGATTTGGATTTTTTTTTTACCAACCTGAATTGTGCTTGCTTGTTGCTTCTGACTCTTTTGTTTTAACTTCCTAATGTCCCTTCTGCTTCATCTAGCAAACAATAGATCCATTCCTTTTTTGGAAGACAGTATCTTGGTTATGAATGTTATCGAATTTACGATGCTTAGCTTATGAATATCAGTTAATTTCTTATCTTATTGTTAATGCATTGGAAAGGCTCTAATGTTTACAAGTGTCAAAGAAACTCACTTCTGAACTATCAAAGAAACAGACGACAGGTTTTGAATGTTATCGAGTTTAAGATTTCTTCTGTTTACGATGGCAAATGTGTCGCTGACATGAATTCTCTTTTTATTTGAGATGATCAAGGAGATTGTTTTTTAGTTGAGTTGTGTTTAGTTAATTGTTGTCCCGTTCTCTTTCTAAATTTCGAATTATTAGTCAATTTTTAACAGCATTGGCAGTAAGCCTCTGAGAACCCCTCTTTTCAAAACACTTTCTCTGCCATGTATTCTCTTTGAATAATCATGATTTTGTAGTTGTACATGTATTTTTCAATTAGTCATTGATCTTAAACAATCCCCCAATTAAAAGTTATCGTCCCTACATTTATTCACAAAAGAGTTACTGCATTCTAGCAGCCTTTTGTGCCCGGTGAGGCTATATATTAGATTTGAATCTTATTTCAGATGAAGTTGTATCGATTTACTTCGTAACAAACAGTTTATGAATGCAGATAATGCATATTGCAGCATATGAATGAAATGAAACTCAAAAGGAAGCTATGATAATATGACTAGGAAGAAATAACAAGTTGGATTGAAGATTGGAATGATACATAGAAGATTATCAAAGGCCAGGGGTTTCGACTACACTTCCATCAACCCCTATAAATCCTCACAGGTCATACTGAATTTTTAGTTAAATAGGAGGTGGCCAAGCCTGAAGGAAGCATAAGCATCAATACAAGCATACTGAATTTGGTCCATAGTAAGCACCTCAGCCTGCCAATCAGTCAAAGTCACGCGCTTAGTCTTGTCCATACGAAGTCCCAGTAAATCAAATGCCAAATCCTTCAATCCAGGACGCCTAAACCTGTACGGCCACTTTCGCATAGCAGCAGCCCGAACATCATCAGTCTTGTTACACTCCAGCCCGTACTCGCTCTTCAGCTTTCGTGCATCGTCTGCCACCTCCACACCAACAAACGTGAAGGCCGAGCTTGAAAGGAAATCCTTCAAGGACTGAGGGATGAAATCGACGTAAAAGAGCTGAACAATCAGGCACTTAGTGTCAACACAAAGCTGGAGTGTTGCGGTTGTGTTGCTCATTGATCGGACTGGATGGGGCCTCCACTCAAGGTCCAACCCAACAACCTGGTTGGTTGTCAAAGTGTTGAAGGGAATCTGGTTAATCCAATCAGTGATAGTCGAAGCGCTTTTTGTTACAGTTGTTTCGATGGTTTTCCCAGCGAAGGTAACTTGATACTCATCACTCCAAGGGTTGTATGCGATTGAGCCAGACATTGTCGAGTTTTTTTTTTTTTTTTTTAAAGGTTTATTGCAGTTTATGAGGCTGTGGATTTGTTGTTTGTTCATGGGGGGTATATATAGGTGAACTAAAATTACTGTTGTTGGAGTGATTAGGAACTTAACCTTCTCGTGAAGTGTGAAATTTTACTATACTGTAACTAACAACAGTACATTTTAATAGAATTAACTTTCCCTTCTTTGGGGAATAGCAATTTGAATAAATTTGGTTGTATTTACGCGTAAACAAGCGCATGAAGCACGAGGAATACTTGAAAATTGCAGTCTCCTAGTGTACTGTGGAGTAATAAGTATACTGTCTAGTTAAACATCCTTATTACTACGGAGTACTACTGTACTACTATGAGCCATCCCTAAGAACTTGATTCGAGATTGAATACGACTTATAAAGAATAACCATATGAATGACTCGATATCTACCGTCTAACTTAAACCATTACAACATGAAGCTACGTCCAAAGTTTGTAGAATGGAGTAGAATAAAAATTAATACGGAGTAATACACTATTACGCGTTAAAGGGTGACGAAATGAATGTGCACATACATTTGAAATATAATTGCTACGGATTTGAGCCTATTATATTATCATTAGATAAAGTATACAACCGAGTACTTTTTTTTATCTTAATTTGTATATTATTATTACGTGCTTAGTATTAATAATAAAAAAATTCAATAAATAATCCAAAAAACGAGTGTTTGCACGTGCGCACCCCCGGTTCGTAACTGACTATTAAGCCATTTCAAAAATACCCTGCCCAAAAATGTTGCAGTATTACATGGTTTAGTGTCTACAGTATATTGTTTCATTATCAAAGACTCTCTAGATTGCAGCAACGTGTTTACGCGTAAAATTAGTTAATTACCCTAAGGTCAGTTGATACACTTTCCAAGCATTTCAAAGTATGTTTTCTTGTCCTCCCTGAATTGAATTTGGCGTGGAATAATGTTTGATTAATTACTCCCAACATTCAACTGTAAATAGTTAATCTCATATATTATTGCTCCATCCCTATGTTTTTCAATTGTGTATCGACACACAGTGTCTAATTATCCAACTCATATACTTGGACTACATGCCTCAGTGTCTCAAGGACTTCCTACGTTCCCAAAACTTTTTATTTGTTGGAGTCAACATTGCGGATTATACGAGTCCAGTGATGTCTGATCATCGTATGGTTTGGAATCTGAATGTTAAGGATCTTCAATCCCATTTGATTCAAAAAGATCCTCGTAAGTGCTTTATGTTAGGCGCATGGCCTAGTATTAAGAGGCTTGCTAACGAAATTGTCGGACTTGATGTAGGTGCGACCGATCATATTCGTACTGGCGGTTGGGAGGTCAGGGGTTTGAGTGATGACCAAATCATGTTTGCTTGTTTTGAAGCTTATGCTTCCTACGCAGTTGGTTGCAACTTTTTTCGAGGATCTTAAGTTTGTTGGATTTTAGTTACTCCATCCGTCCTAATCAATAGTTATATCTTTGTTGGATCGTAGTTAGCCATGTACTAGTTTGTTTTTATTCCGTGTTCTTTGTTATGAGTCGAAGGCGTGTTGTTTTGTGTTGAGCATCCGATTTTCCCTTTTACAAGTTTCTTATTGAGTGTTATAAGAGTTTTATGTGATTTTCGTGTTAAAACCTTTTCGATTATGCTTTTTTGCTATTATCATTAGTCTTTATTTTCTTCCCCTTGTTTGTGGACACAATATTTAAGAAAATGAATAAAATAGGAGTAAAAGGGTTGGGTGTGGTTTGATGATAGGAGAGAGATGAATAATTAGGAGTTAAATAATGAATTATGGGACCAAAACATTAAGGAAAGTAATAAAATATGAGTCAAAAAGTTGGGTGGGGTTTGGTGATAGGAGAGAGGAATGAATAAAATAAGTGAAGGTTTCCAAAATAAGAAAGGAGAAGAAAACCTGAATAATCCGTTTTAGAAAATAGGGAAGAAAATAGTGAATAAGGACTTTTAAGTTCTAACGTTCAGGTCTTGATCTTAAAATAACGGATTATTTCGGGTTGTCGGATCGAAATGTTCGGGTCTTGATCTTGGAAAACGGGTCAGTTCGGATTTTTGGATTGGGTCAGAATTTGTACAATCACTTAGCTATACTCTTCCAAACAAAAATGAGAATATGAAGAGAGATAAATAGTCAAAGATAATGACAAAAAAAACAAATTTTTAAAAATATTATAAAAAACAACGTAGAAAAACCCAAATAATTATTAAATATTGGTTGATAAATCCCCTATTTACTAAATGAATAGATGAACACACAAGTTTTCCCTCCAAAAAGCATCTTCTTAAATAAGGAAGTTATTGATAATTTAATTTTATTCACTAAATAAGGAATTTAATAATTATAATGTATTTCATTATATATTTATTTTCATTAAAATTAATCTCGTCAATATATATAATTTTCGCTAAATACTAAATTATAATATTTTAATTAAAGTATACACGATATAAAACTATAAACCATTAGCTTTGTGGTATAAAAAAAACTTTTTAAAAAAAAATACATTTAAACACATTAGAGCATCTCCAAACTCCAATAGTTTGGCTTAGGGATTTGCTTGCAATTTCATAAAATTGCAAGCTAATAGCTCAACCATTGGAGTTGGCCATGTAGACTAGCTTTGCCCAAAAAAATTTAAGCTAGTAGCTAGCTCCATGGAGCTACTTGCTTAAATGGACCCACAAATGTAATTTAACCAATAGGAAAATAGTAATCCTATTAATAAAGCTTTAATTTTTTTTTTGGAAATTTGGAAATTGAATAAATAAATAGAGGATTATATAAGTGGGTCGTTGGCTAAACCATTAGAGTAATTCAAGCTTAAAATGGTTGTAGTTTAAGAAAATGATGTGGCAAAGGTAAACTAGTGACAATCCATTCTAGCTTAAAATGGTTGTAACTTATTAGAGCATCCACAATGGTAAGCTAGTTGCTACTAGCTTACCTTTGTCGCATAAGATTTTCAAGCTAGAATATTTTTAAGCAACAAACTACTACAATGGTAAGCTACTAGCTTAGTGTTGTGGCTTAAATGCACCATATGTCAACTACCTTCCACAACACTTTTTTAATTAATACATTTACTTATTTTACCTAGAAAATAAAAATTTAAAATATTTAAGTATTGTTTTAATTGGTAGATTTTTCTTATAGACCCATTTTGATACGAGTGGGCTATGGGTCCTTTGTTTGTGTTATTCCGCTGCGTAAAATTGCATCATATGGTATCAGAGCCTCGGCTCTTGATGTCCTCACTTCAAGACGATCTAATGGGGGGGATTTTCAATCCTGGTTTAGCTCCTATTTTCGATATTTATCAAGATGAAGATACGTATACGAGTGGGGTTACGGGTCAATGAAGCAACGAGTACATTGAAAGTCGGAAATCAGTTTAATTATTCTCGAGAATAATTAAATGTATTTCGAGCTTTCATTGAACGTGTGAGCTTCATTCGATGGTACAAAAATCTTACTCGTAAAATAAAAACGATCTTCAATTCGGTTTTCGTAATTACGGCTTCATTAGTGGGTGCGTAGTATGACGTTCAGCTTATTTTATTTTTAGTTATTAGGATTATTTGGTAATTTATTTAGTAGTAGTAATTACCTAGTTTTAATATCCTTAATTAGCTAGTTGATTGCTAGCTTTTCAGTTGCTTGTAACGCCTATTAAGGCTAATTTCTTTGGCTATTTATAGCCATTATTTGCTAAGAAAATCACCAGAAAATGAATTAACAAGAAATCAGAATATTGTTTCAATTGTATCGTTTTAATAACGTTCGATTGTACTTTGAATTGACGCGTTCGATTCACCCTTGTTATTGTTTGACGTGTTTTCAAACTTTAACCCGATTCGTATTCAATAGGTCTTGAATACAATCACCCATTATCAAGCTATAGGTCTAGTTTGATAAATATCCGGTTACTCTTTATTATTTCCTCTGTCATTTCGCATCACATTTGAGCTACTAGCTCCATGGAGCTACTAGCTCAATTTAAGCTAGTACATGTAAAGTGCTCCAATGGTTAAGCAAGTAGTTTGAAATTTTTTTTATTTGCAAGCAAGTCCTTTTGCTTAACCATTGGAGATACTCTTACTAGCTTAATTGGACCCACTTAATATACTCTTCTATTTATTTATTTAATTTCCAAATTTCAAAAAAAAAAAAATTAAACTTTATTAATAGGATCACTATTTCCCTATTGCTCAAATTATACTTGTGGGTCCATTGAAGCAAGTAGCTCCATGAAGCTACTAGCTTAAATTTTTTTGGGCAAAGCTAATTTACATGGCCATTGGCCAACTCCATGGTTGAGCTACTAGCTTGCAATTTTATGAAATTGCAAGCAAGTCCATAAGCCAAACCATTGAAGATGCTCTTACTCAATTCACTCTGATTAATTTCCAGTTTTAATTTTTTTTTTTTGCTCGAAACAAAATACAACGGGAAAAATGAACAATTAATCAGATGCCATTATTATTTTAGACTCGACCGGAACAGAGAAGTATGAAAGAACTCATTAATATGGACCTCGACCTCTAGCAATACCAATAATGGCGCACAAAAGATTACCAAAAAGGAAAATAGATAACTATTACGAGTAATTGTTACACCCAAATGAAAATACATAACTATTAATTGTTACACCCAAATGAAAATACATAACTATTGACTGAAACAGAGAAGTACGAAAGAACACATGAATACAACATAATGATCATAACATTTTTGAACTCGAGCTTCAAATTTTTTAGACTCGAAGAACATCGAGCTCAGACGGAGCTCGAGTAATATATTTCGAGCCGAATCCGAGCCCACCGAGCTCGAGCTTAGATCGGCTCGTCTACATAGCAACAACATTTTAAAAATTAATTCCCTATAACGAGTATTCAACTACTCAACGCCTTATTTACCCACCACCGCCGCTACAAAATCAACTAATACATGATACAAATTCCGACGACGGCGATTCAAAATCACCGGAAAACCCAATAATCTCCGGTAATCTCTTCTTCTAATTCGAAATTCTAACTTATACCAATCATTTACAACACAAAATTCGAAATGAATGTTCTTCGAAATTCAAGAACACTTCATTTCAATACCCTAATCCCGTTTCAATCAATTGCATTTCTTAATTATGTTATTGTACCCTTTAATTCGTTTTGCACTGTAAATTCAACTCATGTTGGTCAAAACCCAGAAAAATCTTACTCAATTTCTGCCATTTCTGAGTTAATTGCTAAACAACATTGGAGAGAAATCAAGGGCATTTTGAAAGAAAAGCAAAACCCTAATGAAATTCTGAATGAATTGTTTGATTCTGAGGCTGACCCACTTGTTATTTTGAGTTATTTTAATTGGGTTTTGAGAAATTCTGGATTTAAATGTGATATTCATGTGTATTTTAAGCT
Source organism: Silene latifolia (assembly GCF_048544455.1). Classification (NCBI taxonomy): domain Eukaryota; kingdom Viridiplantae; phylum Streptophyta; class Magnoliopsida; order Caryophyllales; family Caryophyllaceae; genus Silene; species Silene latifolia. The sequence goes on along the minus strand of NC_133530.1, from coordinate 84,159,350 downwards.
GTTTCGTTTGTTATGTACTGGGAGGATGTTTGGGGAGGTTAGGAAATTGTTGAATGGGTTTGTGCAGAGTGGGAAGTTTTCGAATTCGGAGTTTTTTCATACGATCTCGTTGTATGGTGATCCATTTCGTGATAATTCGGTGCTTGTTGATATGTTGGTTCAAACTTATATGTGCAATAACAAGGTGGAGTTGGGTCTTGAGGCGGTGAGACGAGCTTGGGATTATGGATTTAGGTTATCGGTGTTGTCGTGTAATCCGCTGTTGAGTGCATTGGTTGATGAAGGGAAGGTGAAAGTTATGGAGGATGTGTTTAAGGGCATGATTAGGAGACGGGTTCGGCCTGATATTAAAACGTTTAATATAGTAATTAGCGGGTTTTGTAAAGCTGGTCAGTTGCAGAAGGCTAGTGATTTGTTGGAAGATATCAAAGCTTGGGGTTTAAGCCCTAATACGGTTACGTATAATACTCTCATTAGTGGGTATTGCAAGAAGGCTAAGGTTGGTAAGATGTATAAAGCTGATGCTTTGTTGAAAGAAATGGTGGCGATGAACATTTTGCCGAATGAGATCACCTTCAACACCATCATAGATGGTTTCTGTAAGGATCTAAACTTGTCGGATGCTATGAAAGTTTTTAAGGAAATGCAGAATCAAGGATTGAATCCTGGGGTTGTCACGTATAATACACTAATAAGGGGTTTTTGTAGTGAAGGGAAAATGGATGAAGCTTTGAATTTTCGAGATGATATGTTTCGTCTAGGCTTGAAGCCTAATGTTTTGACATATAATATCCTCATCAATGGATATTGTAAGAAGGGAATGGTCAAAGAAGCTAGAGAAATTCTGGAAGATGCAGGTAGAAATGGTTGGACTCCTACTGTCATTTCTTTCAGTACGTTGATAGATGCTTACTGTAAGGCAGGGATGATGGATGAAGCCGTTGCATTGCAGACGTTAATGGCGGAGTGGAATGTCTCACCTAGCGTTTCAACTTATAATTGTTTGATTGGTGGTTTTTATAGAAATGGTGATTTTCAAGCAGCCAATGATCTTCTAAACAAGATGAAACAGGTTGGGCTTAAAGCTGATGTAGTAACATATAATGTACAAATAGGTGGTTTATGCCATAAAGGCGACACTAGAAAAGCAGCGTGCCTATTGGATGAAATGTCCGAGATGGGTTTGAGGCCACACTGTGTCACCTACAATACCTTGATTGAGGGCTATTGTCGGGAAAAAAAGCTTAGGGCTGCTATGAATATGAGAACGAGAATGGAGAAAAATGGTTGGAGAGCAAATATTGTAACATACAATGTGTTGATAAAGGGTTGTTGCAGCGAAGGCAAAATGGAAGAAGCAAACAAGCTTCTTAATGAAATGTTAGAGAAAGGCTTAGTCCCTAACAGGATAACCTATGATATAATCAAGGACGAAATGATGGAGAAAGGATTTGTTCCTGATATCGACGGACATCTTTATAGTCAGTCTGCTGTGTCATAAATGGTGGTCAAATTCTTCTTTAGACAAGGATTTGGGACCAACCCATCTGACTACAAACTCACCTATTTTCCAGCTTTCCCCCCAAAATCCTGAAATGAAGTAACCTTACCGGGAGACTGTCTCGTAAGAGGATCGCTTGAAGTAGATTGATAAAAGAGGGTACAAAGAGCAAGAAAGTAGTTTCTGGGATATGTCGTCATGTTATTATTGCAGAATAATTTTATTGTCTTTGGTAGAAAGTCCGTCCTCACTGGTGAAAGAAGATTGATTCTGTCAACTGTTTTGGTTGAATGTCTGCAGGTAGTCCGTGTAGAGGACTGGCATTGAGATAGTTTTGTGGGTTGATGGTAAATTATCAACACAACTGCACTCTGCACAGGGAGCAACATATTAATCAGGAAACTAATACCAGGAATCTATGTCCGGGATTTGCCTATAAAACCAGGCTTTTGTCGGGGCTTTATTTGTGGTGTTGAAGAGAGGTTAGCGGAATGAATGGGCATAGGAACCATAGCCTGAAGGAAAGCTTGAAGCTCTATATCAACACTTTGATGGGACCATGACCAAACGAAGTCAAACGAGGCAATGTATAACCACGCTGGCCCATTTGCTAAACAAGCCACACGAAAAATAACCGAGCTGACCATATCCAGTCGTGGGGTGAAGCCATTTACTTTGGCCGGGCCATGACCAAGGTTTTGCTAGGGTGGACAGGGTTTAGACGGTGGTTGAGCAAAGAGAGCAAGAAAAAGATTATATCTCCAAAAAATGGAAAATTTTGATTTTAAGATTATATTTTGGATTATTTTAATTCGTCTTTGAAAATCCGAGTTATGGTTTAGCCTCTATAAACTACCCTGATTTTGATATGGCTCTAGACCTATCTTATTCTTAAGTTATTACCATCATATGGTAGTATTCGACAATTTTTTTTTTTCTTTTTCCTATGCATTCTGCTTTTGTCTTATTTTTACTATCAATTCGTCTTAACTTTAGACGGACTTGATTGATAATAATGAAAGAAGTTGACCTTGCACACACGCTTTAGTTTGCCTTAAACTTGCATTAGCAATTAGCCAGCTTCAAGCCACACCTTTTGTCATTGAAATCCCAAATCTCTCTGCTTCTATACTCTTCCCCATGTGCATGTGCAGTACGACTGAGTTGTTGTTGTTCATTAATTTCTTTTCTTTATCTTTTCGTTTTAGTATACATTATTTAAGGCGGTAGTGGCGTTGCGCGGTAGCGGTGGTGGGTGATTGTAAGGGGGAGAGGAGACGAGAAAGGCTATGGAGAATTGAGAGAAGAAGAAGGAGAAAGGAAGGAGAGGAAATGAGAGGGATAATATGTAAAATCGTACTAATGTATCGAGTAAAAAAACGTAATGCGAAAATCAACACCCTTAATATACACACAACGTAATAACGTAATTTTCAAACAACCCTCAAAACTACCTGGCATCTTTGCTAATTGATCCTCGATTGCCCTTGATTTCTTGTACTATGATTTACAAATTTATAGGCAACATAGACCATTGAGGATAGATTACATATTTGATGTATTACTTCAAACCAGTTCACATGTATTTTTTCAGAACATTTAAAAACTTTGGAGAGACGGTTGCTCACTAAATTATTGAGAGACCACGTCTTTTGTATTCTTTCGTACCACTTTTACTATTGACGGGGACTCAAATGTTTTTTTTTTTACAAATAATTAAAACACACATAAATAAAATAAATAAACAAATAACCGGAGCGGAGAAACTAATTGATATTGGAGTGTCTTAAAAAAAGTCTACGTCTCGTATGTGTGCTTTAGGGCTGTGACTTACGGCAACAGAAATAATAAAAATTGGAATAATTATGTAATGAATACCGTTACGAAAATTCTTATTGCAAACGACTAATTCCGTTTAAAACAAATAAAAAGGGATTTTGTAATTACTAATATTTTATACTCAAATGTAATTACAATGGTCCAGCTAGTATTACAGCTTATAATAACTTGTTTTCTAAAAGTGGTGAAATTTAACTGTAAAATAGACACAACATCGTCTTATTGTTTCAGATCAAAATGAAAGGAAGCCCTATTCCTACCATTAAATCCAGGACAGCAAGGCTGTTAGAGCCCAGGAGTTATTTGTTCGAACCCCACAAGTGGCTATAAATAAGCTTTTTGGTCGTCACAATTCCATGAAACAAGAACACATCTTCCAAATTTCGTTGCTTATAACAAATTCACTCTTATCATATCAAATAATAACCAATTCTATAAATATGGTGTCCCAAGAAGAGCTTTTTTTGACCCAAATCACTGAATTATACGACAAGATCTCGACTCTCGACAGTCTCGAACCATCCCAAGACGTCAACATTTTGCTCAACCAACTTGTGTCAGCTTGTTTGGTTCCTAATCCAATTGATATCACAAAATTAAGCCCTGAAATCCAAAAAATGAGATGCAATCTAATTAAGTTGTGGGGTGAATATGAACGTCGTTTTGAGAAACGATACTCGGCTATTTTAGCCGGCTACGAAAATCCGTTGGAACCATCTCGACATTCTTCCGTGTTACTCCAAGTACCTCAAACAAATTCTCTTGGAGTATAACATTTTAACCCAAAACTCGACACAAGTACCCAATCGAGTCGCCCTCGTAGGGTCCGGCCCACTTCCTGTTACAACAATACTTCTAGCCCTATATCACCTTCCAACGTCGAGGTTTGACAACTACGATATTGACCCATCTGCCAATGATATGGCAGTCCGTTTGGTGGAACGTGATCCGAGATTATCAAATCGGATGGAATTTCACACAAAAGATATCATGGATGTAGGAAAGGAAGAGCTTGAGGAATATGATGTTGTGTATTTAGCTGCCCTAGTTGGATTGGAGAAGGATGAGAAGATCAAGGCCATTCATCACCTTGCCAAGAATATGGCACCGGGGGCTGGCCTCGTGGTTCGAAGCGCCTAAGGCGCTCAGACCTTTTTGTACCCGGTTGTTGACCCAGATGACCTTTGCGGGTTTGAATTGCTCTCAACTTTTCATCCAACAGATGACCGGATCAACTCCGTAATGATGGCAAGGAAGACCGGTGGTGAGACCTCCCTAGATCATTGAAATGATCGAACTACCATACAAACTTATACACATCAAGGTCGTCTGCATACTCTTAAGAGATCAAACTACCATTTGAAGAGTTGGATCTCTTCATGTATTAGTCAAGCATTACATCTTTTCATTTATATATAACCTAACATTGTATTACTACAAATATGTAAATGTTCCATCAATGTAATTTATTCAATTAATTCACTCAATACTAAAACCGTATATTCTCATTCATCAAATTTTAATTAACAGATGAACCAAGCGACTTTTTGTTGGACGGAGTATTCTCGTTTGCTAATAAGGTCATTGGCTCAACTGAATAGAAGCAACTGTCTCATACAAGACCCACTAGAGTGATATTGCAACATAGGAATCAAAGCATTTGTATACATACAATTAAGAGATTTAATGTTGTGTTCTCATTTACTAATAAGGAAAATACGAGCTGGCCAAAGATATGCATCTTCAGAATCGATACATAAACGTAAGCTAGAAACAAGCATCTGGAAACGACAGCTAAGTAAACAAATATTGATAGATGCAAATGAAGTTTTTCTAACCTTCAAAGTTCAAACCCAAGAGAAAGATCCTGCGATCATTTAGTACGCTTAGCTCCAAGAGAGAAAGACACCTTTTCAGGTGTATTCTGCCGCAAGTCAACATTTGGTTCTTGAGATGAGCTAGGAACAGTAGAGTCGTCTTCGATTTCTTCTAATGCCTGGGTAGTCTGCTTTGCTGGTATTACTAGTTGGTAGTTGGGTGTAATCAAAGTGTCGTGTTCTGGTGGAAGAGGAATCCCAGGGGCACCAGCATTCTTCGGTAGTGGGATTTTGTTCCGGTTTCTAGCCAACTCCAATAAAACCTGTTTTATAAAAACTAAATCGGTTGATATTATCATGAAATTTCCAAATATGCATGAGAGTTCAACACTTGAGAAATTACAAGCGCGCAATCTCGGAATGAACGGGTAGGTGAAACGATGTTGTTCGATGGACACTGGACAACCTAGAGTCCTAATTCCTAAGGAGTTGCTATATTGTTCAAGCATCACAATTCACAACAAAAACCCGTACAAAAGTTAAAGCAAATCCTTTGGAAAAAAGAGCTATATAATGAAATGTAAAGCTGATATATAAAGTCCTTATCAAATTTCCGACAATTATCGATAGTTAAACCAGTATTCAAACTGTACGAAGGGCTCCTTTCATTTAACCATATCGCATTATCATTAGGTGTTAGGAATCGAAATAGAGCAACAACAAAGGTACCTCTCGAGGAGGCGGTTGTGAGAAGCTGAAACTGCCTTTAGATTGGATGGCAAGCTTAATATCGTCTGGTTCAATGATGTCTTTACTAGCATGTTCAGAGTAAACCTGAGCATCTGTCAAGACATCAACGACATAGCGGTACCAAAGCTCGAGAAACTGGTGCACAACACGCGGCTCATGCTCCTCAACGCCCATAGATTTTAACAATGATTTCACAATGTTTGCATCCCTCGGCAAATCTTCCTCTCCCTCCGCCATGGCTCTCTAGTCTCTATTAATCTGCTCAAGTATTGGACGAAATTCCATAATATGAGCACATGTTTCAAATTGCGGCTTAGACAAGGGTAGCTGATCCTGTGAAGACGACCACTTTTCAAATCCCACATATTACTCAATGACCTTGTGGCTCATTCGACACTCAAGAAAAATGTATGTTTGTAATCATCTAATACACTTTCGGTATTTCATCACGTTAACCTCATTTGATATTGGAAGAGTTTTGGAAAATGTGTCAATCGAGTCGAATAAAGGGACAAGGTAATATATCAAGCAAAACATAAAACAATTTATAAATGGAAAATCTACAATTGTGAAATAGCTCGAAGTAACATACTGATTGACGACGAAACCCAATAGCGGTAACATCAGAAGTAAGAGCTAATTGAAAGTCAATATAAGCATGGACTAAGTACAACACTCCCCAAATCAGCACAAACGTCGCCGTTTAGTTATGTCAGAGAACGGAAATTTCAAAAGGGAAAATTGGGGTTGCTTTTTTACCCAAAATGCAAATGGGCAACAAATTCATAGGTATGAGTAGAGGCGTCAATCGTCACTCAGGTCGGCTATGGGTTGGGTTAAGACATATTGGGTCAGGGGCGGACACATGATTTAAGGAAAAGGCGGGCACTTTAAGAAAAAAAATTACGAACAATCTTTATACATAAAAAATTTCAATGTCGTCATTACATATAATTGAGTTATATATTACAAAGAAAATATCTTTTAGATCATCTTGAGTTGTTCTGATGACAATGGAGAAGACGATGAAGTGGTTTTTTTATGACTTCCTTTCTCGACTCCAAAAATATGGAGTCAAAATCCTCTCCATTTCCTAAAAAGAAATGGAGAGGTCATTACCTATCAACGGTCCAGATTGTATCTGGTCAACATCGAACGGTTTATGATTTATGCATAAAAATAAAGGGTTAATGAGTATATATGAGATAATATTATTAAATGAGTTTGTGAGAGGAAATGGAGAGAAAAGAAATGGAGAGGATCCTTGTTGAAAAAGATGCTAGACTTGAGATTTTCATCGTCAATCTACCAACAAGGCAACAAACAATCTACAATACCCAAATACCCAAATTGCGGCAATACCCAAAATCATCAACAAGTCTACAACTAATTGCCAAAATACCCAAAATCTTGTACAATTACACAAACAGATAAATATTCCAAATTACAGAAATTAAATTCAAATATTATCACAACTAGACAAATTAAAGAAATTAATTGCTCAGAGGGGGATTTAGGGTTTGGGGAAAAAATGAGATAATTAAGTTAAATAAGCAATTAATCAATCCAAACAACTACAATTACACAAATAGACTAACAATTCCATAATAATAAGTCTAATAGAAGGTAAATAACTCAATAATCAGATTTATTTCAGAAAAAATCGAAGAACTTGAGATTTGGGGGAAAAAAATGAAAAAACCACCTTACTTGGAAAGTCGTGTGGCGTGACTGGCCGACTGGTGCCGCTGTCGAGTATGCGATAGCCGTGTGATATCGCCGGCGATCAGGGCGGCTGCCGCCGTGTGGTCAGAGGTGTCAACCGTGCGTTTGTGTTTACTGTGTGTGGTTTTGGAGAGAGTGTAGGTGGCGCGTTTATGTTTTCTAAACTTTCTATTTTCCAAATTTTTAACCTTTTTTTATTTATTTTTATTTCTCAAGTATGGGCACGTGCTTACCTATGCACACACCCAAAACAATCGGGTCATTTCAAATTCGGGTTTTATTGGCTTAAAATACTTAACCGGGATGAGTGAGTGGGTTTTGAGTTTGGTCACTCGCGGATCGAGTTACTCAGGCAAATGATTGTAACGTTTAAGTTTGAGTTTGACTCGGGTTATTCAATAGGCTTGGTTAGGGATGTCAGCGGGGCGGGTACAAGTGGGTACCGCCCCGCACCCGCCCCAGTTGGGGCGGGGATGGGTAGAGCTTTAGCGGGTGGTGGGGCGGGTGCGGGTACGAAAATTGTACCCGACATGGGTCATGGAGCGGGGATGGATTTTGTATCTTACCCACCTAATACCCGCCTACCCGCCAATCATTAAAAAAACTAGTAGGATTATGATAATTTTATAAATCTTATTTAGTTATAATTAAGATATAATGTTAATAATAACAACTATTTTATAAAGTTTTTTACCAACTTATTTGGTGAAAAAATAAAATTATAAAGATAAATTTTAAAAAATAGAAATTAATAATGATTAAACAAACTTTTACGAAAAAATTTATAGAATAAAATTATGGTGTAACGGGTTAATGGGTAAGCGGGGCGGGTACGGTTTTATATTTCCACCCGTTGGGGCGGGTACGGTTTTGGAAACTTGTACCCGCCACGGGTGGTGGGGCGGGGATGGGTACGAGTTTTTCTTGATGGGTACGGGTACGGGGAGCCTATATCCACCACCGCCCCTCCCCAATGACATCCCTAGGCTTGGTAATATCAATCCAAATGCTTGATTGGGTGGGTCTAGGGATGGCAACAGAATCCAGATCCTGCCCAGATCCTGGGATCCAGATCCTATGGACCGGATATGGATCACAATACTTGAGATCCAGTGGATAAGGATATGGATATGGATCGTATGGTCGAGATCCAGATCCTACCCTTAGATCCATTTTTATTTCATTTTCTTAAACAATAAGTTAAGTTAAACAAATAGCAAAACTATATGCTTTGTCTTTTAATGTTTTTTCATAAATCAAAGCATGGTTTTTCTCTGATTAACATTTTTCGGTTAATAAAAGATACTTTTTTAGTGTTATTGTAATTTCATAAGACTTTATTTTTATGTTTTAGAATTTTAGTTTTATTATTTGTATCTAATAGATAAAAATAGTATCTTACGTCGCAGTAAAATCCAAAAATTAATATTTTTATATTTTAAGAGAGAGTTTTCTTTTATTATCAAAAGGATATGGATATATCCTGATCCAGTCCAGATCCTGCGGATCCGGATATGGATATAGAAATTTCAGATCCTGTAAATATGGACCGGATCTGGATCTTATAGGATCCTATCCAGATCCTATCCATTGCCATCCCTAGGTGGGTCGCTTTTAATAAGATGTAGTCATTTTTTTTTCCTTTTTTTTTTCCTTTTTCTTTCTAAAATTTTAGGTTAGAGGTCTAGAGGGAGTCGTCTAATTAGGCATCGTAATGTATATTTTTTTCCCATTATTTATTGCTTGGATTTTGACGTAGTTTTTGCTAATTTATCGTTGTGGCTCGCCCTTTTTTTTCTCCTCTTTTCGTTACTAATTTACCAACAAATTCAACAATCTTATTCTGACCCAACCCGTAGTAATTTTTCTCCTTTTTCCGCCACTAATTTACCCGACCTGTATTCTGACCCGACCTGTGACAGGTCTAAAGAAGAGTGAAGCTTTGACAGAATAAGGTAAACCCCATCTTGTTCTTTGCATTATAGATCATCACGAATTGCATAAACTTGAAAGCAACATGAACCTCAACTAAAACATGGAAAAATTACAACGGTAAGATACAAAATCATCCCTATTTCCCTAAAAAAAAAAAAAAAAAACTCATCTTAAGTTCATTTACAAAGGTAACGATGACGACTTCACATAGTTACCTTCCTATATACTCCATATAGTGAAGGACCGATAATAACTCTCACCGGTACTATGTAAATTTCCATCTCTTCAAATCATGTACAAATGAAGTATACAAAGGCAGGTTATGTGCATCTATATTCTGCAAGGAGAAAATCAACAACAACAAAAAATTTACTATTATATCCGAAAAGGCAGACAGCATTGTTTTTCGGACGCTAACAACAATCACTTTCGACTCTGCCAGCACCGAAAATGAGAACAACCACAAGTACGAACGCTATTTTAGGCAGGGTGCCCAGTGAGACTGAGCTGGGAAGCGATTTTTTAACAGGGCATGGTGGTCCCCTTAGTTGGCCATGAGGAACAGTATTAAGCCAAGACCAACACAACCATTTCCATAAATATATTCGAGTATGCTCAAAACTACTTCTCTCAAAAAAAAAAAAGGAAAAAAAAAAACAAACTCAGACACTCGCTAGTGGCTATATCGAGGAGCAAAGGCTAATCCCGGATACGTTGCAAGTGTCTGGCGTACCAAAGTGGCAAACACGGCTAGTTTTTGTGAAAGTTTTCAGGATTTTAACCAAAAAGGAAGTGTCGAAGTGTTGTATCAACACATGACATGCAGACATGCAGTCAAAGAGTCGACGTAAAATGACACATGTGCATACTTGAAGAGTAGCATCGCCCATCATCGACCAAGTAAAGCAATAAATTATGAACTAGAAGAAGATAAATTTGGAAAGGTTACTCACGCCTAAATCAATATCTACGGTCGAAAGAGAAGAGTTTCTTCTGGTCATCAGTGGGATTCACCAGCCATAGGCAGAAGACATATGCTGCTGCGATCACAGAGAGGAGAGACAACACAGCCAAATATCCAAAAAGAGAAACATCATTAGCAATTATTGCTACACCCAACATGACAAATTCCGCCAAACTGGCAACAGAAACCTCTGTTGTCCCAATAAGATTAGCTTTGGATGATGGGATTCCCGTTTGAAGAATCTGCTGGCCAATCACATCATATGACATGTGTCCTAGTCTCGACAACACCTGAATATTGAATCAGGAAAGCAGTTTACCAAGCCATTACAACAGTAAAGACTGGAGTGTCCCAATAAGTTATTAGCCCTATAATTAAATGACGAATATATAGGTTTTGAGTTGGTCTCATACAAGACCCACTGTTGGAGTATAAAGGAGAAGACCCGTGTTTCAGTCGATTCAAATTTAAAGGTCGATAAAGTTGGCAACGAATTCTTACAATTAGGGAAAGAAAGAATAGGATAGGCGTCTGCTGAGAAAACTGCCCACTCCAGTAAACACCGACAGCAAGTGCAAGAAGCGATGCCTGGAAAATCAATCCAGCGGCCCCAGCCTGAAACAAAGATAACAGTCAGAAGTCAATCTTGCAATTGATGAAAATAAACAAGAAAAATATTCCCTTCATCCCAATTTATTGTCCGCATTTGACTTTGATGATCAGCCATGCTCTACTTTTGAAGTTTAAATTCTCCTTTAATGAAGTAGACACAAAATTTCTCATGTTTGATTTTTCAAAACAACTATATTGACATTATCATTTCCAAAAAGTAACTACATTAAAATATCTCGGTTAAAGCGGATCTCATTTGATCGCCAAAGTCAAATGAGGACAATCATATCTTGGATGGAGGCTTGGATGGAGCAACTGAGAGAAGTAGAGAGAGACCTTTAGAATACCAAGTCGTCTGACTAGTTCAGCAGATATAAATGTTGCTGCAACACCCATGAAAGCACATAATCCACTAAATGAGCCGATGATGGAAGAACTAAGACCTGTCACACAGACACAGTAGCCAGTCAAAATTTTGACACGTAAAAAGATTTGATTTTCGCCAGATGAGACGATGAAGTAGCATCTTTATCAGGCAGCTTTATGTTCTTTTGTCTACAGCTAATGCTAAAGTCCAACAACCATACATCAACAGTAGTATTTACACAACATTAGGAGGTCTAGTGTTAAGCACATTAATTAAATCCTTCTTTTCTTTCTAGTATGCGCATTCTCTGTTAGGCATGAGGTACTACTGCAAATTAGTGCCATAATGCTTAATAGAAATTTAATTAGTGACACATGAGCTAGCTCACAACCAGAGTGCCAAACCTGCCAATATCAAAACTGCCTTTACATGAAAAAAAAATGACAACCAAAAAGAAATCGAGTGAAAGCTTCAAATACGTGAGAACATAGCATGAAAGTTCTTTGTAAGGTAGTAAATATCTGGAGCTTAAACATACCATGTTGTGTTAAAAATGCAGTCATCAAGCCACCAGGGGTGAGAACAATGTTGAAGTACAGAAGTACATAGGCTATGCTAGCAGGAAGAACAGGCTGCTGCAGGTACTCAGTCCACCCATGTTTGATGGCATCAATACCAGCATCCACTGAGTAGCATAGAGAAACAATATGTCACATCGAAACATTTCCACAAGATACGGAGTTTTAAGTTCCTCCATGCCAATTATATTGTCTTCATTTGACTTGACATCAAACAATGTCAATTTTGAATTTTTGATAGATTTCTTCACAATGTACAATGAGTACCACCTTTTAAACTGAGAACATGAAACAATTTTGATAAAGCAGGACATATTTACATTGTAGCTTTACATATACTTGGGGTAACTAACGCTTAAAGTTGACAACGGTTGACCACTAAAGTCAAATGGGGACAATATAAATACGATGAAGGTCAATATAAATACGATGAAGGTAGTTTTAATTAGATCAAAAGGAGCAAAATATACCTAAATTATCACTGTCAGCCTCAAGTAATTGAGAAGTCTCAGAACAGGCTTGTGAACATTTAGTGCGGTCAAGGACCCCAGTGGAAAGTTTGTTGGATAACCATGTAAGAGCAACCTAAATAGATAGATATGCAACGAGAGGTAGGGATCAGCAGCTGTTATCAGACAGCAGAACTATAATTAGGTGCGTAAAGGCAGGAGCACAGACCACGACTGGCAAAGCCCAGATCATCAAACCAGCAGCGAGTTTTAAGCAGGTCACAGGGTCATATCTAGACAAAAGAATACCAAACAGCGATGCTCCGGCAATCTGCAAGCATAAATAAAGTTGTAGTTTTCTGTTTTAACGGTTGTACCGTAGTATAGCCTATGGTACTTAGACTTGACTGCGGGTGTCAGATGCGACATTGTATCAAAGTGGCAAACACGGCTATTTTGTGCAATAGCTTCATGTTGTAGCTTAAAATGAAGTGGCCAAGTGTCGCGTCAGAAAGTTAGTTTGCCGAACACGTGTCACTCGGGCGAAGGGAAGTGCTAAAAGTAACATAGGTCATAGAGTACCGCAAAACGTGAAAATGAACACAACTGCACAACTAATTGCAGATAACAGCTGTACTGTACAAGTTGTACTAAAACTGTCTAAACAACATTTTTAAAGCAAAATGGCTTACTAAAGTGGCTCCGCTTCTTTCTCTTGTGAAGTAGCAGTCCTTCGATGCAGTTCTCGACGCAATTTTCATCTTGGGTCATCCGGAAACAGCCTCTTTGTGTTTCTAACACAAGGGTAAGGCTGCGTACATCCGACCCCCCCTTACCCGGCAATTTGCGGGAGCCATTGAGGCACTGGGGTAATGTTGTTGTTGTTGTTGAAACGGACAGACACCATGCGAAATTACGAATAACAAAGATGATAACTATATACCTCACACAGAAGATCGATTCGATTAATAACCGCATTTGCTTGAGCAAGGGCAATAGGCCGATTGGTCCCAGCAAGCTACATGTTACAGAATGCCTAAATTAGAAATTTCTCTACACTTTGAATAGAAAAGATAAAGGATACAAGTATATAGAAGAATTACCAGTACAAGCCAATCACGTTCCATGGCAACGCCCAAAGCTAAACCACATAGGCGTTCAATTGCTCCTCCTAATACAAGAACAATAAACCAAGGACGGAGGATAGATGACCCAGAAGTAAATGGGACTCTATAAGCATGAATTATCATTGCCACGGATATCAACTGAGCACCTGCCTGTCTTGTAAGAGTTAATGGTTAACAATGTTGAAAAGAAAGAAACTAGCAATATCTATAGAAACAGAGATATACCTGAATACAAGTCAAACAATTATATGCATGCACTCTGGGCAGACGGTCCATGAGTTTCCCAACCAAAGGGCCCCAAAGTATCATAGCAAGCTGTTAAAAATTGAAAACACTTAATACCAAATCAATCAGAAAGGCGCAAGCTTAATCTATTCTCCTCCTACCTTAGTGAAGAACCCCATGACTGCAACAGGAAGAAGGCTTGGGTGAATCATTGCAATAGCCGCAGGACAAGCAAAATTCCATAGTTGTTCCACAAAATTCCCGGCTAAGCAATTAGCATATAAAGCTGAAAGTGTGTGTCAAGAGTTAGTGACCATTTTCATCCTTTCACTCAAAATTTGAAGTCATTACAATTATAAGATGTTGAATGAAAACAAAAAGAGAAGTCCCCACAGTCCCTTCCGATACTATGATATACACTTAAACCCCAATGTCTCTAATAAGCGGACAAGAAGAAGAGCCAGCTTCAGATGCAGACGATCTTACCCCAAGATTCGCGAGGATGTCGGCAATTGAACCTTTATTTGGTTGACAAATCAAATCTACTACCAAAAACGTAGATAGAAGTTTGCCATGTCAAGTTACCCTATTATGAGTAGAGGTGGCAATTTTTTTTTTTTTGCATGATGTTATCCCAAGGGTTGATTGATCAGAAAGTCAGCTTAGCCATTGGTTTATAAATTAACACTTGTCAGACACTTCCCCTTCCTACTAGAGATCCATCAAACTTGATTACACCATGAATCTAGTTTAGGAGCATAACTCTACAGAATGTTTAGATTAGACTTTAAAAGCAGAAACAGTGTTTAGATTATAAACCGTAAACAGACATTCAGCTAGTATATTTGGCAAGCAGGCAGATTGTTATTGCTAGTGGATTTAATGGAGGTTCTCTGAACAAGCTTGCCTTCAGCCTTTGATTCCGTTAGCTACTGATCATCTGAGCTTTCAGGGCCTCTAGTCAACTTAAAAGCTGCTTTAAATTCAAGTAACTCTATGGTAGCAGTCGATGTCATGAAGAAAATTTTGTATGCGTTCTGTTGAACTATCTCTCATTCAGACAATGCCTTCAGCCCTATATTGGTTCACAAGAAGTCCAGAACTTGCAAACTTTTGTTCTTAGGAAGTGCTCAACGTTTTTAACAAGCATGAGTTAATCACAAGTCAAAACACTTGACATAGGCAGTGTAATACGTCAGTCACCCCAAAATTTATTAATTACTCTCTACATCCCATTTACATTGTCCCATTTCCTTTTGGTCTATCCCAAAATAATCGGCCCTTTTCTATATCTAGCGAAATAAAAAAGAAAACTTTCCACACAATCCCTCTTTAGTACTCCATAACATAGTCCCTCTATCCGATTGATTCTTCTAGCGAGGAGAAACTGGTAAGGGTCATGTGGAATTTCTATATGTACATTCTTTTAAGTCAAGGGGTATAAATGATAAATTTCAATTCTTAATTACGACCTCAAGTTAAACGGAATACAAGGAGAATAGTAAAAGGGTGAAAAGGATACTCACCATACAATCCGGCAGGATGGGCTGGAGTGGCAGCAAGAGTATTCTGCTCCTCCTCTGTCAAAACCTAAGAAAGTAGCTTGCACCATAAAGAATGGGAATAAAAAGTAAATAGACATTATACAAAATAATATCTAGGTTGAAAGCTTACAGGCAATGCAGTTAAAACATTATCTACATAACTTCTTTCACTCAACATATGCAGAGGTTCAGCCTCGAGAATTTCAGGATTGAGATGAACAACTGAAGTAGGGCAACTTGTATCAGAACATGAGAAGTTCTCCAAAGCATCTTCATTAGAAGAAATCTCTTCGAGTTTCAAATCTATATCGATCATTGAACAGCTGACACAGAAACCATCCAATCTGCAGCCAAGAGAGGATCATCCAGGTTGATCCACTTATTATAAGATAAATTAAAATTTGGAATGTAAGGTTTAAACAATGTCGCTTAAGCCTTATATAAATGTTCAGCAATAAGAGCATATGAGACTTCAAGCAAAAGGGGAGACAAGGATCCATGCAGCAAATGATGCCAACCCCAGGCTCAGTAAATTCATCAAATTTGTAGTTAACAACCCGGTCACATATGCCAATAGCAAAACCTCAATGGCTAAAGTAGCTCAGTCAAACTACTTGTCCACCAACATCATCTAGCTCCCATTGAGATACTCATTTGAAATTAAATAATGGCAAACTGCAATCCAGGTTCCTAAATAACACTCATAAATTTCAGACACCAAATTTGTATGAACTTTATAGGTATCATATCACTTACTAGTACCCTCCGTATATCACACAAGCAGATCATCTGAGTGTCTGAACTCCCAAAGTTTCAACCTTAGCATTACCATTTCTATTTTAACCTACCATAGTAATTCTTACAACCAAGCTTTCTTCACCTCTTCTTCTACTAACCATAGGGAAATCACAATTCAAAAATGTGCATATGCCCACTATGCTCACTAAAAATGTATACAAAGCCAGCGCATTTTCCGAGCCCTGCAACTTATGTTTCACTTGATAACCCAAAATACAGATAGAAACTACCACAATTATAGTCAAAAAACTAACACTAGCTCTTTTATCCTAAAATTTGCGATCTCTCCACAAACAAAGACATGAAAATTCCGCGACCACAACATTACCCCAGTGCCTCAAGGGTTAAAGGGCTCCCACAGACGGCAAGGTAAAGGGTTCGATGTACGATGTACACAACCTTAACCTATGTAATGCCACTAATCGAACACATTAACCACCAAATACATTAATTCAGTCACCATTAAAATGTAATGCCACTAATTAAACACAAAAACACACAATTTCATCAAAAAAAATCAAAAACCCGCAAACCAAACTGCGATTCAAGAACAATCACCTGAGGTGAGAGTGAGACCCACTCAACCATCGTCGAGAATCAAAACGACGTCGTAATTGAGGCCGAGGCAATGGCGGAAAAGAATACCGGTGAGAGAAATAATGGCGGGGAGGAGTAAAAGAAAGTGGTAATAACTGAGCAAACATAGCTCCACCACCCGCCATTGTCGAATAATACCTTTTTCTACTTGAAGCTTTCCTCTTTCTTTCTTCTTCAAGTACCCTAACAAGAAATTCTCGCCTCTGTAATGCTTAACCATGCAGACCCAAAAACTAGAATACCCAGTTCAAAAATCTAATCAATACCCAGAATTCCTCCCTAAAAAATAATTCTGGGTTCTCAATTTTGAGAATTTTTAGTGAGAAAGTTGAGGGCTTTTTTGTTTGTTTAGTTATGTGGATAAAATACAGTTGTAGAATACTGTTGTTTTTTGGGTGTTTGGTGGTGTGTACTTGAAAGAGAGGAGAAAGTAGTAGTGGTTTTAAATAGGTTTACAAAAATGTAGGGAATGTGTAATTGTGTATGTGAAGGGTGAATCTAAATTGTGATACAAATTTCTTATCTTGAATTATAATTGACGCAACTTTAAAGAGTTGACATGGCATCATATGAATCACTAGTTCACTAGTCACTAGCCTCACTCCTTGTGTTTTGGCCTTCTAGGGGGCTTATAAGTTGGATGTGGGGTGGGAGAATTATGAGACATCGATAGGATGAGTTGGTGATTTTCAAAGGTTGTTAGAATATAAAACGAATCAAAGAACTTCAACCATCAGCTTAAGCTTTTGGTTGAGATGGTTTTGGACGTGAGTATCAGGCGCAGTGGCCAAAAGGTCGCGGGTTGAATCCCACCCCTCTATTCTAATCGGATAATCGTAAGCAGTAGGGAATCGCTTTGCACCACACTTCAAGCCCAAAAATAAAAAAGGGCCTTCGTGTGAGGGGGGGTGTTAGAATATAAAACGAATCAAGGAACTTCTTGGTTGAGATGGTTTCTTGACAAAGGTGGATGTGGCCATATGGGTCAGGCTGGGTCACGTCATAGGGATTCGGCCGGTTGGAAGGGTCGAGGTTTTGTCGGGTGCACATTGACTTGGCCCCTAAACCGGTCATAGAACGGCTGGATCGGCCTGCTCTATTTACCAGTTTTAGCGATTGGGTGACTCGAATTAGTTATATGATCAGTCGAGAATGTTTTGGTCATTTACGTAATTATAGACTTGGATTGGCCAACTCTATTTGAAGAGGATCGTGGTTTACTTTTTTTTTTGTTTTTGTTTTTGTTTGAGACCGAATATTGGGTTTATCGTGGTTTACCTTATTAATAAATGGTACTCCTATAAAATCTCGTAAACATAGTATATACTCCCTCCTATTCAGCCTATACTTCCCCTTTCATTATAATACTCCTCACATACTTCGTATATTAGAGAAAGGGGAACTATAGGCTGAATAGGATTGAGTATAAAGAGTATTTCTACACAATGAACAACATCGAGGAATCAAATGGTATCATAGTGAAATTTTGAATGTATGCGTGCTTAAAATACAGGGGCGGCTATGGGCCGGTTCAGGCTGAGCCCAGGAACCGGGCCTCCAAAATTTGGGCCCAAAAAAGAGAAACTTGGTAAGTTTTTTTTTTTTTAAAAAAAAAAAAAAAAAAAAAACTAAAATCTCTTCCTACTTCAAGACTTCAGACGTTTATAATAGGAATATTTATAATAGTTGGGCCTCAACCATCACCTTAAGGTTTTGGTTGAGTTGGTTCATCTATCATGGTATCAGAGCCAGTGTGACCGAGGGTCACGGGTTCAAATCCTGGCAACCTCAAAACTCCTCAAAAACTCGAAGTGGAAACCCAGCACACGGTACGAGGGAGCCGGTGCACAACTAACCACTCTTCAAGCCCAACGGGCACACGGTAATAGGAATATCTGTAATAGGAATATCTATAATAATCACTTTTATTCTCTCAATTTTTCTTTTAATATTATTACCCATCTAACAAAAGTTCTAGCTATTTTTTTTTAAAACAAATCAATATAAACTCGTTAATTTCTAGTCAGAAGGGTAATGAAGTAGAAATTTCAGGTAAATTATTCTTTTAATTTTATGAGTTTTTAGTTTTAATTTATTTATTTAACAATTCTGCGGGGTATTGTAATTCGATTCATCCTAATCATCTAAACACCATAATTTATGATTGAATATTGATAAGATGTTTGTCCGTTTGTGAATTGCGGTCTTAATTTTGATAATCTGACCAAGTGACCATAATTAACAAGGACGAGACATACAATTGTATTATTGTAGTGTTTTGAATAAATGGAAGATGTCAAATTTTACTTCGCTTTTGTTTTTTAGTAAATGAAAACTCGTCAATATGTTAATCGGCTATATAAAGTTTCAAATGTAATTTTTGGGGCCTCATTTTATTAGTAGCACCGGGCCTTTATTATTGTTAAGACACCCCTGTTAAAATATCAAATAATGCTCGGTTTAAGTAATAAGCTAGAAAAAATTAAGTACTACATTATGCACTTATTCAATAATTCCAAATTAAATTCATGAGGAGATTATTTATTCTGTCTTTACAATACTATACTTTGTATCCTTTTTTACTTAGTGGTTCTTAATCCACTCTATAATTCTCTTATACTCCATATTTACACAAGAATATAAGATGATCTACATAAAGAGAGGAGTAGGCAACTTGTTTAACCATCGATCATAGTTGATGAAAACATCTACATTAACCAATGATTCCACCTCCTTCTGGCTTAGCTTTCTTTCCCAGCTCACTCTCTTCCATTTGTTTGATCCGTCTCCGATGCACCCTTCCTCCGCGAACACCACATCTTTCCTACACGGCCCAAAATTCCAATACACGGTCTTAAAAT
The DNA here is from genome assembly GCF_048544455.1 of Silene latifolia. Taxonomy (NCBI): domain Eukaryota; kingdom Viridiplantae; phylum Streptophyta; class Magnoliopsida; order Caryophyllales; family Caryophyllaceae; genus Silene; species Silene latifolia. Next base: position 84,139,661 of record NC_133530.1, on the reverse strand, counting down.
ACGACTTCAGAGATGTTTGTTTTTAGGTAATTTAATTTTTCACTATATAGTACTGTATGGTTAACACTTACACGTGACCAGACGAATACCAAGGTAACCACCCTTCATGAGCGATTAGCCCCTCGAGACGAGACTTATAAAAGAGAACTCTAGAATAATGTGTATATGCTCTCCCAAGGTATGTTGAACCAATTGTGCCTACAACCGCGCATTCTATGAACACAAACCCGGTCTGGGATCTTGCACTGTGCCTTGCTTGAGCCGTTATGTATCCGACATTACTCCCAGGTGTAAACTCATACGTTGCATTTATAGTGCACCTCTGTTTTCATACAAAATCATTGTCAAAATGCTGGAAAAATAAAATGAGTCATTTTGACACGAATTAATATCGAGTTATATATATAAGGGAAAATACCCGATAGACTGATTGACCGTCACCCCAAATGAAATCGACTGCACCTTGTATATAACAGGATTCAAAGTAATGTCTCCCTTGATTGTCTGTCAATGTGTCTTGGACACTTATGAAACCACATTCGAAAAATGCAGCTTTGTCTCCTGATATTGTTGCTGCTGGTGCTGCCATGAAATTCCTCCTTTGATCATGTATGTTCTGTGGGCCCACATTACATAAATAGTTTGTTTTCGAATGACTCATACTGAAATTGCAGCGAGATTAAATGTAATTGACAACTGATGGACATTAGAATCGATCATGGGTCATATTTGTATAAAAGTCGTAGACAATATAGTGAGTCATTTTGGTTTATCGAGTCATAAACTAGGGTTTACCTTAAATGTGATTTTCCTTGCCACAAAATTCGAGGCAGACAATGAAAATGTAGAGCTCTGTAAAAACGTCCCACCATCCGCGAATTGAATCACTGTAATTCGTCTTCCGTCTCCTTCTAGTACTATGTATGGCTTTTCTTGAGGGATATTTACCTTTTCACTACAAAACATTAATTCAAAAAAATATCAGTTTTATCGAGTAATAATACTAGTCTGCTTACTCTGACTCAACAGATTGTTTACATTTGACTAAAATACTCATCGTAAAATAACAAAAGTGTAAATTAGATACTTAACTTGTATATACCGGCTCGAACATGAATACAAATCCAGTGTTTACTATAAGCTGGGGCGAAATTTACGGCATCTTGAACTTTAGTGAAATTTCCTTTACCAGACTGATCAACCGTGACAACCAATGTACATTTACAATGGTGATAACCGCGGTTATATGGTAACGACAATAATAATGCATACGTAATTTGGTGAAAGCAAAGGCTAAACAGAATTACAAAGTTGATGATGATGATGAATAGGGAAGACATTTTAGCTAGTACTGATGATGAAAGCTTATTAATTTGTATTGAAGTATTACATAAGGCCATACCCTTAGGTAAATGCTAAGATTTAAATAGAAAAGAATGGATCCCTAAAGAAGACCAAAGTAGTAATGGTTAGGTGAAACATAGGTAATGTATGTATGGTTTACAATAATTGTAGTAGTGGAATCAATATTGTCAACTGATTGCCATATCTATGAGTTCGAGTTCCCATCATGCTTTTGAGTGTCGTTGGTTGTTAGTCTCCTCTTTTGTGTTGCACGAATACGTGTCACGATCTTAATTACGCACAGTTTTATTAAGGGTCGTGATTTCTATCACGTCTGTTAGATCGTGAATTTGTAAGGCTAGTTACTAGAAATGTTGATATATATGATCAATTGTTGCGTGCACTTTTCGATGTTCCATCGGGATTTAGTTGAATTGAACATTGAAAAGAGAAACAGCATACCGAGTATAAGACTGCAATATCGCGAGAGTTATTCTTTTCGGCAATATGCAGTTGGCCAGAGTTCCTGATATTTTAAACTAGAGGCTTATCACTGATCTCCGAGAAAAATTGATAAAAGGTTACAGCATACCAAGTATAAGACTGCAATATCGCCAGACTCCCTTAATTAGCTCCTCAAGCATCATGGAAGTATGCATTTAGTCATGTTGGTATGGCTCTATATGAGCAAGTAATTGTGAAGTCTTTGATGTGCTTCAGATCTTTCGGTCACCTCCATATATACAACCATGTCTTCACAGTCTTCAGCATCTGCAACGGTCATTCTGGTCGATTTTTCTTGGATAATACTTGCATAGCCCTGTCATTAACCCCTTTTTTAAGGATCTTGATGTGTGATTTTAAATCCGCAAGTGTACGGTATCATAGTAGCAATTGAGAGTCGATTTCACGGAAGCTTGTTATGCAATAATGATCAATTCTAGCTATATGCTTAGCGAAGTCAACATAATTGAATTTGATTTTAAACTAATTAAGATAAAATGCAATTAAACAAGATATGAAAATTGAGCAATTAAATGTAAATGTTGTAATTCAATGGAATAAAAGGCCTAGGACTGAATTTCCTACCAACATTTCGTGTTTATGTCATGATTCCTTTGGACTAGCTATTGGGGTGATATGTAAGGAGGAGATGACTCTAATTCGCCTAACAACCCCTCTCGGGTTCGCATTAGGACACTAGGTCTCCCAACCCCCCTCCCTTTCGGTCTCGGAGGTCGGAATCCTAAGGTAGAAACCCGACTCCCCTATAAATGTGCACTTTCCCGAGGTATCCTAGCATCACCTAAGTCCATTAAGCCCTCATCATTTTCCGGATCATCCAACTCCTTCTCTCGAAGGTCGAATTCAAACACTAGTCTAGAGGTACCCTCCCTTGGCTCTCCCTTTCGGTCTCAACCTATGTTAGCAATAGGTCTAATATTTGGATACCCGATTCCCGACCTAACCAACTTTCGTTGATGGACAAGGGTCACAAACCAACATTACTCACAATTGACCAATTCATCATGTCAATCCTCTAGCCTACCCTTACTAATCCTCCCCAACAACTATTTTTATAGGAATCAATCAAATAAACCACTCATGTTGGGGTTAATCGAGTCCAAAGACTACTCACTAATCATATTTATTAAGACAAAACAAATGATAAAGGTTGACAGTTTAGCAATTGACATGTTATTAAATTGATTTCTTTAACTAATCATGCAATTAGTAACAAGGATGATGATAATAGACTAATTAAATTTTAATTAAGGTGAAATTAAACTAAAAGGTGATAATTTTGGCTACAAGTAATGTAAATATTCAAAAATAAGACAAACATAAACTAAGGAAATAAAATTGATAAGACAAAACAAGAAATTAAAGAGAGAGAAAGAAATTATACCAACAAAGATGAAAGAAATAAACTTGATTGAATTAATTGCTTGAATAATTGATTGAAGAGCCAGATGAGATCCAATTTCTTCTACAAAATTCCTCCAACTACCCAATTTTTGATTTAAATTAAAGTGTATCTAGTTATGCTATGCCTCAAACAATAGGGTTTAGTTATTTATACAAAAGGTCCAAAACACAATTACAAGGGTCAAAAACTGAGTTAGGCGCCCAAATCACGGGTCTATCCGGTGTTGTATTAATACGTCGACGTGTGCCTTTTACGTCGGATGGACCTCAGTTACACCATGCTCCAAAAATTACACCCATACGACTAAAAAGATTCACCCTACGAGATCTTGTTGCACCTTGCCTGAAGTCGATACACCCACGCTCAGCCCAATACACCCATGAGGCTAAAAAGTTACACCCTACGAGTCCTAGTTGCGCCTTGCCTGAGGTGGATACACCCATGAAGCTTAGAAAGGCTTCAAAACGGCTTCAATTCTTCACTTCCCTTCTTATAATTGGTTCCGGCCTTTACTCGATCTCTTATTTCACCTAGAAAAGCGTGAAGTATTACAAGTATCTAGCAAAGTCGTGAGTAAAGTACTTAAATGCAAATTAATCATATATAGAGCAAAGGTATTTAGCATAAAAATGCACAAAATTAGGGCCAAGTTAAGGATTTTCGATCAAAATAATAGGGCGAGAATGTAGTTATTGATAGATGAATCATCTCAACCAAAACCTTAAGGTGATGGTTGAGGTCCAACTATTATAAATATTCCTATTTGAGGAGTGGTTAGTTGTGCACCGGCTCCCCCGTACCGTGTGCTGGGTTTCCACTTCGAGTTTTTGAGGAGTTTTGAGGTTGCCAGGATTTGAACCCGTGACCTTCGGTCACACGGGCTCTGATACCATGATAGATGAAGCATCTCAACCAAAACCTTAAGGTGATGGTTGAGGTCCAACTATTATAAATAGTTATCATATCTCAAAATGGAAAGGCCACTTGAAGCAGTAATTGGCATCAAATGAAAATATGTATATCCCAAGTTTTCCACGCGTTTTCTTTAAGATGAACCCTAGTCGAAATCTGAAAATGGCCATTCTGGTAAGAAACTAAGATCATTTTACGTCGTTAATTAACCCAACTTAAAACTTTGTTAATTTAAATACTGAAATAAGATCATTCTACGTCATACAGCGTGTAATATCATATGTAACTAATGAACCTCTTTCTTAAAAGTTAGAACGGTCTTACACAAGACAGCTAATTAAAACCTTAGCGGTTGAGTTGACGTCTTGACGATGAGTCTTCCTTGATCCCTTTGCAAAGTCAAGGAATGACAGTGATCTAGACCAAGGATTTATCATGTCGTGGAAAAGGAAGCTATTGATCCTTGTGTTTCTACTGAACAATGCATCTTGATCATGATTAAGACTAATCTATTAAGCCGTACTACCTCGTCAACCCATTAATTACTTGTTTAATCGTTAAAAACTTTAGCAGTTGAGAGCTTTCTATCTAACAATAATTAAAATGATATAAATTGAGTACTTTCTTAAACGCGTAATATTCGCCTACATTGTCGTCATCTTGTCGTCGAGACCATTCCGACTTCTCTTTGTTTACTCTCTCTATTTAATCATTTGCTTACATTTATTTTTGCCTCTAAGACAAAGCAAAGAAAAGCTAACCATTTTTTACCCTCATGTTTAGATGATAAGTGGATAATTACCTAACAAGTAGATGAAATAAAATTCTCAATTGAAGGTCTTAACCTAGTGGTTAAGATTCAGATACCGTGACAAGTTCGAAGAATAAGACAAACTCATATCGTAATACAGTCCTTTAGCATAAAACGTTAATTCATTTATTGCTATCAACAAATGAATGTTTCTTCTACTAAAAGACGGTCTTATAATGTAAAACCGTCTCACACAATAATTATCGATACTTATATATAGATTAAACTTGATTAGGAGTTAAGCAAGGAATGGATTAGCTAGATATAGGCACGCAGTCGTGTGCACATGGGTATCACTTAGATGACTTATAGCAGCTGCGGCGATGCCTGTATTATGGCCATTAACTCTGCCCCATCTTCTCTTATAGGATTGCTTAGCTTGTTTATTTATACTTAGGTCCAGGTTAGTCCCCTTTGTACCAAGCAATCTAATATTATATCATTTGCAAATCATTCTTTAGTAAACAATTCTATCAAATGATTGGATTTTGTTCTACTACTTTATTATCATGGATTGAATTTCTAACTAATGTATGTCACCCTAAAGCTACATTATCATATTCCTTCCTATAATACGGTAATGCGAGATCAATCCATCTAAACGGAAAATCCTACTCATATATTAGAGTATAGGTCGCTCTCATGATAATTTCATCGTGAAACATTCTTTTGCGCCAATTCGGTTCGCCTATGTCATTCAGGTTTCGTATTGTAACATTAATAAGATTCTTATTCATCCGAAAATGTGATTTACTAGGTACAAATGGGAACATTCTTTTTTTTTTCCTTTTCTTTTTATCGAGTTAGTCCCATCCCATTGAAATTACAATGGAAATGAAATACCTTTCTGGTTATAGTGGAAGAAAGATGTATTGTTATGTTGGCCAAGTTGATGATACTTCACTATTAAAGGCAAGACATCCGTGACATAGGAAACAAAATTAGTTTGAAGGGGCCGGCCAGGTGGTTCAACAAGTTGATTTCATGGAACTAGAACTGCGCTCTTCAACTTGTGTGTATGTCAACTTGCACAATCACGACTCACAAAGTCACAATTCGACTTTTTCAAGTTACACTAAGTATATCAAACCGTCTTAAAATTAAATCGGTCCAGTATAATATATGAGAAAAAAAAAAAAGAGAATGTGTAATTCTAAGGTAACAAAAAGGTTTGTCCTACACTCTTACATGTATGAGTGGGATATATTTAACTTATTTTCGTCTTAAGACATATATAGTCGTCCTAAGAGAAACTTAAGGCTCTGCTTTTTTTTTTTTGGCTGAAAGTGGTTAAACTGAATAGAGGTGAAGTAAGAATTAATTTGGGAAGGTATGAGCTGAACTGAACTAAATGAAGTTGAATTGAACTGAATAAAGTTGAGATGAACTGAAATGAGATGAGATGACATTAAGCGAGAAAGAACAAGGCTTACTCATCCATAATAACTTTGTCGAATAAATTATTTAATACTTATATTTTCTTTTAGTATTTACACATCCAGGTTCTGAATAATAACCATATAGACTATATTCAATAAATTTACCAATTGAACAAGTTGTATTCAAAGACGCGAATATATATTTGCGGTTAATTGATTACTCACACATATTACAAATTGTAAAGGTGCAAATCTACCTAGTATAAAAGCTAGGTTCTTTAAAACTTTTTGATTGGTCCCTATTTTTTAGGAACAAATTTGTTTTTTTTTTTTTTTTTTTTGCCTAAGAAACCCACGTTTGTTTGTGGGATTTCTTTAATCTCACAATTTGTGTCTTTTCATTGTTTTTGTTTGCCCCATAACTACTACCTCTAAATATGAAATTATATTATAGAAATTTGTGATGAAATTATAAGATAACAAAATATTTACGAAGCATTTTTTTTTCAGTGTGAAATATAATTGTTTTTAATATCATTTACAAGTCCCATAAATTATTACTATATCAAAAATTTGGAGAAAAGCAATAATAAATTAAATGTTGGTAAAGAAATGAAATTAAAATCATTATAACCAGATTTATTATACATGAACAACTCCAATGACAAAAAATGAAGCATAAATGATCTTCATGGAAAAATATTATAAAATGCATATAGAAGATCTGAATATTATGAGGAGTGCTATAAAAAAAACATAAGAGATAAGAGAAATAATTGTAAGCATAAACTCTTTAAAAACTAATTTTTTCATCAATAAACACATAAATTAATATACCCCAAAAACACGAGGGACAAAGACGCAGGTAGGTATTAAAAAATATGAATCATCAAATGTATAAATAATATCCTATGAAATTAGGTTAAAAAAAATATTAGATATAATTGCTATGAAGCGGTCAAAATTGATAAAGTAACATTAAAATACTAGCAAACCTCATAAATTGAATGAGATGTTTATTTTTTTTTTCATATACCATACCTTATAATTTATAAAAGCTGTTTAGGTTAGCATTATTTGAAGCTGAATGGGATTGAAGGAGGTATCGAAAAAATTAGATATTGAGAGGGAGATGGATGTGCAAATGAAGAGTGCAAGATATACTTGTTCCGGGCGTAATTCCAGAGCAAGTATAGTTACCACCCTTGGCTTGTTGAATGATGTCTTGAGTTGGATTCTCCTTTGGTCTTAATCGTTCCTCACGGCCTCTCCTGCAACAATGAACGAACTAAGGGCTTGGCTTTGTGCCAAGCGTACTCACTCCGACGCTCAAGTCAGTAAACTTAAGAGATAAGTTGTTACTTGGCTGAATGTGTATTGTAGGGAGATAAGGAAGATATTACCAGATGAATAGTGTATTTAGGTTTAGTTGTGGATTAGTTGGGATCCTTTCCTCAATGAAGGTTGAGGAGTATTTATAGGCTTTCACCTTTTGTCACGTAGTGGCCAAGTGGCTAGCAGGTGGAAAGACTGATCTACCCCTCGGCCGAGGGGCCTATGGCTGGCCGGCGGACCCTGTTGACTCGCCGCCGAGGGGTCTTGGATATGAGTACGCGGATATGTGTCCCCATTTGGCGGGTTACCATCCGAGACCAGTCGACGGGCGATGGGGTGCATCGGCTAGATTGTCCAAGTCGTTGACTTGTGGATATCTTTGACCTTGCTCAATCATGTTGACTTGGTCGGCGGTGCGAGAATATGCCCCATCAATTTGCCCCAGCGTAGTCTATGCCGTGGTATGGGCTCCGATGTATGTTTGAGCGTATATTCTGCGCAAGTAATTTGTAAAAAATTTTAGATCGGCTTCTTCTGCGGCGGCTTCTTTTACCTCGGCTGGTCTTTCTTAGGCCGTACCATATCCCCTCCACATGGATGCGTAAAGGGCATCCGATGTGGAAAAAAAAGTGAATGTTGGCCGAGACCGGGGTTGAGAGTCTTAGGTTGTTTTTGATTGCCCCCCCGGCGCTTTTTAGCTTGGTTGATTATGTGGCCGGCGGAGAGCAGATGCTTGGGAATTTGTTGAGGAAGGTGAATAGGCAAGGAGATATTAATAGGCGTGTTGAAGACGCTTGGTCACTGTTGCATTGATTGACGTCTAACTGTTGCAACGATTGACATCCCGTGGTTGCATGTCCGACACGTGTTTGCACGCTGATTGGTTGACGCTTCATGGGCTGTTCCCTATAAATAGGGCAGTTATCCCGTGAAATTGGCCACCAATTTCATTCTCTAAAATTTTCCTCTAAACTTTCAAGGGTTTTCTTTGTCTTCTAATCTTCAGAGTTGTTACTCCGGCGAGCTTTTTTTTCAAGGTAAACAAACAAACTTCCTTCTTATTTTGTTAAGTAACTATTGCTATCATGTCTTCTGTCGACGCCGGGGCTAGTACTTCTGCACCGGGGGGTCCTAGGTCTCCTTCTCCTGAAGTTGATCCTCGAGTTTTGGAGGAATGGGATGATTTAGATGAGGTTGATGACGATTTTGGTGATGATCTTTGAAAAGGCTCGCCCTAATGAGAGAGGCGGCGTGTTATGGATCACGGCGACGCTTGTAAGGTCCGCCTTGACTGTGCTTGGACCCATAAGCTTGCCGTTGTTCGGCGAGAGATTTTTCGAGGACCATTTCTCCTTTGGCGAGGGGTACGAGATCGTTATTCCTAGGGAGGGTCAGGCGGTCTGTTGTCCTCCACGGGTCATCTTGGTGTATACATGCGGCATTTGGAGTACGGGCTCGGTTTCGCTAAATGAGTACGTTATGGCTATCATTAGAGCCATGAACGTTGCTGTTGCCCAACTACACCCGTTGGCCATGAGGACCATAGTCGGTTTTGTTTGGCTGTGTCTCTTCAAGGGAGAGGCCCCGACGGTGAATTTATTCCGCCGGCTTCATTATCTCCGGCCATCGGTACCTAACAGTGTCGGATGGTACAGTGTGCAAACGGAGCATGGTTATGCTTCTGTTGACAAACTTACCTCCTGCAAGGACTGGAGGGATCGGTGGGTGTACGTTAAGGTCTTGGGATGACTATCCATTGCCTCGCTCCTTCGGCACCGGTTAATTTGCGGTGCGAGACTAAGGCGGAGCGTGACAAGTGGGTTTCATACAAGAAGCTCAAGATGGATGCCAGTTGTGTCTACCTTAACGCGGATGAGAAGGCGCGATGAGGCTCTTTGAGACGGATGAGAGTGGGGTGTCGAGAAGATGGATTCCCCGCGCAGATCATTCTTCGGGATGAGCCGCTTTGCTATGTCGGTCTCATACCCCGCCCTAGCGCGGGGTGAGTGGGGTCGGTGCAAGGCCCATCATCGCTCTCAATGTTCTTGTTCTTCGAACTTTGATTTATTTCTTCCACCTAACTCTTGCTTTGTTTCCTTTGCGGACCGCTTTGGGGGACTGGACACATGCGAGAATATCCTCCGGAGAATGGGGCTGCACAAAGATAAGACCGTTGCTAAATTGCATCCCAAGGCTCTTACCCATGATCGCAGGACGTCGCCGAATGAGCTTATGGACCGGCGGTGAGACGCTTGAATGCGGTGGAAGCCCGTGCGAGGGTCGTTAGCCAAGTGCCGCGCCGTACGCGAAGAACAAAGTCTTCGGCGGTGGTGGCGCCGACATCGGTTCCACCCCCATCCCCCCTCGTTCGAGAAGGAGACGGTGGAGATCGTTTACATCTCTAATGGGGATGATTCTGACGAGGAGGAGGGGTCTCCCCTTGTCCGTAAGAGAAAGCAGACGACCTTTACCGCTGCCGTTGCTTCTGCTGCTGACGAGGAGATGTGCCCTTCGGCCAAGAAGGCCAAGCACGGTACTGATCTATCCGGTGGCTCAGATTTAGCCGGTTCATCGGGCGCGCCGATGTGAGCTCTTCGGCATGTCGATGTATGTTGATACCGATGCTTTCTTTAAATTTTGTAGATCACCATTGTCGGCCGCGCTCTGTTGAGCGGCAAGTGAATGAGAAACCGCGCGGTGATGATCATGACGTCGCCATTGGGTCCTCATCCCAGAAGGTTTCCCTTTCCCGACCGCAGACTAGCGATCGAAATGTCACTGTTGACCCTTCATCCCAGAAGGTTTCCCCCTCCCGGCTCGTGGCGGGAGGTGCGAGGTTGGTCGAGGAGCTGGCGAGGTGGAACGAGCTGGCCGGTGCTCGCATTATAGAGCAAGAGAAGGCGTGGCTCATCCGCTCTTGAGCTTGATGTCACTAAGAAGGTGGCCGCGAAGGCGAGGCTGGATCTCCTCAATGAGCGAAGGCTTAGGGGAGATGTCGAGAAAGCGCTCTTGGCTGAGAGAAAGCTTAGGGAGGACGCTGAAAAGGTGGTCCTTGCTGAGAGAGCCAAGGCCGAGGCTGCTGCGGCCGAAGTTGCAAAGTTGCTGGAGAAGTGTGACCTTGTTCAGAGGCATGCCGACCTTTATCTCAAGCAGAGGAATGAATTTAGGAGCAAATTTCAGATCCAGGGGAAGGTGATCCGGAGCAAGGAGGCCATCATCAGGCAAAAGGAGGACGACATTGAGATGCTCCAAACCAAAATGCTCACGACTGTGTTCGATTCCGGATCGGCCGAAGCAGCTGCCAGGGAAGTAATTGAGGAGCTTTTTCCTCTTGAAGGTTCCTTTTCGTGGGACAAATACGACAAGCTGTTTGACGATAAGCTCGAAGCTAAGGAGAAAGCCGTAGAGGAGAGGGTCAAGGAGGCGGCGAGAGTGAAGATAGAGCAAAAAGCGGCCGAGGAGGCGGAAGCTATCGCTGAGAAAGCTAAGGCGGCCAAGGCGGAAGCCGATTGGGCAAGGGCAGTTGAGGCTGCCGAGGCTAAGGCTGGGGCTGCTGAAGCTGAGGCTGCTAAGGGAGCTACTGGGTTGCCCCTCGAAGAAGGTCTTTGGTCGGCTGGCGATGGCGAGCAACGGCAGACATAGGGAGATGATATCCGTAGCCTTTTGTCTTTTGGTTTGTCCTTGTAATTTCTTGTAATTCGTTGAACATTTTTAAATAAGAGCTCGTTTCTTCTGCCTCCGGCCTGGCCGAGGTTTTTACCTTACCTCTTTTTCTTGCGCTAGTGTTTGAGCCTCAACTGTACTTTTAGCGCCTCTGTCTTCGTCTGGGTTGTCTTCTTACGTTATTGATTGAGTGTCTCTTTTGTTTCCGCCTCGGCTTGGTCGAGGCAGTCTAGAGCGCGTATCTCAATCGTGTTAACGCTTCTAAGGCATTTTGATTGCTTTGCGAGTATCAACTGCGATGGTCGTGATTGCCGCTCTTGTCGGTGTGACAGTGTGAGCCGGCATCTACTTCTTCATGAATCTGCCGTGGCGTCTACCACTTGGAGTAACTGCGACGGCGTCCAACCTCTTGGGGTGACTGTCGTGGCGTCTACTACTTGGGGTGACTGCGACGGCGCCTGTTTCTTCATGAGACTGCCGTGGCGTCTACCACTTGGAGTGACTGTGACGGCGTCCAACCTCTAGGGGTGACTGCCGTGGCGTCTACTACTTGGGGTGACTGCGACGGCGCCTATTTCTTCATGAGACTGCCGTGGCGTCTACCACTTGGAGTGACTGCGACGGCGTCCAACCTCTTGGGGTGACTGCCGTGGCGTCTACTACTTGGGGTGACTGCGACGGCGCCTATTTCTTCATGAGACTGCCGCTCTTGTCGGTATGACCGTGTGAGCCGACATCTGCTTACTGATAAAGACTGCCGCTCTTGTCGGTATGACAGTGTGAGTCGGCGTCTGCTGCTTTCTAGCGACTATGGGAAGAGTGAACATTTTGATGGAAGACTTGGATGATTTTTCATTTAGGTAAAAACATGCGTCGGGGTGCCCACAAGCTGTTTTGGACACTTCCGCCGCTACATAGGTTATTCCCGAGATTATCAGCGTCCTATGGCCTGTCGAAGGCACAACGTCCTAGTTAGCCGCTAGTTACATCCATGAGGTCGCCCTCCTGTTGTAAGGATAGACCTTTCCCTTTCTCTGATTTCTTTGCCACTTTGAGGGATTGCATGTTGCATCCTCTGGCGGCTATCTGGACGTTGACCACCTCGTCATTCTCGTCTTTGGAGACGAGCTTATGTGCTTCCCCCCGGTCCGAGACATACATCAGTGTTAGGGCCCGGATGGACATCACTGCGTCAGCCTCGCTCAGGGTGACTCGGCCTATGAGAACGTTGTAGGCGGACGAGCCGTCGATGACCACGAACTCAGCTAGGACATTTTTAGCCGCATTCTTTTCGCCGAACGTCACCGGGAGTCTGATTGATCCCAGTGGTACCAAGCCGGCCCCAGAGAAGCTGTATAGTGGGTTGGTGCAGGGGCTCAAGTCCTTGACTTTCAGGCCGAGGCTGAGGAAGCACTCCCTGAACATGATGTTCGTGTACGCGCCTGTGTCAATCAGGCACCTCTTGACCAGGTGGTTGGATATGTCCAAATTGACTACAAGTGGGTCGCTGTGAGGAGCGATGACTCCTTCGTAGTCCTTCCTTCCGATGGTTATATCGGGGATGTTGGGAGCGGGGATCGCTGTGTTGGGCACAAAGTTGATGGCCTGATATAGCTCGTTCAGGTGCCGTTTGTGCCCATGAGCGGACCCTCCGTTCTCGTTGCCCCCGATGACAACATGGATCACCCCTATCCGTTCGAAGACGGATTTCTTACCTGAGCTGTCGGCGTCAGTCTTTTGGCCTTTGGCAACGTACTTGCCGAGGCTCCCCTTCCGGATCAGCTCTTCAATGGCATTCTTTAGATGCCGGCAGTCGTTGGTTAAATGGCCGGTGTGGCCGTGGTACTCACAAAGATCTTGGCTCGTGTCACCGTCACTTTTTGGCTTGGGGGTCTCTCCCACTTCGGCCCTCGCTTTTGCTCGGGGCAAAGACCTCGGCGGCGATACGACGAGAGGGGTTTTATCACTATACCGCCTCGGTGGTACGTTCCGAACTCCACCCGGCGCCGTCGAGTCTGTCTCTGGGCAGTTTGTCCGACCGTGACCTATTGTTCTCACGGCGTCTTTCGTCGGACCGTGACCCGTTGTTGTCACGGCGTCTCTCATCCGGGTTGTCCTCCCGGTGACTCTTCTTTTCTGAGTGCTCGGCCTCGCTGGGGCCTACCCAGGTCTTGTGATAGTCCTCTACCTTGATGGCCTGGTCGGCCATTTTTCTAGCGGCGTCCAAGTTCAGCGCTCCGCACTTGATGAGCTCATTTTTCAAGTCTCCCCTTGGGAGGCCCTTCATCAGCGCGAAGGCCGCCAATTCGGGATTAATTTCTCGAATCTGCTGGACCTTTCCGTCGAACCTCTTCACGTAGCTTCGTAGAGACTCGCCCCCCTCCTGTTTGATAGTTAGGAGGTCCGATGTCTCCACGGCCCTTCTCTTGTTGCAAGAGTACTGGGCTAGAAAGGCGTCTCTTAGGTCGGCGTAATAGTATACCGAGCCGTCGGGAAGCCCCTTGTACCAACTTTGAGCCATCCCATGCAAAGTTGTCGGGAAGACTCGGCACCAGACCTCATCGGGCTGCTCCCATACCGACATGTAAGACTCGAAAGCCTCAGCGTGGTCGGCTGGATCACTGTCTCCCTTGTACGATAGAGGTGGCAACTTGAGCTTAGTTGGCACCTGGACGTCTAGGACGTAGGCATTGAGGGGCTGTCTGACCGCATATCGAACGACGCGCGGCGATCGGCTCCTCGCGTTCCTAATCCGGCTCCTCTCCTCGTAGCGGGAAGGACTTCTTCTTCGACTCGGACTTCTTCTCCAACTCTGCTGAGTCGGACTCCTCTGGTTCCTTTGGGGTAAGCCTCGTTCGTGTTGCGGGGACGCTGTCCTCCCATGAGTGCGGGAAGGACTTAGGTCTACCACGCCCACTTTGGGCTCCCAAGCAACTTGGCTGGGTCGGCTTCTCCCAATGCTCCGTTGATTTCTCGGAGTCACGTTTTGGGCCCTGGTCTCTGGGCGTTTTCCGCCGCTCTTGTCGGCGTGACGGTGTGAGCAGGCGTATTACTAATTAGGTCCAGGACCATCTTTAGTTTTGCTATGTCAACCACGTGTCCCATGATGGTGACCTGGTTGGCTGGCAGCGACGTGTCCGGCATTATCGGCATCCCGAACTCCGGTTGGATTACTCCGCCGGTGGAGGGCTGCACGACTCCAGAATTGTTGAAAGTGTCATCGTGGTAGAATGCGGTTTCAGCGGTCACGACTGCGTCTTGTTGTTTTGACATCTTCTTAGCTTTTTGGGTGGGTTTTTGTTGTTTTTTTTTTTGTTTGGGAATGAATGTGACTAGCTTCTAGTGTCTTTCCCCCACGAGGCCGGCGCCAATTGTTCCGGGCGTAATTCCGCAGCAAGTATAGTTACCACCCTTGGCTTGTTGAATGATGTCTTGAGTTGGATTCTCCTTTGGTCTTAATCGTTCCTCACGGCCTCTCCGCAACAATGAACAGGCGAGGGCTTGGCTTTGTGCCAAGCGTACTCACTCCGACGCTCAAGTCAGTAAACTTAAGAGATAAGTTGTTACTTGGCTGAATGTGTATTGTAGGGAGATAAGGAAGATATTACCAGATGAATAGTGTATTTAGGTTTAGTTGTGGATTAGTTGGGATCCTTTCCTCAATGAAGGTTGAGGAGTATTTATAGGCTTTCACCTTTTGTCACGTAGTGGCCAAGTGGCCAAGTGGCTAGCAGGTGGAAAGACTGATCTACCCCTCGGCCGAGGGGCCTATGGCTGGCCGGCGGATCCTGTTGACTCGCCGCCGAGGGGTCTTGGATATTGTGGACAGCGGGCCGCCCACGGGGGCGCTTGGTGAAGGGGCTCGAAAACAAGCGTTTGCATTTTGTATGGAGTCGCCACCAATTTTTATGGGAAATTGGAACCGTTCGAATACCTCGTGTCATGTCAAGACACAAAGTAGTGACATGAACACTAAGCAATCGTTACCCTTAGCATTCTATGTCTAGAATGACTCTCGTGGATGCCAATGAACACGGGTGCTCACGGAGATCTGGAGTAAGGGGTGAGGGTACGTATTAGGAAGCTCTTTTGATCGAACACCTAATCCCGCCCGCCTCGATAGCGGCCTCTACTAATGATTAGGGAAGTTATTCGTACTCGATATATTGTCGGCTATATGCATGCAATGCAACATCCATAGATTAATCCTAACATGTGAGAATTTAATACTAAGTCGGTTGACAATTAATTTAGCATACAATTGGGTCGAAGTGGGATTTAGTGCTCATTTACATGTGAAGCATACAAATGATATGAAAAATACAATGACTATGAATTACAATAATGGAAATTACAATAATTACATTGGATAGGCGATTTATGTCGAAAATACCTTTAAAACGGATAATTTGATAAAAGAATAAAAGAATAAAAGAATAAATTACGAACAAGTCAGAAGGTGATAATACGATTATTAGTTGATTAATACACTTACTAATTAAACTACGTCAAGGCAGAAAAGGAGTTCAGAGGCAGAACTCATCCGGGAACAGGCGCAGCAGAAACTGCGCCCTTTGGAAGAGGCGCAGCTGTTGCTGCGTCTGTTCCAAGGGTGAACTCTGGCTGTGAAGCCGGAACTGCAAACCGTTAATATTAATTGGTAAATTAATGGATTGATTACGATTTTAGACTCGGATGAAAGTTATTAGCAGATTATTTACATATGATTGAGGTCATAAAACAGTAAAACATGGTTAAGACGGAAATAAGACGGATTAATTATGTGAAGGGACGATGTTAATGAATGATTTATTAAACTAACTGAATGAATTATTAACTAAACATGATGAATTGACGATGAATTAATGACTAAACAGATGAAAATATATCAACAATGAATCCCAGAAACTCAATATGAACGAATTGAATTTCTAAAACCCGAATTGAATTTAATGACGCAAAAACCCGCAAATATTGATTATTAGGGATTTAAGTCGGTTTTATGATGAATTAAAACATGTTAATGATGATGGATAATATGTGCATGTGAATTATCAAACTATCATGATGAAGAATTAACAGACGAACAAACAAAGGAAATAAATTTGATACGAATTGCAGAGGACGGAGGAAGAAGAAAAGAAGCGAAGCTGGCGGCCCTCACGAAGAGGCGCAGCGGCGCTGCGCTCCTTCGAAGAGGCGCAGCGATTGCTTTGCGTCTTTTCTCGACGTCCGTCTCTTCACCGGAATTTCGCAAAACAGGTTTTAAAGACGGTTTTAGAAATCGATTTTAATGGCGTTTTCGACATAAACCTTACAATTGTTATACAATAATAAAATACAATAAATAAAAGGAATTATACACCCTCAGACTTACATGTTGACGGAACGAGAAGAACTAAGAAGATCGATTAGTGAATGCTCGACGCGAATGCAAGGAAAGAGTGCCCTCGTAAGACGAAGACGATCAAAAAAGCAGTTAATTAATTAGATTGATTGAGTGTAGTGGTCAAGTTGGTCGGTCATGCAACGGAGAGGCTGGTACCCGGAAAGATCCGAGCTTACGTGGTCGGAAGTCCAAGCACGTAGGCGCCAATTAGTAAGAACGAAGTCTAGAATGCAAAGGGAGAAGAGAAGGGCGGACACTCGCGTGAGAAATATGAGGAACGAAAGCTCCTATTTATACTAATCACGTGAAGGAATAGGGTTTCGGAGACTCTTTGGAAGTGAATCTCGGAAAGATATAAAAAGATACGTAAATCATGCAAAGAAGGGCACGGGAAGAGGCGCAGCGACCATTTGCGTCTCTTGGAAGAGGCGCAGACACTCTTGCGTCTATTCCCAGGAGGTTTCCTCCCGCTTAAGAAAGATTTCCGTGTTTAAGTTATGGTAGGACGGAAATAATTCGATTATCTTATGAATATTACGGGATATTATTTGCCAAAAGATAAAATTTGAGAAATATGGAATAGAAATATCAGGAACATTCCGAACATTCGGACTCGGGATTTAACAACTATCGAAAGTGGAGACGGTTTTTGACCCGGACTCGAATGTACTCTAATTACGCCAAAACGACCAGTATCGGCACGTAGATGACAACTAAGAGGTTGACATTAATATTTGAGCAATCACTTGACGATAATCTTACGAATCTGTCACTAATCGTCCGCGAATCAAACATGCGGCCCAATCATCACCGGGTGGTTTGCGAGAGGTGCGAAACGAGGTGTCTCTGAGCCCCCACTTGACCGAGGCTTGGACAAGGCGAAAGTCAAAGTATAGCCATCAGGTCAATCAAGATTACAACTGGACGACTATGGCGACGCGAGGTGGCTCAAAGGGTCGAGCCAAGGACTGTCGTCGGGAACATTTTAGAGTCCGTCGACTATCGGGAGGGTCGTTTAAAGTCCATTAGACTACGTAAGGAAGCTCGCCGACCATAATAAGAGATCATACCGAGATTTAATCGAACTTCGCGGGGAACAAGAGATATTGAAAACAGCAGGACGTCGGTAGAAACTGCTGGGGATCCGCTTGCGTCGGTCTCAAGCGAACTCTGGCGAAATTTGGAGGTTGAATCTGCTTGCGTTGGTCTCAAGCGAACTCTGGTTGGGGAACATACCGACGACTAGGAACATCTTGATCGTCGTAGAAAGAAAGTCTTGAGTGAGCAGTACTGCAAAATACTACTGCGCTGGGGATAGACGACCAGGAACATCTTGATCGTCGTAGAAAGAAAGTCTTGAGTGAGCGATCGCAAAATACTCTGCTACTGGATAAAAATTCGAACAATATCATAAAATCTGCGCGGGATAAAATGAATTTGGACGACACGCAAAATATTGTCGCTATTTGGATAAAACGCGGGCCGGAACGAAAGAAAATCGTCGAAACGGACCAAAAATGATAAAACGTCATCGAGGAAGAGGCGCACCAAAGATGGGCCCACGAATAACGAACTCATAACGGATTTTTGAAAATCCGCAAGGAGGGAACAAAAGGAAGAGGCGCAGCAAGAGCTGCGTCTCTTGGAAGAGGCGCAGCACCTGCTGCGTCTGTTCCCCTAATTTGGCGGTCCGCGTAAAAACGCGAAAGTCGAAGGTTTATGTTCATTTTATTGAAACATAAATCACTCCATTCTCTCTCAAATCTTCACCATTTTCGTCGAGGTTGGATTCAAAAGCTTGCTTAAAATATGACTAATCGAGGTATGTGCTTTAATCTTGCATTAATCTTTCACATTTGTTGAATTTTGAGAGCGCGAACATTAGGTTTTCGACCCTTTTGATCGAAAATTTGGGGCTTTTCCCCCAAATGGATTTGTCGTGCCAAATTGATACTAGAAACGGATAATAGGTGATGCTAGGAACATAACCATGTATTTACTTCGAATTTTCATCGAGTTTTGAGCCCTTGAGCGAATTTTGAGACGGTTTCACAGCTAGATCGTAAATTGCTTCGAAAATGACCTTAGGATTGCCCATTTGTGATGAAATTTGATATTTGGGACCCTTGGATGATGGGTAAACTTTCTACCATCTTGGAAGTTTGGTTTGTGACAACTTTTTCAGGATACTTTTCTAGGGCATAACCGCCATTATAGCGAAATGCTGCCGAATTTTCGACTCGAACCCGGAACTAGGCTTTGACTCGGACTTGACTTGACCCAATTTGTCACATGAGTGATCGGGTTGGTGAGAACATGGCCAAGGATGGCCAGAAATGGGGAATTCCCGGGCCTTGAAGGCTCGAAAATTTCTTAACAAAGGCTTGTCGTCATATGATGCGGCCTGGATTTGTTTTAACGTTGCAGGTGACGATGCTTCTACTTCTGGGAGGGATCCCATGGATGTAGACGCCGCTGTTGTTGAGGAGGCTTTGGAGCGAGGCCTTCACCGTTGCGGTGGGGCTGCAGACGAGGTTCCCGAGGAGGAGATTCCGAGACGGGCCCACCTCGGACGAGGGGGTCGTCACCGAGAGGAGCTCCGCGTGGCCGAGACCGGGAGAGTAGGCACCTTGTGTGGGCTGCAGAGGGTCACTTGTCCTACAGGACGGTGAAGAGCTTGGTAAATAGGAATTCCCTAACTCATCACCTACCCTTTTCTATCTTTGTTCAAATTTCTTTCAAATTTACTCAAAACTAAAGATAGCTTTGTTTCGAATCATAACAGGAGGCTGGGAACATCCGGTCGTTCTCGGGGTATACGACAGCGATGGAGCATTACGAGCGGCTGTCGGCGGAGGAGAGGGCGATGATCGAGCGTGGAGCGTTTGGTCCTCTGGTTCAGGTCTGGAGGGATATCGTGAAGAGGAAGTTGCGGGCCAACCTTAGCCGGTCCGCGCTTTCTTGGATCGATTTTGGGATACGACTTCCACGTTTCACCCGCCTTTTGGTGAGGTGGGAGTCACCTTGGAGGACTACGGCATGATTTCCAGTGCCGTGCGGGGATCGAGGAGATGGTGTGGCGGAGGCGGCATGAGGGCGGATTCGGCCGAGGCGAGGAGGTTGATCGGTTGGAACCTGTCGCCGAAGGGTGTTGCGAGTCGGTGCGGGTTTGGTACCCAGTTCCTACGTTCGAGACTACTTTGCGGGGAAGACCCGGAGTGGTGACGATCGATGGGAGGAGACGGCTCCTCCTCCTGTACTGCCGAGCGGAGGGGGCTCGTCGTGGCTTTGGTGGTTCTTGTCTTCGATCTACCTCGGAGACAAGGGTGAGAGGCTGTCGACGAAGCTTCTTCCCTTTCTTTCGACCGAGTTCCCTAGGGCGTTGGGGACCGGGTCATCGCTGCTGGTTTGCGGTCCTCATCCGCTTTATGAGGGCCATGGTTCGTCGGGAGTTGATGGAGAAGGGGACTTCTCCCGGTGCCGTCGGACACAGGCTCTTGTTGGAGGTATGAACCTTCCTTTAGGCCAAAGTCAATTTCTTTCTTTATCGACACCGACGGATCGTCATTTGATTATTATGCTTTGCGGCGTGGGTGTACTCTTACTTTCCGGGCCTCGCGCCCAAGAGGACGGAGCCGTTGGAGAGGGCCTACCCTGTGGTGAGGGATTGGGTCATGTGCCGGACGAAGAGCAAGCGTTCTTCTCACAATGTCTACCGGCGGGATGTGAACGCTCTTGGTGAGCAAGCGTGAGTATCCTATTTGTATGCACTTATTCTTCTCATACTTTGTTTTTAATTGATCATAGGAATGACCTTTGCCTTCATATTGTCGTAGTGGGTGCCCAGACCTTGGGTGGAGTACGCTAGAGCGCCTCCTTCGTCGGCCGAGGTCCTTCGACCTAGGAGCTCGAGTCACTTTGTTGTGGACGTCGATAGGTCTGTGTGGTATCCGGGCGGCGGTTAGCTCGTCGGTGCTTTCGGGCGCGTTGACGGTTCTGTCGATCCTCCTAGGACGATGTTTAGGGAGCCTTCGAGGCCGAGAGGAGGCGGACTTGGGCGGGTGCTAGTGGCGACGACCTTCTTCTCCCCGACGAGGATTACTCGGCGTTCCTTTATGGGGGCTGGCGTATTGGCGGTAGTGGTGAGTATCTTTTGTTTCTTGTTGGATCTTGATTTTCGAGAATCGCGACGAAAGATCATCGATTAACGAGAGCCATTTTGCAGGAGGTTGAGGCGGCGGGCATCGATCCCCCAGTACCCGAGACCCTCGAGTACACCGACGCTACGGGAGGACGACGATCTCCGAGTTACGTGACTTTGACGTAGCTGTGACGGATGCTGGCCTAGATGACTGGCAGCATCTGATTCGGAGGGTGAGTTCTTATTTTGCCCAGTTTTCGTGTAAGAACACATTTGATTGAACTTGTTCAGTTTACTGAGAATTCTTTTGAAATGCAGGTCGCGCCATCTCGGTTTGTGGCACTATGGAGGGTGGCCAACCGGCTACGAGCTACGGCCATCGAGGCACTCGTCGGCGGTCGAGGTCGTCAGGTATGAACCTCATTTGTTTTTCCTTGATTTTTGGTTTTTCAGTTTTGTTTGAATTGATTGACATGAGCCAATTTCTTGTTGTCCACTGGCCGGTCGTGAGTGGAGCGAGAGTTGGTGATCTCGGGAGGAGACGGCTCGTTTGTCGAGGAGCTCGAGTTTCGGGACGCCGAGATTGCCGCTCTTATGGCGAGGGTTGCGAGTGGAGGGTGCCAATGATAGTACGTGTGGTTTTGTAGACTTGATTTTGAACATTTTTGGACTTGTTTGGGCGCAAGCCCCGTTATTCTGGACTTTTGGACTGTTTGGGGCGAAGCCGGTTGCTTGTACATTTGCTTTTTTGTTGTATATACGACGGCCCGAGTGCCTTTTCTTTCTTTGGGTTGTGTTGTTTGTACCTGCAGTTAGCTTTTGAACAGGTTTGGTAGACAATGGTTTACGCCGTCATGCTGCCGAAATTTACATAGAAAATCACGCAACACATACATTTTATATTCACATAAGGCCTTAATTAGCGCAAAATGAGACTCGAAAGGAACGCAAAAATGCGAAAATTTTGCCGGAAATGACCGGACGGTAGGGAGGGTTACCCCCTAAAAAAAGAAAAAAGAGAAATCTATAAGTTAGAAAATGGAGAAATAAATATTGAATTTAATTAAAATGAAAACAAAAGAAAATTAAAAAAGAAACGATTTAAAGTGTGCTGAAATGGCGGAGGTGTCGATGTCGCCTCGAAATGCGTGCCCGCGAATTTAGGGAACCTGAAACACGGTAAATTTCTCGGATTTACCAAAATAAAATCCCGCAAGAATAAGATACTGCGCGTTTATAGAATTAGGAAATATCCAAACGCGGAAATCACAGAAGTGAGGCTGGGGAAGAGGCGCAGCATGAGCTGCGTCCCTTTGAAGAGGCGCAACAGTGCTGCGCCTGTTCCCAGGCTTGTCCGTTCTGACGGATTTTTGGAAACAGCAATTTAGTATAAATAGGAGCGTCGACGAAGCTTTAAATCATATAATTCTTCCTTCTCTTCTTCGTCGCCTCACATAAAATTCTCAAAATAAATTTTCAAGAGAAAATTATCATCATGAATACTTTGGAGATCCGCTTGAAGGAATGGACCAATGAATTCTCGAACATCGAGAAGCACGATATGGGTGCTTATAACCTTGGGTCTTTGTTGAGTTTGAAACTTATTAAGGTTGTAAAACCGTTCTTGGATGCTTGCCTTGATTATTGGGACCCAAATTATCACGTTTTTGCGTTCCCAGGAGGTGATATTTGTCCTTTTAGGAGGAAATTCTTGCTATTGGCGGGTGGGACCGAACATTTACCGCCATCCCTTTCTACTGCTCAAGGGTATAAGAGCAAGTTTAGAGATTTGCTTGGACTTACTAGACTTGAGGTGGATCGCTTAGTTACCCCGAAAGGCGTGAGAATGTTGGACTTTGTAGACCGATTCATCAACAGGGCCGACCCTATTGTCTCTTATGTTGCTAGGAGGAGAGCATTTGGCTTCTGTTTGCTTCATGTTTATGTCTTTCGGGGACATGTTGATGAAGAAGCTGCGAGGTGATCCCCGTCTATTGGGTCGATTGAGCAAATGGAGCGCGCAGAGCCCACTTGTCTATGCTTAGGGGAGATTATCTTGGGCTTGGATAATAGGAAATCCAACCGCGATCTTCCATTTTTGGGGAGTCCCGTTATCCTACAGGTAAAAGACACCTTTCTTTTTTTTTTTTTTTTTTTTTTTTTTTTTTTGTTTTTTTTTTTTTTTTTTTTTTTTTTTTTTTTTTTTTTTTTTTTTTTTTTTTTTTTTTTTTTGTTTGTGTTTGCGGGTGTCTAATACCTGTTTTTTGGTAGGTTTGGCTTATGGAACGGCTCCGATTGCTCGAGCCCCCAGTTCATGCACTTTCCTATCATGCCCGTATGATTTCGATGAGGACACGGCTGTACATGGTGGACCTCACCCGGGTCTGCGACTATTGGAAGAACAAGCTGAAGAATGATGATGGCCCGCTGATCAGGTGGGTCGTTCCGTGGTGGCACCTCAAGTCGTCCTTTGGAGTGTCTTCTTTGGATCCTACTAGGTCCGTGCGCATTCTGGGATTGGAGTTCATGGTATGCATCTTTCCGGAGAGATTGATGAGGCAAGTCGGGTTGAAGCAGATGATCCCTAGGCTTGACACCGTTCATGATCGCTATGGCGCTTACTACAGAGAGCCGAAGAGAGTGGGCTATGAAATGGGCCCAAAGAAACATGTGGTTCTTGAGCTTCTCCGCCAATGCCTTGTGGGTGTCGGACTCTTATCTGAGGTGGAGAAAGGCTGCAACTTCGGAAGAGCGCGAAAAACTGAGGAAGCGCGAGCCCGTTGATTACAAGGTGCGCGAGGGAGATAAAGAGAAGGAGAAGCATCTGACAGAAGGAGAAGAAGAAGCCGGGTTTCAAGTCATTCATCCTTCCAAGAAATCGAAGACTACTCTGTCGCGAGAGATGGTGGTTGGCAAGAATGGAAGAGTCGGGCCTCGAGAAAGACCGTTGGTGATTAGGTGCGAAGTGGTGCAAGAGCGCCGGCTCGAGGTCGTGACAAGAAATATGACAAGAACGACAAGGGCAAGGGAAAGATGGAGGAATAGCCCAAGTCTTATTATTACTATTAGATTATTATTATTATTGTTGTAGCAAGAGGAGGGATTTTTAGGATCCTAGCCTATCTATTTTATTATTTGTCGTACTATTATTATTAGAAATTGAATGAAATAAAAAGGTTAAATGGTTATGAAACCGTTGGTATTTTCTACTTATTACTCTTGTCGAATTTCAAATGCGATGCAAATGTCCTTCTATTTACATTTTAAATATAATGGTGGGTTGAATCCCGTGAAGGATTGCCTACGTATTCACTTAGAGAAAGCGAAATCAAACCCTTGCGCGTAGTTCGAGTAAATGTAAAAGAATAATTGTTCGAAGCAAGAGCTTGTAATGAACATAGAAAATAAGCATGAGCTTTTGCTTACTCTGGAGGTGCGAATTTTAGTTTGTTTGACGATATGAGGATGACAAGTTTGCCAAGATGCAAGAGCATAGTGACATTCAGATGGGCCAGGGGCCGCTTATTTAGTGCCACAAGAGCGACACTTGGGTTTACGCGAGGCGCGTTTTTATTCTATTCTAGGCATAGTATCGTTTCAGTTGGTCGAGATTTGTGGGGTTTGAAAACTCATTCCCATCTAGGTCTGTGATTCTAACCGCGCCTCCTGGGAGTATGGATTTGACTAGATATGGTCCGGCCCAATTAGGTTTGAATTTTCCCCTTGGGTCGACAGGTAAAAGAGCTCTAACCGATTTGAGTACTAAGTCTCCTTCTTTGATGTTTCTTGGCCTAACCCTTTTGTTGAAAGCTCGTTTGATACGTGCTTGATATGTTTGGACATTATGTAAGGCACGTAGCCTACGTTCATCCAGGAGGATGAGTTCTTCGTATCTATCTTTCTTCCAATCGGCCTCCGGGATTTGACTCTCTAGTAGGATGCGCAGGGATGGTATTTCTAGCTCAACTGGTTGTACGGATTCCATGCCTTAGGTTAAATAGAAAGGAGTAGCCCCAGTGGGCGTCCTAACTGATGTACGATACCCCCACAAAGCGAAGGGTATTTTGCTTGGCCAATCTCTGTAATTGTCAGTCATTTTCTTGAGGATTGTGACGACATTCTTGTTAGCCGCTTCTACCGCGCCGTTAGTACGTGGTCGATAGGGCGAGGAGTGATGATGCTTGATCTTGTACTTGGCTAGCAATTGTTCGGTTTCGGCTTGGAAGTGGGACCCATTATCGCTGACGATCTCATGTGGGCAACCATATCGACAGATGATGTTGTTTTGTATGAATTTGGCTACATTTTTGGCCGTAAGAGCGGTGTAGGAAGCCGCTTCTACCCACTTGGTGAAGTAGTCAATTGCTACTAGGATGAAACAGTGGCCTCTGTTCGGCTGGGGTTATTTTCCCAATTATGTCAATTCCCCATGCGGAGAATGGCCAAGGGGATGTCATCGTATAGAGCAACGAAGGAGGGACATGTTGTACGTTCCGAAGATTTGTGATTGTGGCAATGTCTCACATATTTGATGCAATCAGATTCCATTGTGGTCCAATAGTACCCTAGACGTGTGATTTTCTTTGCCATCATAGGTCCACTCATGTGAGGACCGCATTCTCCGTCGTGGACTTCTTCCATCACTTTTCGTGCATGTGAATGATCAAGGCAACGTAGGACTACACCAAGAGGTGTTCTTTTGTACAATTCTCCCTGCATTAGGATGTATTGGGAAGCTAGTAGGCGTATAGCGCGTTGTCCCCTTTTGTCCATATCTGGCGGATAGGTACCATTGAGCTTGAAATTCAGGATTGCTTGGAACCGGGGTTCTGTGCGATTTCTTCTTCATCGGTAATTTGATGGACATAAGCGGATCCGACCGTCGTTCGATGCACAAAGGCATTTCCATCATGTAATCTGGCATGTTTATCAAAGATGCAAGTTTCGCAAGAGCGTCCGCAAATTGATTTTCTTCTCGAGGTAGGTGTAAGTAGGTTACGTGATCAAAGAATTGAGCGACTTGGTCTATCCTAGGCACGATAGGGTGCTAGGCTTTCGCTTCGGATTTTCCAGGATCCCGTAACTTGGTTGATGATTAGTGACGAATCCCCGTGCACTCGGAGGTTTTGATGCCTAAGCTACTGCCGCTTGTAGTCCAATTAGACAAGCCTCATACTCTGCGGCGTTGTTCGTCACCTCGAAGTCGAGTTTGACAACAATCGGTGTATGTTCACCTTCGGAGAAATGAGCAACACTCCTATCCCAAATCCTCTTAGGTTTGATGCTCCATCAAAGTATAGGTCCCAGGAGTCTACATCTGTTTGAAGTATATCCTCGTCGGGAAATGACCAAGTATCTATGGTTTGTGCGTCGTTGATGGGGTTTTCTGCGAAGAATTCGGCGACGGCGCGACCCTTTATTACTTTCAGTGGCACATATTTGAGGTCAAATTCGGAGAGCATCATGGTCCATCTTGCCAGGCGTCCGTTGAGGACGGGTTTCTCGAAGAGGTATTTGACTGGATCCATTTTGGAGAATATCTTGACGGAGTAGCTAAGCATGTAGTGACGTAGCTTCTTTGTTGCCCACACAAGAGCGAGGCATGTCTTTTCGAGTTGTGAGTATTTGCACTCGTATTCCAAGAACTTCTTACTTAGGTAGTAAATAGCTCTTTCTTCACTTCCTACGGTTTGAGCTAACATGGCACCCATGGCGGTTTGATTCTACCGTGAGATATAAACCAAGAGGTTGATCTTGTTGTGGTGGCATGAGCACTGGTGGTTTAGCCAATATCTCCTTGATTGATTCGTCGAACGCCTTTTGACAATCATCGTCCCACATGGTGTGGTCTGTTTTCTTGAGTTTCTTGAAGATAGGCTCGCAAATCATCGTAAGTTTCGATATGAATCGACTTATGTATTGCACTTTTCCCGGGAATCCCCGACTTCCTTTTTCTGTTTGAGGTTGTGGCATTTCGATCGAGCTTTGATTTTGGAAGGATCTATTTCTATGCCTCGTTGGCTAACGACGTATCCTAGGAGTTTGCCAGATGTCACCCCAAATGTGCACTTTTGAGGGATGAGTCTCATGTTGTATTTCCGTAGCCTTGCGAAGAATTTGCGAAGGTTCGCAAGATGTCCCTCTCTTTCCTTGGATTTGACGATCATGTCATCTACATATACCTCGACTTCTTTATGCATCATGTCATGTAGGAGTGTAGTCGCGGTGCGTTGGTATGTAGCTCCGGCGTTGATCAATCCGACGGCATTCTTGTATAGCAATAGGTTCCCCATTGGGTGACGAACGCGGTCTTATGCATGTCTTCCATGGCCATTTTGATTTGGTTATAACCCGCATATCCATCCATGAAGGATAGTAATGCGTGGTCTGCAGTATTGTCCACTAATATGTCGATGTGAGGTAGAGGGAAGTCATCTTTTGGGCTTGCTTTGTTCAAGTCCCTAAAGTCAACACAAACTCGGATTCTCCCATCCTTTTTGGGTACGGGTACTATGTTAGCTACCCAGTCAGAATACTCGGAAACTTTGATGAACCCGGCTTTGAATTGTTTGTCAACTTCTTCCTTAATCTTTAGAGCCCACTCTGTTCTCATTCGTCGAAGCTTCTGTTTCACAGGTTTGAAACCTGGCTTAATCGGAATCCTATGTTCGGCGATATCCCTGTCGATCCCTGGCATGTCTTTGTAGGACCAAGCGAAAACGTCTTTGAATTCATTTAGGAGGTCTATGAGGTCGGCCCGTTCGGTAGAGCTCAAGGTAGTCCCTATCCTAAGTTCTTTGGGTTCTAGTTCAGTTCCTACATTGATGGGTTCGGTGTCCTCAATTGAGTCCCCCTTCCCCTTCCGTAGTATTTCTTTGGCTACGTAGGGAGGTATTTCGGTCAAGTCGGGGTCTTGGTCATCCTCGGTATCATCATAAACAGAATTGCACTCAAGATAACGCAAAGAGTAAGCGAGAACTGATTTATTCATATTAAGATTCGAGTAAAGTTGAAACAAAGAAGCCAACTGATCCATGGTCGGTGGCGGTAAAGGGACGATAATTGGGGCATTTCCCGAACTACGTGGCTACTTGAAAATAAGCTAGGAGAAACGAAGGGAATGGGGATGACGGCAGGAGTAGACTCTCTAATGACTTCTCTAGACTCGACTCGACTCGGCTCCGACTCGATTCGATTCGAACTCGTCGTCTTACGGTTCTTCTTTGAACATCTCTCCTTCTCCAGTGGTGAGCTTGAAGAGTCTTCACGATTGTTGGTCCATTTGATTGATTTTCTCCATCCTTTCTGCCGCTTTGTGTCGATTTCTGTGATCAATGCGGTGGGGTTGAAGCGATCGTCTTGAAGTATCGTAGTAATGATCTCATCCTGCGCGGCCTTAACAAATCGGTCCTCTCCAAACAGGAGGCTCACAGCTTGCTCGTCTAAGCAAGGTGCTTGACGGGTTTTGACGGTAGGAACCGTTTCTGGAGGAATGAAGTAGCAATCGTGAAAGATCTCGATTCCGGCTAACTTCCTCTCAAGGTAATGCCAAGGTTCGGGAAATCCGTGAAAGAGTTCTGAACTTCCTTCTTGAACGAAGTACCCATTCAAGGTAGGGAGATATGGCCTCATTTGGACTCCTACATACTTGCGATTTTGGACTTGGGCAAGCATTTCGAGAACTTCTTCAGCTGTGGGTTTGTATCCTAGCCCAAGTGGTATCCTCGTCGAGTTGCCTTTCTTGTATGGTGCAAAGGTGTTCTTCCGAATCGGGTTCAAAGGCATTCCAGGGAAGTATCCCTGATTTTTGAGTATGTGGTTGACCACCAAGTTAGAGTAGGGATTATAGTATAAGGGTGCCAACTCACTTTCTATGACATTTACACTTTGGAAGCCCCCAAGTTCGTATATGGGATCCGCAAGGACTTGATTATTTGATTGCTTCTCGATTATGGCCTTGATGGGTGACGAAGTGATCGTCACAACTTTGCCATTTAGTGGGATCTTGATCTTTTGATGAAGGGTGGATGTTACTGCTTTGGAAGCATGAATCCAAGGCCTTCCCAGAAGTATGTTGAATGAAGCTTCGATGTCTACTATTTGGAAGTTAACCTTTCGTTCGATTGGTCCCGTTGCTATGGTTAGGTTAGCAAGTCCTACCACTTTTCGTCGTGTACCGTCGTATGCACGTACACCTTGATTTGTAGGGGTCCAGTCCGACTCTTTCATGCCTAGTTTGTATGCCGTTTTGAGGGGTATGACGTTGACCGCGGAGCCATCATCTACCAAGGTCATTGGCACATTTTTCTTTAGACAGATGACAGTGATGTATAGAGCAAGGTTGTGACTAGCGCCAAAAGGTGGCAAGTCTTCGTCTGAGAAAGTAATAGGATTACTTAGCTTCGGTGATTCTTGGAAGACCAAGTTGACTACATCTTCAGGAGTAGAGTTATGTGCTACATTTAATTTGGCCAAAGCTTGCAGTAAAGCTTGGCGGTGTGGAAAGGAGCTTGCCACTAGTTGCGGACCGAAAGATCGGCCTTGGTTTTCGTAATTGCTTGAGCAAATGATCAGTGGGGTCGTCTTCGTTGTCATTTGGTGTGATGACATTGGTTGGACCGTTTTGAGTGGTGCTTTGATATGGGCGACCCGAACGAGTTAGGTGATCCACATCTTGGTCTTCACCATTTTGGACTATTTCCTTTACCGAAGAGTTTTCAATGAGATATTCGTCTTCATCGTCATCGGCCCAAACTCCATTGATTGCAGCTAGTTCCTTCATCCTCATGATGTCACTTTCTAGTTGTATGATTTGATCGACTAGCTTGTCGACCACGGCGACTACTTCTTGCATAGTGGCATTTTGAGAGAAGGTCAATGGTACGCGTTCTTTAGGCGTTGCCTTGGGATCGCGTAAGGTCGTTACCATGTTTTCTAGTTCCCACACTTGTCTATCTACACTCCTTGCCCATGCGATGAAGTCGGAAATGGTAGGGGAGATGGTAGAGTAGAGTCTTTCTTTCTCAATTGCATGAATTTCATTTTCGGTGGGAGAAATGAGATGTGAGCAATCTAAGGTAGATTCGTCACTTGTAATCACTAGAACTCCAAGAGGATTCTGAGTGTTGTTGGGCTTACCTCCTGGTGGAATTGGAAGTCGACCATCTTCAATCATATCCTGAAGCACGTGTTTCAACTTGTAGCATTTTTCGGTGTCGTGCCCCTTGCCCCTATGGTATTCACAAGAGGAATTTTCATCCCGAATTTGGACTTCCTTTCGGGTTCGGGAGTAGGCCCAATGGGTTGGAGTTTACCTTGCTTCATTAGTCTTTTTAGAGCGTTGGAGTACGTATCTCCAAGGTTTGTGAACTTCCTTGGTGGGCTAGTTTTCTTGGATGGCTCGAGAAGGTTAACTTCGTCGGTCTTGCTAGTAGAGCCGTATGAACGACTCGTGGACCCTTGGTATCCTCGACCTACTGTTTTGGACAAGAGTCCTTTACGGATGTCGTCTTCAATTCGTGTCCCTAGTACAGTTAAGTCCTTGAAGGTCTTGATGTTTTGATATCTCAAATGGTTGGCATATATGGGCTTGAGATTGTCCACAAACTTTTCTACAAGAGTAGCCTCATCCGGGCGTTCAACTAGTTGGGTACTAGTCTTCCTCCACCTACTTAGAAAGTCGGTGAATCCTTCCTTGTCATTTTGGGTAAGAACTTCTAGAGTGCGCATGTTGACTTGGATCTCGGCATTATCCGCGTATTGTTTCGAGAACTCGATGGCGGCGTCCTCCCAAGTAGCGACCTTTTTGTGATCTAAAGTGTAGAACCATTGCTTTGGGATGGTGTCAAGAGATGAAGGAAAGATCCTTAAGAACATCTCGGGTTTGATGCCTTTGATAGACATGTAGTCCTTGAAGGCGCGGATGTGGTTCAAAGGGTTCTCATGTCCTTTAAACTTAGGGATATCCGTCATGCTAAAGTTAGTGGGCAATTTGGAATTGACGGCTTCCTACTTACGATTGTTCTCCCTGTAAATGTCATCCCCCTTAAGGTACATCAATTGCTCCTCTAGGTATTGGAGTCTTTTCTCAGCTGCGGTTGTTCCTAGGACAGGATTCTCATCTTTAGATTCGTCATCGGAAAATTGTAGCACTCCACGTTTAGGGGGAGGTAGCTTTCCCTCTACATCAAAGATACGGCCTTCGATAAGCTCAAGGCGGTCATAGGTTTGTTCTTGGGTAATTTGCATTTGGGCTATCGCGGCTAGGATTCGATCATTACTCTCTTGAATTTGCTGGAGGTTCGTATCACCATTTGATCCGGGCATCTTGGAAACTGGATAAGAGGTCGGCGACGAATCAAAACACGATCGACCATTCTATCACACTTGCTAAAAGAGGAAAAGTTTTGACTCGTGAAGTGGGTGTGTGCCACTTGTGTTGAGTGAGTTTTGAAGAAAGACAAGGTCTTTGAAAATGTGCGTCCTAGTCAACTGTAGTGTAGTTGTAGGAGTGGACTCGAAGTGAGGTTTGAAATGGGCTTGTGGCCCGAATTTTGACACGACAAACGGACAGAGTTTTGACCGGATTTTGTACTAATTAAAGGCCCTATTTCGAAATTCTTGTTTTGAAATTGGGTTTTGATTTTTTGAAAATTCGTCAAGATTTGTTTTGAAATGGTGATCATGTAAGGTTTACACATTTATACAAGCATTATAACGGGATCTTTGAGTGCTTTTAAGGGTTTTGGTTTAAAGGGTGGGTTGCCATACCGAACCATCAAACCCGAAGTACGTGGAGAGGCTCGTACCAAACAAGAGTAAGGCCGATTCCTAGTCCATTTCCTCAAGTAGTGAAGGCCCTTGATACAAACAAGAGTAAGCATCATGGTATGGATGACGTCAATCGCTATCCATCCTTAGGCCCAAATAAGAATTAGGACCATTTAGACGGGACGATTGGTCGAATGGGTTGGGTTGGGCCTAGGAAGGCCGATTTAAACGGTCTAGGAAGACCGAGTTATGAAAACCGACAATTGTCTTGTACAAACTTATTCCCTAACCTTGTTCAAGTTTCACCCTTAGCTACACGTAAGTGTATTTCCCCAGCGGAGTCGCCAAACTGTGGACAGCGGGCCGCCCACGGGGGCGCTTGGTGAAGGGGCTCGAAAACAAGCGTTTGCATTTTGTATGGAGTCGCCACCAATTTTTATGGGAAATTGGAACCGTTCGAATACCTCGTGTCATGTCAAGACACAAAGTAGTGACATGAACACTAAGCAATCGTTACCCTTAGCATTCTATGTCTAGAATGACTCTCGTGGATGCCAATGAACACGGGTGCTCACGGAGATCTGGAGTAAGGGGTGAGGGTACGTATTAGGAAGCTCTTTTGATCGAACACCTAATCCCGCCCGCCTCGATAGCGGCCTCTACTAATGATTAGGGAAGTTATTCGTACTCGATATATTGTCGGCTATATGCATGCAATGTGTAGACACCTCGTTTCTGCACCCCTCGCAAACCACCCGGTGATGATTGGGCCGCATGTTTGATTCGCGGAACGATTTGTGACAGTTCGTAAGATTATCGTCAAGTGATTGCTCAAATATTAATGACAACCTCTTAAATGTCATCTACGTGCCGATACGGTCGTTTTGGCAGTAATTAGAGTACATTCGGAGTCCGGGTCAAAAACCGTCTCCATTTTCTGATAGCTGTTAAATCCCGAGTCAGAATGTTCTGGAATGTTCCGGATATTTCTATTCCATATTTCTCAAATTTTATCTTTTGGCAAATAATATCTCGTAATATTCAAAAGATAATCGAATTATTTCCGTCCTACCATAACTTAAACGCGGAAATCTTTCTTAAAGCAGGAGGAAACCTCCTGGGAATAGACGCAGCAGGTGCTGCGCCTCTTCCAAGAGACGCAGTGGCTGCTGCGCCTCTTCCCAGGCCCTTCTTTGCATGGTTTACGTATCTTTTTTCATATCTTTCCGAGATTCACTTCCAAAGAGTCTCCGAAACCCTATTTCTTCACGTGATTAGTATAAATAGGAGCTTTCGTTCCTCATATTTCTCACGCGAGTGTCCGCCCTTCTCTTCTCCCTTTGCATTCTAGACTTCGTTCTTACTAATTGGCGCCTACGTACTTGGACTTCCGACCACGTAAGCTCGGATCTTTCCGGGTACCAGCCTTGATGCGTAAGCGGAAGCTAAAACGAACTGGATAGTGTGACTAGAACAAGACGCCAATCTTGTTGTTTGTCGTGAGCCAAATTGGACGCCAATCCTCCTTGAACTCGTTGAATCGAAGTACCTTATCGATTTGAAATACAAAGTACCTTATTGTATTGAGTAAGAACACACGTTTCTTATGAAATAACTTGAATTGATTGATTCCTTAATTTGGCCAAGACAACCTATATTTATACCCCATACATATTCCTAATATGACTCCTTGATAAAATTCTAATTCTAATTCTAAGAGAGAAATACGGAAAACAAACTCTTAACTATTTCCGTAATTAAACTACCTGTTTCCTATGAGGAAACTTATTGCCTTAAACTAACAATCTAACAATCTACCTTATTTTAGAAAACATGGAAATAACCTTATTTTAGGAAATATGGAAATAACAAACTTTCTGATGCTTCCTTGCTGTTCCACGTATGTCATGCTTGCCCACCATTCACCAGCACTCCTACGCCCACCGTGTACATTTGAGACCCTTGAGTTCTTGTGAGTTCAATTAGCTTATCCGGGTTCAAAATGAGATTCTCATGATCCACATTTGGATCATCCCCTCCCTCTTGAGAAGGAATTGTCCTCAATTCCAGCAACCCGTCATCATCTATGTACGGTGATAAGTCCCCCACATTGAAAGTGGCATGCACTCCATAATCTCCCGGCAATTCAATCTTGTAGGCATTGTCGTTGATGCGTTGTATCACTTTGTAAGGTCCTTCCGCTCTAGGCATGAGTTTGTTCTTGCGTTTTCCTGGAAATCGTTCCTTCCTCAAGTGCAACCATACAAGATCACCCTCTTTGAACACCTTAGCTCTCCTATTTTTGTTTGCCTTTCGTTTATACACCTCATTCACGTGTTCAATTCTGGTCTTAACTTGGTCGTGCAATTTCATCATGGACTTCAATTTTGCTTCAGCATCTTTATGCAACAGCTCATTCTTTGGCAAAGGCACTAAATCAATTGGTAAGTAAGGATTTACCCCATATACTACCTCAAATGGTGAGTGTTTAGTAGCATAGGTAGGCGACCTGTTATATGCGAACTCAGCATGCGCTAATTTCAAGTCCCAATCTTTCTGAGTTTTGCTCACAAGTCCTCTCAACAATGCTCCAAGTATCCGATTAGTAACCTCTGTTTGCCCATCTGTTTGTGGATGATGTGAGGTACTAAAAAGGAGCTTAGTTCCAACTCGCCTCCACAAGGTATTCCAGAAATAACTTAGAAATTTTGAATCACGATCTGAAACAATGGTGCGTGGGATACCATGGAGTCTCAACACTTCTCTATAATATAAATCCGCAACATTTACAGCATCATCCGTTTTATGGCATGGAATGAAATGAGCCATCTTCGAGAATCGATCAACCACTACCATGATTGCATCCTTACCCCGTTGTGTGCGAGGTAACGCCACTATAAAGTCCATTGAAACATCTTCCCATGGCCTTTCTGGAACTGGCAGTGGAGTATAAGAACCCGCCTTAAAAGTACTTTTGGCCATATGACAAGTCACACATTTGTTCACGATACTTGTAACATCTCCTAACATCTTAGGCCAATAAAAATGTTCTTGTAATACCTCCAATGTCTTAGTAATCCCGAAATGACCTGCCAATCCACCCCCATGTGCCTCTCGAATCAACAACTCGCGCATTGGGTGTTTAGGAACGCACAAACGATTCCCTTTGAAGAGAAACCCCTCTTGGATCACGTATTCTTTACTCGAACCAGCCCCGACACATGCTGCATAGACCTTCTTAAAATCCACATCCTGCTCATAGAAGCCTTTCAAAAATTCGAACCCCAATAGCCTCACCTCCAACGTGGCCAACAATGTATATCGCCTTGACAAAGCATCCGCCACCACATTGTCTTTTCCCGCTTTGTACTTGGCTGAAAAATTAAATGATTGTAGGAATTCAACCCATTTAGCATGTCTTGAGTTGAGTTTCCGCTGCCCATTTATGTTCTTCAAAGATTCGTGATCGGAATGCAATACGAAGTGATGTGGCTTCAAGTAATGGCTCCAATGATCTAGAGCTCGTATGATTGCATAGAATTCTTTATCATATGTCGAGTAGTTCAATCTATCCCCACCTAGCTTCTCTGAAAAATAGGCTATGGGCCTCTTCCCCTGAATCAAAACAGCCCCGATACCCACCCCACTAGCGTCACATTCCACCTCAAATGGAGTCGTGAAATCTGGTAAGGCAAGGACGGGTGCTTCACATAATTTCTCTTTAATAGTCTCAAAACCTTTTTGGGCGTGTAAATCCCATGTGAACTTTCCCTTCTTCAAGCATTCCGTAACCGGACTCATAATTGTGCTAAAATCCCTTATGAAACGACGATAAAATGATGCTAAACCATGGAACGATCGTACCTCTGTAATGGTAGTAGGTACAGGCCAAGAACGAATCGCTTCCACTTTAGCTTGGTCCACAGCCACCCCCTGTCCTGAAATCACATATCCAAGGAACATAACTGCATCTACTAGGAATGAACACTTCTCCAATTTACCATAAAGTTTTTGAAATCTCAATACTTCCAGAACACTTCTCAAATGCTCCATATGTTCTCTTAAATCTTTTGAGTAGACCAAAATATCATCGAGGTAAACAACTACGCATTTACCTAAGAATGGCTTCAACACTTCATTCATGAGACGCATAAATGTACTAGGTGCATTTGTGAGTCCAAATGGCATTACCAACCACTCATATAGTCCATACTTAGTTTTAAACGCTGTTTTCCACTAATCTCCTTCCCTCATTCGAATTTGATGATATCCACTCCTTAGATCGATTTTAGAGAAAATAGTAGAACCATGTAACTCGTCCAACATATCATCCAATCGTGGCATTGGGAACCGGTACTTGATAGTAATGTTATTTACGGCACGACTATCAACACACATTCTCCAAGTTCCCTCCTTCTTCGGAACAAGCAAAACTGGAACCGCACACGGACTTAAACTCTCACGGATATACCCACGATCAAGTAACTCATCGATTTGTCTTTGGAGCTCCTTAGTCTCTTCTGGATTGCATCTATAGGCTGCTCTATTTGGTAGAGAAGCTCCTGGTATGAGATCGATCTGATGCTCAATCCCTCTAATCGGCGGCAATCCTGGTGGTAAGTCAGCTGGAAATACATCAACAAACTCGTTAAGTAAATCCTTAATCTCCCCTTGATGCTCTTGGGCCGGTTCTGTCGTGTTCTGAGCAACCATCAGATATACCTGCCCTCCCTCTTGAATCACTTCTTCCACCTCTCTTTCACTCGCCATAAGTGTCAGGTTTGGCGTTTTAGGTGCCTTCATATGCGTTTTTCGAATAGCTTCTGGGGACATGGGTTTAAGGGTAATCTTCTTTCCTTTTACCAACAATGTGTAGCTATTGCTCCTCCCATGATGCACCACATCCCTATCAAACTGCCATGGTCTTCCCAACAATAGATGGCACGCATCCATTGGGATGACATCACACAATACCTCGTCCTGATATGAACCCATGGTGAACATGACACGGGCCTGCCTAGTAACTCTCAAATTGTTGCTATCATCGAGCCAATGAAGGTTATAAGGACGTGGATGAGCCGTGGTATTCAATGCCAGTTTCTTCACCAATTCAGTAGATGCCACATTCGTACAACTCCCTCCATCCACGATCACATTGCACCACTTATCCTTGATTTGGCACTTAGTATGAAACAGTTGATCCCTCTGCTCTTTGTCCACTATCTCAATTTCAGAATGCAAAGCTCTTCGTAATACCAATGCGGAATCATAGATAGGTGCCTCAAACTCTTCTTCCTCATAATGCCCTTCTTCTTCCTCGTTGAGGTTGAGGTTGAATATACCTTCCTCTTCTAACTCCTCATCATGGAGGCTGTCCCTCCAAGTATTTGCCTCTCGTAGGGTAACGATTCGTTTGTTAGGACATGCCGCTTGAAAGTGTCCAAAACCTTGACATTTGAAACAACGTACCTTCGAAAGATCTTTAGGTAGAGGTGCCGCCTCAGTCTTGCTACGCACGAGTGGGGTGCTCGTGGTTGTGGTACTCGGCCCAGCTGAAGCTGTGACTCCCTTGGTCGAATCTGGACGAGTCCACGGACTGGTTCTAGGTGCAGGCGAGGTGCTAGAGCGATTTGTTTTTTGTTGAGCCTCAACCTTAAGGCATAAGTTACACAATTCATCAAAAGATGTGTAATTATGTAAGTCCACCACGTTAGCTAAGGCACGATTAAGACCTCTGCAAAAACGAGCCATCCTTTGATCTTCAAGTTCTTCAACTTCACTCAACATGACAAGTTCCTCAAACTCAGTTAAGTAATCAGCAATGCTTCGTGTTCCCTGAGTAAGTTCTGCCATTCTTCGATATAGCCCCAACTTATGGGTGCGAGGCACATATCGTTGACGCAATTTCTTTTTTAATTTAGTCCAAGAGCGGATCTTTTCCTTGCCATCCTTCGCCCTCTGAGTCTTTAAGTTCTCATACCACAAGGAAGCGTTTTTGCTTAGTTTTAGGATTGCATACTTACAACTTTTCTCATCGGATAGATCTTTAAACTCGAACATTCATTCGATCTTTCTTTCCCATTCTAAGTAATCTTCAGGGTCGGTTCCACCAGCAAATTCCAGCTGACTCGTGACTTTGAACTCATCCACGGTTTTCTGCCTTGCCCCACTTCTGAGCCCCGTAGGTCTCGTGTGTAGGTAATCCCGCACCTCAGCGAGTATAGTTTCATCATCCAATTCAGCCATTGTGTTAGGATCAAGAGCCGAAGCTCTGATACCACTTATGATGCGTAAGCGGAAGCTAAAACGAACTGGATAGTGTGACTAGAACAAGACGCCAATCTTGTTGTTTGTCGTGAGCCAAATTGGACGCCAATCCTCCTTGAACTCGTTGAATCGAAGTACCTTATCGATTTGAAATACAAAGTACCTTATTGTATTGAGTAAGAACACACGTTTCTTATGAAATAACTTGAATTGATTGATTCCTTAATTTGGCCAAGACAACCTATATTTATACCCCATACATATTCCTAATATGACTCCTTGATAAAATTCTAATTCTAATTCTAAGAGAGAAATATGGAAAACAAACTCTTAACTATTTCCGTAATTAAACTACCTGTTTCCTATGAGGAAACTTATTGCCTTAAACTAACAATCTAACAATCTACCTTATTTTAGAAAACATGGAAATAACCTTATTTTAGGAAATATGGAAATAACAAACTTTCTGATGCTTCCTTGCTGTTCCACGAATGTCATGCTTGCCCACCATTCACCAGCACTCCTACGCCCACCGTGTACATTTGAGACCCTTGAGTTCTTGTGAGTTCAATTAGCTTATCCGGGTTCAAAATGAGATTCTCATGATCCACATTTGGATCAAGCCTCTCCGTTGCATGACCGACCAATTTGACCACTACACTCAATCAATCTAATTAATCAATCTGTTTTAATCGTTTTCCTCTTACGAGGGCACTCTTTCCTTGCATTCGCGTCGAGCATTCACTAATCGATCTTCTTAGTTCTTCTCGTTCCGTCAACATGTAAGTCTGAGGGTGTATTTATATCTCTCTTTTATTTATTGTATTTTATTTATTGTACAACAATTGTAAGGTTTATGTCGAATACACCGTTAAAACCGATTTCTAAAACCGTCTTTAAAACCCTTTTTGCGGATTTCCAGTAGACAGACGTCGAGAAAAGACGCAGCAACCGCTGCGCCTCTTCGAAGGAGCGCAGCACCTGCTGCGCCTCTTCGTGAGGCTGCCGCAGTTCCTGCTTCTTTTCTTCTTCCTCCGTCCTCTGTAATTCGTATCAAATTTATTTCTTTTGTTTTGTTCGTCTGTTAATTCTCTCACATGATAGTTTAATAATTCATATGTATAATTTATTCATCATTAACATGTTTAAATCGTCATAGATCCGACTCTAATCCCAAATAATCAATATTTGCGGGTTTTCGTCATTAATATTCAATTCGGGTTTTAGAGATTCAATTCGTTCATGTTGGATTTCTGGGATTCATTGTTGATATATTTTCACCTGTTTGTTCATTAATTCGTCGTCGTTCATCATGTTCAGTTAGTAATTCGTTAGTTAGTTTAATTAATCATTCATTAACATCGACCCTTCACATAATTAATCCGTCTTATTTCCGTCTCAACCATGTTTTACTGTTTTATGACCTTAATCATATGTAAATAATTCAT
Source organism: Silene latifolia (assembly GCF_048544455.1). Classification (NCBI taxonomy): domain Eukaryota; kingdom Viridiplantae; phylum Streptophyta; class Magnoliopsida; order Caryophyllales; family Caryophyllaceae; genus Silene; species Silene latifolia. The sequence continues at coordinate 84,100,272 of NC_133530.1, read as the reverse complement.
TAATCACTTTCATCCGAGTCTGATATCGTAATCAATCCCTTAAATTAGCAAATAACATTAACGGTTTGCAGTTCCGGCTTCACAGCCAGAACTCACCCTTGGAACAGACGCAGCAACTGCTGCGCCTCTTCCAAAGGGCGCGATGCTGCTCTGCGCGCTTTGTTCAGGTGAATTCTGTCCCTGAACTCCTTTTCTGCCTTGACCTAGTTTAATTAGCTACGTATTAATCAACTAATATCTGTATTATCGCCTTCTGGCTTGTTCGTATTTATTTGTTTTATTCTTTTATTTCTTTTTCTCAAATTATCCGTTTTAAAGGTATTTTCGACATAAATCGCCTAATCCGATGTAATTATTGTAATTTCCTTTATTGTAATTTATCGTTATTGTATTGCTTTTATTGTTTGTATGTTTCTCACATGTAAATGAACCTTAAATCCCAACTTCGACCCAATTGTATGCTAATTACGTGTCAACCGACTTAGTCTAATTCTTCACATGCTAGGATCAAAACAATGGATGTTGCATTGCATGCATATAGCCGACGATACATCGAGTATGAATAACTTCCCTAATCATTAGTAGAGGCCGCTATCGAGGCGGGCGGGATTAGGTGTTCGATCAAAAGAGCTTCCTAATACGTACCCTCACCCCTTACTCCAGATCTCCGTGAGCACCCGTGTTCATTGGCATCCACGAGAGTCATTCTAGACATAGAATGCTAAGGGTAACGATTGCTTAGTGTTCATGTCACTACTTTGTGTCTTGACATGACACGAGGTACTCGAACGGTTCCAATTTCCCATAAAAATTGGTGGCGACTCCATACAAAATGCAAACGCTTGTTTTCGAGCCCCTTCACCAAGCGCCCCCGTGGGCGGCCCGCTGTCCACAGTTTGGCGACTCCGCTGGGGATAATACACTTACGTGTAGCCAAGGGTGAAACTTGAACAAGGTTAGGGAATAGTTTGTACAAGACAATTGTCGGTTTTCATAACTCGGTCTTCCTAGACCGTTTAATTCGGCCTTCCTAGGCCCAACCCAACCCATTCGACCAATCGTCCCGTCTAAACGGTCCTAATTCTTATTTGGGCCTAAAGATGGATAGCGATTGACGTCATCCATACCATGATGCTTACTCTTGTTTGTATCAAGGGCCTTCACTACTTGAGGAAATGGACTAGGAATCGGCCTTACTCTTGTTTGGCACGAGCCTCTCCACAGACTTCGGGTTTGATGGTTCGGTATGGCAACCCACCCTTTAAACCAAAACCCTTCTAAATGCACTCAACATCCGTTATAATGATTGTATAAATGTGTAAACCTTATGTGATCACCATTTCTAAACAAAACCATGACGAATTTTCAAAAAATCAAAACCCGTTTTCAAACAAGAATTTCGAAATAGGGCCTTTAATTAGCACAAAATCCGGTCAAAACTCTGTCCGTTTGTCATGTCAAAATTCGGGCCACAAGCCCATTTCAAACCTCACTTCGAGTCCACTCCTACAACTACACTACAGTTGGCTAGGACACACATTTTCAAAGACCTTGTCTTTCTTCAAAACTCACTCAACACAAGTGGCACACACCCACTTCACGAGTCAAGTCTTTTCCTCTTTTAGCAAGTGTGATGGAATGGTCGATCGTGTTTTGATTCGTCGCCGATCTCTTATCCAGTTTCCAAGATGCCTGGGTCAAGTGATGAAACGAACCTCCAGCAAATTCAAGAGAGTAATGATCGAATCCTAGCCGCGATAGCCCAAATGCAAATCACTCAAGAACAAACCTATGACCGCCTTGAGCTTATCGAAGGCCGTATCTTTGATGTAGAGGGAAAGCTACCTCCCCCTAAAGGTGGAGTGCTACAATTTTCCGATGACGAGTCTAAAGATGAGAATCCTGTCCTAGGAACAACCGCAGCTGAGAAAAGACTCCAATACCTAGAGGAGCAATTGATGTACCTTAAGGGGGATGACATTTACAGGGAGAACAATCGTAAGTATGAAGCCGTCAATTCCAAATTACCCACTAACTTTAGCATGACGGATATCCCTAAGTTTAAAGGACATGAGAACCCTTTGAACCACATCCGCGCCTTCAAGGACTACATGTCTATCAAAGGCATCAAACCCGAGATGTTCTTAAGGATCTTTCCTTCATCTCTTGACACCATCCCAAAGCAATGGTTCTACACTTTAGATCACAAAAAGGTCGCTACTTGGGAAGACGCCGCCATCGAGTTCTCGAAACAATATGCGGATAATGCCGAAATCCAAGTCAATATGCGTACTCTAGAGGTTCTTACCCAAAATGACAAGGAAGGATTCACTGACTTCCTAAGTAGGTGGAGGAAGACTAGTACTCAACTAGTTGAACGCCCGGATGAGGCCACTCTTGTGGAGAAGTTCGTGGACAATCTCAAGCCCATATATGCCAACCATTTGAGATATCAAAACATCAAGACCTTCAAAGACTTAACCGTGTTAGGGACACGAATTGAAGATGACATCCGTAAAGGACTCTTGTCCAAAACGGTAGGTCGAGGATATCAAGGGTCCACGAGTCGTTCATACGGCTCTACTAGCAAGACTGACGAAGTTAACCTTCTCGAGCCTTCCAAGAAAACTAGCCCACCAAGGAAGTTCACAAACCTTGGGGATACATACTCCAATGCTCTAAAAAGGCTAATGAAGCAAGGTAAACTCCAACCCATTGGGCCTACTCCCGAACCTGAAAGGAAGTCCAAATTCTGGGATGAAAATTCCTACTGTGAATACCATAGGGGCAAGGGGCATGACACAGAAAAATGCTACAAGTTGAAACACGTGCTACAAGATATGATTGAAGATGGTCGACTTCCCATCCCACCAGGAGGTAAGCCCAACAACACTCAGAATCCTCTTGGAGTTCTAGTGATTACAAGTGACGAATCTACCTTAGATTGCTCACATCTCATTTCTCCCACCGAAAATGAAATCCATGCAATTGAGAAAGAAAGACTCTACTCTACCATCTCCCCTACCATTTCCGACTTCATCGCATGGGCAAGGAGCGTAGATAGACAAGTGTGGGAACTAGAAAACATGGTAATGATCTTGCGCAATCCCAATGCAACACCTAAGGAGCGCATACCATTGACCTTCTCTCAAAATGCCACTATGCAAGAAGTAGTCGCCGTGGTCGACAAGCTAGTCGATCAAATCATACAACTAGAAAGTGACATCATGAGAATGAGGGAACTAGCCGCAATTAATGGGGTTTGGGCCGATGATGATGAAGACGAATATCTCATTGAAAACTCCTTAGTCAAAGAAATAGTCCAAAATGGTGAAGACCAAGATGTGGATCACCTAACTCGCTCGGGTCGTCCATACCAAAGCACTACTCAAAACGGTCCAACCAACGTCATCACACCAAATGACAACGAAGATGACCCCACTGATCATTTGCTCAAGCAATTACAAAGAACCAAGGCTGATCTTTCGGTCTGGCAACTAGTGGCAAGCTCCTTTCCACACCGCCAAGCTTTACTGCAAGCTTTGGCCAAATTAAATGTAGCACATAACTCTACTCCTGAAGATGTAGTCAACTTGGTCTTCCAAGAATCACCCAAGCTAAGTAATCCTATTACTTTCTCAGATTTAAGACTTGCCACCTTTCGGCGCCAGTCACAACCTTGCTCTATACATCACTGTCATCTGTCTAAAGAAAAATGTGCCAATGACCTTGGTAGATGATGGCTCCGTGGTCAACGTCATACCCCTCAAAACGGCATACAAACTAGGCATGAAAGAGTCGGACTGGACTCCTACAAATCAAGGTGTACGTGCATATGACGGTACACGACGAAAAGTGGTAGGACTTGCTAACCTAACCATAGCAACGGGACCAATCGAACGAAAGGTTAACTTCCAAATAGTGGACATCGAAGCTTCATTCAACATATACGGGAAGGCCTTGGATTCATGCTTCCAAAGCGGTAACATCCACCCTTCATCAAAAGATCAAGATCCCACTAAATGGCAAAGTTGTGACGATCACTTCGTCACCCATCAAGGCCATAATCGAGAAGCAATCAAATAATCAAGTCCTTGCGGATCCCATATACGAACTTGGGGGCTTCCAAAGTGTAAATGTCATAGAAAGTGAGTTGGCACCCTTGTACTATAATCCCCACTCTAACTTGGTGGTCAACCACATACTCAAAAATCAGGGATACTTCCCCGGACTGCCCTTGAACCCGGCTCGGAAGAACACCTTCGCGCCATACAAGAAAGGCAACTCATCGAGAATACCACTTGGACTAGGGTACAAACCCACAACAGAAGAAGTTATCGAAATGCTTGCCCAAGTCCAAAATCGCAAGTACGTAGGAGTCCAAATGAGGCCGTATCTCCCGACCTTAAATGGATACTTCGTTCAAGAAGGAAGTTCGGAACTCTTTCATGGATTTCCCGAACCTTGGCATTACCTCGAGAGGAAGTTAGCCGGAATCGAGATCTTTCACGATTGCTACTTCATCCCTCCAGAAACGGTTCCTACCGTCAAAACCCGTCAAGCACCTTGCTTAGACGAACAAGTGTTAGCCTCTGTTTGGAGAGGAACGATTTGTTAAGGCGCGAGGATGAGATCATTACTACGATACTTCAAGACGATCGCTTCAACCCCACCGCATTGATCACGGAAATCGACACAAAGCGGCGAGAAAGGATGGAGAAAATCAATCAAATGGACCAACAATCAAGGAAGACTCTTCAAGCTCACCACTGGAGAAGGAGAGATGTTCAAAGAAGAACCAGAAGACGACGAGTTCGAATCAGAATCAGAGTCGGAGTCGGAGTCAGAGTCAAAGTCTAGAGAAGTCATTAGAGAGTCTACTCCTGTCGTCATCCCCACTCCCTTCGTTTCTCCTAGCTTATTTTCAAATAGCCACAGTAGTTCGGGAAATGCCCCATTATTGTCCCTTTACCGCCATGACCATGGATCGGTTGGCTTCTTTGTTTCAACTTTACTCAAATCTTAATATGAATAAATCGGGTTACGCTTACTCTTTGCGTTATCTTGAGTGCAATTCTGTTTATGATGATATGCGAGGATGACCAAGACCCGGACTTGACCGAAATACCTCCCTACGTAGCCAAAGAAATACTACAGGAAGGGGAAGGGGACTGTAATTGAGGATACCGAACCCATCAATGTAGGAACCGAACTAGAACCCAAAGAACTTAGGATAGGGACTACCTTGAGCTCTACCGAACGGGCCGATTTCATAGACCTCCTAAATGAATTCAAAGACGTTTTCGCTTGGTCCTACAAAGACATGCCAGGGATCGACAGGGATATCGCCGAACATAGGATTCCGATTAAGCCAGGTTTCAAACCCGTGAAGCAGAAGCTTGACGAATGAGAACAGTGGGCTCTAAAGATTAAGGAAGAAGTTGACAAACAATTCAAAGCCGGGTTCATCAAAGTTTCCGAGTATACATTTGGGTAGCTAACATAGTACCCGTACCCAAGAAGGATGGGAGAATCCGAGTTTGTGTTGACTTTAGGGACTTGAACAAAGCGAGTCCAAAAGATGACTTCCCTCTACCTCACATCGACATATTAGTGGACAATACTGCAGACCACGCATTACTATCCTTCATGGATGGATATGCAGGTTATAACCAAATCAAAATGGCCATGGAAGACATGCATAAGACCGCGTTCGTCACCCAATGGGGAACCTATTGCTATACAGTAATGCCGTTCGGATTGATCAACGCCGGAGCTACATACCAACGCACCGCGACTACACTCCTACATGACATGATGCATAAAGAAGTCGAGGTATATGTAGATGACATGATCGTCAAATCCAAGGAGAGAGAGGGACATATTGCGAACCTTCGCAAGTTCTTCGCAAGGCTACGGAAATACAACATGAGACTCAACCCTCAAAAGTGCACATTTGGGGTGACATCGGCAAACTCTAGGATACGTCGTTAGCCAACGAGGCATAGAAATAGATCCTTCCAAAATCAAAGCTCTGATCGAAATGCCACAACCTCAAACGAGAAAAGGAAGTCAGAGGATTCCTGGGAAAAGTTCAATACATAAGTCGATTCATATCGAAACTTACGATGATCTGCGAGCCTATCTTCAAGAAACTCAAGAAAACAGACCACACCATGTGGGATGATGATTGTCAAAAGGCGTTCGACCGAATCAAGGAGATATTGGCTAAACCACCAGTGCTCATGCCACCACAACAAGATCAACCTCTTGGTTTATATCTCACAAGAATCGAAACCGCCATGGGTGCCATGCTAGCTCAAACCGTAGGAAGTGAAGAAAGAGCTATTTACTACCTAAGTAAGAAGTTCTTGGAATACGAGTGCAAATACTCACAACTCGAAAAGACATGCCTCGCTCTTGTGTGGGCAACGAAGAAGCTACGTCACTACATGCTTAGCTACTCCGTCAAGATATTCTCCAAAATGGATCCAGTCAAATACCTCTTCGAGAAACCCGTCCTCAACGGACGCCTGGCAAGATGGACCATGATGCTCTCAGAATTTGACCACAAATACGTGCCACTGAAAGTAATAAAGGGTCGCGCCGTCGCCGAATTCTTCGCAGAAAATCCCATCAACGACGCACAAACTATAGATACTTGGTCATTTCCCGACGAGGATATACTTCAAACAGACGTAGACTCCTGGGACCTATACTTCGATGGAGCATCAAACCTAAGAGGATTTGGGATAGGAGTGTTGCTCATTTCTCCTGAAGGTGAGCATACACCGATTACTGTCAAACTCGACTTCGAGGTGACGAACAACGCCGCAGAATATGAGGCTTGTCTAATTGGATTACAAGCGGCAGTAAGCTTAGGCATCAAAAACCTCCGAGTGCATGGAGATTCATCACTGATCATCAACCAAGTTACAGGATCCTGGAAAATCCGAAGTGAAAGCCTAGCACCCTATCAGGCTAGGATAGACCAAGTCGCTCAATTCTTTGATCACGTAACTTATTTACACCTACCTCGAGAAGAAAATCAATTTGCAGACGCTCTTGTGAAACTTGCATCTTTGATAAACATGCCGGATCACATGATGGAAATGCCTTTGTGTATCGAACGACGGTCGGAGCCGGCTTATGTCCATCAAATTACCGATGAAGAAGAAATCGCACAGGAACCCTGGTTCCAAGCAATCCTGAACTTCAAGCTTAATGGTACCTATCCACCAGATATGGACAAGAGGGGACAACGAGCCATACGCCTATTGTCTTCACAATACGTTCTCATGCAAGGAGAATTATACAAAAGAACACCTCTTGGTGTAGTCCTACGTTGCCTTGATCATTCACAGGCACGAAAGGTGATGGAAGAAGTCCACGACGGTGAATGCGGTCCTCACATGAGTGGACCTATGATGGCAAAGAAAATCACACGTCTAGGGTACTATTGGACCACAATGGAATCCGATTGCATCAAATATGTGAGACATTGCCACAACTGTCAAATCTTCGGGAACGTACAACATGTCCCTCCTTCGTTGCTCTATACGATGACATCTCCTTGGCCATTCTCCGCATGGGGAATTGACATAATTGGGAAAATAACCCCAGCCGGAACAGGAGGTCACTATTTCATCCTAGTGGCGATTGACTACTTCACCAAGTGGGTAGAAGCGGCTTCCTACACCGCTCTTACGGCCAAAAACGTAGCCAAATTCATACAGAACAACATCATCTGCCGATATGGTTGCCCACATGAGATCATCAGCGATAATGGGTCCCACTTCCAAGCCGAAACCGAACAATTGCTAGCCAAGTACAAGATCAAGCATCATCACTCCTCGCCCTATCGACCACAGACTAACGGCGCGGTAGAGGCGGCCAACAAAAATGTCGTCACAATCCTCAAGAAAATGACTGACAATTATAGAGATTGGCCAAGCAAAATACCCTTCGCTTTGTGGGGGTATCGTACATCAGTTAGGACGCCCACTGGGGCTACTCCTTTCTATTTGACTTACGGCATGGAAGCTGTACAACCAGTCGAGCTAGAAATACCATCCTTGCGTATTCTGCTAGAAAGTCAAATCCCGGAGGCCGATTGGAAGAAAGATAGATACGAAGAACTCATCCTCCTGGATGAACGTAGGCTACGTGCCTTACATAATGTCCAAACATATCAAGCACGTATCAAACGAGCTTTCAACAAAAGGGTTAGGCCAAGAAACATCAAAGAAGGAGATTTAGTTCTCAAATCGGTTAGAGCTCTTTTACCTGTCGACCCAAGGGGAAAATTCAAACCTATTTGGGCCGGACCATATCTAGTCAAATCCATACTCCCAGGGGGTGCGGTTAGAATCACAGACCTAGATGGGAACGAGTTTTCAAACCCCACAAATCTCGACCAACTGAAACGATACTATGCCTAGAATAGGATAAAAACGCGCCTCGCGTAAACCTAAGTGTCGCTCTTGTGGCACTAAACAAACGGCCCCTGGCCCATTTGAATGTCACTATGCTCTTGCATCTTGGCAAACTTGTCATCCTCATGTCATCAAACAAACTTAAATTCGCACCTCCCGAGTAAGCAAAAGTTCATGCTTATTTTCTATGTTCATTACAAGCTCTTGCTTAGAACAATTACTCTTTTACATTTACTCGAACTACGCGCAAGGGTTTGATTTCGCTTTCTCTAAGTGAATACGTAGGCAATCCTTCACGGGATTCAACCCACCATTATATTTAAAATGTAAATAGAAGGACATTTGCATTGCATATGAAATTCAACAAGAATAATTAAAGAAAATCAGAACGGTTTCATAACCATTTAACCTTTTTATTTCATTCAATTTCTAATAATAATAATACGACAAATAATAAAAATAGATTAGGCTAGGATTCTAAAAATCCCTCCTTTCTTATCACAACAATAAATAATAATAATCAAATAATAAATAAGACTTGGGCTATCCCTCCATCTTTCCCTTGCCCTTGTCGTTCTTGTCATATTTCTTGTCACGACCTCGAGCCGGGCGCTCTCGCACCACTTCAGACCTAATCACCAACGGTCTTTCTCGAGGCCTGACTCTTCCATTCTTGCCAACCACCATCTCTGCCACAGGAGTAGTCTTCGATTTCTTCGAAGGATGAATGACTTGGAATCCGGCTTCTTCTTCTCCTTCAGTCAGATGCTTCTCCTTCTCCTTCTCTCCCTCGCGCACCTTGTAGTCAACAGGCTCGCGCTTCCTCAGTTTTTCGCGCTCTTCCGAAGTTGCAGCCTTCCTCCACCTCAGATAAGAGTCCGACACCCACAAGGCATTGGAGGAGAAACTCAAGAACCACATGTTTCTTTGGGCCCATTTCATAGCCCACTCTCTTCGGCTCTCTGTAGTAAGCGCCATAGCAGTTTGCGGAACGGTGTCAAGCCTAGGGATCATCTGTTTCAACCCAACTTGCCTCATCAATCTCTCAGGGAAGATGCATATCATAAACTCCAATCCAGGAATGCGCACGGACCTAGTAGGATCTAAAGAAGACACTCCAGTGACCGACTTGAGGTGCCACCACGGTACGACCCACCTGATCAACGGGCCATCATCATTCTTCAGCTTGTTCTTCCAATAATCGCAGACCCGGGTGAAGTCCACCATGTACAGCCGTGTCCTCATTGAAATCATACGGGCATGATAGGAAAGTGCATGAACTGGGGGCTCGAGCAATCGGAGCCGTTCCATAAGCCAAACCTACCAAAAACAGGTATTAGACACCCGCAAAAAAAAAAAAAAGAAAAAAAAAAAAAAACAAAACAAAAAAAAAAGAAAGAAAAAAAAAACGACGAAATAAAAAAAAAAAAAACGAAATAAAAAAAAAAAAAAAAGAAAAAAGAAAAAAAAAAGAAAGAAGGGTGTCTTTTACCGGTAGGATAACGGGACTTCCCAAGAACGGCAGATCACGGTTGGATTTCCTATTATCCAAGCCCAAAATGATCTCCCCTAGGCATAGACAAGCTGGGCTCCTGCGCAGCTCCATTTGCTCAATAAGACCCAATAGACGGGGATCACCTCGCAGTTCTTCGTCAACATGTCCCTGAAAGACATACACATGCAGCAAACAGAAGCCAAATGCTCTCCTCCTAGCAACATAAGAGACAGTAGGGTCGGCCCTGTTGATGAATCGGTCTATAAAATCCAACATCCTCACGCCCTTCGGAGTAACGAGACGATCTACCTCGAGTCTAGTAAGTCCAAGCAAATCTCTAAACTTACTCTTATACCCTTGAGCAGTAGAAGGGATGGCAGGTAGATGTTCGGGGTCCCACCCGCCAATAGCAGCAATTTCCTCCGGAAAAGGACAAATATCACCTCCTGGGAACGCAAAAACATGATAATTTGGGTCCCAATAATCAAGGCAAGCATCCAAGAACGGTTTTACAACCTTAATGAGTTTCAAACTCAATAAAGACCCAAGGTTATAAGCACCCATATCGTGCTTCTCGATGTTCGAAAACTCATTAGTCCATTCCTTCAAGCGAATCTCCAAGTATTCATGATGATAATTTTCTCTTGAAAATTTATTGGGAGTTTTTATGTGTGAATCGACGAAGAAGAGACGGAAGAATTATATGATTTAAAGCTTCGTCGACGCTCCTATTTATACTAATTCTTTGTTTCCAAAAATCCGTCGAGGAACCGCACTTGCAGGAACAGCGCGGCACTCTGCGCCTCTTCAAAGAGACGCAGCTCATGCCGCGCCTCTTCCCAGCCTTACTTACTTCGTGATTTCCGCGTTTGGATCTTTCCTAATTCTATAAACAAATAATTTCCTATTCCTACGGGATTTTATTTTGGTAAACCCGAGAAATTTACCATGCTTCAGGTTTCCTTAATCCGCGGACGCGCATTTCGAGGCGACATCGACATTTTCTGCCATTTTTCTCACACTTTTGTATTTAGTTTTCATTTTAATTCTTTTTTTATTTCAACATTTTACTTAGTCATTTCATTTTCTTAAATTCTATTTTTTTTTTCCATTTTCTAACTTATAGATTTCTCTTTTTCTTTTTTTTCGGGGGTAACCCTCCCTACCGTCCGGTCATTTCCGATAAAATTTTTGCATTTTTGCATTTTTTGCATTTACACGTCCTTTCGAGTCTCATTTTTTTGCACTAATTAAAGGCCCTATGTGTATATAAAATGCATGTGGCGTGATTTTCTATGTAAATTTCGGCAGCATGACGGCATAAACCGTTGTCTACCAAACCTGTTCAAAAGCTAACCTGCAGGTACAAACAACACAACCCAGCAGCAAAAGGCACTCAGGCCGTCGTATATACAACAAAAAAAGCAAATATACAAGCAAACTGGGGGCTTCGCCCCAAACAAGTCCAAATGTACAACTGGGGGCTTCGCCCCAAACAATTCCAAAAGTCCAAGTAAACTGGGGGCTTGCGCCCCAAACAAGTCCAAAAATGTTCAAAATCAAGTCTACAAAACCACGCAGACTACTGCTGGGCACCCTCCAGCTCGGCAACCCTCGCCATAAGAGCGGCGATCTCGGCATCCCGAAACTCGAGCTCCCTCGACAAACGAGCCGTCTCCTCCCGAGACTGGGTCAACTCTCGCTCCAGCTCGCGATCGGCCTGTGGACAACAATAAATTGACTCATGTCAATCAACTCAATCAAAACTGAATAATCAAAAATCAAAAGAAAACAAATGAGGTTCATACCTGACGACCCCGACCACCGATGAGTGCCTCGATGGCGGTAGCTCGCAGCCGGTTGGCCACCCTCCATAATGCCACAAACCGGGACGGCGCGACCTGCATTTCAAAGTAATTCTCAGCAAAATTGAACAAATCCAATCAAATGTGTTCTTACACGAAAACTATGCAAAATGGGAACTCACCCTCCGAATCGATCTTTGCCAGTCATCTAGGCCAAAGATCCGTCACGCGCCACGTCAAAGTCACGCAGCTCGGAGATCGTCGTCCTCCCAGTAGCGTCAGTGTACTCAAGGGCCTCGGGGTACTCTGGGGGCTCGATGCCCGCCGCCTCAACCTCCTGAAAAGACAAATGGCTCTCGTTAATCGATGATCTTTCGTCGCAATTCTCAAAAATCAAAATCCAGCAAGAAAACGAAAGGTACTCACCACTACCGGCCAATACGCCAACCTCCCGTAAAGGAACGCCGAGTAATCCTCGTCAGGGAGAAGAAGGTCGTCGCCACTGGCACCAGCCAAGTCCGCCTCCCCCTCTCGGCCTCGAAGGCTCCCGAACATCGTCCTCGGAGGATCGATGGGAACCGTCAACGCGCCCGAGAGCACCGACGAGCCATACGCTCGCCCGGATACCACACGGGACCCATCGACGTCCACAACAAAGCGGCCGACTCGGGCTCCTAGGTCGAAGGACCTCAAAGAACAAAAGGAGGCGCTCGAGCGTACTCCGCCCAAGGTCAGGCACCCATCTGCGACAAGATAAGGCAAAGATCATTCCTATGATCGATTAAAAGCAAAGGACAAGAAATATATAATGAATACGAGTGGAATACTCACGCTGCTCAGCTGAAGGGCGTTCACGTCCCGCCGGTAGACATTGTGAGAAGAACGCTTGCTCTTCGTCCGGCACATGACCCAATCCCTCACCACGGGGTAGGCCCTCTCCAACGGCTCCGTCCTCTTGGGCGCGAGGCCCGGAAAGTAAGAGTACACCCACGCCGTAAAATGAATAGTCAATGACGATCTTTCGATCTTTGATAAAAGAAAGGAATTTACTTTGGTCTAAAGGAAGGTTCATACCTCCAACAAGTAGCCTGTGTCCGACGGCGCCAGGAGAAGTCCCCTTCTCCATCAACTCCGGACGAACCATGGCCCTCATAAAGCGGATGAGGACCGCAAAACCAGTGATGACCCGGGGCCCCAACGCCCTAGGGAACTCAGTCGGAAAGAAAGGGGAGAAGCTTCGTCGACAGACCTCTCACCCTTGTCTCCGAGGTAAATCGAAGACAAGAACCACCAAAGCCCACGCACGAGCCCTCGCTCATTTGTACAAGGAGGAGGAGCCGTCTCCTCCCATCAATCACCACCGTCGATGGGGTCTTCCCCGCAAAGTAATCTCGAACGTAGGTACGGGTACCAAACCCGGCACGCAACAGCCTTCGGCGACAAGTTCCAGCCAATCAACCTCCTCGCCTCGGCCGAATCCGCCCTCATGCCAGTCTCCGGCCACACCATCTCCTCGATCCCGCCGCACTGCACTGTAAATCATGCCGTAGTCCTCCAAGGTGACTCCCACCTCACCAAAAGGCAGGTGAAACGTGGAAGTCGTATCCCAAAACCGATCCAAGAAAGCGCGGACCAGGCTGAGGTTGGCCCGCAACTTCCTCTTCACGATATCCCTCCGGACACCGAACCAAAGGACCAAACGCTCCACGCTCGATCATGGCCCTCTCCTCCTCGACACCGCTCGTAATGCTCCATATTTGTCGTGTACCCCGAGAACGACCGGATGTTCCCGGCCTCCTATTATGATTCGAAACAAAGTTATCTTTAGTTTTGACTGAATTTGAAAGAAATTTGAACAAAAATAGAAAAGGATAGGTAATGAGTTAGGGAATTCCTATTTACCAAGCTCTTCACCGTCCTGTAGGACAAGTGACCCTCTGCAGCCCACACAAGGTGCCTACTCTCCCAGGTCTCGGCCACGCGGAGCTCCTCTCGGTGACGACCCCCTCGTCCGAGGTGGGCCCGTCTCGAATCTCCTCCTCCTCGCCAGACCTCCTCCTCGGGAACCTCGTCAGCAGCCATCACCGCAGCGGTGAAGGCCTGCTCTAGCGCCTCCTCAACAACAGCGGCGTCTATGTCCATGGGATCTCTCCCAGAAGTAGAAGCGTCGTCACCTGCAAACATTAAAGCAAATTCAGGCCGCGTCCCATGACGACAAGCCTTTGTTAAGAAGTTTTCGAGCCTTCAAGGCCCCGAAATTCCCCATTTCTGGCCATCCTTGGCCATATTCCCACCAATTCAATCACTCATGTGATGAGTTGGGTCAAGTCAAGTCAAGGCCTAGTCTCGGGTTCGAGTCGAAAATTCGGCAGCGTTTCGCTATAATGGCGGTTATGCCCTAGAAAAGTGCCCTGAAAAAGTTGTCACAAACCAAAATTCCAAGATGGTAGAAAGTTTACCCATCACCCAAGGATCCCAAATATCAAATTTCATCACCAATGGGCAATCCTAAGGCTATTTTCGAAGCAATTTACGATCTAGCTGTGAAACCGTCTCAAAATTCGCTCAAGGGCTCAAAACTCGATTATGTTCCTAACATTACCTATTATCCATTTCTAGCATCAATCTGGCAAGACAAATCCATTTGGGGGAAAAGCCCCAAATTTTCGATCAAAAGGGTCGAAAACCCTAATGTTCGCGGCTCAAAATTCAACAAATATGGAAGATTAATGCAAGAGTAAAGCACATACCTCGATTAGTCATATTTTAAGCAAGCTTTTGAATCCAACCTTGGCGGAAATGGTGAAGATTTGAGAGAGAATGGAGTGATTTGTGTTTCGAAATAATGAACATAAACCTTCTGATTTTCGCGTTTTTACGCAGAATTGCTGAATTGGGGAAAAGACGCAGCAGGTGCTGCGCCTCTTCCAAGAGACGCAGCTCTTGCTGCGCCTCTTCCTTTTGTTCCCTCCTTGCGGGTTTTCAAAAATCCGTTATGAGTTCGTTATTCGTGGGCCCGTCTTTGGTGCGCCTCTTCCTCGACGACATTTTATCATTTTGGGTCCGTTTCGACAATTTTCTTTCATTCCGGCCCACGTTTTATCCAGCGCGACAGTATTTCGCAGTATTGTCCAAAATCATTTTATCCCGCGCAGCAGTATTTCGCAGTATTGCTCAATTTTTATGTCCAGCGCAGTAGTATTTTGCAGTACCGCTCACTCAAGACTTTCTTTCTACGACGATCAAGATGTTCCTGGTCGTCTGTCCCCAGCGCAGTAGTATTTTGCAGTACTGCTCACTCAAGGTTTCCCCTACGACGATCAAGATGTTCCTGGTCGTCTGTCCCCAGCGCAGTAGTATTTTGCAGTACTGCTCACTCAAGGTTTCCCCTACGACGATCAAGATGTTCCTAGTCGTCGACATGTTCCCCAACCCGAGTTCGCTTGAGACCGACGCAAGCGGATCCCCAGCAGTTTCTACCGACGTCCTGCTGTTTTCAATATCTCTCTTGTTTCCCGCGAAGTTCGATTAAATCTCAGGTATGATCGCTTCTTATGGCTGGCGAGCCTCCTTACGTAGTCTAATGGACTTTAAACGACCCTCCCCGATAGTCGACAGACTCTAAAATGTTCCCGACGACAGGTCCTTGGTTCAGACCCCTTGAGCCGCCTCGCGTCGCCATAGTCGTCAGGTTGTAATCTTCGATTGACCTGATGGCTATACTTTGACTTTCGCCTTGTCCAAGCCTCAGTCAAAGTGGGGGCTCTGTAGACACCTCGTTTCTGCACCCCTCGCAAACCACCCGGTGATGATTGGGCCGCATGTTTGATTCGCGGAACGATTTGTGACAGTTCGTAAGATTATCGTCAAGTGATTGCTCAAATATTAATGACAACCTCTTAAATGTCATCTACGTGCCGATACGGTCGTTTTGGCAGTAATTAGAGTACATTCGGAGTCCGGGTCAAAAACCGTCTCCATTTTTCGATATTTGTTAAATCCCGAGTCGAATGTTGGAATGTTAGGATATTTCTATTCCATATTTCTCAAATTTTATCTTTTGGCAAATAATATCTCGTAATATTCAAAAGATAATCGAATTATTTCCGTCCTACCATAACTTAAACGCGGAAATCTTTCTTAAAGCGGGAGGAAACCTCACGGGAATAGACGCAGAGTCTTTGCGCCTCTTCCAAGAGACGCGGTGGGCTGCTGCGCCTCTTCCCAGGCCCTTCTTTGCATGGTTTACGTATCTTTTTTCATATCTTTCCGAGATTCACTTCCAAAGAGTCTCCGAAACCCTATTTCTTCACGTGATTAGTATAAATAGGAGCTTTCGTTCCTCATATTTCTCACGCGAGTGTCCGCCCTTCTCTTCTCCCTTTGCATTCTAGACTTCGTTCTTACTAATTGGCGCCTACGTGCTTGGACTTCCGACCACGTAAGCTCGGATCTTCCGGGTACCGACCTCTCGTTGCATGACCGACCAATTTGACCACTACACTCAATCAATCTAATTAATCAATCTGTTTTAATCGTTTTCCTCTTACGAGGGCACTCTTTCCTTGCATTCGCGTCGAGCATTCACTAATCGATCTTCTTAGTTCTTCTCGTTCCGTCAACATGTAAGTCTGAGGGTGTATTTATATCTCTCTTTTATTAATTGTATTTTATTTATTGTACAACAATTGTAAGGTTTATGTCGAATACACCGTTAAAACCGATTTCTAAAACCGTCTTTAAAACCCTTTTTGCGGATTTCCAGTAGACAGACGTCGAGAAAAGACGCAGCAACCGCTGCGCCTCTTCGAAGGAGCGCAGCACCTGCTGCGCCTCTTCGTGAGGCTGCCATGATTCTCGCTTCTTTTCTTCTTCCTCCGTCCTCTGTAATTCGTATCAAATTTATTTCTTTTGTTTTGTTCGTCTGTTAATTCTCTCACATGATAGTTTAATAATTCATATGTATAATTTATTCATCATTAACATGTTTAAATCGTCATAGATCCGACTCTAATCCCAAATAATCAATATTTGCGGGTTTTCGTCATTAATATTCAATTCGGGTTTTAGAGATTCAATTCGTTCATGTTGGATTTCTGGGATTCATTGTTGATATATTTTCACCTGTTTGTTCATTAATTCGTCGTCGTTCATCATGTTCAGTTAGTAATTCGTTAGTTAGTTTAATTAATCATTCATTAACATCGACCCTTCACATAATTAATCCGTCTTATTTCCGTCTCAACCATGTTTTACTGTTTTATGACCTTAATCATATGTAAATAATTCATTAATCACTTTCATCCGAAGTCGATATCGTAATCAATCCCTTAAATTAGCAAATAACATTAACGGTTTGCGATTCGGCTTACGGCAGAACTCACCCTTGGAACAGACGCAAAGAATGCTGCGCCTCTTCCAAAGGGCGCAGTGCTCTTTGCGCTTTGTTCAGGGTGAATTCTGTCCCTGAACTCCTTTTCTGCCTTGACCTAGTTTAATTAGCTACGTATTAATCAACTAATGTCTGTATTATCGCCTTCTGGCTTGTTCGTATTTATTTGTTTTATTCTTTTATTTCTTTTTCTCAAATTATCCGTTTTAAAGGTATTTTCGACATAAATCGCCTAATCCGATGTAATTATTGTAATTTCCTTTATTGTAATTTATCGTTATTGTATTGCTTTTATTGTTTGTATGTTTCTCACATGTAAATGAACCTTAAATCCCAACTTCGACCCAATTGTATGCTAATTACGTGTCAACCGACTTAGTCTAATTCTTCACATGCTAGGATCAAAACAATGGATGTTGCATTGCATGCATATAGCCGACGATACATCGAGTATGAATAACTTCCCTAATCATTAGTAGAGGCCGCTATCGAGGCGGGCGGGATTAGGTGTTCGATCAAAAGAGCTTCCTAATACGTACCCTCACCCCTTACTCCAGATCTCCGTGAGCACCCGTGTTCATTGGCATCCACGAGAGTCATTCTAGACATATAATGCTAAGGGTAACGATTGCTTAGTGTTCAAATCACTACTTTGTGTCTTGACATGACACGAGGTACTCGAACGGTTCCAATTTCCCATAAAAATTGGTGGCGACTCCATACAAAATGCAAACGCTTGTTTTCGAGCCCCTTCACCAAGCGCCCCCGTGGGCGGCCCGCTGTCCACACAATGCAACATCCATAGATTAATCCTAACATGTGAGAATTTAATACTAAGTCGGTTGACAATTAATTTAGCATACAATTGGGTCGAAGTGGGATTTAGTGCTCATTTACATGTGAAGCATACAAATGATATGAAAAATACAATGACTATGAATTACAATAATGGAAATTACAATAATTACATTGGATAGGCGATTTATGTCGAAAATACCTTTAAAACGGATAATTTGATAAAAGAATAAAAGAATAAAAGAATAAATTACGAACAAGTCAGAAGGTGATAATACGATTATTAGTTGATTAATACACTTACTAATTAAACTACGTCAAGGCAGAAAAGGAGTTCGAGGCGTAACTCATCTCGAACAGGCAAATAAATCGCGCCCTTTGGAAGAGGCGCAGCAGTTGCTGCGTCTGTTCCAAGGGTGAACTCTGGCTGTGAAGCCGGAACTGCAAACCGTTAATGTTAATTGGTAAATTAATGGATTGATTACGATTTTAGACTCGGATGAAAGTTATTAGCAGATTATTTACATATGATTGAGGTCATAAAACAGTAAAACATGGTTAAGACGGAAATAAGACGGATTAATTATGTGAAGGGTCGATGTTAATGAATGATTTATTAAACTAACTGAACGAATTATTAACTAAACATGATGAATTGACGATGAATTAATGACTAAACAGATGAAAATATATCAACAATGAATCCCAGAAACTCAATATGAACGAATTGAATTTCTAAAACCCGAATTGAATTTAATGACGCAAAAACCCGCAAATATTGATTATTAGGGATTTAAGTCGGTTTTATGATGAATTAAAACATGTTAATGATGATGGATAATATGTGCATGTGAATTATCAAACTATCATGATGAAGAATTAATGATTTAACAAACAAAGGAAATAAATTTGATACGAATTGCAGAGGACGGAGGAAGAAGAAAAGAAGCAGAATCGGCAGCCTCACGAAGAGCGCAGAAGGCGCGCGCTCCTTCAAGAGGCGCGATTGCTTGCGTCTTTTCTCGACGCGATCGTCTCACTGGAATTTCGCAAAACAGGTTTTAAAGACGGTTTTAGAAATCGATTTTAATGGCGTTTTCGACATAAACCTTACAATTGTTATACAATAATAAAATACAATAAATAAAAGGAATTATACACCCTCAGACTTACATGTTGACGGAACGAGAAGAACTAAGAAGATCGATTAGTGAATGCTCGACGCGAATGCAAGGAAAGAGTGCCCTCGTAAGACGAAGACGATCAAAACAGATTAATTAATTAGATTGATTGAGTGTAGTGGTCAAGTTGGTCGGTCATGCAACGGAGAGGCTGGTACCCGGAAAGATCCGAGCTTACGTGGTCGGAAGTCCAAGCACGTAGGCGCCAATTAGTAAGAACGAAGTCTAGAATGCAAAGGGAGAAGAGAAGGGCGGACACTCGCGTGAGAAATATGAGGAACGAAAGCTCCTATTTATACTAATCACGTGAAGGAATAGGGTTTCGGAGACTCTTTGGAAGTGAATCTCGGAAAGATATAAAAAAGATACGTAAATCATGCAAAGAAGGGCCTGGGAAGAGGCGCAGAAGCCACTGCGTCTCTTGGAAAGAGGCGCAAAGACTGCTGCGTCTATTCCCAGGAGGTTTCCTCCGCTAAGAAAGATTCCGTGTTTAAGTTATGGTAGGACGGAAATAATTCGATTATCTTATGAATATTACGGGATATTATTTGCCAAAAGATAAAATTTGAGAAATATGGAATAGAAATATCCGGAACATTGAGAACATTCGGACTCTGGATTTAACAACTATCGAAAGTGGAGACGGTTTTTGACCCGGACTCGAATGTACTCTAATTATCGCCAAAACGACCGTATCGGCACGTAGATGACAACTAAGAGGTTGACATTAATATTTGAGCAATCACTTGACGATAATCTTACGAATGTCACTAATCGTCCGCGAATCAAACATGCGGCCCAATCATCACCGGGTGGTTTGCGTAGAGGTGCGTAAACGAGGTGTCTACAGATATGAGTACGCGGATATGTGTACCGTGGCGGTTACCATGCCGAGACCAGTCGACGGGCCGATGGGTGATCGGCTAGATTGTCCAAGTCGTTGACTTGCTGTGGATATCTTTGACCTTGCTCAATCATGTTGACTTGGTCAGCGGTGCAGAATATGCCCCATCAATACTAGATAGAGATATCAATGCGTGAGAATAACCAACGTATAGAGGGTGGGTTAGGGTTTAGTCTATTAATTGAATGATCAACAAATTAATTATAACGGCTAAATGTTTGTTTTTGGCCACTTTACAAAATGAATCAAACAAATCAATATCAATGGATTATTATGTTTTTGGAATTTGTAATTGAATAATTTATCACAAATTCTCATTATAGACAGACATATCCGTCGATAATAAGAGACGAGTCGGATCCCTCTCACAAAGAGACAAGTGGGAGGGCAAGTGGAAAACCACTTAGATTACCATTTGGCCTCCCACTTGCCTCTTTGTGAGAGGGATCCGACCCGTCTCTCACTATAAATGAATATCCTCCGTCTATAATGAGACGTACTGATAATTTATATCTATCACAAACTGTTAGGGGATATAGAACTTGGTAAACGGGTTAATTGGGTCGAGTTCGGTTAACTGAATGTCCCGAAAAGTTAGAATGACATAGTAGGCGTCTTACCATTCAAGTATGCTGGTCAAACGAGTTACAAGTTCGGTTGTATTAGGTTCAGGTAAAATCGGCCAGGCGTGTTTCAAATTTAGAAAATTCAGGTTTATTCACAATTATAATGTCACGGGTTCATGGCATTGCACATTTAACAACTCTCATTTATATTCTCCTTTATCCAATAATAACGGGTGTTATTACGACTGTCGACCCGTGCATTTTTTGCACGGGTTTAAAACTAGTAAGCTAATTAAGTAGGGGATTAACCATGTTTGTGATTAATTTAATTAAGTTTGCAGGACATATAAAAAATGGTCCCTGGTATGAGGGGCAGATAAGGATGGGTAAGAAGTAAATTTTGTATCCTGACACATAACTTGTTCCTTGCCAAGGCAACATGACATTTACTACTACTAAACACTGTACTTTAAGCAATCAAATTACATAAAGATAATTTCATCATTGATCGAATTCTTTAATGTTCTTTTTGCACGTCTCAACTTATAATTTAACCATGAATCACACGTCCACATAACATACCTACCCATATGATCAGTTTGTGTATCCCAGTAACTTTTTTGTAAGAGCAGTGAATTTTTCATGCCCCTGATTATAGATTTATACAGTTATAATTTTTTAAGGACGTTATATTGCACATATAGTCGTATATTTCTTCTGTTTGTTATACCTCGATTCTTGTAGGGAGGGAGTCTCACTCTAGCGCATGTAATTTCAATCTAGTGAGACTCCCATTGACATATAGGCCAACATGAGATACAAATATACAATGAGTAAGCGTGAAATAGATCTAAAAACACATCTCTAACACTAATGATTATTGAATGCTCATTATTTACCGGATATGTAAGTTAAGTTTGATCATGTTAGGGTATAAAACCGATTTTAGGACTTCAACTATCAGTTTAAGCTTTTGATTCAGATGTTTTCTTGACATGGTATCAAAGCCGATGTGACCGTACCAATGGAAAAAAAAGTGTGGTTGGTGTTGGGGAAGGAGGCAAAAGTCACTGGCATGTCTTAATGAAAACCCTAAGAACCAGAAATTCAGAAATTCACATGATCCCCTCACCATCACACTACACCACTTCCATCCAATCTTCCTCTCTTTTTCCAGCCTTACCCTGTTTTCTGCCTTGTGGGCTCTCCCTTTACATGTGCTTCTTTTCGGGATTGCTTACGGACTTCTCGTCATCTCTTTCTTTATTTATTTAAACTAAACCCGACATGATCTTATCTAATTAATCTAACCCGAACGAAATAATTAGAGTGATGATCTGTGATTCGAAATAATCCTTATTTGATTCAATAATACTTCAAATTAAACCCAAATTGTTGGAGGTTTAAATTAACTAATCAACAATAAGAAAGTAATAAAAAGAGTTTCAGAAATGTGAATGCACAAACAACAGTTAAGTACAGTTAAGCAACTACCTTTGTAATATAAGAGAGATAGTGCAAGGGCAGTGGTATTACCTGCAATGCATGTGCAAGCATGTTTTTATAAGTGCCTTTTTCAATCAGTCAGTCTCTTATGCATTCTTTTGATTTGTACCCTTTACTTGTGCATTTTATTCCATCAAATATACGGAGTACTTCATACAAGGAGGAGCTTCTATTATTAGTTTCTTATAAAGAATGAATGATAGAAGATTGGACGTGACGGAATTGTGGATCAACTTTGTCCACCCTGTGTCAAATTAAAGGTCTACCGAAATTTCACTGTTACTTGTCTTCATACTCACTTTGATAATCTCCGGCAATCCGGCATATCCCGTTTGTCTTCGTCGTCATAGTCGCAGTCTTAATCATCGGATTATATTTTGAATTAATGACTGTTTATTTTAGTGAAACAAATACTCCGTAGTTTAACAGTTAGTCTTGCTTGTGACGGGTTAATCGTGTCACAAGCTTGTGACCTCTCACAAAAAGAGAGAGGGGACAAGGTGGGCACCCCCATATGCTTCCCACTTACCTCTCAATGGGTATTTTGTAAGAGGAAACGGTATCCGTCACAAGCTTGTAACGGATATCGCCGTCACAAATGAGATTTTGTGATAGTTTAACTAGGCTGATTGTTAACCACGAAGGGCTGTTTTATAGCAAATTTAAAAGGTTTTTAAATTGAGGCCCCAAATTTTTTTTAGTGTCTAATTTGCTAACTAAATATCCACCTTCGAGTACTATTGTCTACTCCAAAAGGTAAGGTTTTCTATTAAATAGGGCCCCGAACAATCTTTTGAAACTCGGCCTCTCAAATTTATTTGACGGACCTGGCTAACCATTGCTATTAACTTACAATGAGCCTTGTACTAAGCAAAAACAAACATTGACCTTAAAAGCAATTGAAGCAAACATGCTCCCCACAATTAAAGGGTACAAATACAAAGAAAGTGAGAAATAAACGGGTCATTGTCAATTTGTTATTGCCAAAGGACTTTAGCTTCAAAGCGTCAAAAAAAATTCAGGTGATTTTACTACAAGATGATGTGCAAAATGAGTCTTAGTATGTAAGTAATAGTATATAGTTATCAATCAAAACTGTAAGTACACACATAACTATTCTAATGAATATTTTATAGTATCGTAATGTGAGATTGGATAACAAGACCTTATTACTGTTAGAGCATCCGCAAAGGTGAGGTGCCCCATATTTTATCTTTCCTTTTTCTTATTCGTCCATCTCATTTTCCACTAACTTTTCCATTTACCCTTCCCATTTTATAGTTATATCTCCGCAACAATGAGGTTCCCCAACAATTCTAATATACATATAATATTTTGGGAACCTCCCTAAAAGAACACAAATTTTGCCTTGTATTTTGTTGAGAAGCTCCCCTAAAAGTAGTGGAACCCCATATTATGGGAAGGTGTGTGCAACAATGAGGTGCCTCTTATGAAGAGAGAGAAGGTATATGGGGAACTAAAATCCCACCTTTGCGGATGCTCTTAGGCGAGTAGTAGTAAAGCAGTAAGTAAATACAGGAATGATCTTATCTGGAACAACCAAGGTTCTGGTGTGACTTGAGGTCACTATCCTAAAGTCGATTATGTCTCGTTTACTACACACGGACTCAATAGCATTCGACCCTCGGGATTACGAGAACCAGGAAAAAAATTAAAAGAAAAAAGAGTACATAAATTTGGCTATTAAGTCTTGAACCTGAGATCTCTTGTCTAAAAACCTTATTACTATCCACCAAGACATTATCTTTCATTGAACATTTTGTATACTATACTTATTCATTTTTACTTTTACTTTGATTTCTGACCCAAAAAATTGGGGAGCCTGTGCAACCGCTCGGCCCGCACGGGCCCAAAGACGGCACTGATGAAAACCGCCAAAAACGTTGCCAAGATTTCAGACTCAGGAAACACTAACAACGTGGGTGAAGTTTGTTAATGTAGAAATAAGGAAACATTTTAACAACAATGGTAAATCTGTTTAATGTAGAAACCAGGAAACATTGATAATTTGATGAAACATTTTTAAGTTGGAAAATATAATAAATATAATCTAAGAAAAGAAGAGGAAGAAGAGAACTGATTTTTTTTTGTGCTGAAATGACTGGATTGTGTAGGTATTTATAGCCAAAATTGGAGAAGGTGACTTTTGTGGTGAGCAACATGCATTGGACACAAATGAGTAGAAGCATGTAATGGCTGCAGATGAGCAGAAGCATGCAATGGCCCCGTCAGGAATCTGTTGCAGCTGACTCTACTACTGCAAAAGGAAGCTAGTGACTGCAGAAGACGAAGAACTGTAGAAAGGGAATCTAGCTGACTCTATTGTTATTTAAACAAAAATAAAAACATTAAAGTTCGGGCCCAAAACGTGGGCAAGCCCGCACTGCATGTGCTCTACCAGAGCCCGGCGTCGCGTGGCGAGGCGAGGCGCGCGCGCGTGTGTGGTTGGTTAGATACTTACCGCATATCACCTAGTAATGTAGTATAAAGAGAGATATATAAATCCATAAATATTTTGTTATTTTGTCATTGTAGGACAAAATAACACTACTCAAAGTTTCTTTTGAAGCATATTTCCAACAATCCTCACATGATTCAAAAGAAGACACGGAAAAACAAGTGAAGTTTATGGCAACGGAGATTTGGTGTGAAAACGCTGGTGTCTTGTGGACTTTAACCAATGTCCAGTGACTTACAATTGATCTTAACCGTCATTTTAGGTGGATCTAAGCCTTTAATCTGTGAGCCCAATTGCGCACTTACTAGATCTCAAATTAGGGCGAGAACTCGCAACATCCATGAACTCATCATGAACGAAATGGTGTAAATATCTTTTACTTGGACTAGCCAAGTGCCCCCTCAATGGGTTTTTTCAAGGTATTTCATGAATGTCTCTAGAGACTTCAAGCCGAAAAAAGTGTCTTGAGAGTAGGGCAAGGCACCCCCCACATTCACTTAGGTGAGTTCATCAAGTTTGACTGTCACAAACCATTCTTTTGGGACTATAAACTCATTAAGAGCAAATGCTTATCCTTACAAAATGACAATAAAACTTAAATACATATAATATTACATCTCAAACAAAATATGAATAGTCGTAGTATTTAATCGTCTCGAGTTTCTTATGATTTCGTTTGGCCTGTTGAATTTAAATAATTAAGACGGGTATCCATCACAATTCACAAGTCACTCCTTTACAGACTTTAAACCCATTTTCAATGCTGACTCGAGCACCATTTTTCTGCAGAGGCCTTTACTGAGAGGATCGACAATGTTCCTCTCGAATCTTTCATATTCGAGTGATATCACATTATCTCTGATCATATTTCTCACAATTCCATGCCTTAAGCGAATATGTCTCTTTTTGCCGTTGTATGCATGATTGTTAGCTACACCGATCGCAGCTTGTGAATCACAGTGCATGGAAACTGATGGAGTCTGCTTTCCCCACAAAGGAATATTTGCTAGAAGGCCTCTTAGCCATTCAGCTTCTTCACCTGCCAAAGCTAAAGAAATAAACTCATATTTCGTAGTAGATTTAGCAAGACAAGTTTGTTTAGTCGACTTCTAAGAAATAGCACCACTAGCAAGTGTGAGCACATAACCACTAGTAAAATGAATCTCATCATGGTCGGATACCCAATTAGCGTCACAAAAACCTTCCAAAACACAAGGTGTTCCGTGATAGTGTAAGCCCCAATTCATGGTGCCTCTTAGGTATCTCAATAGTCTTTTTAGTGCATTTCAATTATCTATACCAGGGTTATGAGTATATCTACTAAGTCTACTAACGGTGTATGCTATATCGGGTCTCGTGCAGTTCATTAAAACTATGACACTACCAATCACTTTAGCATATTCTTCTTTAAACACATTATTACCATTATTCTTTGTTAGGTGAGTACTAGAATTATAAGGAGTGTGTAGTGGTTTACAATCATATTGATTGAACTTTCTCAAACTCAATATAATGAGATTGTCTTAGACACAATCCAGATTCGGTTTTAGTAATTTTAATACCAAGAGTTACGTCCGCTTCACCCATATCTTTCATGTCAAACTGTGAGCTCAAGAAGTTTTTTGTTTCATTTACCACTTTCATGTTAATGCCGAAGATAAGCATGTCGTCTATATATAAACAGATTATTACGTAGCCATTTTCATTATATTTGGCATAGACACATGAGTTATTAACTACAAAGTCGTTTGATGTAATTGTCAAACTTGTCATACCACTGCTTTGGTGCTTGTTTCAGACCACATAATGAACTGATTAATTTACAAACCTTATCCTCTTGACCTAGAACAACACATCCTTCTGGTTGCCTCATATAAATTTCCTCATGCAAGTCACCATTTTAAAAAGAAGTTTCAACGTCCATTTGATGTATGACAAGATTATGAATAGATGCAAGTGCTACGAAAGCTCTAATTGTGGTTACCTTAGTTACGGGTGAATATGTGTCAAAAAAATCTACACCCTTTGTTTGACGGTTTCCACAACCGACCAATATAGCCTTGAATTTATCAACGGACCCGTCTGGCTTAAGTTTCTTTTTAAAAACCCATTTATTTCTTAAAGTTTTACAACACCTAGAAGTTCGGTCAAAACCCAAGTATTGTTACTCATTATGGAATCGATTTCGCTATTAATAGCCTCAAGCCAAAAGGAAGAGTCAACCAATTGCATGGCCTCTTTATAGGTTCTAGGTTCTTCTTCAAGTATAAAAACGTTTATCTCATGTTCATTTAGACACATATTCTCGATTAACAAAGTTGTGACAAAGTCTGGCCTAAAGCTAGTTTTGGTCCTGACACGTTTACCTCTTCTAGGTTCAGCAAGTTCGTTGATAGGTGTAGACTCATGAGATGAAGAACAAGATGCAACATGTAAATTAGGTTTTACAGTTTTCATAGGAAATATATGTTAAAAAACTCAACATCTCTTGACTCTCTAATGTGTCCAAAACCCGACGAGTCTTTAAGTGGTCGTTTGGTTCACTACTCAGGAATGGAATGGATTGGAATGAGAACCCATATGAGTATGGGGTTCCAAATTCATACCTTCCAAAACATGTTTGGTTCATTAGAAAAATAAACATGAAGGACCGGAGTTTGAATCCATGGGAGGAGGTGGGTATGAGATTCTAAGGGGTTGGGGTGGAATGAGAATCCATCAGGATTCTAACTCCATTCCAAAACACCCCAACCAAAAACTAAAATGACTAGAATCCATTCCCTTCCATTCCAAACCTCCCAACCAAACACCCCCTAAGTATCATTCGATATGCAGCACTATTTGCGGCTTTACTAATAAAAATAGCATCCACGGTTTTAGGTCCAATTTTATTTCTTTGAAAATCGGGAATACATATCTTAGCTAAACACCCCCACACTTTCAGATAATTAAGGTTAGGTGGATAACCTTTCCATAATTCATATAAGGTTTTACCGGTTTTTCTTATGAGGAACACGATTTTGAATGTGACATGCATATAAAATGGCTTCCTCCCACATATTATTAGGCATACCAGAACTTATAAGCATTGCGTTCATCATATTTAAAGAGACTGGTTTTTTCTTTCAGCTATTCCATTTTGTTGTGGAACATAATTTGTTTTATACTCGTGAAAAATACCGTGTGACTCGCAGAAAATCTTAAGTGGACATCTCTCATATTCTCCACCCCTGTCCGATCTAACTCGTTTGATTTTTAAATCTAATTGGTTTTCGACCTCGGTTTTAAAAATTAAAAATTTTTCTTCGGCCTCGTCTTTAGTGCTCAAAAAGTAGACTCTTGTGTATCTAGAAAAATCGTCAACGAAAGTTATATAATAATGTTTGCCTCCTCTACTCATTGTGTTTCTAAAGTCACCTAGCTAGGTCGGAATGTATTAACTCTAGGAGACTCGTAGACCTTTCAACACATTTATTAAACGGTAGTTTAGAATGTTTAGCCTCAAGTCCTCAACGCATACTTCACATTTATCAAAACATGTATTGCCAAAATTAGGAATCAAATTTTGTTGTTTTAGTCTTTTAATAGATGCCATATTCACGTGTCCTAATCTAGCATGCCACAAAGAAACGGACTCAGCAATATAAACGGAAGCAGAAATATTTTTATTAATGGTCTCAGCATCCCGTACATAATCCAGCGTTATGAAAAACTTTTCCCACGAAATTCCCATTTTTGGTGAGAACAAGCTTATCAAATTCAAAGGTTAATTTAACACCAGCTTTGTTAAGCAGAGAGCCGGATATGAGGTTTCTCCGGATGTCAGGTACATGCAGTATATTATTTAGTTCAAGAGTCTTTTCAGATGTCAACTTGAGAAGGACTCTTCCCATCCCCTGTACTCTAACAGTGCTAGAGTTTCCCATGAATACACATTCACCTCCGGGTACTTCCGAGTACTCTTTGAACATCTCTTTAGAAGTGCATATGTGCCTTGTAGCACCCGTATCCAACACCAATTTGGAAACATTATTGACTAGGTTAACTTCAGACACAACTGCAGCTAAGATATCGTCTGACTCAGCTAGGTGGGCTTGTGGTTTGTTTTGTTTATACCTGACATTATGACCATCCGGACAAAATTTAGCAGCATGACCGGGTTTACCACAAATGAAACAGTCACCCTTGAATTCCCTTCTTTTCCCCTAGAAATTTTAAGTTTTCTTAGGCCCAGTATTAACCTTGTTTGGTCCATTTAAAATTGTTTTGGTCCCTTTTGAAAAAATTTCTTAGACTCGACCAAATTAGTAGCGAAGGAAGAGTGTTTAACTTGTTTCCCTTTAGATTGAATTCGATTTTGTTCCTTTACTTTTATGTGAGACACAAGTTCTAAAAGAGTAAAGTCTTTTTGTTTGTGTTTCATATTGTGTACGAAATTCCGCCAAGAGGGTGGTAGTTTATTAAGTAAGCAATTAGCTTGAAATATTTCACAAATGTTCATCCCCTCGGCAGCGATTTCGGAGCACAAGTTTTCGTGTTCGTGGACTTGGTCTATAACGGATTTATGGTCGGTCATTTTAAAAGCTAGCCACCTACTGCAAGTATATATTTTTTAGACCCATAATCGTCAGTACAATAATTCATTTTAAGGGCATCCCATAGTTCTTTAGCTAGTGAAATGTTACTGTAAAGTTTATAGAGTGCGGGAGTCATATAGTGAAGAAGAATTCCCTTACAATTTTTGTTATCCAATTTAAAATCCCTTCTAGAGTTTTCAGAGGCAGTAGTATTAGTGAGAGTGTAGTCTACCCCAAGTTGAACCAAAAAGAAATCCATTTTATCAGACTACATTTTATAATCTTTTCCGTCAAAGAGTTCAAGTTTAGACATATCGGGGATAATGGGGTTTGACAGAAAGGGTGTGGTAATAGAAATAGCATCAAAGGTTTGACTACCACTTTCCATAATAAAAAGAGAGCAATATATCGACTTTAGATTGTTAGGCGATTAGTAATAAAGGAATAATTAAATAAAGAAATGATTTTATCTGGAACAAAGGTGGGGGTGACTAGTCTTGAGGTCATTGTCCTAAAGTCAATTATGCCTCGTCTACCACACACGGACTCAATAGCATTAGACCCCAGTATTACACAACCGCTGCAAACTTCGTGTAGGTAAGAGTGTATATGAGAACCACCAAAGACGTTGACAGGACTTCTGACTCAGGAAACACTAACAATGCAGATGAACTTTGTTAATGTAGAAACATGGAAACATTAACAAGGGTAAATCTATTTAATGTTGAAACCAGGAAACATTGATAATTTGTTGAAACATTTTTAAGTTGGAGAATATAATCTAAGAATAGAAGAGGAGAAGAAAATTGATTATTTTTTTATTTTATTTTTTGCTGAAATGGCTGGATTGTGTAGGTATTTATAGCCAAAATGGGAGAAGGTGACTGTTGTAATGAGCAACATGCATTGCGCACAGGTGAGCAGAAGCATACAATGGCTCCGTCAGGAATCTGCTGCAGCTAACTCTACTACTGGAAAAGAAGCTAGTAACTGCAGAAGACAAAGAATTGCGGAAAGGGAATCTAGCTAACTCTATTGTTATTTAAAAAAAAAACAGCAGAGTTTGGGCCCAAAATATCGGGGATAATGGGGTTTGACAGAAAGGGTGTGGTAATAGAAATAGCATCAAAGATTTGACTACCACTTGCCATAATAAAAAGAGAGCAATATATCGACTTTAGATTGTTAGGCGATTAGTAATAAAGGAGTAATTAAATAGAGAAATGATCTTATCTGGAACAAAGGTGGGGGTGACTAGTCTTGAGGTCACTGTCCTAAAGTCAATTATGCCTCGTCTAGTACACACAGACTCAATAGCATTCGACCCCAGGATTACACAACCGCTGCAAACTTCGTGTAGGTAAGAGTGCATATGAGAACCACCAAAGACGTTGACAGGACTTCTGACTCAGTAAACACTAACAACGCAGATGAACTTTGTTAATGTAGAAACATGGAAACATTAACAAGGGTAAATCTATTTAATGTTGAAACCAGGAAACATTGATAATTTGTTGAAACATTTTTAAGTTAGAGAATATAATCTAAGAATAGAAGAGGAGAAGAGAACTGATTATTTTTTTATTTTATTTTTTGCTGAAATGGCTGGATTGTGTAGGTATTTATAACCAAAATAGGAGAAGGTGACTGTTGTAGTGAACAACATGCATTGCGCACAGGTGAGCAGAAGCATACAATGGCTCCGTCAGGAATCTGCTGCAGCTGACTCTACTACTGGAAAAGAAGCTAGTAACTGCAGAAGACAAAGAATTGCGGAAAGGGAATCTAGCTGACTCTATTGTTATTTAGAAAAAAAAACAGCAGAGTTTGGGCCCAAAATATGGGCAAGACCACACCGCAGGTGCTCTCTCAGTGCCCGAGCCCGACCCGACGTAGCGCGCGCGTGTGTTGTTGGTTAGATACTTACCAGTTACCACACATCACATATTAGTGTAGTGTGTAAAAAGAGATATATAAACCAATAAATGCTTTGTTATTTTCTCAAGGTGGGACAAAATAACACTACTCAAAGCTTCTTTTGAAGCATATTTCCAACAATTATAATCGATCTAACCCGCATTTTTTATCTTAAATTCTATTCAAAATGAAAACATGATGCATTGACATCATATGAGGAACAAATGATTTTTTAGCTCTAATTAAGCATTCGATCGTTATAGTTAAGAAAGGATCTCACTAATAAAGCAATACGCATTAAACATTAAATTGTCTTAAAACCACTTATTAAAACAAACTGAAAATTATTTTGTTGGAAATTACTTTGTAGTTTAAAGATAACAAATCATAAAATGCATTAAAGTCCACGAACGATATGAACTAGTTTAAAAATGTAAAATACTACCAATATTTTCAAACAATCGCCTATATACTAAAAAAAGAGGCGAAACTTCAAT
The DNA here is from genome assembly GCF_048544455.1 of Silene latifolia. Lineage (NCBI taxonomy): Eukaryota > Viridiplantae > Streptophyta > Magnoliopsida > Caryophyllales > Caryophyllaceae > Silene > Silene latifolia. Next base: position 84,068,723 of record NC_133530.1, on the reverse strand, counting down.
TTTTCCCGCCTAAACCATATTTCCTATAATAGTGCTTGTATTTTTAGCATATATTATAGATATGGACATGATAGGTTATAAATGAATATAATCTTTTGTATTTAATTATTTAAAACATTCAATATTTCACATTCTACGCAAATTTATCTCTGAGTTTTTATGATAAAGAAATTATTTTTTTAAAGAACTTTATGCTAAAAATTCGTTTATTTTTATGATAAAAAATTGTGACTAAAAAATGTGTTATTAATAAATATTTGTTAAAAATTCATTGAGTTTTTATGATAAAAATTTGCAGCTAAAAAATATGTTATTAGTAAATATTCGTAAATTAACATCGTTAATTTCTTAGTAAAAAAACAAAAAAAAAGCTTCCAAAAAATACTCATTTCATTACTTCTTACGATTTAAATTTTTATTTCTCTAATCAAAATACAATGAGGAGAAACATGAAAAATAAATGAATTGTCAATTTAAATTCCACAAATAATATATTGAAAAGTAAAACTCTATAAATATCGTGCATACATTGCGCGAGGTCTATACTAGTTACGAATAACTAAATAGAAGTGTCGTTGCTATAAATAATGAAAAGTTTTTTAATGAGTCAGCAAAGTATTCTTGTAAAAAAACAAAAAGCAAGTCCAATAGTTTGGTTTGTGGACTTACTTGCAATTTTAGAAAATTGCAAACTAGTAGCCCAATCATTGGAGGTTCCGTTTGGCAAGGCATTGCAGTTACCTGATTTGGTCAAAGTAGCTTATTTGACCAAAATTTCAAGTACCTTATTTTTTTGTAAGCGTTATAAGCTACCTGAAATGAAATGCTACCTAGAGTCGTATTTGAGATTTTAGGTACCTGATTTGGTTTGATTTTCCGTTTTTACCCTTTAAATCTATACTACTCCGTATTAAATAATTATCATATCATTTTACGTCATTTCATCAAAATCGGTTACCTTTTCATTTAGTTTGTCAAACATTTTTTTTATATAATCAGCTACCTTATCAGTTCCTAATTTTCAGCTATCTTATCAGTTATCTTTTCAGATTTTAGTTAGATTTTCAGTTTTTAGTTACCTTTTCAGGTTTCAGCTATCTTTTCAGTTAGTTTTACCAAACAAAGCCGTAGACTAGCTTAGTTTGGACTAGTAGCTATTAACTTAAATGGACCCACAAGAATAAAGCAACTAAATAGAAAAATAATGATAACATGAATAAATAAGAAAATATGATATGTGGGGTTCATCTAAGCTCTTACTACAATGCCTAAACTATTGGATTAATTTGTATCTTAAAAATATTATAGCTTAAAATCAAATCAAAGTTAGGCTAATACATAATTGTTCAACCATTGAACTTGCTCTATAATACTACTCTTATACATGAAAAATAGTTTTAAAACACCAATCAACCCAAAAAGGTATAGAATGTATAGCTATAGCCTAGGTTGCACCAAAACGGACACGGATACTGACATGACACGGACACGTGACACGGCATCCCATAAAATTTAGGACACGGGACACGTCATTTAAATTTAATAAAATATATATTTTATAGTTATATATGTGTGATTTTATTTTTGAAAAAATATTGAATATTAAATTTAAATAAGTGAAAGTAAAACTTACGTGAATTATAACTCATTCTCATTTCCAAAACCAAAAACCAAAATATAATCAATCGAATTATTTCGACATCTCATTACTAGTCTAAAGAACATCATTTGTCTCCAATTCAGCTTATTTCCCCACCAAATTCAACCATATAACAATTCTCGCCATTTACCTCAAATTCAACTTGATTCCGTTTGGAGGTGTGTCCAAATACCATGGACACGGCTCAAAATACCATGGACACGTGCCCAAATAAAAGATGAAAGTTAGACACGGCTTTACAAGTGTCCGACACGTTTTGACGTGTGTCCGACGAGTGTCGTGTCTGACACGGGTGTCCGACACGGGAATGCTGATTAGGAGGAGTGTCCGTGTTACCTAGGCTATAGCATATATAGCTAGTATAAATGGTTTTGGATGGGAATTTGACTTAATCAAAATGAAATTATATACCAAAATTCATCGTCCCAAACATTAAATCCCCAATATACTAAATGAATAGGAAAAATTTCACATTTTCCTGCCTAAAAACACCTTTCCTATTTTGATATAATTAACTTTTATTTACTTTCCTATTTTGATATAATTTCCTATCTACAAAGATTTGCCTTATAGAGAATTTGTTTCTAGGTTTTTGTGATAAAAATTTCGTTGATTTTGTAGGATAAGTCATAGCTAAAATATTTTCTCTTAATCTCCTCGACAATATTTTGACCGCCTTTTCGACACACATATATAACTTCGTTTTTGCTTGAAAATCATATTTTGTGAAAGAAAATAGATTTTGATAAATGAGAAGATATAAAAAAAATGGAGTATTAAATAATATCACTAATTTTGCATAAAAAATTATTTTTATTAAAATACACATTTCATATATCACTACATAAATCTCTTGATTGATTTTGTTGTTTTAATTTATTTTTTCAAATAAAATAAAATAATGAGAGAGTTTACAAAAGTAATGAATTGTCAATTTATAATCTATAAATAATATACTAAAAACTATAACTCTATAAATACCGTGCAATGCACGAAGTCTATACTAGTAACATTATTATGCAAATAACAACTAGTTTCGTTGATATACTAGTAGCTCGACTAATGACAACATATTTGCACGGATATTACTTTCTTAAAAATAAAAAATAAAAACAAAAAAAAACAAGGAAATATAGCCAATTACCCCTATAAGTTTGATGTAATGTGTACTCAAGCCCCTTAACTTATAAATGTAGCAAACCGGCCTCATAAGTTTCTCTCAATGGGCAATTAACCACATATCTTATTTTTAAGAATGAAATTTACAAAATAAATATTTTACGATTGTTGAAAGTTACAATTATTGATCAAATAATAATTCTAAAATTCTTAATTATTAAAAAGCATGTTCAATTTTTTTTTGGTGGAAAAATATTCATAATTTGAGAATTTTTAGTGAAGTTATTATCAAAACTTACATGATCAAATTTTTGTTTATATTAAATTTGGTTCACAATTTTCGTTGAATATGTAAATATTTTATTTAATTTTTATTAGATATATTTAAAAGGACAGTGATTGGGCGCCACCTTCTCACATGCATTCCTAACTGAAGGGGTCCCCACTCGGCACTCACCTCATGTCAGAGGGTGACGCCCAAATGTGTCACACGGTGGCGCCCTTTCATTTTCCTATTTAAAATGGTTTTAAAATAGAAAACTAGTTTTGTGACCCGTGATGTAACACCCCCATACTCCAAGTGCCTTACCAGGACCACTCAGGTATGAAGACATCACCATCTCGGTCGCCCGAGGTATGATAATCAAATAGACAAAACAGAAACAACATTTATTATAAATAGTTTAATGAATAAATACAATCCTCAAAACCAAACCAAAGTACGATACATTATTCCAAACTATCTGTTATCAACTGAAATGTAAAATAAACTAAGGCTACAGCGGAAGACTCTATCATCGTGTCGTGGCCATCCCAGCTATCCCAGTACTCATCTCTATACCTGTTCAATATCTGCTCACCATCCCCGAATGGATCACCGCAGGTTTACAAAACAACACCGGGGTCAGTACTAATCACACAATCAATATAGATAACAATAATAAGGCAAACAGACAGCTGAACTGTCATACACACACACAACACCACCAACTCCCATCATCCCAATATCGATCGTCCACTTTGGACCCATTACGCCGTGGGGGGACGGCACCGTTCCCACCTAAGCCCCGCTCATCGTACGAGCGATAACCCTGTCCCATTAATGTGCACATCCCCTTCCGTGGCGGGTTCCACGAAGGGCGAAACTAGGGCGTGAGATCACTCCCGCAAGTGACCCCACTCAGCCGAGAACGCATCTCGAGAGCCATAGACAACCAATCACAATCACAATCACAATCACAATCATCATATCAAACAACTAACTACAAAGACATCACCAATATCCCATTATGGGACTAATACTGAGTAGGAAATCCTATCTGGAAAGCACAACACGCAGACGGTATCTACAGCTGTATCAAAACGGCTCCTCTACGAATTCTCCTCCTATCATACAGCACATAAAGACTACACATCACAAACTACACACCAAAACCCCCAATTCCTAAATTAGGGTTTAACCAATCTTAACAAAACATTATAAAAACTATATTAAAAGCTTACCCTCGACGCAAGGAATACAACGACACGAAAAACGACAAGAACCGACCGTCTGAACTCCGAGAATTGCTAAGAATGCGATTAGAAAGATGAAGTGGCTGCTTTCTCTCTTAAACAAGGTTTTAGGTTTTGTAAAAGTGAATTAAAACAATGACGAATATGTTTAAATACCTTAATCGCATAATTAACAAAACCCGAGAAAAACTCCCCGTAAAACCGGACACTCGATCGAGTACCCAAGGTACTCGATCGAGTACCCCCTTACTCGATCGAGTACCCAACAGTCGAAACTATTTTATTTCGCAACTTACCCTTACTCGACAGAGTAAGGCCTACTCGATAGAGTACCCAAAGACTCATAAATACGGAGTATTACAGTCTTCCCTCCTTAAAAAGAACTTCGTCCCCGAAGTCCAACCCATACATAAAAACAAACATACTAACTCGGTCAAGACGCAACAAAGCTACTAAGAACTCAAGCCAAAACCCCAACTTACAGAACATGAAACCATGAACTCTTAACACCAACTCTACCAACTATTTCTACCTCCACACCTCGCTCACGATGTCGTATCAACTACATCATAAACTCTCCCGACACTAACTCCATACATAACCAACTACATAAACATCAAACGGAATGTTACATTCTACCACCCTTAAAAGGAACTTCGTCCTCGAAGTTTACTCACAGTCATAACCTCATCATCCAACTGTCAACACTATCGAAGTATTCTCGCATTCCTAACATCGAACTACTACAAGCACGTCCATGACCTTTTAACACTATCAACCACAACATATACAAATCCATATCTTATGCTACACCAACACTCTACTTCCAAATATACTACCATATGTACAACCATCAAAATCTCTTTTATCGCATCCTACTCCTCTTAAGATAAATGTTACGTCCTCGTAACTCACTAATACTAAATCCTAGATATATCTTTTCATTATCCTCATCACCACCGCATGTCAAAGATAACCACCTAGAACCTAAACACTCGCCATGCACATATCCAAGGCTCTCTTACTTAAACAACTCTCATACTTCACTTCACTCGTCACACCACCTAACCTATACCTCAAAATCCTTAACTTAATCCAAAACTTCACTTGTTCCCTATTACCGCAACATGACACACCTCTCTATATAAACTACATAAAACTCTTATCGTCAAAAGCATAACTCACGATCCACACTTGTTACGTACACTCACACTAGATCCTCAAGTTCTTTTCTTTATTACCGCAAAACTCATACAAAACTTAACATGACACTAATTCCCAACACCCTACACTCACTGTCCCAAAATCTGATTATGAACCACCTGCAGCGTCCAGATCAATACAACACATGTTCCACCAATCACTTACCATGACTATGTCTAAAGCCTCATCTTAAAACAAGATCAAAAATCTTGTAACAACGACGATGTGTCCCATCAACGAGAATATCACTATACCATGACAACAACGAAAACATATACAACTCTCTTCATATCATACTCTACTCTCATACCAAAAATCGAATCGGTAAGAAACATCAATAAACAAGACAACTGTCTATCTGCACCAACTGAAACTCGCAGAGAGCAACATCAAACAAAACAACAATCTATGTATAACTGGTATGTACTTTCGAAACTCGAATCATAAACATCCAACCTACTCCACCACATCCGGTGACAGCATCACAATACCGCCACCAACAGCCACACCGCAGTGCGAAAATACCCGCATCACAACACTAAATATCGTGCCCGGATCACCACCCGAGGCACCACAACCACATCGATAGTCATCACAACTTACACAATCCCATAAGTACCGGCTCAACATAACTTCTCGAACAAGAAAAACTTACTCAAATCCACTTTACTAAATCACAAGCAACATATTATATAAATTAAACAGATAATAACTTCGTGAATATCATCCTCTTACCATATCACAGTTTGACATGCATCATGAATACATACAAGTATAGCTAGTCATGCCAGATCACTCAACTTATTACCTTTTTGAATATCATTCAATTAGATTAGTGTACTCAACATGCGTTACAGAACATTCAAATAACAACTTTATGAGAATCACACCATACCACGTCTTGTGAGGTCAAAACCTCACACAAACATTTATATATCCCAGACCCGTAATCACATCCAACCAGTCAATCCTGATCACGTAAGTTACCACACCAGATAAAAGTTACCTCTCACCCCGAGCTTAATTCGTATGCCCCTCATAACACATTCTCTCATTCGCATAACCATCACCTCATGCCAAATATAACCATACCATTAATACTCAACTACTAACAACCGCCTCATATAACCACGTCCTATGCTCTCTCTCACAACCATACATATCAATCTGGTCTCTACAAAATCAACCTCTTTAGGATTGCTACCTTTCTAATATATCATCACCCTTAACCACTAGACACAAATCATAACACCACCACTGTCCGGACATCAAACCTCTTACACCCATCTCTAAACATCACGATTTCTTTCCTATCTTTGGTTAACATCCCAAACAACGAACATCAAACCTATCAACAAAATTACCTCAACATTCTTTCCAATACTATCCTTAATTGTATCATCATCTAACTCTCCACCAAAAATCTCATATCGTGCAAATACTCCACCAACTTCATATTCCCTTAATTCCTCTAAACTCATGATTAATCATGTTGTCCACGACACTTCTGTATATAACCATTAACTTACTTACTCTTAACAGTATCATACATCTCGACGATTTCTTACTTTTATGTCACCTAACTCTGGTGAACATTTTTCTCAACTTACTTTTATCCTTCTTTTCTCTTTATACTCAACAATACCATTTAATAGTTCAACTCCTTATTACTTCTATCTAATTCTTTAGTGCTCCGGTTACCTTCTCATTCCGCCAAAGCTCAAATCCCATTATTTCATGTCGATATCATCTCACTCTTTCTTACCATGGATCTTCTCTTATTATGCTATCGCTCACACTTGTCACTAACCTATCCATAAAATCAACGTTCACTGTTTAAACAACTTCATTTTATGCCGTTAAATGCCCAAAGAAATCACACGTAGTTTCACATCTTAATAAACCAAATCTCCCAAACTCACTCACTATCTACAAATCCACCTCGCAACATGTCTCCATAAAGTTCACTATATACCACTCTTCTCAACCCCTTTAAAACGAACTTTCACTATATATATTCTTGACCCACACGACTCCTAACCCTCTCACTCCATAATTCTTTACACATCTCAAGTTGCCACTATCCAAACCTTCCTTTCAATCTTTTCATTCTCACGTTCCTTAGACCCACATCATCCCTTACCCACTTTCACTTACTTTCACATCACACAATTTCGCGAATAAATCACTCACCACGTCTCACCAAAACTTGCACCATGCCTCAATCAACTCATCAATATGCTTTTTCTTTTTCCACTTCTCAGCACAACCACATATAGTTCATCTCCTCCCACCAAACTCATACTCACCATAAGGTGCCACCCACCACCCCATAAGATTGGGTAACTTACGTATCAAGACCAACTTACATGTAAAACAATGCGTAAAGAAGTAAAATAACAACTTTGAATTAAACATAATATGCAAAGAATGTCAAAAGATAAGCATATGACCCAAAACAGGGGTCACTAGATCGAGTACCGGCCACTCGATCGAGTAAGGGACTTACTCGATCGAGTAGGTGAAGATCAGAAGCACGTAAAACAAATCACCAGGGCTACTCGATCGAGTAACTAACGTACTCGATCGAGTGCCCCCTTACTCGATCGAGTACCAAGGATACTCGATCGAGTACCCCAATTCTCAAGATCTTTGTCCAGTTTTCGTAAAACAGTCATAACTCACTCATTTCTTGGTCGTTTTGGGCGTGTGACCTATCGTTAGAATCGTAAAAGGACAAGCTATCACCTCCAATTGGAATCACATCAAAATCATTTATGCATCTCAAGTTATAACAGTTTAAAGACAACCTCTTTATAAACGAAAAACACAACTATTGATTTTTACTTCCCAAACGACTTAAACAACAACAAGGTAGACAAAACGACTCAGTACTCATAAAACCAGTATTGCTAATCTCATGTTACCATCTTCAAAAATCCAGCAACAACATCCATCATGCACATATATTATTTAACTCATTAGTCATGTACTAACCGCATACTTTAAATTTTATAACTTTTCGTAACACAACATTCTCATGCATTACAAATCCTATTTCCATGTTACTAATACAACAACAATACAAATACACTTCGTCACCTAAACATATTCATAATCACCAAATTCATATTCTCATGCAATTGCTACTCCATCTTTTCCAATCAATTCATCCATTTCCAACACATTACTCATCATTCTCATATACTTTTCTAACAATTCCAAGCAACATTGTAAACCAACTATCATGCAACATGCTTTCAATCAACAACATACGAAATCACATTATCACCATCTTTTCTACACATTCCGCATTCTCCACATGCATACATCCATCAATTCATACAACATACTACAACGTAGATACACACAGCACACAATAAGCACATAACGATCCCGACACATATCCCATGGTGACCGGTTCAAAATTGTAGGGCGAGTTCGCGACTTTAGGACGTCTCCCAAGTCTTTGCATTAGCTCCTACAACCTTTACCCCGGGTTCATTTTAATTGACTCCCTATATTCATTGGATTCATTGGTTATAGGTTTCAGGATCGTCGCTCTGATACCATTTGTAACACCCCCATACTCCAAGTGCCTTACCAGGACCACTCAGGTATGAAGACATCACCATCTCGGTCGCCCGAGGTATGATAATCAAATAGACAAAACAGAAACAACATTTATTATAAATAGTTTAATGAATAAATACAATCCTCAAAACCAAACCAAAGTACGATATATTATTCCAAACTATCTGTTATCAACTGAAATGTAAAATAAACTAAGGCTACAGCGGAAGACTCTATCATCGTGTCGTGGCCATCCCAGCTATCCCAGTACTCATCTCTATACCTGTTCAATATCTGCTCACCATCCCCGAATGGATCACCGCAGGTTTACAAAACAACACCGGGGTCAGTACTAATCACACAATCAATATAGATAACAATAATAAGGCAAACAGACAGCTGAACTGTCATACACACACACAACACCACCAACTCCCATCATCCCAATATCGATCGTCCTTTGGACCACCACGCGATGGGGGACCGCACCCTGTTCCCACCTAAGCCCCGCTCATCGTACGAGCGATAACCCTGTCCCATTAATGTGCACATCCCCTTCCGTGGCGGGTTCCACGAAGGGCGAAACTAGGGCGTGAGATCACTCCCGCAAGTGACCCCACTCAGCCGAGAACGCATCTCGAGAGCCATAGACAACCAATCACAATCACAATCACAATCACAATCATCATATCAAACAACTAACTACAGCACATCACCAATATCCCATTATGGGACTAATGCGAGTAGAAATCCTACCGGAAAGCACAACACGCAGACGGTATCTACAATTTGTATCAAAACGGCTCCTCTACGAATTCTCCTCCTATCATACAGCACATAAAGACTACACATCACAAACTACACACAAAAACCCCCAATTCCTAAATTAGGGTTTAACCAATCTTAACAAAACATTATAAAAACTATATTAAAAGTTTACCCTCGACGCAAGGAATCCAACGACACGAAAAACGACAAGAACCGACCGTCTGAACTCCGAGAATTGCTAAGAATGCGATTAGAAAGATGAAGTGGCTGCTTTCTCTCTTAAACAAGGTTTTAGGTTTTGTAAAAGTGAATTAAAACAATGACGAATATGTTTAAATACCTTAATCGCATAATTAACAAAACCCGAGAAAAACTCCCCGTAAAACCGGACACTCGATCGAGTACCCAAGGTACTCGATCGAGTACCCCCTTACTCGATCGAGTACCCCAGCTACTCGATCGAGTACCCAACAGGTCAGAAACTATTTTATTTCGCAACTTACCCTTACTCGACAGAGTAAGGCCTACTCGATAGAGTACCCAAAGACTCATAAATACGGAGTATTACAGTCTTCCCTCCTTAAAAAGAACTTCGTCCCCGAAGTCCAACCCATACATAAAAACAAACATACTAACTCGGTCAAGACGCAACAAAGCTACTAAGAACTCAAGCCAAAACCCCAACTTACAGAACATGAAACCATGAACTCTTAACACCAACTCTACCAACTATTCCTACCTCCACACCTCGCTCACGATGTCGTATCAACTACATCATAAACTCTCCCGACACTAACTCCATACATAACCAACTACATAAACATTAAACGGAATGTTACACGTGAAAATCACGGGTTTGACTTTTTTTTGTTGTTTTGTTTTTGTTGTATTGTTCGTGAAAGTGTTTTTCGGCTTTTTCTGTACTTTCTTTTTTACTTGGAGATATATTATAGTTAAGGTATTTTGAAATTTTGTGATATGAGTCAAAACTATGTAATGAGGAATGACACCAAAACTCCTAAATCTGTATGATGGTTTGATTTGTCTTAATGACAATCCCTAAGTTAGTATTCCATTTTAATATTCGAGCATTGTAACCACTAAATTAAACTTACTTAAGCGAAACAAAAATACTTGGTATATGTGAAATAAAAGTAAAAAAGAATAAAATATTAATTGTTTATACCTCGACATTTCACGTTTAGATCCTTGGTAAGTAACTCTGAAAATAAACAAAAATAAATTAGAATCCAATTAAATAGAGTGTAAAAAACTAAACAAAAGTATGCAAATAATAAATTATAGGTGAATGGAAGTCCCCTCGCCTTTTTGTGGTCTTATTTATAATCTTGGATTATATGACTTTTATTGATATATCTCTTGAGTTATCGGTTATAATTGATCTAAATAAACCCTCCTATTGCTAATGATAATGAGAGTTATTGAAATTAAACTTTAACGAATTATAATGTGAGTTGATGTAAACATCATTTTAATGAGTTAATTTAACCAATTTTTATTTTTTGTCTTTTTAGTTGCCAAGATCATTAACGATAATGGAGTAATGAAAAATTTAATGCATATTTCTTAGAGAGTTTTTTAAGGTTCTTACATAGTCATTTACTATTTAACCATTTTTTATATTTTGTCTTTATAGTTACCAAAATCATTAGTCATGGTTATGAAAAATTTAGTGCATATTTATGTTTGAAAATTTATAAAGGGTCTTAAATGATCACTTAGTTAGAGTAAGATGATGTCACTTGATAATTAAGGAATTGCTCAAAATATCATTTTTATAATAATAATAATAATAATAATAATAATAATAATAATAATAATAATAATAATAATAATAATAATAATAATAATAAATAATAATAACAAATAATAACAATAATAATAGTAACAATAATAATAGTAACAATAATAATAATGATAATAATAATAATAATAATAATAATAATAATAATAATAATAATAATAATAATAATAATAATAATAATAATAATAATAATTTATGAATGAATGGATTATAAAAATGTCATGTCAATTAAAATTAAATGATTTAGGTAGCCTTTTGATTGTATATTCGTTTTGTTATCCGTGCAATGCACGGGATAAACATAAGTTTGCTTACTAAAATTTAGACGTGCTTCTTAATACTCAAAAGTGAATAATAATGTTTAATTAAATTAAATGTACAACAAATTCTTGCACAAATCAAGATTAGTTGTATAGTAGTACAAGACAATAATTACACATTGTGTTTGAAACATAAATAGTTTGATCTACGAAATTAAATATGAGAAAGTGATAAAAAATTACGCTAATATGAATAAAATAGTTATCCAAAATCTGTGATACAAACTTTACAACTCATTGTCATTTGACACAAAGTACATTTTTTTGTCTTTATCTACTAATAAAACGATACATCAATAATCTTTTAGTTTATACCTTAAGTTTTATCTTTAGTTTTCACCTTAGTCTTATGCCTTTTGATTATCTTCTTTCTTCAAACTATTTGCATGAGGCTCTACCATATCTACATTCACGTGCCTTTGATGATGTTGTAGAGTTGATACACATGTTTTATTGATCAAAGAGAAAACATCAACATGACGAACATTTAACAAAAGAATCAAAATATTCTCACAAGTAGGCCATTTAAATTAACCCAGATGAAAAGTATAAATTCCAATATAAAGCAAACGATTCATAAGAACGAATAACATAAAAAATTAAAATACTTTATCATACTACAAAACAACAACAATAACAATTTCATATAAGAGATGTTAATTCATTCTTATATACCATACTAGAGCTGGCAAATAGTGACACGACACGAAAACCCGACACGAAATTAACGGGTTTGGGTTGAGGCTCAATGACCCATTTATGTAAGTGGGTCGACACGAACACGACACGATATTTAATTGGGTCGGGTTTGGGTTGAGCTCTCTAAACACGAACCCGACACGAATTACCTGTTTAATAAATTAATCCTAATTTTTTTATCTTTCATCACATAAATATACTTAAAACTTTCCAAATATTGACATGACACGAAAACACGACCCAAACCGGACATGATATTAGCGGGTTAGGGTTGAGGCTTGATGACCCATTTATGTAAGTGGGTCGACACGAACACGACACGAGTTTAAACGGGTCGGGTTTGGGTTGAAGGGTTTGTGACCCGTTTACATGTGACACGAACACGAACCCGACACGACCCGATCTGTTTGCCAGGTCTATACCATACGTTCATACTCACCATAATCAAATATAATATTCAACAATGAAATATAGTATGTAATTTGAAAATTTATGATCAATGGATATTAAACAGATGATTAGTGAATGGAAACTATTAGTTTTATATCCATTATACAACCATTAGCTTTAAACTTTTCATTTTACTTTTCATTTATTTTGTGAGTTATGAGTATTATTAAATAAGATTATACCACCATTGATTCTCATTTTTCATATTCCTTTTCATTTATTTTGTGAGTTATGAGTATTAATAATTGATTATGAGGATCTTAAGAGGTAAATTAATTAGGAAAAAGGTTAGTGAAAATTGTGGGTGTTCAATTGCCTTGTTTTTAGATGCGTGAATAGTTTTTCACATAACAAGTAAATTGGACTAATGTGAAAAATGTTATAGTTTTTCAATTGCCTTGTTTTTAAATAGTAGTTGAAGTAAAATGTCATACTTTTACTTTACCAGTAGGTGTTATTAAACTACAAAATTATTTTTATTTTTAAATAAAAAGGTTTTAATTTTAGGAAAGTAAAGTATAACAATTTATAAAAAAAAGTACAACACTTCCAACAAACACTTAATCAAATTTATAAATTATAAAAATAAGTATGAAGAACTTTTAATCAATTCATTAACAGGTTTTATTACAAAAACTTTAATTAAAATGTTAAATTTTATTTGTGAATTTGTATAGATTTCATTACTTTTGAATTTTTGTTTAACTCGTGAAATATTTAATGTATAAAATTAATTTAAGAATAATGCTAGTATCCTTCGATTTGGTTTAACTCATATGTTACAAAAATTATGAAATTTGTAAGTGAATTTGTATAAATTACATCACTTTTGAAATTTTTTTAACTCAAGAAATATTTAATGTATACAATTAGTTTAAGAATACTGATAATATCCCTTTATTTATTTTAACTTATATGTTACAAAATATATGATGACACTTTTTTGAGGAATTTTTGTAAATTTAATAATCAATGCAAATTTAAAAATTATAAAAATGCAATATAGAATAAAATTTAATGATTATGTCACATGGAATTAAATTTAATGCTTTTAAAAGTCTTTTACTTTGATTTACTTTAACTTATATCTTACAAAAATATATGATGTCACTTTTGTAAGAAATTTTAGTAAATTTAATAATCAATACAAATTTAAAAATTATGAAAATGCAACATAGAATAAAATTTAATGAGTATGCCACATGGAATTAAATATAATGCTTTTAGAAGTCTTTTAACAATATTGTATAGATATAGTCATAGTAATATCGTACGAAGTAATGTATTATAAAATGTCATTTGAAATAAAATTAAATGGTTTAGGTGGCCTTTGTTTAACTTTACCCTTTTAACTATAATTAATAATAATATAATATTTTATGGACTAATAAAATTAAATGGTTTATGTAGTCTTTTAAGTAAATTGTATAGATATATATATATATATAGATTATAGATAGATAGTAGTAAGGGAATGAAGTTGGTATTTTGGTGTCAGCGGAATTAGAAGTGAAATTGGATGAGGTTGGGTGAAATGTGAATAATAAACCTACTTTTTTTTGTCATTTTTTTGCTACTCCTTTGTCTCCTCATCTTTTTGACTTGTTAATTATTAAATAAATTAAATAGATAATTAAAATGTATAGAAAGTAAATTGATTGCTAATCCTATGTGGAATTAAATTAATTGCTAGTGACATGTGGAATTAAATTTATTGCTTTTGCCTAGCCTTTTAATTATTAAATAAATTAAATAGATAATTAAAATGTATAGAAAGTAAATTGATTGCTAATCCTATGTGGAATTAAATTAATTGCTAGTGACATGTGGAATTAAATTTATTGCTTTTGCCTAGCCTTTTAATTATATAGTATAGATAGATAGATAGATAGATAGATAATAGGCTTAAATTTAGAAAATGGTAGAAAACTTAATTTGTGCTTAATTGCACATTTTTCGAAACTAAGCATATCTCCTACCAATAACTGACATTTTCTCTTGAAATACGGAAGACAACTTAGGGTGTGTTTGGATTGAGGGATTTGGAAAGAAAGGGAGGGGAGGGAATTGGAAGGATGAGAAATCCATTGTTTGGTTAGCAAAATGAAGGTAGAAGGATTTGGAGGGGAGAGAAAATGAATCCCTCCATTTTCCTCCTATAAGGCAAATTATTTCCCCGCCAACATAGGCAAGATTTGGAGGGTAAATCACCTCCTCCATTCTCCCTCCCCTTCCCTTCCTTTCACTTCCCTCCTTTCCCCTCCCCTCCCTTTCCCTCCTTTTTTCCTATCCAAACACACCCTTAATGTGTAGACTCCTCCCTAATTTATCCGATTTGAGGTTGGATAACTATTCACAAAATAAAAATAAAAAAAAGTCTAGTTGTAATTTTTTTGTTTGGTAAAATGCACAAATATTATCCTACAGTCAGTTGCATAATAGTATTGTACAACCGCTCTTACACAAATGTAAGTTTAGTTATACACCTCATTTACCATTATAATTAAAACTTTATTTTACTTTTTAAAAAAACTTGATCAAGACCTCAGAATGAAGGCAATAATAAATGGGATCATATGCAGAGCCGCGGGCTTCCCTTCACCTCCCCTCTCCTCGTCACCATGTAACCCATGTGACAATTTGTGACTCCACCGTATTTAAAACTCTCTCTTCCTCCCTATCCTTTTTCCTCAACTTTCTCCCATTTTCTAGAGAGAGAAAACTCAAAAAGATATCATCAACTCTCTCTCTCTTCATCTTCTTCTCTAATTACTGATTTCGCGAAATATCCTCAATGACGACATCAAATTACGACGAACAATCCGAAGTCTCACACCGCAGAAAACGCCGAAAAATCGACGAAAACACAACATCAACCTCATCAAATCACCGTCTTCATCAATCAAACGCTACTCAAATCCGCTGGAGAACATCCGCCGAACATCAATTATACACATCGAAACTCGTCGACGCGCTCCGCCACGTCCGCCGCCGCAACGCATCGCAGCCGATGATCTCCGGCAGCCGCGCGGTTCGTGAAGCCGCTGATAAAGCTCTAGCTATGGCGGCTAAAGGTCGCACTCGCTGGAGTCGCGCTATTTTGTCACGCCGCCGTATGAACCGTCACAAAAAAGCGAAAATTAGAGCGAAGATTCTGCCGCCGCTGATAACGCCGTCGGCTACTGCGGCGGCGAGATCTTCGGCGCCTACGATTGAGAAGCGCGTGTGTGTGTTGAGCGGATTAGTTCCAGGTTGTCGTAAATTGTCGTTTCCGAATCTTCTAGAAGAAGCTACTGATTATATTGCTGCTTTACAAATGCAAGTCCGTACAATGGCGGCTCTCGCTGAACTTCTATCCGGTTCAGCTTCTTCATCCGTCGGTTCAGTTGAACCGGGTGGTAGTCATGACAGTATGAGTGTTGTTGAAGATGATAATCCAGTTGAATAGCGAATTTAATTTATTGCGTCGTCCGATTTTTTCGATGTATTTTACTGTACACAGCTGTCGTTTTTCTTTTTTCTTTTTTTTCTTTTTTTTTTTTTTGGCTTTTTGCGTTTTTGTTAGTTATGGTTTAGTTAGGTGTTATCTGGAAGCATGTGATTATTTGAGGTGTCACTCAGTGGATTTTAATTTATTTATTGTTTGAGAGAAAGGACGTTGAGTTATGAGTAATAATTTGTTGGAAGTTTTACGTAAGATGGAGGGTGTCTGTCTTAAATAAGAATCTGTGTTTTGAGATATATATACCCATAACGAGCCTGATACATAATACAGAGTATACTACATTGTAAGTTGTAACTGAGCCGGAAGATGGTTGGCTTCGTCTCGTAGAACCCTTATCATCTTGATTTTGGTTTCTCTAACACGTGCTTATAAACAACATTATCCCAGTGTCTCAATAGCTCCCGTAAATTACGGGGGTGTTTGCTACATAGGACTAGCACAATTAAAACCAAGTGAAATTCGACCATTTCTTCTAATCTTAACATCAATTTACTATAGTTGAGTGTAGTTCAATTCGATGTGATTCAGATAGTTTCCTGAGTAAAAGGGGAGCTTAAGTTGATGGATTTAAGCTAGTGAATTTTGAATTTGCCTATCTCGCATTGTTATTATTTGATTCCGGCCAATGTAACTTAAGCTACTAAGCTTTAAAAATTTATAGGGTCCCTTCGTCACATACATAACCAAATTTATTTCTTCTTTCACTAAGGCGAGATGTGACTCGGAGGCCCACGGCCCCTCAAAGCCCATCTATTTATCATACATAGGCTCGTTTGGTTGCCCACCCAATTTATGGAAATTCTAAAATTTCATGAATTGTGTTTTTTACAAGTTGTTTGGTTATCTGTTTTTTGTAAAATAGGGGAGTTTCAAACTCCATACGAGTTTTCAACAACTACATAATAAGGGAATTAAACTACCTAATCCCCCCAAGGTACTCCCAAAAAAGAAATTCCAGCATGGCAATCAAACATAAAAATGCAATTTAGGTGAAGTTGTAGGAAATTAAATTATGTAAATTACAAACTAACACATAAATTTAATTCCCGTATGAACCAAACTCCATAGTAAATTTTACCTAATTAATTTTTATTTCGTGTTAGTTAGACTTACAGACATAAATTCATCATCAATCTTAAGATTGATCCCTACAATCTTAATAATACTTCCGTAAAGTAATTAAGAAACATGATAGAGGATTTATAGTTGAAAAAATAGTTATATGATAAAGTATGTAAAATACAAAGTCTTGTTAGCGGTTTGAATTTGACTTTATTATTAGTGAAACTTTCAAAATCCATGCATTTTAGTTTAAAATTGAATTCTTGATTAGAAGTTCTTCTTGTATTAATTTCTACTTCCTTTCTTGAGCTAGTTCTTTATGTAACGCAAAAGCTCCTTTGTATATATAGAAAAAAAATGACTAGCCACTGTTGGAACTAATTACTAAACTCCGAAATAGTAATTAATTCAGACGGAAAAACAGTAGCAGAAACGAAGATCAGAATTAGAAATACCGACAGAGGAATTGGTAGTAACGCGGTGCGGAACCGCTGCCTTAAAAAACTATTTCTCCGGTGCGACCGTGGTGGCGATCAGCGACGACCGGTAGTCCCCAAGGATTACACTACTTCTGCCTCACAAACTCGCCCACTCGAGTTTGGAAGACCTGGAACGATATTACTTAACCCAGAAATTGTATAGAGAAAGACGAGAGAGGAAGAGGAGAGTATTGATTTTTGTTGTGTTTAATGTGGCAGAGGAGGCTGCTATTTATAATAGCTGAAGAGCCAGAAACCGTCTCCAGCAAAACAGGAGTCAAGGCTGATAGTGGGGAGAAATTATCTCACCCACTAACAGTCATTGACTGACTGATTCAACAGCACACAACCAAAAAACAGACTCACCCGGATCCAAAAAGATAGGCCAAGCCCGCCGCAGGCGATTGCCGAATCCCGAATCCCGAATCCCGAATCCGGATCCGGGCTCGGGCACGGGCACGCGCGCGTGTGCGAGCTGAATTAAGCACCTCGCAAAGTCTCTACAAAAAACTCCCCATGACCACTAGTGATAAGGTAAGGGAAGGGGTGTTATATAAACCCATAAAACACCCACTTCCTCACCAATGTGGGACAAATGGAAACTAAGAAAAAGGCTCTCAAAGCCTCTATTTCCAACAGCCACTAGGTTGCTTTCGCAAGATGTGAAGAAAAATACTCGAATTAATGAATTATATTAGGTTAATAGTCGTTTTAATTAGTCTCCTTTGTCTTAAAGATGGAACGGACCAAGTACCATCCAACATGTACATATAAGATAAATCTGTTTGCTTTTTTTCATGCACTCTGCTTTTGTTTATTCAAAATACATGACTCATCAATTGTTGGAGGTGAGTTTCCTTTTTATACTTTATGTAAGTCTTTTTCTGAGTCGTGTCTTCACTTGTTTCGTGATTGTTCGGTTGCTCAAAGGCTTTGGGAGAGCTTGAACTTGAGTGTAGAAGATGAGTGTGGAGCATCCGGAATTGGATTGAGGGAAGGTGGGAGGAGCTTGGGGTGATGGAGCAAGGTCGGTTCATGGTTGGGTGCTGGGCTTTGTGGGAGCATCGAAACAAGGTTGTGTTCGAGGATAGGTTGACTGACCCATCTTGTGTGATCCGAAGAGCAAGGGAGGTGAGTGAGGAGATTGAAGGTGGAGGCTGGGTGAGGAGCGTGAATGAAGGGCAGGGGAATGCGTCGGTTTCGGAGGGAAGGCGTTAAAGGTGGACTAGGGCAGCGAAGGTGTTTGTGAAAGTGAATGTAGATGTGGGAGTGAAGGAGGGAGATGGCGTCGGGGTTGGTATTGTATGTCGAGATGAGCATGGGAAGGTGTTGTGGGGTATGGCGAGGGGTTGGAAGGAGCATTGGGAGCCACATGTTGCGGAAGGAGTTGCAGTCTTGGAAGGGCTTGAGGAGGCACGTCGCAAGGGGGATCCAAAAGTTATGATCGAGAGTGACTGTCTACAAGTCATCGACGCTTTGAAGAAGAAGAAGAAGAAGAAAGGCCGAAATGATTTCTTTTTAGTCTTAATTGATATTTTATTTATGTCGACTTCGTTTCATTCTGTTGTTTGGTCGTATACCAATCGAGTCAATAATTCTGTAGCGCACGCTTTGGCTCATTTATTTCCTAGAGTTGTAAGTCGTACTGAGTGGTCGGATGTTTTACCTCCGATTGCGAACAATGTTGTTCTCGCTGATTTATCGATATGTTAATGTACTCTTGGGGTGCTTTTCTCAAATAAATAAATAAATAAATAAATAAATAAATAAATACATGACTCATCTTAAACTTAAAACGAATATACTCATCTTAAATGAAATTTTGTGTTCTTGTAATAATATACAAACAAATGAAATTATGAAAAAAAATGATGCAAGGCAGTGGAATGAGACCCTACAAAATAACAAGGGCACTACTAGCTCTATATTTAGGGAGGATAGGCACATTGGATCACATGTGGAATTTTCAAGGCATTGGCCGCACTTGGGATGTCTTTCACATGCTATCATGTAGATTTAACTTCCACATTTCCATTTGGGCCTTATTTTGTTTCAACTTAAGGTGGCAACTTTGTATACCACTCATTTTACCCTGATTTTATTGGAAACCGACCTCCCTAAATAGGACTCCATTTCAAAGTATGACTCAAACAGTTTCATAATTATTATTTGTCGACCAAATTTTTTGAAAAAGACGAATTTTTATTAGAATAAATTAATCTAAATGAAAATGCAAAATTTAATTACAAATCTCAAATTTTTCATAATATAAACTCTCCTTGTCACACATAATAGACATGCATATCATAACAATTTGAATCTGAAATTACCACGTAAGCAACCGGATCTCATGAAATTTTGCACAACTAAATAATTTTCTTTTGTTATTACAAGCCTACGATGAACCGTGACTAAGTGAAATTTTAATATGAAAAGGTTATGGGTTATCATCTTTAATAAGTGAAATTTTATCGAAATCGGATAATATCTGACCTATTTAACATAACTAAATGGATGAAAACTCGAAATAAATAAATGAGGGATTTCAAAGAAGAGTTATTCGGTTTACGATGGACAAGGTGGAGTCGGGTGGTGGACAGGGTGAGGCTCCACAATCAATTCATTGACATCTAAACTTGTCAAACGAGTCAGGCGGAGTTGGGTCCCGAATCAAGTCAGAATACGGATTGATCCAAGAAGAGTCAAGTCAAATAAGAGTCAGGTCATGTGGATTGCGATTCGAGGTTATAGTCAGAATATAGGTATTTTTTTTTGAGATCTTTTTAATTTACATTTTTTAAGGCGTAAAAACATATTTTTTAAAATTAAATCGTACTTAGTATTAATAATATAATTATATTCATTACTTATATCATAATTATTTCAAAGCATTTATAACTAAATTATTTTACTTTCTTTATTAATAAATGATATAGAAGTTACTCCATAAAAACAATTCGTAATTAAACATATTAAAATAATTAATTTTCTAATATAACATATAAATATCAATATTTTAATAATATTTTTTATTTATCTTTGACCTAACGGAGTAGGGGTTCAATGGAGACCGGTTTCGACCATAAAATAACAGTATTTTGGGTGCAGTTCAATTAAGTAGCGGATCAAAATTTACGGGTCGAAAATCATGAGAAAATGGATAGGATTCACTCAGATCGGGTTTGCGGATTAATTTTGACAAGATTGACATTCCTAATGGTGTGACTTGTGAGAATATTTGTAGGATAAAGATTTTAAGCACAAAATCTCATTGAAGATTGACACTATCCGTCATAAGCTAAAGACGAGTAAATGACATTATTCATGGGGTGCTCCATTTTCCTCTCACTTGTCCATGGAGAAAAAATGGAGCATCACATGAATAATGTCACTTGTATTTTGTGAGATGACACTATCCGTCTTCAGCTTATGACGGATAGTGTTCGTCCCAAGTAAGACGCTTTGAATTTTAAGAAACAAAAATGGAGAATTAAACGGCTTTTGTTGGTAGGCAGCACGTGTGATTCATAAGTAGGCCAGCTTGTTAGTCAATTTAGATTGGGAAAGAGGGCCCATGGCCCAACTGTAGTACGTGGCCGACTTAGCTAATACGGTGTCGTAATTAACAAACTAACAGACAACACAAATTGATTAAGTTTTTTTTCTTTTTCTTTTTTCTTTTTTTCACGTAATTTGTTGAATTTTTTTGAATTGAACTTAGCCTAAACGAAAATCATAGGAATTGAATTAAACTTATAAAATACTAACTTTTTCTTAATTGAATATATAAAATCTGAATTGAACATATAAGATTTTAAATTTAACTTAATTTAATTATCGATTAACCAAACTATTTCATCCCACCGCCCAAATCGACCCAGTCCTAAGTCCTAACCCTCACGTTGGTACCGTCTTGTGACTCCATGTGGTGGCCGTAGATGAATAGGTAGAATTTGAAAAGAAAATATGGTCAAATGTGGGAAGAGAAGAGACACGGGGTGGTGCGACGACCGTCTTTGAGGTCGGACGACGAGGTTGAAGGTGGATCTAGATAATGCGGCTATAGCTGGTGATGGATGACGTGAGGAGGAAGGGTGGTTGGTCTCCCTGGAGGAGGCCAGAAAGGTGGTTGGTGATGGCTGATGTGAGGAGGAGAGGGCGCCTTAATTTTAAATGTTAATAATAATAATAATAATAATAAGGGTTTTTTGTCAAAAGGTATCTAATATTTAGGGCAGTTTGCGTCAAGGTACCTAACATTTTTTTTTTGCCCAAAAGTACCAGATATTTATGGTTGTTGTGTCGGGAAGTACCAAACGCACTTTTCCGTTAAAATCAAGTCAATTTTCGTTAGTTGACTAACGGAAAACTTTTATTCTCCTAATTTATTTTTAACTCTATTGTTTAATGTAAATCTTCATAAAATTAACATCTTCACATCATACAATCTCAACCATCTACACTACTCTCTTCTTTTTTATTATCTACTCGACTTTACATCAACTCAATTACCCAATATATCAAAGTAATTGAGAATGGCACAAACGAGGACGCAATGCAAGCAAAGGTTGTTGAGGTTGTCGGTGGTGGTGTTGGTGAAGGCATAAAGGGTAGTGATTGTGGTGGTAGAGTTGAAGAGGGCTTAATATTGGTAATTTTATGACGTTTTAGAGTCATTCTGAGGTCGTAAGAAGGTCTGGACAGTAGCACTTAATGCTCTGTTTTCTATCGTTTCAGGCATAGGTTTATTGACGTGGTGTGCGAAATATAGAGCGCATAGGTTACCAAAACTTGAGAAAGGCTTAGTTTATCGATGGGCAGTCTATTGGTGGAGTTTGGGGCTATCCCGTTACCGCGAGTAGGATGAGGTGAGGCGGGTTGAGGTGTGCGTAGTTGCCAATTGGCCGTGTTTGGTGGTAGTATACTAGTATGTAGGATGTCAACTTGGGGCAAATTATATCCTACTCCCAGTAGTAGGGAGCAGGATACTGTAGACACCTCGTTTCTGCACCCCTCGCAAACCACCCGGTGATGATTGGGCCGCATGTTTGATTCGCGGAACGATTAGTGACAGTTCGTAAGATTATCGTCAAGTGATTGCTCAAATATAAATGTCAACCTCTTAGTTGTCATCTACGTGCCGATACGGTCGTTTTGGCAGTAATTAGAGTACATTCGGAGTCCGGGTCAAAAACCGTCTCCATTTTTCGATATTGTTAAATCCCGAGTCGAATGTTCTGGAATGTTCCGGATATTTCTATTCCATATTCATCAAATTTTATCTTTTGGCAAATAATATCCCGTAATATTCAAAAGATAATCAAATTAAATCCGTCCTACCATAACTAAAACGCGGAAATCTTTCTTAAGCAGGAGGAAACCTCCTCGGGAACGCACGCAAAGCAGTCTTTGCGCCTCTTCCAAGAGACGCGTGGGTCGCCGCGCCTCTTCCCGTGCCCTTCTTTGCATGATTTACGTATCTTTTTTATATCTTTCCGAGATTCACTTCCAAAGAGTCTCCGAAACCCTATTCCTTCACGTGATTAGTATAAATAGGAGCTTTCGTTCCTCATATTTCTCACGCGAGTGTCCGCCCTTCTCTTCTCCCTTTGCATTCTAGACTTCGTTCTTACTAATTGGCGCCTACGTGCTTGGACTTCCGACCACGTAAGCTCGGATCTTTCCGGGTACCAGCCTCTCCGTTGCATGACCGACCAATTTGACCACTACACTCAATCAATCTTTAATTAATCAACTTGTTAAATCGTTTTCCTCTTTCGAGGGCACTCTTTCCTTGCATTCGCGTCGAGCATTCACTAATCGATCTTCTTAGTTCTTCTCGTTCCGTCAACATGTAAGTCTGAGGGTGTATTAATCTCTCTTTTATTTATTGTATTTTGATTATTGTATAACAATTGTAAGGTTTATGTCGAAAGTATCTCATTAAAACCGATTTCTAAAAACCGTCTTTAAAAAACTCGTTTTATGGATTTCCGATGAGAAGAGACAATCGAGAAAAGACGCAGCAATCGCCGCTGCGCCTCTTCAAAGGAGCGCAGCACTGCCGCGCCTCTTTGTGAGGCCGCCGCAGATTCTCGCTTCTTTTCTTCTTCCTCCGTCCTCTGCAATTCGTATCAAATTTATTTGTTTTGTTTGTTCGTCTGTTAATTCTCCGTCATAAAATCATAATAATTAGCATGTATATTGTATCATATATTTCATCATTAATATGTTTAATTCGTTTAAGTCCGACTTAAATCCCAAGTAATTCATATTTGCGGGTTTTCGTCACTAATAATATTCAATTCAAGTTCTAGGGATTCAATTCGTTCATGTTGAGTTTCTGGGATTCATTGTTGATATATTTTTCACCATGTTCATTGTTAATCCGCCATCAATTCATCAGGTTTAGTTAATTATTCGCTTGATTGATTCGTCCATTAACATCGACCCTTCACATGTTTAATCTGTCTTTAATTCCGTCTTCATCCATGTTTTGTTGTTTTATGACCCCAATCACATGTAAATAATCTGTAAATCACTTTCATCCGAGTACATAATCTAAACCAATCCCTTAAATTCGCCAATTAACGTTAACAATTGCAGTTTTGGCTTCACGACGAGTTCGTCCTTGGAGCAGACGCAAAGAATCGCTGCGCCTCTTCCAAAGGGCGCGATGTTTCTTCTTTGTTCCAGACGACTTACGTCCCGAACTCCTTTTCGCCTTGACCTATATTAATTAGTTTACGTATCAATTAACTAATATTCGTAATATCGCTAATTCCCGTTCGTTAATTTGTTGTTTTATTCCTTTATTCCTTTTTATCAAATCATCCGTTTTAGCGGTACTTTCGACATGAATCGCCTAATCCGTTGTAATTAATGTAATTCTTTTTATCCTAGTTATATTTATTGTATTCCTTTCATTGTTTTGTATGCTTCACATGTAAACGAGCATTAAAATCCTACTTTGACCCAATTGTTTGCCTAATTAATTGTTCACCGACTTAGCTAATTTCACATGTTAGGATTAATCTATTGGATGTTGCATTGCATGCATATAGCCGACGATATATCAAGTACGAATAAACTCCCTAATCATTAGTAGAGGCCGCTATCGAGGCGGGCGGGATTAGGTGTTCGATCAAAAGAGCTTCCTAATACGTACCCTCACCCCTTACTCCAGATCTCCGTGAGCACCCGTGTTCATTGGCATCCACGAGAGTCATTCTAGACATAGAATGCTGAGGGTAACGATTGCTTAGTGTTCATGTCACTACTTTGTGTCTTGACATGACACGAGGTATTCGAACGGTTCCAATTTCCCATAAAAATTGGTGGCGACTCCATACAAAATGCAAACGCTTGTTTTCGAGCCCCTTCACTCCCAAGCGCCCCCGTGGGCGGCCCGCTGTCCACAGTTTGGCGACTCCGCTGGGGATTATACACTTACGTGTAGCTAGGGTGAAACTTGAACAAGGTTAGGGAATAAGTTTGTGCAAGACAATTGTCGGTTTTCATAACTCGGTCTTCCTAGACCGTTTAATTCGGCCTTCCTAGGCCCAACCCAACCTATTCGACCGATCGTCCCGTCTAAACGGTCCTAATTCTTATTTGGGCCTAAGGATGGATAGCGGTTGACGTCATCCATACCATGATGCTTACTCTTGTTTGTATCAAGGGCCTTCACTACTTGAGGAAATGGACTAGGAATCGGCCTTACTCTTGTTTGGCACGAGCCTCTCCACAGACTTCGGGTTTGATGGTTCGGTATGGCAACCCACCCTTTAAACCAAAACCCTTCTAAAAGCACTCAAAGATCCCGTTATAATGCTTGTATAAATGTGTAAAACTCTACATGATCACCATTTCTAGACAAAACCATGACAAATTTTCAAAAATCAAAACCCAATTTCAAATCAAGTATTTCGAAATAAAGGCCTTCAATTAGCGCAAAATCCGGTCAAAACTCTGTCCGTTTGTCGTGTCAAAATTCGGGCCACAAGCCCATTTCAAAACCTCACTTCGAGTCCACTCCTACAACTACACTACAGTTGGCTAGGACACACATTTTCAAAGACCTTGTCTTTCTTCAAAACTCACTCAACACAAGTGGCACACACCCACTTCCCGAGTCAAAACTTTTCCTCTTTTAGCAAGTATGATAGAATGGTCGATTGTGTTTTGATTCGTCGCCAATCTCTTACTCAGTTTTCAAGATGCCTGGGTCAAGTGATGATACGAACCTCCAAAGCAAATTCGGGAAAGTAATGATCGAATCCTAGCCGCGCTAGCCCAAATGCAAGTTACCCAAAACCAAACCTATGACCGCCTCGAGCTCATCGAGGGCCGTATCTTTGACGTAGAGGGAAGGTTGCCTCCCATTAAAGGTGAAGTACTACAATTTTCCGATGACGAGTCTAAGGATGAGAATCCTCTCATGGGGACGACCTTGGTGAGAAAAGGCTCCAATACCTAGAGGAGCAATTGATGTACCTTAAAGGAGATGACATTTACAGGGAGAACAATCGTAAGTATGAAGCCGTCAATTCCAAATTGCCCACTAACTTTAGCATGACGGATATCCCTAAGTTCAAGGAACATGAGAACCCTTTGAACCATATCCGTGCCTTCAAGGATTACATGTCTATCAAAGGCATCAAACCCGAGATGTTCTTAAGGATCTTTCCTTCATCTCTCGACACCATCCCAAAGCAATGGTTCTACACTTTAGATCACAAAAAGGTCGCTACTTGGGAGGACGCCGCGATCGAATTCTCAAAACAATACGCGGATAATGCCGAGATCCAAGTCAATATGCGCACTCTAGAGGTTCTTACCCAGAATGACAAAGAAGGATTCACCGACTTTCTAAGTAGGTGGAGGAAGACTAGTACTCAACTAGTAGAACGCCCGGATGAGGCCACTCTTGTGGAGAAATTCGTAGACAATCTCAAGCCCATATATGCCAACCATTTGAGATATCAAAACATCAAGACTTTCAAAGACTTAACCGTGTTAGGGACACGAATTGAAGATGACATCCGCAAAGGACTCTTGTCCAAAACGGTAGGTCGAGGATATCAAGGGTCCACGAGTCGTTCATACGGCTCTACTAGCAAGACCGACGAAGTTAACCTTCTCGAACCATCCAAGAAAACTAGCCCACCAAGGAAGTTCACAAACCTTGGGGATACATACTCCAATGCTCTAAAAAGGCTAGTGAAGCAAGGCAAACTCCAACCCATTGGACCTACTCCCGAGCCCGAAAGGAAGTCCAAATTTTGGGACGAAAATTCCTCCGTGAATACCATAGGGGTAAGGGGCACGACACCGAAAAATGCTACAAGTTGAAACACGTGCTTCAAGATATGATCGAAGATGGTCGACTTCCAATTCCACCGGGAGGTAAGCCCAACAACACTCAGAATCCTCTTGGAGTTCTAGTGATTACAAGTGATGAATCTACCTTAGATTGCTCACATCTCATTTCTCCCGCCGAGGATGAAATTCAGGCAATTGAGAAAGAAGGACTCTACTCTACCATCTCCCCTACCATTTCCGACTTCATCGCCTGGGCAAGGAGTGTAGATAGACAAGTGTGGGAATTAGAAAGCATGGTAATGATCTTGCGCGATCCCAATGCAACACCTAAAGAACGCGTACCATTGATCTTCTCTCAAAATGCTACTATGCAAGAAGTCATCACCGTGGTCGATAAACTAGTCGATCAAATCATACAACTAGAAAGTGACATCATGAGGATGAGGGAACTAGCCGCAATCAATGGAGTTTGGGCCGATGACGATGAAGACGAATATCTCATTGAAAACTCTTTAGTCAAAGAAATAGTCCAAAATGGCGAAGACCAAGATGTGGATCACCTAACTCGCTCGGGTCGTCCATACCAAAGCACTACTCAAAACGGTCCCACCAATGTCATCACACCAAATGACAACGAAGACGACCCCACGGATCATTTGCTCAAGCAATTACAAAAACCAAGGCGATCTTTCGGTCGGCAACTAGTGGCGAGCTCATTTCCACACCGCCAAGCTTTACTGCAAGCCTTGGCCAAATTGAATGTGGCACATAACTCTACTCCCGAAGATGTAGTTAACTTGGTCTTCCAAGAATCCCCGAAACTAAGTAACCCTGTTACTTTCTCGGATGAAGACTTGCCACCTTTTGGCGCCGATCCACAACCTTGCTCTATACATCACCGTCATCTGTCTAAAGAAGAATGTGCCAATGACCTTGGTAGATGATGGCTCCGCGGTCAACGTCATACCCCTCAAAACGGCACACAAACTAGGCATGAGAGAGTCGGACTGGACTCCTACAAATCAAGGTGTACGTGCATATGACGGTACACGACGAAAAGTGGTAGGACTTGCTAACCTAACCATAGCAACGGGACCAATCGAACGAAAGGTTAACTTCCAAATAGTGGACATCGAAGCTTCATTCAACATACTTCTGGGAAGGCCTTGGATTCATGCTTCTAAAGCAGTAACATCCACCCTTCATCAAAAGATCAAGATCCCACTAAATGGCAAAGTTGTGACAATCACTTCGTCACCCATTAAGGCCATAATCGAGAAGCAATCAAATAATCAAGTCCTTGCGGATCCTATATACGAACTTGGAGGCTTCCAAAGTGTAAATGTCATAGAAAGTGAGTTGGCACCCTTATACTATAATCCCTACTCCAACTTGGTGGTCAACCACATTCTCAAAAACCAAGGATACTTCCCTGGAATGCCTTTGAACCCAGTTCGGAAAAACACCTTCGCGCCATACAAGAAAGGCAACTCATCAAGAATACCACTTGGACTAGGGTACAAACCCACAACAGAAGAAGTTCTCGAAATGCTCGCCCAAGTCCAAAACCGCAAGTATGTAGGAGTCCAAATGAGGCCATATCTCCCTACCTTGAATGGATACTTCGTTCAAGAAGGAAGTTCGGAACTCTTTCATGGATTTCCCGAACCTTGGCATTACCTCGAGAAGAAGTTAGCCGGAATCGAGATCTTTCACGATTGCTACTTCATCCCTCCAGAAACGGTTCCTACCGTCAAAACCCGTCAAGCGCCTTGCTTAGACGAACAAGCTGTTAGCCTCCTGTTTGGAGAGGATCGATTTGTTAGGGCCGCGCAGGATGAGATCATTACTACGATACTTCAAGACGATCGCTTCAACCCCACCGCTTTGATCACAGAAATCGACACCAAGCAGCAGAAAGGGTGGAGAAAATCAATCAAATGGACCAACAGTCAAGGAAGACTCTTCAAGCTCACCACTGGAGAAGGAGAGATGTTCAAAGAAGAACCAGAAGACGACGAATTCGAATCAGAGTCGGAGTCGGAGTCAGAGTCAGAGTCTAGAGGAGTCATTAGAGAGTCTACTCCTGTCGTCATCCCCACTCCCCTCGTTTCTCCTAGCTTATTTTCGAGTAGTAGTTCGGGAAATGCCCCAACTACTGTCCCTTTGCCGCCACTATCCTTGGATCAGTTGGCTTCTTTGTTTCAACTTTACTCAAATCTTAATATAAATAAATCAGGTTCTGCTTACTCTTTGCGTTATCTTGAGTGCAATTCTGTTTATGATGATACTGAGGATGACCAAGACCCAGACTTGACCGAAATACCTCCCTACGTAGCCAAAGAAATACTACAGGAAGGGGAAGGGGGACCTGTAATTGAGGACACCGAACCCATCAATGTTGGAACTGAACTAGAACCCAAAGAACTTAGGATAGGGACTACCTTGAGCTCAACCGAAAGAACCGATTTCATAGACCTCCTAAATGAATTCAAAGACGTTTTCGCTTGGTCCTACAAAGACATGCCGGGGATCGACGGGGGATATCGCCGAACATAGAATTCCGATTAAACCAGGTTTCAAACCTCGTGAAACGAAGCTTCGACGAATGAGAACAGAGTGGGCTCTAAAGATTAAGGAAGAAGTTGACAAACAATTCAAAGCCGGGTTCATCAAAGTTTCCGAGTATTACATTGGGTAGCTAACATAGTACCCGTGCCCAAAAAGGATGGGAGAATCCGAGTTTGTGTTGACTTTAGGGATTTGAACAAAGCAAGCCCAAAAGACGACTTCCCTCTACCTCACATCGACATATTGGTAGACAATCACAGACCATGCATTACTATCCTTCATGGATGGGTATGCGGGTTACAACCAAATCAAAATGGCCATGGAAGACATGCATAAGACCGCGTTCGTCACCCAATGGGGAACCTATTGCTATACAGTAATGCCGTTCGGATTGATCAACGCCGGAGCTACATACCAACGCACCGCGACTACACTTCTACATGACATGATGCATAAGGAAGTCGAGGTATATGTAGACGACATGATTGTCAAATCCAAGGAAAGAGAGGGACATATTGCGAACCTTCGCAAGTTCTTCGCAAGGCTACGGAAGTACAATATGAGACTCAACCCTCAAAAATGCACATTCGGGGTGACATCTGGCAAACTCCTAGGGTACGTCGTTAGCCAACGAGGCATAGAAATAGATCCTTCCAAAATCAAAGCTCTGATCGAAATGCCACAACCTCAAACAGAAAAAAGAAGTCGAGGATTCTGGGAAAAGTGCAATACATAAGTCGATTCATATCGAAACTTACGATGATTTGCGAGCCTATCTTCAAGAAGCTCAAGAAAACAGACCACACCATGTGGGACGACGATTGTCAAAAGGCATTCGACAAGAATCAAGGAGATATTGGCTAAACCACCAGTGCTCATGCCACCACAACGAGATCAACCTCTTGGTTTATATCTCACGAAGAATCGAAAGCGCCATGGGTGCTATGCTAGCTCAAATCGTAGGAAGTGAAGAAAGAGCTATTTACTATCTAAGTAAGAAGTTCTTGGAATACGAGTGCAAATATTCACAACTCGAAAAGACATGCCTCGCTCTTGTATGGGCAACAAAGAAGCTACGCCATTACATGCTTAGCTACTCTGTCAAGATATTCTCCAAAATGGATCCAGTCAAATACCTCTTCGAGAAACCCGTTCTCAACGGACGTCTGGCAAGATGGACCATGATGCTCTCCGAATTTGACCTCAAATATGTGCCACTGAAAGTAATAAAGGGTCGCGCCGTCGCCGAATTCTTCGCAGAAAATCCCATCAACGACGCACAAACCATAGATACTTGGTCATTTCCCGACGAGGATATACTTCAGACTGATGTAGAATCTTGGGATCTATACTTTGATGGAGCATCAAACCTAAGAGGATTTGGGATAGGAGTGTTGCTCATTCCTCCTGAAGGTGAGCATACACCGATTCTTTGTCAAACTCGACTTCGAGGTGACAAACAACGCCGCTAACGAGTATGAAGCTTGTCTCATTGGACTACAAGCGGCGAGTTAGCTTAGGTATCAAAAACCTACGAGTGCATGGGGATTCGTCACTGATCATCAACCAAATCACGGGATCCTGGAAAATCCGAAGTGAAAGCCTTGCACCCTATCAGGCCAGGATAGACCAAGTGGCTCAATTCTTTGATCATGTAACCTACTTACACCTACCTCGAGAGGAAAATCAATTTGCAGACGCTCTTGCGAAACTTGCATCTTTGATAAACATGCCAGATTACATGATGGAAATGCCTTTGTGTATCGAACGACGGTCGGAACCAGCGTATGTCCATCAAATTACCGATGAAGAAGAAATCGCACAAGAACCCTGGTTCCAAACAATCCTAAACTTCAAGCTTAACGGCACCTATCCACCAGAAATGGACAAAAGGGGACAACGAGCTATACGCCTACTAGCTTCCCAATACATCCTGATGCAAGGAGAATTGTACAAAAGAACACCTCTTGGTGTAGTCCTACGTTGCCTTGATCATTCACAGGCACGGAAAGTAATGGAAGAAGTCCACGACGGAGAATGCGGTCCTCACATGAGTGGGCCTATGATGGCAAAGAAAATCACACGTCTAGGGTACTATTGGACCACAATGGAATCCGATTGCATCAAATATGTGAGGCATTGCCACAACTGTCAAATCTTCGGGAACGTACAACACGTCCCTCCTTCGTTGCTCTATACAATGACATCTCCTTGGCCATTCTCCGCATGGGGAATTGATATAATTGGGAAAATAACCCCAGTCGGAACAGGAGGTCCTTTGTTTCATCCTAGTAGCGATTGACTACTTCACCAAGTGGGTAGAAGCGGCTTCCTACACCGCTCTTACAGCTAAAAATGTGGCAAAGTTCATACAAAACAACATCATCTGTCGATATGGTTGCCCGCATGAGATCATTAGCGATAATGGGTCCCACTTCCAAGCCGAAACCGAACAATTGCTAGCCAAGTACAAGATCAAGCATCATCACTCCTCGCCCTATCGACCACAGACTAACGGCGCGGTAGAGGCGGCTAACAAAAATGTCATCACGATCCTCAAGAAGATGACTGACAATTATAGAGATTGGCCAAGCAAAATACCCTTCGCTTTGTGGGGGTATCGTACATCGTCCAGACGCCCACCGGGGCTACTCCTTTCTATTTGACCTACGGCATGGAAGCCGTACAACCAATTGAGCTAGAAATACCATCCTTGCGTATTCTACTAGAAAGTCAAATCCCGGAGGCCGATTGGAAAAGGGACAGATACGAAGAACTCATCCTCTTGGATGAACGTAGGCTACGTGCCTTACATAATGTCCAAACATATCAAGCACGTATCAAACGAGCTTTCAACAAGAGGGTTAGGCCAAGAAACATCAAAGAAGGAGATTTAGTTCTCAAATCGGTTAGAGCTCTTTTACCTGTCGACCCGAGAGGGAAATTCAAACCTAATTGGGCAGGACCATATCTAGTCAAATCCATACTCCCGGGGGTGCGGTTAGAATCACAGACCTGGATGGAAATGAGTTTTCAAACCCCACAAATCTCGACCAACTGAAACGGTACTATGCCTAGGATAGAACAGAAACGCGCCTCGCGTAAGCCTAAGTGTCGCTCTTGTGGCACTAAATAAGCGGCCCCTGGCCCATTTGAATGTCACTATGCTTTTGCATCTTGGCAAACTTGTCATCCTCATATCATCAAACAAACTAAAATTCGCACCTCCCGAGTAAGCAAAAGCTCATGCTTATTTTCTATGTTCATTACAAGCTCTTGCTTGAACAATTATTCTTTTACATTTACTCGAACTACGCGCAAGGGTTTGATTTCGCTTTCTTTAAGTGAATACGTAGGCAATCCTTCACGGGATTCAACCCGCCATCATATATAAAATAAATGTAAATAGAAGGACATTTGCATCGCATCTGAAATTCGACAAGAATAATTAAAGAAAATGCCAACAGTTTCATAACCATTTAACCTCTTTTATTTCATAGTACGACAAATAATAAAAATAGATAGGCTAGGATTCTAAAAATCCCTCCTTTTTATTACAACAATAATAATAATAATCAAATAAAAATAACTAAGACTTGGGCTATTCCTCCATCTTTCCCTTGCCCTTGTCATTCTTGTCATATTTCTTGTCACGACCTCGAGCCGGGCGCTCTTGCACCACTTCAGACCTAATCACCAACGGTCTTTCTCGAGGCCCGACTCTCCGTTCTTGTCAACCACCATCTCTGCGGCAGAGTAGTCTTTGATTTCTTCGAAGGATGAATGACTTGAAAGCCGGCTTCTTCTTCTCCTTCGGTCAGATGCTTCTCTTTCTCCTTCTCTCCATCGCGCACCTTGTAATCAACGGGCTCGCGCGCTTCCTCGATCTTCGCGCTCTTCCGAAGTTGCGGCCTTCCTCCACCTCGGATAAGAGTCCGACACCCACAAGGCATTGGAGGAGAAGCTCAGGAACCACATGTTTCTCTGGGCCCATTTCATAGCCCACTCTCTTCGGCTCTCGGTAGTCAACGCCATAGCGATGCGGGACGGTGTCAAGCCTAGGGATCATCTGCTTCAACCCAACTTGCCTCATCAACCTCTCAGGAAAGATGCACACCATAAACTCCAATCCAGGGATGCGCACGGACCTAGTGGGATCTAAAGAAGACACCCCAGTGACAGACTTGAGGTGCCACCACGGTACAACCCACCGATCAAAGGGCCGTCATCGGTCTTGACTTGTTCTTCCAATAGTCACGGACCGGGTGAAGTCCACCATGTCAACCGTGTCTCATCGAAATCATACGGGCATGATAAGAAAGTGCATGAACTGGGGGCTCAAGCAATCGGAGCCGTTCCATGAGCCAAACCTACCAAGACAAGTATTAGACACCAAAAAAAAAAAAAAAAAAAAAAAAAAAAAAAAAAACGAAAAAAAGAGAAAAAGAAGATGTCTTTTACCTGTAGGATAACGGGACTTCCCAAGAACGGCAGATCGCGGTTGGATTTCCTATTATCCAAACCCAAAATGATCTCCCCTAAGCACAGACAAGCTGGGCTCTCTGCAGACTCCATTTGCTCAATAAGGCTCAAAAGGCGAGGATCACCTCTCAAGTCCTCATCAACATGTCCCTGAAAGACATACACATGCAACAAACAGAAGCCAAATGCTCTCCTTCTAGCAACATACGAGACAGTAGGGTCGGCCCTGTTGATGAATCGGTCTATAAAATCCAACATCCGCACGCCTTTTGGGGTAACAAGACGATCTACCTCGAGTCTAGTCAGTCCAAGCAAATCTCTGAACTTACTCTTATACCCTTGAGCAGTAGAAGGGATGGCAGGTAAGTGCTCGGGGTCCCAACCGCCAATAGCAGCAATTTCCTCCGGAAAAGGACAAATATCACCTCCTGGAAAGGCGAATACATGATAATTTGGATCCCAATAATCAAGGCAAGCATCTAAGAACGGTTTCACCACCTTGATGAGTTTCAAACTCAATAAAGACCCAAGATTATAAGCACCCATGTCGTGCTTTTCCGTGTTCGAAAACTCATTAGTCCATTCCTTCAAGCGAACCTCTAAAGTATTCATGATGATAATTTTCTCTTGAAAATTTATTATAGGAGTTTTAGGAGAAGCGACGAAGAAAAGACGGAAGAATTATATGATTCAAAGCTTCGGCAGCGCTTCTATTTATACTAATTTCTTTGTTTCCAAAATCCGTCGTAACAAACCCTCTCGGGAACAAAGGCGCGGCACTGCTGCGCCTCTTCAAAGGGACGCGGCTCATGTCGCGCCTCTTCCTGTGCCCACTCCCGTGATTTCGCGTTTGGATCTTTCCTAATTCTATAACACGCGTGATTTCCTATTCCTATGGGATTTTATTTTGGTAAACTACGGAAGTTTACCATGTTTTGGGATTTCCTAATTTCGCGGGCACGCATTTCGAGGCGACATTGACATTTTCGCCATTTTATCACATTTGTGTATTTAATTGTCCATTTAATTCTTTTTATTATTCAAACTTTCATATATTTATTTCATTTTCTTAATTTCTTTTGCTACATTTTCTAACTTATGAATTTCTATTTTTCTTTTTTTTTCGGGGGTAACCCTCCCTACCGTCCGGTCATTTGTCATTTCATTTCCGGCAAAATTTTCATTTGTCATTTCATTTCCGGCAAAATTTTTGCATTTTTGCGTTTCTTTTGAGTCTCATTGTGCGCTAATTAAAGGCCTTATATGTATATAAAATGTGTGAATCGCGTGATTTTCCATGTAAATTTCGGCAAAGATAACGGATAAACCGTTATCTACCAAACTGTTCAAGAACTAACTGCGCAGTACAAACAAACAACCCAGCAGCAAAGGCACTCAGGCCATCATATATACAGCAAAAAGCAAATATACAAGCAAACTGGGGGCTCGCGCCCCGAACAAGTCCAGATGTACAAGCAAACTGGGGGCTTCCGCCCCGACCAAATCAAATCCAAGAAAACTGGGGGCTTGCGCCCCAAACCAAGTCCAAAAATGTTTCAAAATCAAAATGTACAAATCTACAAAACTACACAAGCTCTTGGGCACCCTCCAACTCAAGAACTCTCGCCATCGAGCGGCGATCTCGGCATCCCGAAACTCGAGCTCCCTCGACAAGCGAGCCGTCTCCTCCCGAGCCTGGGCCAACTCTCGTCCTGACTCGCGGTCACCCTGCAAACAGCAACGAATTGGCTCACGTCAATCAACTCAATTGGAAAACCAAAACTCAAAAAAAAGAAGATCGAAAAATGGGTACAAAGGTTCATACCTGACAACCTCGACCACCGACGAGTGCCTCAATGGCCGTAGCTCGTAGCCGGTTGGCCACCCTCCATAGTGCCACGAACCGAGATGGCGCGACCTGCATTTCAAAAGGAAATTCTCAGCAAATTAAACAAATTCAGTCAAACGTGTTCTTACACGAAAACCATGCAAAATGGGAGCTCACCCTCCGAATCGATCCGCGTCATCCAGCAAGATCCGTCACGGCTACGTCAAAGTCACGTAACTCGAGATCGTCGTCCTCCCGTAGCGTCGGTGTACTCGAGGGTCTCGGGGTACTCCGGGGCTCGATGCCCGCCGCCTCAACCTCCTACAAGGACAAAACAACTCTCGTTAATCGATGATCCTTCGTCGTAATTTTCAAAATCAAATCAACAAGAAAACAAAGGATACTCACCACTACCGGCCAATAGGCCAACCTCCCGTAAAGGAACGCCGAGTAATCCTCCTCAGGGAGAAGAAGGTCGTCGCCATCGGCACCGGCCGGTCCGCCTCCCTCTCGGCCTCGAAGGCTCCTAAACATCGTCCTAGGAGGATCGACGGGAACCGTCAACGCGCCGAAAGCACCGACGAGCTAACCGCTCGCCGGATACCATACGGGACCCATCGACGTCCACAACAAAGCAGCCGACTCGAACTCCTAGGACGAAGGGTCTCAAAGAACAAAGGGAGGCGCTCCCGGCGTACTCCGCCCAAGGTCCGGGGCACCCACTGTCACAATATGAAGGCAAAGGTCATTCCTATGATCAATTGAAAACAAAATATGAGAAGATGTGAATGAATACAAATGGGATACTCACGCTCGGTGAAGGGCGTTCACATCCCGCCGGTAGACGTTGTGAGAAGAACGCTTGCTCTTCGTCCGACACATGACCCAATCCCTCACCACGGGATAGGCCCTCTCCAACGGCTCCGTCCTCTTGGGCGCGAGGTCCGGAAAGTAAGAGTACACCCACGCCTGTGAAACAGAATAGTCAATGACGATCTTTCGATCTTTGATAAAAGAAAGGAATTTACGTTGATCTAAAGGAAGGTTCATGCCTCCAACGAGAGTTCCGGGTCCGACACCGGCGCCGGGAGAAGTCCCCTTCTCCATCATCTCTCGGGCGAACCATGGCCCTCATAAAGCGGATGAGGACCGCAAACCAGTGATGACCGGCCCCAACGCCCTAAGGAACTCAGTCGAAAGAAAGGGGAGAAGCTTCGTCGACCTCTCACCCTTGTCTCCGAGGTAAATCGAAGACAAGAACCACCAAAGCCACGACGAGCCCTCCGCTCGGCTGTACAAGGAGGAGGAGCCGTCTCCCTCCCATCAATCACCACCGATGCCGGGTCTTCCCGCAAAGTAATCGCGAACATAGGTCGGGTACCAAACCCGCACCGCAACAGCCCTTCGGCGACAAGTTCCAGCCGATCAACCTCCTCGCCTCGGCCGAGTCCGCCCTCATGCCAGCCTCCGGCCACACCATCTCCTCGGTCCGCACGGCGGACTGTAAATCATGCCGTAGTCCTCAAGGTGACTCCCACCTCACCAAAAGGCAGGTGAAACGTGGAAGTCGTATCCCGAAATCGATCCAAGAAAGCGCGAACCAAGCTAAGGTTGGCCCGCAACTTCCTCTTCACGATATCCCTCCAAACCTGGACCAGAGGACCAAATGCTCCGCGCTCAATCATGGCCCTCTCCTCCTCCGACAGCCGCTCGTAGTGCTCCATCGCCGTCGTATACCCCGAGAACGACCGGATGTTCCCGGCCTCCTATCATGATTTGAAACAAAGCTATCTTTAGTTTTGGAATAAATTTGAAAGAGATTTGAACAAAAACGGAAAAGGATAGGTAATGAGTTAGGGAATTCCTATTTACCAAGCTCTTCACCGTCCCGTAGGACAAGTGACCCCTCTCGCAGCCCACACAAGGTGCCCGCTCTCCCTGTGTCTCGGCCCACGCAGAGCACCTCTCGGCTGGCGACCCCCTCGTCCGAGGTGGGCCCGTCTCGGAATCTCCTCCTCGTCAGCAGCCTCCTCCTCGGGGACCTCCTCTGCAGCAGCCATCACCGCGGCGGTGAAGGCCTGCTCTAAAGCCTCCTCAACAGCAGCGGCGTCTATGTCCATGGGATCTCTCCCGGAAGAAGAAGCATCGTCACCGCAACGATTAAAGCAAATCCAGGCCGCGTCACATGACGACAAGCCCTTGTTAAGTAGTTTTCGAGCCTTCAAGGCCCAGAAATCGCCCCTTTCCGGCCATCCTTGGCCATGTTCCCGCCAAACCCAATCACTCATGTGATGAATAGGGTCAAGTCAAGTCAAAGTCAAAGCCTAGTTCCGAGTTCGAGTCGAAAATTCGGCAGCATTTCGCTATAATGGCGATTATGCCCTAAAA
This sequence comes from Silene latifolia, assembly GCF_048544455.1. Taxonomy (NCBI): domain Eukaryota; kingdom Viridiplantae; phylum Streptophyta; class Magnoliopsida; order Caryophyllales; family Caryophyllaceae; genus Silene; species Silene latifolia. Next base: position 84,029,952 of record NC_133530.1, on the reverse strand, counting down.
AGTGTCCTGCAAAAGTTGTCACAAACCAAATTTCCGAGATGACAGGAAGTTTACCCATCATCCAAGGGTCCCTACTATCAAATTTCATCACAAATGGGCAATCCTAAGGCCATTTTCGAAGCAATTTTCGATCTAGCTGTGAAACCGTCTCAAAATTCGCTCAAGGGCTCAAAACTTGATGAAAATTCGAAGTAAATACATGGTTATGTTCCTAACATTGCCTACTACTCGTTTCTAGTATCAATTTGGCATGGAAAATTCATTTGGGGGAAAAGCCCCAAATTTTCGATCAATTGGGTCGAAAACCTAATGTTCGACTCAAAATTCGACAAATATGGAAGATTAATGCAAGATTAAGGCACATACCTCGATTAGTCATATTTTAAGCAAGCTTTTGAATCCAACCTTGATAGAAATGGTGAAGATTTGAGAGAGAAAGGGAAGGATTTATGTTTCGAATGGAATGAAATAAAACCTTTCTGATTTCGCGTTTTTACGCGGAATTCTTTGAATTGGGGAACAGAGACGCGGCAGCGCTGCGCTCTCTTCCAAGAGACGAGCTCTTGCTGCGCCTCTTCCTTTGTTTCCCTCCTGATAGATTTTCAAAAATCCGTTATGAGTTCGTTACTCGTGGGCCCATCTTTGGTGCGCCTCTTCCTCGATGACATTTTATCACTTTGGTCCGTTTCGACGATTTCCTTTCGTTCCGGCCCGCATTTTATCCAAAGTGCGACAATATTTCGCAGATTGTCCGAATTCATTTTATCCCGTGATATTTGCAAAGTATTGCTCAACCATTTTGTGCAGCGCAGAGTATTTCGCAGATCGCTCACTCGAGACTTTCTTCCATGACGATTCGATGTTCCTAGTCGTCAAATCATTTTATCCGCGCATAGTATTTTGCGATCGCTCATTCGAAGTTTCTCCCACGACGATCAAGATGTTCCTCGTCGTCGATAGGTCCCCAACAAGAGTTCGCTTGAGACCGACGCAAGCAGATTCGACTTCCAAATTTCGCGATTCGCTCGAGACCGACGCAGCGGATCCCAGCAGGTTTCTACCGACGTCCCTTTGTTTTCAATATCTCTTATTCCGCGAAGATCGATTAAGTCTCGGTATGATCTTTTCTTATGGTGGCGAGCCTCCTTACGTAGTCTAATGGACTTTAAACGACCCTCCCGATAGTCGATGAGACTCTAAAATGTTCCGACGACAGTCCTTGGTTCGAGACCCCTTGAACCGCCTCGCGTCGCCATAGTCGTCAGTTGTAATCTTCGATTGACCTGATGGCTATACTTTGACTTTCGCCTTGTCCAAGCCTCGGTCAAAGTGGGGGCTCAGAGACACCTCGTTTCGCACCCTCGCAAACCACCCGGTGATGATTGGGCCGCATGTTTGATTCGCGGAACGATTAGTGACGGTTCGTAAGATTATCGTCAAGTGATTGCTCAAATATAAATGTCAACCTCTTAGTTGTCATCTACGTGCCGATACGGTCGTTTTGGCAATAATTAGAGTACATTCGAGTCGGGTCAAAAACCGTCTCCATTTTCTCGATATTTGTTAAATCCCGAGTCGAATGTTGGAATGTTCCGGATATTTCTATTCCATATTCATCAAATTTTATCTTTTGGCAAATAATATCCCGTAATATTCAAAAGATAATCAAATTAAATCCGTCCTACCATAACTAAAACGCGGAAATCTTTCTTAGCGGGAGGAAACCTCCGGGAAAGACGCAAAGCCCAGTGTCTTTGCGCCTCTTCCAAGAGACGCATGGGCGCTGCGCCTCTTCCCAGTGCCCTTCTTTGCATGATTTACGTATCTTTTTTATATCTTTCCGAGATTCACTTCCAAAGAGTCTCCGAAACCCTATTCCTTCACGTGATTAGTATAAATAGGAGCTTTCGTTCCTCATATTTCTCACGCGAGTGTCCGCCCTTCTCTTCTCCCTTTGCATTCTAGACTTCGTTCTTACTAATTGGCGCCTACGTGCTTGGACTTCCGACCACGTAAGCTCGGATCTTCCGGGTACCAGCCTCTCCGTTGCATGACCGACCAATTTGACCACTACACTCAATCAATCTTTAATTAATCAACTTGTTAAATCGTTTTCCTCTTTCGAGGGCACTCTTTCCTTGCATTCGCGTCGAGCATTCACTAATCGATCTTCTTAGTTCTTCTCGTTCCGTCAACATGTAAGTCTGAGGGTGTATTAATCTCTCTTTTATTTATTGTATTTTGATTATTGTATAACAATTGTAAGGTTTATGTCGAAAGTATCTCATTAAAACCGATTTCTAAAAACCGTCTTTAAAACCTGTTTTGCGGATTTCAAGAGATGACGATCGAGAAAAGACGCAAAGAATCGCTGCGCCTCTTCAAAGGAGCGCAGCACTGCTGCGCCTCTTTGTGAGGGCCGCCAGATTCTCGCTTCTTTTCTTCTTCCTCCGTCTCTGCAATTCGTATCAAATTTATTTGTTTTGTTTGTTCGTCTGTTAATTCTCCGTCATAAAATCATAATAATTAGCATGTATATTGTATCATATATTTCATCATTAATATGTTTAATTCGTTTAAGTCCGACTTAAATCCCAAGTAATTCATATTTGCGGGTTTTCGTCACTAATAATATTCAATTCAAGTTCTAGGGATTCAATTCGTTCATGTTGAGTTTCTGGGATTCATTGTTGATATATTTTTCACCATGTTCATTGTTAATCCGCCATCAATTCATCAGGTTTAGTTAATTATTCGCTTGATTGATTCGTCCATTAACATCGACCCTTCACATGTTTAATCTGTCTTTAATTCCGTCTTCATCCATGTTTTGCTGTTTTATGACCCCAATCACATGTAAATAATCTGTAAATCACTTTCATCCGAGTACATAATCTAAACCAATCCCTTAAATTCGCCAATTAACGTTAACAATTGCAGTTTTGGCTTCACAGCCAGAGTTCGTCCTTGGAACAGACGCAAAGAATCGCGCGCCTCTTCCAAAGGGCGCGATGTTTCTTTGCGCTGTTCGTGACGACTTCGTCCCTCGAACTCCTTTTCTGCCTTGACCTATATTAATTAGTTTACGTATCAATTAACTAATATTCGTAATATCGCTAATTCCTGTTCGTTAATTTGTTGTTTTATTCCTTTATTCCTTTTTATCAAATCATCCGTTTTAGCGGTACTTTCGACATGAATCGCCTAATCCGTTGTAATTAATGTAATTCTTTTTATCCTAGTTATATTTATTGTATTCCTTTCATTGTTTTGTATGCTTCACATGTAAACGAGCATTAAAATCCTACTTTGACCCAATTGTTTGCCTAATTAATTGTTCACCGACTTAGCTAATTTCACATGTTAGGATTAATCTATTGGATGTTGCATTGCATGCATATAGCCGACGATATATCAAGTACGAATAAACTCCCTAATCATTAGTAGAGGCCGCTATCGAGGCGGGCGGGATTAGGTGTTCGATCAAAAGAGCTTCCTAATACGTACCCTCACCCCTTACTCCAGATCTCCGTGAGCACCCGTGTTCATTGGCATCCACGAGAGTCATTCTAGACATAGAATGCTGAGGGTAACGATTGCTTAGTGTTCATGTCACTACTTTGTGTCTTGACATGACACGAGGTATTCGAACGGTTCCAATTTCCCATAAAAATTGGTGGCGACTCCATACAAAATGCAAACGCTTGTTTTCGAGCCCCTTCACTCCCAAGCGCCCCCGTGGGCGGCCCGCTGTCCACAGATACTCCCATCGAAGTTATAAACAAAATTAAAAAATAAAATAAAAGAAAAATAGTTAACTACCCACTACATGAATAACTACCCACTACTTATTCATTGTACGTTTCTTTTTCTATTCCAAATTAGTCATCTTGTCAATTTTAAAATCATATAAAATTCATCAAATATATAGTTTCATTTAGTCGTACTCAAATTTACGAAGTTAATAGTTCATAGTCATTAAATTAAACCACCATATTCACTGAAATTAAAATGAATATAATAGGGTCATTGAGTGAATATGACATTAAATCTCTCACATTGAGTGAATATGACATTAAATCTCTCATATTCATAAAATTGTGCTATCATATTCACTGAGCTCAAAGTGAATATGATAGTGTCATATTGTGAAATCTATATATCTATATAAAAGAGAGTTTTTTCGAGCGATCTGAGAGCGTCCACATCATCAAAAACAAATTTAGGAAAGTATAATTTTTGATGTAAAAAATAAAGTGGAAAATCTTTTAATTATTATAATATGTATATTTACTAAATTATATTCAAGTGATATTTCCAATTTTTATATCAAACTTTTACATTTCATTTGTCAAAAAAAATATCGTTAAAAAAATTATGAAAATAATATAATTAGATTTGTGGTAAAAAATGCTATCATTAGAGTATAAATTTCATATTATTTGCATATCTTAAAGATGGTGTACTTCTTAATATGTAAAATTGTGTACTTTTTAGTATGTTTTGTCCCACATTGGAAAATAAGTAGGTGTGGTGAATATACTACATATAAATAGTAGAATTGTCCCACATTGAAAGATTAGTATAAGATGGGTGATTCTATTATTATAAATAGGAGGCATATTTGGAACTTATGCATCAACCCAAAATCTTTTGAGTCTCTTAAGTATTGTCTTGGAGAACTCTTAAAAGTTTATATCATTATATTTTCTACCTATAGATTTTATATGTCCCACATTGAAAAATAATGTAGGTGTGGTAAATATACTACGTTTAAATAATATAATTAAAATTATGTTAAAAAAATAATGTAGGTGTGGTAAATATACTAGGTTTAAATAATATAATTAAAATTGTGTCAAAAAAAATTCTATCATTAGAGTATATGTTCATATCATTTACACATATTTTAATTATGATAAAAAATAAAAAAACAAACGTATGAATATTATAGATAATAAGTAATTGCTTATTATTAAGGTGCTGTTTGGCCAAGCTTAAAAAGTGCTTTTGTAATTGAAAAAGTAGTAGCTTGGCCAAACATGGTAAAATAGAGAGTTTTAAAAGTGCTTTTGAGAAGTTAAAAACTGATTATTCACCCCCAAAAGTAGAAGTAGATATTTATTACTTCTACTTCTACTTTTTACATAAAGAACCAAATAAGCAAACAAAAGTTGTATTAAAGTAGTTAGGCCAAACATATAAATTTTGTGAGAAACCGCTTTTACAAAAATATGGTCAAACAACTAAAACTTTTCCGAAAAGTAACTTGTGAGTAAACTCCTTTTAAAAAGGAAAAGTCATTTTCCATAAGCAAGGCCAAACAGCACCTAAATTGGGTTGGATATCAAATTAGGTTCAAAAAATATGGTGTACTTTTAAATATGTTATTCATCTCACATTGAAAAATAATGTAAGTGTGATAAATATATACTAAGTATAAATAGTTGAATTGTCCTACATCATAAGATTAACATAAGGTGGGGTGATCTCATGATTATAAATAGGATTTATCCTTGGAACTCATGTATCACCCCAAATATATTGAATATCTCAAAGTATACTTATTATATAAGAGACTTTAAATATAATCTTGAATTAAATGTTAAATTTTTAAAGTTGTAACATTTTTTTAGGTGGGAGAAAGATCGATAAAATGGTTAATATTATAATGGAAATTTTTCATGCTACCCTCGAATTTTGTTAGATTATTGATAATACCCCTAATTTTAAGTTTGTACATATAATACCCTTGTGTTTACTTTTTTCATAGCGCTATTACTCCTATGAGTAACTAGATGAGTAATTGAGCATAAGAATTAGATGATGAAGTATTTGTGTAATAGACGATAACAAAATAAAAAGGCGTCAAAAGTTGTAGGAGTAATGACATTATGACGGAAGTTGTCAAATGGTATTCCGGGAAAGAAAAAGGTGAACACATGGGGTACCATTTGTAGAAACTTAAAATTAGGAGTACCATGTGTGATCTATCAAAGTTCAAGGTTACCATGAGAAATTTTCAATATTATAATGATATAGTTAATTAAATTTTCATTTAAAAGAGAGATATCCGTACCAATAAAACAATAAAGGGGTATTATTTTTTAATTGTTATTTTATTGTCACGCCATCAAACTTAACGTCCATTTAACCCCCTTTATATTAGGGGGTACCATGGGCAAAAAAATGGAACCTCAAGGATACTATAGGCAGAATCTTAAAAGTAGGGGTAGCATGAAAAATCCGACGAAATTAAGGGGTACCACAAGAAATTTCCGTATCTCGATTATGATAAAATAAAATGAAGAAAAACAACGACAAATATTAATGTAGAGTACTTGATCATATTATTAAACTTAAATATAACTATTAGATAGAATGAGTAACAATTAACCGTATTCGGTATTCGGGATTTGGTTGAATGTCGAACTAAGTGCAAAAATAATGGTGTAATTCTGAGTATGTTATTTGTCCCACATTCAAAAACAATGGAAGTTTGATGATATACTACGTATAAATAATAGAATTGTCCCACATTAGAAAAATAATCCAAATTTGGTGAATATATTACTTATAAATAGTAGAATTGTCCCACATCGAAAGATTAGTATAAGGTGGGGTGATTTTATGATTATAAATAAGAGTTAACTCACGTATATATTAATATTATTTTTTTTGAAAGAGATATTTTAATTATATGTAAACAAATCATTAGACATAGAAGGTAAACACTAAACCCTTATGTTTTTTTACTTTTTACATTATAAATAAGTTAATTACCCCGTTGCAATGCACGGGCATTCAAACTAGTATATATATATATATATATATATATATATATATATATATATATAAGAGAGTTTTTTCGAGCGATTCTAGAGCGTCCACATCATCAAAAATTAATTTAGGAAAGTTTAATAAATAATATTTTCCACATAAAAAATAAAGTGGAGAATCTTTGAATTATTATAATATCTATATTTCCTATTTTATATTCATGAGAAGTTTCTAATTTTTATATAAAAACTTTGACATTTCATTTGACAAAAAAATGTTGTTATAAAAATTATGAAGATAATATAATTAGATTCGTGGTAAAAATAATTTCATTAGAGTATAGATTTCATAAGATTTGCACATACGAGTATTAAAGATGGTGTACTTCTTTTAATATATTATATGTTCCACATCGAAAAACAATGTTAGTATGGTTATTATAATACATATAAATTATAGAATTGTCCCACGTCGAAAGATTAACATAAGGTGGGTGATTCTATGATTATAAATATGAGTCATCACCGGAACCTATATAACAACCAAAAACCTTTTGAGTCTCTTCAGTATTGTTTTGGAGAGCTCTTAAGAGTATATATATCATTATCTTCACAGTATGATATATTAATATTTTTTCTATATTATGTATTATATTCAAATGATGTTTATAATCTTTATATAAAAACTTATACATCTCATTTGCCAAAAAATTATTAGTAAAAAAAACGTACGAATATTAATAAATAGTACTCCCTCCATTCAAGACCAAATATAACATTTTCATTTACACACTTGCCAAGACACAAATTACAACGTAAATATCTTTAAGTTTACATTATAAAAAATTTAAAAATTTGATATTCTCATTGTACTTTATAGGTGAAGCAAATAAGATCCCACATGACCATATTTTGTCTTATGTATTGCAAGAAATCATAAAGATTCTATTCGTTCATGAATAGTGTAAAAAAAAAGGAATGTTGTATTTGGTCTTGAATCGAGGGAGTATAGTATTTGCTCATTATTATTAACCCGAGTTAGATGTCGAATTATGTGCGAAAAAGATGGTGTATTTCTAAGTATGTTATTTGTCCTACATTGAAAAATATGTTGGTGTGGTGAATATATTACGTATAAATATTAGAATTGTCCCACATAGAAAGTTTAGCATAAGGTGGGTGATCATATGATTATAAATAGAAAAAATCCTTAGAACCTAAATGCCAACCCAAAACCTTCTGAGTATTTAAGCATTGTCTTGGAGAGCTCTTAAGAGTTTATATCATTATCTCCACGATATGATATATATATATATATATATATATATATATATATATATATATATATATATATATATATATATATATATATATATATATTATATTATGTCCAAATGATGTTTATAATTTGTGTATAAAAACTTATACATCTCATTTAACAAATTAAAGTAACATAATTTTTTTTTTGAAAAATTATATAATTAGATCCGTGTTAAATAAATGATAGCATAAGAATATAGTATCGTATTATTTGCACATATTTTAATTACGATAGGAAGTTAAAAAATGTACTATACGAATATTAATAAATAGTATAGTATTTTCTTATTATTATTAAACTGGGTTAGATGTCGAATTAGGTGCGAAAAAGATAGTGTATTCCTAAGTATATTTTTTATCCTACATTGAAAAATAATGTAGATGTGGTAAATATACTACATATAAATAGTTGAATTGTCCCACATTAGAAGATTATTATGAAGTGACTTATCACATGATTATAAATATGAGTCATATTTGAAACTTAGGGGTCAACAAAAAATCTTTTGAATCGCTTGAAAATTATCTTAGAGAGTTCTTATAAGAGTTTGTATTAGCGGCAAACCTTAGTTACAACAATACTATATAAATATTAATCACGTAGATATTTATAAAAGCGATTATATATTACTATATTAGTGATATTATAATGTTTATTTTAAGACAATCGATAGTATAATAAATTTATTTAAGACAAAATCATAATTAAATAATAAAATGGTTGCTAAATATACATAAATTGGTTATTAATGTGTCATATAATGATAATCTTGGCGATAAAATAGAAAATTTATGAATTATAATACAATCAAGTGTTGCATAAAAAGATCTTGAATCAACAAACAAATCAATAATGAGCTTTTTTACTTTGATAAATAGTAGAATTAAATATTTTTAACTTTCAAATATAGTTAATTATTATGCCTCATTACATTTAAGTAACTAAAACACATCATAATTTTTAACCAATAATCAAAATCGCATCACCAGAAAAAGAAAATATTTTGCATTTGTTTATACATTGATTGATCCCTCAATTACACCTTAAAGTCGTGTTAGGAAAAAAATGTAATTTAAATCATATCATTTGTACATATTTTAATTATGACAAAAAATGGAACGAATATAAATAGATAGTATAATATTTTCTCATTATTAAATCGGGTTGATATCGAAATAGGTGCAAAAAAGATGGTGTAATACTCCGTATTTATAAGTCTTGGGGTACTCTATCGAGTAGGCCTTACTCTGTCGAGTAAGGGTAAGTTGCGTTTTAGAAAACTTTCTGACCTGTTGGGTACTCGATCGAGTAGCTGGGGCACTCGATCGAGTAAGGGGGTACTCGATCGAGTACCTCGGGTACTCGATCGAGTAGCCGGTTTTACGGGGAGTTTTCTCGGGTTTTGTTAATTATGCGATTAAGGTATATAAGCTTTGTCGTCATTATTCTAAATCACTTTTTGCAAAACCTAAATTACTGTTTAAGAGAGAAAGCAAGCAAGTTCTTCATCCTAATCGCATTATTAGCAATACCCGGAGTTTGGAAGGTCAGTTCTTAGCGTTGATTATACCGTTGAGTTCCTTGCGTCGAGGGTAAGATTTATGTACCCTTTTTATTGTCTTTCCTTTGATTTGGTTAAACCCTAATTTAGAGATTTGGGGGTTTATGTGTAGTATGTGATTTGGTAGCCTTTATATGTTGTATGATAGGAGGAGGGTTCATAGAGGAAGCTTTTTGATTCAGCAGTAGAGACCGTCTGATTGTGTGCTTACCAGGTAGGATTTCCTACTCAGTATTAGTCCCATAATGGGATGATTGTTGATGTGTTGAGATTGATTATTTGATATAGTAATTGTATTGTGATTGTGATTGTGATTGTTGTCTATGGTTATCGAGGCGTGTCCTCGGCCGAGTGGGGTCACTTGCGGGAGTGGCTTCACGCCCTAGTTTCGCCTTCTGTGGAACCCGCCACAGAAGGGATGTGCACATTAATGGACAGGGTTATCGCTCACTATGTGGAGCGGGGATTTGGTGGGTACGGGCCAGCTGCGGTCCCCCATGGCGGTGGGTCCAAAGTGGACGATCGGTGATTGAGATGATTGGATTTGGCGTGATTATGTGTGTGTGACGAGTTAAGTCATGTCTGTTTATCTTATTGTTAGTATATATTGAATTGTGTGATTAGTATCGACCGGTGTTGTTTTGTAAAACTGCGATGATCCATTCGGGGATGGTGAGCAGATATTGAGCAGGTATTGAGATGAGTCGGGATAGTTGGGATTGCCACGACATGATGATAGGAGTCTTCATTTCGTAGCTTATTAGTTATTTACATTTCAGTTAGAACAGTCAGTTTGAGGACATGTATTACACATTTGGTTTGGTTTTGAGAATTGTAACTCTTCGCTAAGTATTTATATTTAAACGTTGTTTCTTCATTGTTATTTGATTATCATTGCCTCGGGTAACCGAGATGGTAATGTCTTCATACCTGAGTGGTCCTGGTAAGGCACTTGGAGTATGGGGGTGTTACAAATGGTATCAGAGCGACGATCCTGAAACCTGTAACCAATGAACCTAATGAACATAGGGAGTCAATTAAAATGAACCCGGGGTAAAAGTTGTAGGAGCTAATGCAAAGGCTTGGGAGACGTCCTAA